>NC_044559.1:60328571-60933854 GCF_007565055.1 Rhinopithecus roxellana | reverse complement strand
ATTTGTGGGGCTCTCTTAAATTGAATAAAGACTTTGTAGCTCTCTTCTGTAAATCACTCAAACCTTACTCAGTAACAAATTTATTTTACAGACATAGAATGGGCTTCAAAGCTCAGTACAATGAGTAGCTTGATGATGTTGCCAAGGACCTGGGTTGCTTCCCTCTCACCTCATGGCTTCAGCATCCTGAGTCTGGTTATTTTCATGGCCATAGATGAATGCCAATAGCCACTGAGGCCACATGCTTCTCTGTTCATGAAGAAAGATAGAAAAAAAAGGTTTCTTTCTACCACTGAAACAATTTAGAATACTTGCACATCCCTGGATCAATAAGAGTCACTAGAAGAATGCCAACATACTGATTACCTAAGAGTATATACCCTTGGAGTTGGGGTTAAGCACCTCGCCCTAGCTCATGTTGAAGAAGAGTGAATGTTGAAGAAGAGTGAATATTTGAATACAATTAGGGTTCTTTTAACAACAGAAAAACTTGGAAGATGGAAGACATTAGGGATCAATAGACTACGTACAATATTCTTCCTAATGAAGAATGGATACTTCAGTTCCTCACTTCCTGGAACTCTTGATACTTTTATAAAACTTGATCTTATGAATGAATTGCTTGGTAGGAAGATGGTTGCTGGAATACCAAACAGACAGTAGCTTTTTTGGTCCTTTTATGGACATCCAGATGAACTTGTTTACCCATGTCTCTGGGTCTAAAATGAAAATAAGATTAACAGAAGGCTTTACAATCATTGTTCTTCTTGTAATCGGTACACATTCTCTTCCGGGATTCTCAGTGCTGTAACAGGCCAGATTTAGCACAGGTTATCAGAACATAAAAGTCAACAAAGTTTGGGGAGAAAACACGTAACTTAAGAGAAAGTAACGCTAAATCTTAATTTAAAATATAATAAACCTACCACACTGGAATGAAAAATTTGCACCAAAGACCACTTAAGACCACATACCAAGTTTACTCTGTACCTTACCTCCCAAACACACTCTCCTGCCCTTAAGCCCAAAGAAGGGACAGATATCTACAATATCCTTTTCTCTGTTAGTCAGAGAAAGATTATACATTTGATCTCTGTTAACCCGTCAGTGGAATCTTGAGATCCACAACAAATTAAATGTATAATCTTTCAAAATAAAATTAACTTTTCAAAGAGGTTCAGTGATTTTCCTTACACCTTAAGGCAACCTGCTAGTAACCACAACCTCCAGGTGAGTGCCTTGGAATTGTACTCTGACCTTCTGCATCAAGAATGGATCCTGCCTAGAAACATAAAACAAGCCCATTAGAGATCCCATACAATGATGTTTATTCACTGAAGAAATAAAACCTTTTTTAAAAGACTTTTTTTGTTTGTTTGTTTTTGTTTTTTTTTTACCGGATTGTCTCTCTTAGCAGCTGATACCTCTCTTGAGCTTCCGGTATCAACCTGTAGTGAAACTTTAAGGAAGTCTAGTGAGAACTCCACCTTGGTCTCATTTCTTGCACTAACATGTATCTACTGCACTTACCTCTAACATTACCACTTATTCTGACATATCCCATCAATATAAAAAACTGAGTGAAGTGTACTGCACCCATTCTTCAGTGTGACTGGTGTGTCACAACATTTGAGTTTCCCTAATTTGTGTAGGGGTTTCTGAGCTCTTTTTCATTTTTTTTTCCCTATGTGATATCATGTTGGGCTAGGGAAAAATCTGCTCATTGGTAGCAGGTGAAATCCAGAGCTAGGAAGATATAAAACAGTTCACTTGGCGGCATTCATACTTGAGACCATAGTGAGATTATGCTAATTAATCCCTTACCATAAATCAGACCTGGCGTGCCCAAGTGTTATCGTCATCTTCCATCAAAACCAACATAAGCACTGTATTACCTCTCCTTCATCAATGAGGAGCCTCAGACTTAGAGGAGTAAAATAGCTGCCTAACGTAGCACATCTCATACCTGCTAATATTGGTGTCTCCTGCCGGTGCTGGAAGTGTGTGCATTTGTGGTTTTGTGTGGAAGACTATGGATTTCTGTTTCTTACATGCAGTGAAATATATGGCCAGTGACCTATTGTCAAGGTGAGTTTAGAACCATCCTTATATCATTTCTGACCTAATAGTAAAAGCATAGGATATCTTCTTAGAACAAAATTATATTTTCCAAAATCCTGAGTAAGAAATTTTAGTATGTATTTTGTTCAGAGAAGATAAAAAATTGCTTACTTTGAGTTCATATTGTTTCTGTATGTGTGTATGTGTGTCTGTATGTGTATGTGTACCTTTTTTTTTTTTAGATGAAGTCTTGCTCTGGCACCCAGGCTGGAGTGCGGTGGCATGATCTTGACTCATTGTAACCTCCGCATTCCAGGATCAAGCGATTCTCCTGCCTTAGCTTCCCGAATGGCTGAGACTACAGGCATGCACTACCACGCCCAGCTAATTGTATTTTTAGTAAAGATGGGGTTTCATCATGTTGGCCAGGCTGGTCTTAAAATCCTGACTTCAAGTGATCTGGCTGCCTCAGTCTCCCAAAGTGCTGGGATTACAGATGTGAGCCACTGTTGCCCCACCATGTATGTGTATCTTTAAGCTGAGTACACATTCTCTCTAGAGAGTCTCAGTGGAGTACCAAGAAATGAAGAGAATTGCTAAATTGGATCGATAATTATAAGGCACAGCTTCTGCCCTAAATGAGCTTACTCTCTATAGAAAAGGCAAGAGCAAGATGCAACCAAGTAAATTTAATTTTAAGGAACACAAATACCATGGAGTTAGGAGGAGGAAGGATAAAACTTAGGGTCATATAATAATAACCATAAATCATTTTGATCACTTCAGTGCTAATCACTGTGCTGAGTTCATTATTTGAATTCATAATGAATTTGCCATATCATTCATATAGTAGAGTTATGGAAGTTTCCACAAGTGGAGCTGGACTAGTTACGTGAATTCATTCAGTCAGAATCACATGGCCTCAGCCAGTCCACAATGTACCCTCCCTAAGACAGACTGACTTAATGACAAGGCCATTAAAAGCTCAAACATTCCAATTCACTAACATAGATGATAAAGGAACCCTGAGTACAGGAGATCTCGGTAAATATTGGTAGTGGGGGATGGGGTACATGGGTTCTATCTGTAAAAACTTGGATAGGATGCTAAATAACTCCCATTCTGTATAGAATGAACATACCTCAATGTAATAAAAGCCACACACTACAGACCCACAATTAGTATCATACTGAATGGGAAAAAACTGAAAGCTTCTTTTCAGTTTTTAGAAAGGAGGCCCACTTTCACCACTGTTACTCAACATTGTACTGGAAGCCTTAGTGAGAGAGATCAGATGAGAAAGAAAGAAAGAGCATCTAAATTGGAAAGGAAGAAGTTAAATTGTCCTTGTTTGCAGATGATATGATCTCATATTTGGAAAAACCTAAAGACTCTACAAGAAAACTATTGCAACTGATAAGCAAACTCAGCAAGTTGCAGAATAAGAAATCGACATACAAAAATCGGTAGCATTTCTTTTTTTATATATACTTTAAATTCTGGAATACATGTGCAGAACGTGCAGGTTTGTTGCATAGGTATACACGTACCATGGTGGTTTGGTGCACCCATCAACCCATCATCTACATTAGCTTTTTCTCCTAATGCTATCCCTCCCCTAGCCCACCATCCTCTGATAGGCCCTGGTGTGTGATGTTCCCCTCCCTGTGACAATGTGTTCTTATTGTTCAACTCCTACTTATGAGTGAGAACGTGTGGTGTTTGGTTTTCTGTTCCTGTGTTAGTTTGCTGAGAATGATGGTTTCCAGTTTCATTCACGTCTCTGCAAAGGACATTAACTCATCCATTTTGTGGCTGCATAATATTCCATAGTGCATATGTGCCACATTTTCTTCATCCAGTCTATCATTGATGGCCATTTGGTTTGGTTCCAAGCCTTTGCTATTGTGAACAGTGCTGCAATAAACATATGTGTGCATGTGTCTTTATAGTAGAATGATTTATAATCCTTTGGGTATATACCTAGTAATGGGATTGCTGGGCCAAATGGTATTTCTGGTTCTAGACCTTTGAGGAATCTCCACACTGTCTTCCACAATGGTTGAACTAATTTACATTCCCACCAACAGTGTAGAAGTGTTCCTATTTCTCCACATCTTCTCCAGCATCTGTTGTTTCCTGACTTTTTAATGATCACCATTCTAACTGGTGTGACATGGTATCTCATTGTGGTTTTTATTTGCATTTCCCATCATCAGTGATGATGAGGTTTTTTTCCATATGTTTGGCTGCATAAATGTCTTCTTTTGAGAAGTGTCTTCATATCCTTTGCTCACTTTTCAATGAGTTTTTTTTTTTTTTTTTTTTTTTTTTGTCTTGTAATTTGTTTGAGTTCTTTGTACATTCTGGATATTAGCCCTTTTTCAGATGGATAGATTGCAAAAATGTTCTCGCATTCTGTAGGTTGCCTGTTCTTTCTGATGATAGTTTCTTTTGCTATGCAGAAGCTCTTTAGTTTAATTAGATCCCATTTGTCAATTTTGGCTTTTATTGCCATGGCGTTTTGGTGTTTTAGTCATGAAGTCTTTGCTCATGCCTATGTCCTGAATGGTGTTGCCTAGGTTTTCTTCTAGGGTTTTTATGGTTTTAGGTTTTACATCTAAGTCTTCGATACATCTTAAGTTCATATTTCTATAAGATGTAAGGAAGGGGATCCAGTTTATGTTTTCTGCATATGGCTAGCCATTTCTCCCAACATCATTTATTAAATAGGGAATCCTTTCCCCATTGCTTGTTTGTGTCAAGTTTGTCAAAGATCAGATGGTTGTAGATGTGTGGTATTATTTCTGAGCCCTTGGTTCTGTTCCATTGGTCTGTAGATCTGTTTTGGTACCAGTACCATGCTGTTTTGATTACTGTAGCCTTGTAGTATAGTTTGAAATCAGGTAGCATGATGCCTCCAGCTTTGTTCTTTTGGCTTAGGATTGTCTTGGCTATGCAGGCCCTTTTTTGGTTCCATTTGAAATTTAAAGTAGTTTTTTTTTCTAATTCTGAGAAGAAAGTCAATGGTAGCTTGATGGGGATAGCATTTAATCTATAAATTACCTTGGGCAGTATGGCCATTTTCACGATATTGATTCTTCCTATCCTTGAACATGGAATGTTTTTCCATTTGTTTGTGTCCTCTCTTATTTCCTTGAGCAGTGGTTCTATATGCCAACAGTGAACAATCTGAAAAGGAAATTTAAAAAATATTCCCAGTTATAATAGCCACAAATAAAATTAGGTACCTAGGAATTAACAAAGAAGGGACAGATACCTACAATGAAAACTATAAAACACTGAAGAAAGAAATTGAAGAGGACACAAACCAAAAAATGGAAAGATATTCCATGTTCTTGACTTGGAAGAATAAATATTGTTAAAATGTCTATACTACCCAAACCAAACACTACCCAGATCAATCTACAGATTCAATGCAATCCCTATGAAAATACCAATGCCATCCTTCACAGAAATAGAAAAAAAAATCCTAAAATTTACATGAAATCAGAAATACCCAAAATAGCCAAAGTTATCCTGAGGAAAAATAACAAAACTGGAAGAATCATATTACCTGATTTCAAATTATACTACACAGGTTTAGTAACTAAAACAGTGGTACTGGCAAAACAAACAAACAAAACAAACAACAACAAGAAAATAAAACAGACACAAAGACCAATGGAACAGATAGAGAATTCAGAAACAAATTCACACATCTACAATGAACTAATTTTCAACAAAGGTGCCAAGAACATTCATTGGGGAAAAGACAGTCTCTTCAATAAATGATGTGGGGAAAACTGGATGTTCATATGCAGAAGAATGATCCTTAATCCCTCTCTCTCATCTTACACAAAAATAAAATAGATTAACAATTAAAGCTAAGACCTCAAACCATGAAACTACTGCAAGAAAACATTAGAGAAACTCTCTAGGGCATTGATCTGGGCAAAAAATTTCTTGAGTAATACCACACAAGCACAGACAGCTAAAGCAAAAAATGAATAAATGGTATCATATCAAGTTAAAAAGCTTCTGCACAGCAATAGAAACAATCAACAAAGTCAAGATACGACCCATAGAATGGGAGAAAATATTTTCAAACTCTCCTTCTGACAAGGGGTTAATAACAAGAATATAGAATGAGCTCAAACAACTCTACAGGAAAAAAATATAATAATGTGATTAAAAACTGGGCAAAAGATCTGAATAGACATTTGTCAATAGAAGACATGCAGTAATGGCAAACAGGCATATAAAAAAGTGGTCAACATCACTGATCATCAGAGAAATGCAAATGCTACAATGAGATATCATCTCACCTCAGTTAAAATGGCTTTTATCCAAAAGTCAGGCAATAACAAATGCTGGCGAGGATGTGGAGAAAAGATAACTGTTGTACACTGTTGGTGGGAATGTAAATTAGTGCAACCAATATGGAGAACAGTTTGAAATTTCCTCAAAAACCTGAAAATAGAGATACCATATCATCTAGCAATCTCACTGCTGGGTATATACCCAAAAGAAAGGAAATCAGTAAATCAAAGTGATAACAGGAATCCCATGTTTGTTGCAGCACTATTTACAATAACCAAGACTTGGGAGCAACCTAAGTGTCCATCAATAGATGAATGGATAAAGACAATGTGGTATCTATATCCAATGGATATAAAGTATCCAACTATTCTGCCATAAAAAAGGATGAGATCCAGTCATTTACAACAACATGGATGGAACTGAAGGTCATTATGTTAAGTGAAGTAAGCCAGACACAGAAAGATAAACAGTATATGTTCTGGATTATTTGTTGGCTCTAAATATCAAAATAATTAAACTCATTGAGGTAGGAGAAAGATGGTTACAAAGCTAGGAAGGGTCATGGTGGGGCAGGGAGGTGGGGACGGTTAATGGGCACAAAAAAAATTAGAAAGACTGAATAAGACCTGATACTTGATAACACAACAGGGGGACTGTAGCCAATAATAATTTAATTGTACATTTAAATATAACTCAACAAGTATAATTGGATTGTTTGTACCCACAAAGGATAAATGCTTGAGGGGATGAATAACCAACTTCCCATGATGTGATTATTACACTTTGCATGCCTGTATCAAAAAATATCATGTACCTCAGAAATACATACAGCTACTATGTACCCAGAAAAATTATTTAAAAAATAAAATCTCTCATTCTATTCTGTATTTTTATCAATAAATTGAGGTTTAAAATCTCATTTGCCCATATATAACTTCCATATAAAATTATAACTGAACAATACAATACAACAAATGTGAAAATCAACTACATGCTCTACATCAGAATAGCCTAACATCCTGTTTCCAACTGGATGGATGTCCCAATTTATTCTCCATGTTGTATAATTTTTCTGTCTCACACATATTTCAATGTAAGAATCTGATGAAAACTTCTTTGTTTCCAGGTCTTCATAATATTAAAACTTTCAAAGGAGACAGACTGTGTCGTCTATGGGAAGGCTTGGGTGGGGGAGATAATCAAGCCAGTATTACTTGTCTGTTTTGATTAAAGATATCAAAAAACAGATTAAGGGTCTCTCATCTGTGCTGTGTAGGCTCAGATGCTGACAGTTATAGGGACCCTCCCTCTGAGCATGGTAGCAAATGTCTGGGCATAGGAATGGCATAGCAGATTTCAGACTCAGATGCATAAATTAGAGTCTTATTTTTCCATTTATTAACTGTATGATTTTTACAGATTTGTGACATGACTAAGCCTTAATTTTTTCACCCATAAATGGATTCATACATCATGGGATTGTTTAATCATGAAATCAAATAATACACATATAAAATGCTTAATATGGTACTTGGTGCATAGTAAGTCCTCAGTAAAGGATAGCTTTCATTATTGCTATTATTATTTCTATCTATATTTTAGAGACACTTAATACAAAATTCAAGAATCCCTTAATCTTTTAGCTTTGTTTACCTTCTTTGACAACATCCACCCTGAAAATGTTAAGTAACTTATACTGTTTCTTTAAGTTCCTTTGAATATTTTTAAAGGATTATTTTTCAGACTTTGCAGAAGAGAAACTAGGATCACATATACAGTGTCTTGTTCAAGATTATTCTGTAGGTTCCTAATAGAAATATCCTTTGTATTCTGCCATTCTTTCTCCCCTACACTGTGCTTCTTTTCATGAATACCAAAATTAAATCAAAGTTGAAACATTAATCAGAGAAAAGCTTTTGTTGTTGCTTTTTCCCTTTCTGAAAAGAAAGCTAATAGCCACAGTGACGGTGTAACCATCCCAATAACAGCATGTTTGACACGCCCTCCCTACCTCTTTTCAGTTGTTAGAAAGGATACCCACCCAGATTTTTTTCATTCATGTAAGACTGTCTAGTGGAAGTTGGGAAAATAAAGTGGGGTCATGAATTTGTTTTTAAAGACTATTTAATTATAAGATAAATTTAAAATTGCCTAGAATTTTTAATGTGGGTGGCTGGTCTTTGATGAATGTTGTCTTTGCAAATATCCCCAATGACAGTAGTAGATGCCAGTGTGGATGCCACCATCACATTTATGTTGTGAATGGGATCTTCTTCACACCGGTGTTTTCACAGAGTATTGTAGATTATTTCTGAGGAAAAAGGGTGGGAAAAGCCCAAGCTACAGCACTGCTAATGTTAGCACGTCTTTATATAGACAGATCCTGCTAAACCTGCACATTTTTTTAGTCCTGTATTTGCTATGACAATAACATTTTTTCCTCCCATCATAGAATTCACCCTCTGCACAATTTAAGTTGTTTCCTTTAGTAGTAGGTGGTTGAGCCATCCACATACTCTTGCTTGGCCCTCTTATTTTAGAGCAAGCAACACGTTTCATGATAAGCTATGGCCATAGAGGTGAGATGTGTCTCTGAACGAATCAATTTGCTATGTCATCAAACCATGGTCTAGCAAAATAACCAACCACTCAGGCATTTTTTGTTCTAAGACACTAGTGAAGAGCAGGTTATGGCTCACTTAAAATATCGAGTAAAGGAATTTAAGGAAAATGTGTCATTGGAGCTATAGTATATTTAAGGGCACTTATCAGCATTTTCAGCTCCAATAAAAAGGAATAGTCTTTTAAATAATATAATAAATAAATACAATTCTGGGATGTCTTATTGCTGGAAATGTGTAGACAATTTTTTGGTATATGATATCAAAGACAAAAGACTCCCCAAACAACAGGTGCACTGCCACCACTAACGTCACCACCATCCTCATTAGCATTTATTTAGCCCATGCTACATGGCATGAACCGCTATAAAGACTTTCCCTATATTATCTCATTAAACCTTGTTTAACAGTATAGGTACCATGATTATAGTCACTTGGCATTTGTAGTCATTGTTTTGCTCTACTTTATCTTTGTACCAAGTGCAACTTAATTGACACCCACATAAGAGAAAACCCTACCCAACTTAAATTAGTAAAATAGTGACTGAGAATTGCTCCAGCCTCTGAGTCATGGTCTATGTAACTCATTAAATTACTAGTAAGATGTTTTTGAAATCTTGTTCGTGGAATTATTGAGAGCTCTTAGGTCCGTGGTGAAAAATTTAAGAGGTTTTTTTCTTCTTAGCATCTCTGAATTAGGAATACTTAAGAGTTATCTAGGTTAAACCTATCTCATGCATGATAATTATCATCCAGTTACTTCTGAAATACCAGATTATTACCTATTAGCCACTTCTTGTTCTTATTAAGACAGAATCTCTGATGTAACTCATTCTAGGAACAAAAGTGCAAGCAGAAACATTGTGTATTATTCCTTACGTTGGATTTTTAGTGGTAACAATCACCTTCAAAACTTATTTTTGTTTGATTTTGTTAATTCTAATCAATCTATTGAAATTACATTAATCAATTTCTAGTTTTGCCTCATAAATTTTCTTGTAAACTAGATATTTTTCTGGAAACATAGCATTATTTAGAAATCTTAGATCTGTTTTAACAAGTTTATAAGTTTACATGGTCACTTTTCTGTCTCTGTAGCAGGAGTAAGTTATTTAAAAAAAAAAAAACTGAAATAAAAATTAACTATAAGGGTTACAAAATTGTGAAGTGGATTCACATTTTGGACATCTAGTCCTTAACTGGCATGCAACTGAAAGGTAGACATTTTTGTTTGTTTGTTTTTGAGACACGGTCTCACTCTGTTGCCCAGGCTGGAGTACAATGGCATGATCATAGCTCTTCCCAGCCTTGATCTCCTGGGCTCATGGGATCCTCCATTCTCAACCTCCTAAGTTAGATTAGATATTTAAGACATGGAGCCATATAAAAATATTTAAGTTTTCTATGTGCTCATAAAAGTGTATGACTTTTCCAGGAAAACCAAATTTTCTTTAATACCCATCATGGCTTCTTTTTAAACTTTTATGTGAGTCTCCTTTTCTTTGGATAGTAAAAATGTAAATTTATATTCATTAAATTTTTAGAAAAACATAATGCCATAGTATCCTTTAATATATTATTAATTAAGGAACTTACAAAAAGGTCATTGATTTTGACAATATTGACCACCATTTATTCCATAATACTAACACCTAGCATTATGTAAAAGTGGCTTTGATTTTAATTATACTTTTAAGGAAAAACATTGAAACTGTATTTTATTTATTTATTTATTTATTTATTTATTTATTTATTTATTTATTATACTTTAAGCTCTGAGATACATGTGCAGAATGTGCAGGTTTGTTACATAGGTATACACGTGCCATGGTGGTGCTACAGCCATCAACCCATCATCTGCGTTAGGTATTTCTCCTAATACTATCCCTCCCCTAGCCCCCCACCCCCTGACAGGCCCCAGTGTGTGATGATGACCTCCCTGTGTCCATGTGTTCTCATTGTTCAACTCCCACTTATGAGGGAGAACATGTGGTGTTTGGTTTTCTGTTCCTGTGTTAGTTTGCTGAGACTTATTTTAAGGCCAAGCTTTATGTAGTGTTACAATCAGCTTAGAACAAGGATTTCAGTTTGAAACAGCAAATCATTCTCTGTTCTAGTCACTTTCCAGAATTACCTGTAATGCCTTTTCAAAGTACAGATGCCCTGCCCCAAACCCTTTAGAGTCCAATTCAAAAGATGCTATATGAATCTCAGATGTTCTTACTTTTAAAATGTACTTATATGAATCTAATGTATAATCAACAATGGTAATCATTGCATATTTTTAAGAGACTGCAAAATAAAGTCTTCCAGAGGGCAGTATAATCCTATTTAAAAAAAAAAAAATTATCGCACTCCATCAAAACTACATTGACTAAAAATAATTTTTGGAGACTCTGTATTGAAAAGCATGCCCCCTCCAGACTGACTGCCCAGTATATTACACTGCTTTTACAACTTTCTCTTCATCTCTGATGGAATCTACCTATGTATATACTTTGATATTGAGAGCAGAAGATTGTGAATATCAGCTGATCCATTTCTTCACAGAACTAAATCAAATATAGTGAGAAGGAAAAATGCGAGTATGTGGATGTAAAATGGAACAAGAAGGGGGAAGTGAAATAGGTAAAATTGAACAGAGGTGTCAATAATACCGGGAAGCCTCCCAGGGGACCTAGTGACTTCAGTTTATGTATTATCTTGTTATTGGTTAACTATAGCTGCTATTTATTAATTCAGATCATCATTAGAGACACATGTTGTTGTCCTACTGCTAGATGGCTTAAGGTGATGGTGGTAGCAGTCATGAGTCTTTTCACCATGACTCTGCCCCCCTGCACTACTTTAGGAAAAGTCAAAGCACGTGAACCCTGTGGTACCCATTAGTCAGTCCATGTGGAGCTCTCTGCCCTTCTCTGCCCTGACAACGTCAATGTAAGGTTTTTTTGCATGCACAAAGGCAAGGTACTTTTAATTGAAAAGTTTCTTATTTCTCTAGAGTGAGTATGTGCATACTAAATAAAAAAATAATCAAAACAAATCAAATAGCTGTGTTTTGTACAAATGGAAATTTAAGAAGAAGACCTCTTAGAAAATGCTAAACCAAAAAAGGTGCATTTGATTTGAATAGTGACAGAGAAACACTGACCTTTCTTTTCTTGGGCTGAACTAAAAACTGGCAGGACATGCTCAGCCTTCTTAGCACAAGAATTAGATTAAAGTCACTGAAGTTTTTTATTAGATGGCTAAGGGGAAAATATCATCTACGCTAAATCTTTTTTTTTTTTTTTTTTTTTTTTTTTTTTTTTTTTTTTTTTTTTTTTTTTTTGAGACGGAGTCTCGCTCTGTCGCCCAGGCTGGAGTGCAGTGGCCGGATCTCAGCTCACTGCAAGCTCCGCCTCCCGGGTTTACGCCATTCTCCTGCCTCAGCCTCCCGAGTAGCTGGGACTACAGGCGCCCGCCACCTCGCCCGGCTAGTTTTCTGTATTTTTTAGTAGAGACGGGGTTTCACAGTGTTAGCCAGGATGGTCTCGATCTCCTGACCTCATGATCCGCCCACGCTAAATCTTACTCTTAGCTGGTTTCTCTATATTTTAATCCATTTACTTGAAACTGGATCTTCACTCCATGGTTAGCTTTTTATAACTGACCATTCATTTAGCCTGTCTGCTGTCTTAGGATGGGCTCTTCAGTAGTCAGGCAAATGGGAGGAACCATTTGATCACTGCTTGTCTTTTATATACAAATATCTGGTTTGGGCACACAATATCCTTCAGAGATATGACATCATAAAAGGCTATTGACAATAACCTTCATGAAATGAGATCTTTGCTAAGTTGTGGTATGTGCTTGACCATTTCCAACATCCACTAAGGTCCATATGTCTAATGCCATTGCCAATACATACTTTTCATCACATCCACTTTCAAGCTGTCTGTGTGAATTGGAGCTAGGACTCCAACAATTACTTTAGAAATTGTTAAGTTAAAAATAAGAGGGAAAAACCTAAATTCCCTTTATAAGGAAAATATCTAGCCAAGTTCAAATGGATGGATTTATATTTTTAAGTTTCAGAAAAAAACCTATAGATAGAAAAAATAATAATTATTTGGTGTAAATATCTGAGAAATGTTTCACTTGTCTGGGTTGAATTTTTTAAATAATTTCTCAGATAGACTCCCTGGAGTGGCTTTACCATAATTAGGAGTTTAGTCCTCAGCTTTACAGATTCAAGAAGTCAGTATTATCCAAGTTGATAAGGCTATGAAGTCTGACTCATGTGAACCAAACGCACAAGGGATTCAAATATAACCACACAGATAAACTCTATATAATAAGTTGAACAAATAATTACCATTTACTGAGTGCCTACTTTAGTAACAATTATAATGAAAGGCTATTTTCCTGCTGGGATGTATATATTAGCACAGAAAATCAATTTGGAACTGGAAAGTGATGAATTTAAGTCTCTACAGACCATTACTATCTTTATAACTTGGGTTTTCTTATTTGTCAGGGGTGACAGAATTAAGTCATAAGATTGACCTAATATGTGTAAATCACTAAGCACAGTATCTGGCACATGGTAGGCACACAGTAAAATGCCTATTGTCACTATCGTCATCATCGTCTTCACCTTGTTTTCACCACTCATCATCATTAACAATGTTTCTAACAGATCCCATTCTGTCTGATTCAAAACCCAATCTCTTTCCGTACTGTCATCCTCCTGCGGAGCTGGGTTGACTAACCAGCACAATTTGCTCTAGAGGAAATCCTGCACAAGAAATCAAATTATAATCAGAAGGCAGTTAGTATAATGTCATGAGATAAGAGGAAATCAACTTAATAATCTTAATGTTTGTGGCTTCCAACTCTGGGTGCTTGATACATCTGTCTCTACAGTGGAGCAGTCCTGCCATTCAGGCCCAATAATTGGGTTAATATTTTAGGGCTGACTATTCTAATAATTTTAATTGTTTCTGTTTATTTCTAACAACATGTGGTGAAAGGATGCTGAACATCAGGATCACCGAGGAGCATTTTTAGAAATGCAGAATCTCAGCCCAATCCCAGAGCTGGTAAATTGGAATCTGCATTTTAACCAGATTCATAGGGGATTCAAATGAACAATCAAGTTTGAGAAACATCCATTTTGGGGGATATTCCTTAGTATCTCTCTTAGGTACCTAGTCTCATCCACTATATGCATATTCTTACTACTTTCCCTTCAATAGAATAAACTTATCCCCAAGTAATCTTATTTCCAAGCTGCATAGCTTTATACTAAATCTTTTTTTTCCTCTCAATCACTATACAAAAAATAAATTGCTGTGTAAAAGATACTAAATAAAAAAAATTGTTTCTAAGTCTTTGTTTAAAAATGACTCTATCACTCAAGTTCTATATCTTGGCAGATGGCCTCATTTATGTTTAAGGGAAAAGATCATTTTATATTACTTGGTTCTACTTTTTAGAGTTTGCTTTTGCATGAGGTAATTTTTTTTATTTTTGGTCATCTCTTTGAAGTCTCTCATTTTTTTCTCATTTTGTTTCTTTGGTATGATTCCTCAGTCACTGCTGCTGAAGGAAGTGCAGTGTCACCCTGACACCAACCAACTGGAAACCTGGCAGTGCTTTTGGAAATTCTTTGTCTTTCAGTTTTTCCTGGTAGAACATGGAGTTCATCTGTGTTTGCAACCACTTATAAGTGGATATTAAATAAGCCACCAGTTTCTTCTTAAATCCATTTAGATTTTAAAGAGCATTCTATAATCAATGAGTTTGATCTCCAAGAAAACAATGTTCCTGTCAAGACAAACTTTAAAACTTTGGAAGCATCTGATCAGCCCGTACTTTATGGAGATAACTTCTCTATAACCTGTCAAGCTTCTACTTACCTACTCTTTTCCACAAATTAGTAGACCTGATAACATCCCCATCTGTAAATACAGTTATCTTCAGATTCTATCTCTCTATTAAATTAACATGGGAATCTGTTTAAACAAACTGGAGGTTCTTCTTGGCCTTCAAATTCATAGAACTAAGACATACTATTTAAATGTTTGTGTGTATTTGTGTTATACATCCATATATGTCCTTACATATTTAGACAAGATTATAAAAAATCATTTCTCCAGCATGTACATGAAAGCTTTCTTAAAATTTCTTCATTTTTTTCATGTTCTGAATCAAGTCTCTCATTATTTTAACAGAAAATAGAAAGTAATTTTACCTCATTTTACTAAGCCTTGTTGTTGAGAGAGGTAAAAACACATTTCTAAGTCTACCCTTCCCAACCCCCAATTCCCCGCAAAAATTAATGACTAAACCAAGTGTTGTAATCCAGGTGTCTTGGGTTCTGAGCCATTGTGCCATTAAATAACTCACATCATAGCAATTGGATGGGAAATTTTAAATTCATTACTTTATCATTTAAGAAAACCAGTGAGAGATTACTGATTTGTTTTACTAGGTTTTTCCTCTCTTTGAGCAGTTTCATTTAGAAACTAAGACTCTTTTTTTTTCCATGTTGTTAGAAGAGCTGAAAAGAAAGTATTTTCAGCTCCATGGATTTCAACAGGGAGGCTCTTAACAGTTATGCTGCACGCATTCAATTAGCTTGTGAAATCTTATCTCTTCTACCAGTAAAAAGGGCTCAAAAAGAAAACATTAAAATTCCAAAAAGAGCAAGAGGGTGTTTTTGGCAACAGGGTAACTCAGCTGAAAGAGAGCTTACTAGTTAAAAATGGCAATTTGGGCATTTTGTTTTCCTTTAAAGAGGTGTGTCAATATGCAGAACTAGGAACCAAATGTGCATATGTACAAATGCTGCTGAGGGAACATCTCTTATGATGTCCAGGGCTGGAATTTACTCCTTTTTTCTTTCTTCACACTTAACAACTAGCTCCATAAAAGGAAGTAGACAAGAGTCTTTCTAGTGATAGATACCATATTTTCCTTCTTGTTGTGTCTGTCCCCCTTAGTTCTATAACTTTTATCCTTTCTGATGTCCTTTGATTTGCTAATTTCTCTATTCCATCTAAAGCAAGAAAACACTACTTATTTTTGAAGTAGAAGAACTTCAAGTTCTCTACCAATTTTGAGATCTAAATTGCTCTTCTGTTACCTACTATTTGATTAATACAGCACAACTACTAACACAGCATTTTTTGGTCCAGTGCTAAATTGGTATTCTCTTAATCAGAAAATGTATTCCTTACATAATAAAATAGATCTTTTCTGTTGACATTCAGAGTACTCAAAAGATCCAGTCCTTAATTTATATTGCTTATTACACCTCAGCTTGACCCCTCTGCCCAGCCAAACCAGTCAACAAACTGTTTTACAAGGCTTACCTCTACTTTCTGATTATTGTGTTTTGCTGATTTTATTTCCTTTTGTGGAAACATCCCAACTCCTCCTCTTCCTAAATCCTACCTGCTTCCTGGAAACCATCTCAGATACTAATTCTTAAGAACGTCATAGAGCCAGAATATTTTCTTATGCAGTTTTATCTAATATTCCTAGCTACAAATAAACTCTCTTTTATTTTTTCAATGTGAATATTATCCAAGGCATTTCCTTACCTATTTCAAGCCTAGATTTTTTAGGATATTATGTTATTTGAAAAGCATGCAATCTTCAGATCTGACTACTTCATGACTGAAACATATTACAGTTTTGTTCACCTTCCTTGTAGAGGGCTGTCAAGAATACAAGAAATTTTACAACTTCTCTTGACCTTTTAATAGCGATTCACCTAGTAGACAAGAACCTGCTATGGATGGAGCTTCATGGGAGCAATATAAATTTCGTATTTCTGAAGTTTAGTGTAAAAACAAATTTTGTATTACCTCAGGTCATGGTCTAGAGTCTTGATCTTCTAGCATCTATACATTTCAGCACTTCTCACACATTGGCTTTATATTCTTCCAAAATCTTACATAGAAAAGGTGTTCAGAAAATGCTAGCTGAACCAAACACCGCATGTTCTCACTCATAGGTGGGAACTGAACAATGAGATCACTTGGACTCGGGAAGGGGAACATCACGCACTGGGGCCTATCATGGGGAGGGGGGAGGGGGGAGGAGGGAGGGATTGCATTGGGGAGTTATACATGATATAAATGATGAATTGATGGGTGCTGACGAGTTGATGGGTGCAGCACACCAACATGGCATAAGTATACATATGTAACAAACCTGCACGTTATGCACATGTACCCTAGAACTTAAAGTATAATAAAAAAAAAAAAAGAAAATGCTAGCTGACCTAATTTAAAATTACAGAGTGACATGGGATGACAAAACAGAGTGAAATGTTTAAAGGTTGAGTATTTACTATGAACAATAGACTTACTCTGTTCTTTCTAGTGGATCAAGACTAGAGTACTAGAATGGAGGACATCTTCAGGAAGAAAACTATGTATCAGAAAGCTACCCGATCAAAATCATTTTGCCACAGTGGAGAAACTGTGGACTAAATTGGCTTAACCAGGTTTGCTTCATGGGAGCATAGTGTCCTCAGTGATTTGTTCAAATCAACAACCATCAAGAAGTAGTGTCCACGAGTGAGGTATATGGATTGGAGAAATGAGAGTAAGAAGAAATGGAGAAAAGGAATGTACTGTTATGAAATTCTAGTTGAAGGAATCTCAGATATTTCCTTCATCTTCATAACACCAGAAAAAAAGATCGTAGAAATGAGATAGTCTCTATGATTCTGAAAGTGAGATTATATACCTGGAGATTTCGAAGCCCAAGGCTCGTGTTTCTTCAGCTGAAAATCACTGCTGTAATGCACAATAAGTGCCTGTCAATAGGAGGTGCTCATAATCTTTTTTTTCATTAGGAGCGACTATTCCTGAATGGAGTGTCTTATTTTGTTGGGCTTCTATAACAAGAATACCATAGGCTAGGTGACTTATAAATAATAGAAATTCATTTTTTCTATTGAAAAATGAACAGTTAGGGAGACTTAGAAGTCCAAGATCAAGGCACGGACAGATTCAGTGTCTGGTGACGGCCCACTTCCTTATTCATAGATGGCGCCTTGTCACTGTGTCCTCATATGGCAGGAGGGGTGAGGGAGGTCTCTGGGCCCTCTGTTATACCATCCCACTGGGAAATAGATTTCAACATATGAATTTGGAGGAGAAACAAACACTCAGCCTACAGTAGGGAGCATCTCATCTGTTTCATGCCTGGAAGGTAACCAAAGGTTGAACACCATCAATTTAGAAGATCTTCATCTGACAGAGGATATGTAGGGTGTAGAAGAGTTAGTAATTCCCCAAGGCTGTACAGCTTCTTAGTTGGAATCCAGGTCTCTTGGTTGCCAGTCCAGTGCTGTTTGCTTAGCATCACACTATCCAGTTAATAGCTCCTCTCCATCCTTTGACTGGCCTTACAACTCTCACCACCTTTATTAAATAGAGGGATTTCCAAGTCAGTTTTTGCAAAAAGCTTTAGGACCATGTGTCACCTATGCACCTTACTGCTCTATGACATCATCTCTGAGAGAAAAAGAAAACCCATGAAAAATGTCCATGTACACTAAAGACATTTATGTATACCAAAATGTCAAGGCCCAAATAAAATGGGAAAGCCTGAATAACAATCAAATATGAGTTTATTGCTTACTTTTTTTTTTCTTGTACTAACTCTAGCAAGCCAGCTCAAGCCACTCAGTTTTGGAGTGATTGCTGCCTTCTGGTGGTTGCCATTTTGATGATGAGATGATAAACTTCTTGGTACCATATGAAATATCAAGGTCAGAGTGGCTGGAGCATCATAGGGCAAACAAGAGTGAGTCACTGGGTGACTGCTATGAGACTGCCTCCTCTGTGATTTTGGAAGCCAGAGCTCCCTGCTTGAATGCTGTTTCTGAAGGGGTAAAGGCTTTAGAAACCTATTTTTCTTACAAAACCATTGTTATTGCTTTGTTCGCCACAGGTACTTTTTTCTTTAAGATGTAAATGCTCTCTGGGTGCTAAATGGATCCATCCTTATTTCTTGCAAAAGAGTTTGGTTAAATTATTTTTATTTCAGAGTTTTTCCTAGCAGGATGAAAGTCTTGAGTGGCCTATTCCTAAGGAGGCTGGAGGTTGAAAATAATAATAACAAAATAATAATATGGGGTAGAGAGAGAGAAAGAATGTAAGGAAAAAGGTTAGTCCCAGCAGCAGCCAGTCCCAGCTTACCCTTCCCATGCTTTATAACGCATCCCATCAGTGACCAATAGGAATACAATGTGAACCATAAATGTAATTTTAATTTTTTAGAAGCCATATTAAAAAACAAATCTAAAAAAAGGTAAAATTAATTTTAATAATATATTTTATCTAATCAAGTACATCCAAAATATTATGTCAATGTGAACTAATATAAAAATTACTAATCGGGTATTTTGCATGAGTTTTTCTTTTCACATTAAGTCTTAGAAATCCAATGTCAATATTATGCCCAAAGCCCATGCCAGTTCAGACTACCTACATGGCCATGCATAGGGACTGTAATGGACAGCGTAGTTACAGAGTAAAAGCCAGCTCTAGAGTTTGGCATTTGAGATCCTTCTTACTTTGTCCTATAACTTTTTAAACTTTGTGTGCCCTACACCCTCTATATTCCAGCCTCGCCAGTTTCCTTCTTATTTGTCAGCATGGTATAGTTTTTCATTTTTTTATTTCTGTAGTGGCCTTTGCCTCCCTTTCCTCTATCTATGTCCCCAAACATGTCCCAGCTTTGGAGACAGCCTGCTAAGGGTCTATAAGGGCTGTGACTGGGATTTAATTACAACTTCATTGCTTAATAATTAGGTGACCTTAAGCAAGCCATTTAGCCTTTTTGAATTTACAATACCTATCTTTAAAATTATGATCATGCCAGGAATGGTGGCTCATGCCTATGGTCCTAGCTACTTGGGAGGTTGATTGGGAGAGGATTGCTTGAGCACAGGAGTTTGAGACCAGCCTGG
Organism: Rhinopithecus roxellana; assembly: GCF_007565055.1. Taxonomy (NCBI): domain Eukaryota; kingdom Metazoa; phylum Chordata; class Mammalia; order Primates; family Cercopithecidae; genus Rhinopithecus; species Rhinopithecus roxellana. Next base: position 60,913,868 of record NC_044559.1, on the reverse strand, counting down.
ACAGCATTATACACCCATCTCTTTAAAAAATTAAAAGAAAAAAAAAAAAAAAAACATGAGGACAGTAATTACTCTGTGTGTGTGTGAATCTGAGGGGGTGGTGGGAAGAGAGAGAGAGAGGAAGAAAAAAACTAATGTAATGAATACAAAACAAACAAAAAATATTTTTAAAAAGACACATAGTGCTGTAGTTATACATCCTGGCACATAATAGTTAAAATTTCCTTCTCTTTCTGAGTTACTTTCCAAGTTGCTTTTGTGGATAACACTCCCATTCCCATCTGCCAGCAGTGCCACAGAGAATGCTGTTAAGTGATCAGTAAGCTTACTTAAGTATCTCATTCTTTGTATTCTGTAGTCTCATCACCTGTGCATCTTAGTTCTACCTTCAACAGTCCCTGTTCAGGTTTTCCTCCTCAGTTACCATTATTAACCCCTTTCTTCTTTCTTTTTGCCAAAATGCTAACAGCAAAATATATAGCCTCTGCTTTTTGGAAATGATCAACTCTGGTACCAAATAGCGCTGCACAGGTGCCCTTCCGTGGGGGCTGAGAGCTAACAAGCTACCACTGAAAACTATGCCCAGCTCAGGGTGATGGTACAGCCAGTTCTGTCCCCTGCTGTAACAGTTTCCTAGGCAACCAGTACACACTGCCACTGGAAGAAATGGAAGGAAGAAAAGTCAAAACCTGCATCATTTCGTTTTCTATACATTTGAAGTGCTAGAAATATAAAAAAAATATGGATAACTGATCATATGTTTCAGTATTTCATGTCATGTTGGTTATGGCCTCTGTCATATCTCTAATGGAACTGCTAGTGAATTACTAGTGATGATGTTGTATAAGTGAAATTGGTTATTTCTGATGAAGTAAGGTTTATAGTTTTTTATATCAGCCATGTCCATATTTTATTAAATTTAATCCTGCATTTTGGTGTGTATTGAGCTTTTATAAATTACATTCTAAATTTCCTTTTTTAAATATCTTTTTGCTAACATATAAAAGTAAAATTGAGTTCTTTATCTTGTATCCAGAAACCTTGCTAAATCACTTTACTAATTCTAATAGCTTCTATGTAGATTCTTTTGTTTTTCACTTGTGTAATCATGTCACCAGCAAATTTTGAGAATTTTAATTCTCCATTTCCTTATCAGTCTTTTACCTTGCTTTAACACTGTCTAGAACTTCTGCTACTACGATGAGTAACGTGGAAATAGTGGACTGCCTTTTCTCACTTCCAGAATCAAGTGAAGCCTTCAACACTTATCATTAAGTATGATATTTCCTGTAGTTCCATGTAGATATCCTTCTCTTCCTGAAGCTTTTTAAAAGATTACAAATGGAAATATATTTTGTCCTATTTCAAATTTGCTAAGAGGGCTTTGAAAAATCACAAATGGAGATATGATTTTATCAAATACTCTTCCTACATCTATTGAGATAATTATATGATTTTTCTCCTTCATTTTATAAATATGGTGGTTTAAATTTATTGATTTTTAGTTGATAACACAATCTTATATTCCTGGAATAAACCCAACTTGATCATAATGTATTATATTTGTATGAGTCATTGGATTTCTTTTGCTAATATTTTGTTTAGGATTTTTTAACTTATGTTCATGACGGAGAGTTTACTGATGTGTTCTTTTTCTTGTAATGCCTCTGAAAGCATTAGGGATCAGGGTTATTTTAGCATCTTAAAACATAGCTCTAAAGGCTACCATTATGTCCATCCATCCATCCATCCATCCATGCATCCATACATCCATCAATTCATTAATCACACAAATAGTTTTTGAGAGGCAATATAGCATAGTGGTTTAAAATAGAGATTCTAGACTTCCTACATTTGAATAAAAAAACTTACTGTAACTATATGTTATCTATTTCTGTATAACAAATTTTCACAAACTTAGCAACTTGAAGCAACACACAGTTATTATTTCACAGTTTCTGTGGATCCAGAATTTGGAAATCAAGAATCTGAGCCCTCTGCTTCTGGGTCTCTCAGAAAACTGTAAGTAAGGCATCAGCCAGGGATAGAGTCTTACCTAAGGTTTGATGAAGAGGTGCTATGATTCGAATGTGCCCTCTCCAAAATTCAGGTGTTTCTTTTTTAAAAAATAAAATAAAATAAGTTCCAGGATACATGTGCAGGATGTGCAGGTTTGTTATGCAGATAAACGTGTGCCATGGTGGTTTGCTGCACGAATCAGCCTGTTACCTAGATATTAAGCCTGGCATGTATTAGCTGTATTTCCTGATGTTCTCCACCACCCATCACCCGCCCCCGTCAGGCCCTAGTATGTGTTGTTCCCTCAATCAACCCAAATGCCCATCAATGATAGATTGTATTTTTCAAAATGTGGTACATGTACACCACAGAATACTATGCAGCCATAAAAAGAAACAAGATTATGACCTTTGCAGGAACATGGATGAAGCTGGAGGCCATTATTTTCAGCAAACTAATGCAGGGGTTTTTCTTTTTCTTTTTCTTTCCTTTATCCATTCTGTCTCTTTTCTTTTTTTAAAAAAATTATACTTTAAGTTCTGGGATACATGTGCAGAACATGCAGGTTTGTTACATAGGTATACACGTGCGATGCACCCATCAATCTGTCATCTACGTTAGGTATTTATCCTAATGCAGTCCCTCCCCGAGCCCCCCACCCCCAACCCCTGACAGGCCCCAGTGTGTGATGTTCCCCTTCCTGTGTCCATGTGTTCTCATTGTTCAACTCCCACCCATGAGTGAGAACATGTGGTGTTTGGTTTTCTGTTGTTGTGCTAGTTTTCTGAGAATAATGATTTCCAGTTTCATCCATGTCCCTGCAAAGGACATGAACTCATCTTTTTCTACGACTACGTAGTTAATGCAGGTGTTTCTAATGTGATAGATTAAGAGGTAAGGCCTTTAAGAGGTGTTTAGGTCGTGAGGACTCCTCCCAAGTAAATGGGATTAGGTGCCCTTCTAAAGGGGCTTGAAAGAGGGAGTTGGGTCTCTTTTTCGCCCTTTCACATTGTATCGTGTGAGGACCCCGCATTCCTCTCATTCAGAGGATGCAGTGTTCAAGTTGCCATCTTGGAAGCAGAGAGCAGCCCTCACCAGACAATTGAACCTGATGCTGCTTTTACAGTGGAATTCTCAGCCTCCAGAATGGTGAGAAATAAATTTCTATTCTTTATAAATTACCCAGTTTCAGGTATTTTGTTGTAGAAGCACGAGACAGACTAAGGAGAAATCTGCTTCTAAGTTCATGTGAGTGTTGGCAGGATTCAGTTCTTTGCTGGTTGTCAGACTGAGCTCCTTCATGGCTGTAGGCTAGAGTCTGCCCTCAGTTTCTTGCCATGTGGGCCTCTCCATATGGCAGTTTACTTCATCAAAGTCAGAAAGAGAGAGAGAAAGTCAGTAGAGTCTGCTAGCAAGACAGGAGTTACAATATTAGGTAACATAATAATTGATGTAACATTCCATTACCTTTTGCCATACTCTATTGGTTAGAATCAACGTACCTATTCTACTCACACTGGAAAAGAGGGAATTAAATAAGGCATGCGTCCCAGGATGTAGAGATAATCAGGCGTTGTCTTAGAGTCTATCTACTACAGTAAGTTAGACAGATTTTTTACTTGTATATGCATTGGAGTCTGTGAGTGAAAATAATAACAGTACCTATTTACAGGGTCATTAGGAATAATACATAATTTATATAAATAAAGCAGCTAGAATAGCGGCTGGGATAGAGGAGGTACTGAATTACTGTTAGATGCTATGACAGAATGAGCATCCCTTATCTGAAATGCTTGGGACCAGAGTGTTTTTGGATCTGGTTTTTTTTTTTTTTTTTTTGGATTTTGGAATATTTGTAGAAGACATACTGGTTGAACATCTCATATGTGAAAATCTGAAATCCAAAATGTTCCAGTGAGCATTTCCTTTTAGTGTCATGTCAGCACTCAAAAAGTTTCAGAACTTGGAGCTTTTCAGGTTTGGGATTTTCAAATTAGGGATACTCAGCCTGTAATATGTGAAGTGCCATATACTATTCAAGGTGCGAGGGACTTGACACTGAGTAACAAGGACAAAATCCTGCCCTAATGTGGACTACAATCTACTGGAGAAAGGCAGAAGATAAACATATGAATATACAATATGAGTGTTGGGGGGGCTGTTACTATTTTATATAAAGTGATCAGGGTAGTTCTTATCAGTGGCCTGAAGGATGTGAAGGAGCAAGCTTTGTATACATCTTAGGGATAGCAAGAGTGAAGTAATTAAAATGAGAGTGTATTTACTTTAAGAACCACATGGAGGCTTTCTTTGAAACTATACATTGTAACTTATAAATATTCATGGTAGTTATTCACAGATGACAGTTTATTCCCAGATAGCTCTTCCATGTATGCAAAACACTACTCTGTAGAAATTGTTGCAGAAAATGTGCAAACCGACAAGAGGTTATGCTCAACAGAGACAGTAAAAAGTTAATCCAGAATCTTGGATTAAGCTGAGTGATGCCTTGAGTATTTATTCAAATTTGGATTGGGTTAAATCTAGCTGTAGCAAATGCTACTACAACAATAGACCAATAAAAGCAGTTGAAAACCCCTTTTCTTTTCTAAACTACTGATAATTCAATTAATTAAACATGAAATGATCCCAAAGCTTAATTTGTTTTTTCTTCTAGCTTACATTTTTTACCATTTTTACATAGTTCTAATCAGAACACAGATGCAATTGTCTCTTTCTCTTTTCTCAGTGTTTCATAAGAGAAATATATTCTGTTACCAATAATTATTAGGGATTCATTTTAATAATTAAATCTTTCACCATATTGGTATATCAAAAATACTTGGTCTTAGTCTCCTGAGCAGTTTGGTTATCTTTATCTTGTTTTCTACTGAAAAAAAATTTGGATGCTGTTAACAATTCTGAGATAATACCTTTTTTCCTATTTTAAATTAGCTTTAGAATAAATTCTCAAGGGTGGGTTACTTTTGCAAAGGACATTGACATTTTATGGAGTCCATTTATTTCAAGTCACATTGACCAGGGTTTTGTTTGTTTGTTTGTTTTTCTTTGTTGTTGTTGTTTGTTTGTTTTTGAGACAGAGTTTTGCTCTTGTAGCCCAGGCTGGAGTGCAAAGGCACGATCTCAGCTCACTGCAACCTCTGCCTCCTGGGTTCAAGTGATTCTCCTGCCTCAGCCTCCCGAGTAGCTGGGATTACAGGCACCTGCCATGACGCTTAGCTAATTTTGTCCTTTTTTTAGTGGAGACGAGGTTTCACCATGTTGGCCAGGCTGTTTTTGAACTCTTGACCTCAGGTGATCCATCTGCCTCAGACTCCCAAACTGCTGGAATTACAGGTGTGAGCCACTGTGCCTGGTCAGTCCATTTTTAATAGTAACAAAAAATATCACCATAGATTGGTGATAAACCAATTGTCTGTAGATTGTGTTATTTCTGAATACACTTAATGTTATAACCTGTTAACAAACAAACAAACAAACAAACAAAAAACAGTATTTATCCCTTCAGGCAATAAACAGAAATCTTGTTCTCAGTAGTCTCTATGCTAACTGTATGCCTAACTGGATATTTTATTTCACATAGTAGTTCAGAGTAATCTGAAACCTGAATATTTAGACAAACACCTAATTCTATTGCTTGCTACCAGTGTGACCTTGGACAGAGTATACACCTGCTCAAGTTATTCCTCAGTTTTGTTATCTGTAAAATAAGGTTAATAAGAATACCCACTTTAGAGCCTTTGTCTCAGTTGATACATGATAGGGGCTCAATAAATGAAAGCTATTATTATCATATTATGTGTTCTTAAGTTATTTTTAGATCAGAACTTATTGAACTCACCATGAAGGGTTAAAAATTTGCTGGTAACATTAGCAGCAGCTAGTGGTAGCCTGGGCTCTGCTAGCACTGCCGAAAAGACAATATAGTAGAATATAAGCCATGAAGCAGGCACCTATGGGCCTTATCTGGTTATGTGTGTTTATACCACATTTTTTTTTTCTAAATTAGTTGCTAATATTGAACAATTTTGAATTTTCACCTAAAATCCTAATTTGTTGTTTTTCTTAAAAAAATGAAAGATAAAACAAAACCTGGCTGTTTTGCTTATGGCAACTGTCAGCTGGAGCAGAACAGCAACTGCTTTCGTTAGAAGAGGTATTGGAAAGGACCACACATTCCCCAAGTGCCACCTGTGCTTCGTTGCCTGTTGCTTACACCTTGCCTGCTTCACTCATTTACATGACCTTGCTGGCTTCTAGAGAATTTCACCAGCACAGTGAGCTCTTGGCCTCTGAAGGTTGAGAGACCTGAGTTAGACTCTTGGCTCTGGCCTAATCACTAATGAAACTCCAAGTTAGCTGATTGATCACTTATGTCAGTAGACATTGCAAAGCACTGAGTGGCAGAGTACATTTCTTACCAGGCTCTGGGATGTCTCATTATGAGAGATGCTCTGTTTGTTTTAGCCTTGGCCTTTGGGCCAAAGACATCCTTTCCTCTAGTCTGCAAGAAGTATGAATTGAGAAAATTACAAGGAAGAGTAGAATGCCTAAAATGCTGCTGCAAAAAGTCTGTGCAGGCTGGGCGCGGTGGCTCAAGCCTGTAATCCCAGCACTTTGGGAGGCCGAGACGGGTGGATCACGAGGTCAGGAGATCGAGACCATCCTGGCTAACACGGTGAAACCCTGTCTCTACTAAAAAATACAAAAAGCTAGCCGGGTGAGGTGGCGGGCGCCTGTAGTCCCAGCTACTGGGGAGGCTGAGGCAGGAGAATGGCATAAACCCGGGAGGCGGAGCTTGCAGTGAGCTGAGATCCGGCCACTGCACTCCAGCCCGGGCGACAGAGAGAGACTCCGTCTCAAAAAAAAAAAAAAAAAAAAAAAAAAAAAAGGAAAAGTCTGTGTGCTTTTTCTGAAAAGACTGGAAATGGTTACTTTGAGACAGTGGGGAATCCATACCAGTAGCACTAAGCTTCTATTTTTATGCCTGGGAGAGTTTTTGAAGCCATTACTCCATGTTATCTAGTCTAAAATGCATGATTCATGCATAACACAGATTGGAAATGGCAGAGAGATTGATCTTACGGTAGAAGTGTGCAGTTTTCCATAGCACTAGCTGACCATTTAGTAGTAAAAGGGATCTGTAGACCTCAGCTAATTGGTTCTTTCAGGCATTTGAGCGCTAGTGTTCAGCTTCCCACTGAGCTCTGCATTTTTTTCTTGTTTACACATTGTAATTAATAGAAGAGGAGACTATTGTACATTCACATAAAACCTCTAACCTCCATGTACATAATAGGGGGGCTAATGAAAACATTTTGTAGTTGTTCTTGGGGTTGCTAGCTAAGCAGATTAAGCAGAAAAATCACAGTGATGAAGAATCCAGTAGACCTGAGTTTTAGTCCTGGCACTGCTGCTTATGACCTGTATGATGCAGGGTGATTTATTTAAATTATCTTTGACTCAATTTTCTCATCTGAAAAAAATGGGATAGCATTAGTGTCACTCATGGGGGGGTTATATGAAATAATTCATATTAGACATTTCAGACATAAATAAGCACTTAGTAAATAGAGTTAACTATGGTTTTCCCTGTGTATTAATGCAGAGTGGTGAGAAATTTCTATATAATAGTAAATGCAAGCCACAATTTCTGTCCTTATGGACCTAAGAATCTCAGCAGGGTTTATGCTGACCTTGAATATATTTTTGTCTTATAGCACAGTCATGGTGAGCTTTACTATCTCGCTTTGACTCTCTATCCCACCTCTTACTCATTCTGTGACATATGGCACCTTACTAAACTTCCTGTGTTTAATATCCTTATTTATTAAATGGGGACATTATTATTGACACATAGATTGTGTCAATTATTATTGATACCACATACCTTGTGTCAGTTATTGACACCACATACCTTGTGGTGTCTGGCACAAGGTAATAATAACAATAATGAAGAGTAGGAGAAAAACTAACATTTATCACATGTATTCTATTTATTAGTACATTATGTTTATTATATATAGTTAATATTAATTGATGCACTAACTTTTAGATGTATTATGTAAATCTCACAGTTACCTATAAAGTCATTTTATTAGTCCCTCTGATAGATGAGGAAACAAGAGCGTAAGAAGCAAAATATCCAAGAGATATTAGTTGCTGTGATCATTATCTTTAATAAAATGAACATCTTTCCAGTTAATTACAATTGTATTTAAATCATGGTTTTAAATTCCCTTCCTTCCTTGTAATTCCATTGCATCTGTAGAACTTACCCAAATTTCTGTGGCTGGACATTTTGGTTATTCTTATGACATTCACATGAAGAGCAAGTTTTGAAACTCTTCACGTTTTACCCAAGAAGTTGTCTGCCTGTTTGTGTTAGCTCTGAGATAAATTTTACATCCTTCTGTTCACTTGACAGATTTAACTGAAGAGTTGAGAGAGTGAGGCCATCAGGCTAACCATTGAGACAAGGAATAAAACTTTTGGACAGTGCACACTGGTAGGCAGAGGGTTGTGTTACTAACAGATTAGATGAGGTAAATATTTTCAACCTGTTGAATCTCTAATCCATTTTGCACAGTCTATAGCTATGAAGAAAAGCACAAGTGGGACCATACTGGGCTAAAATAAGGAGACTAAGGGATCTTATACACAGACTAAAACTAATATTCTTGGTTGATATGCTATTTAGACCAAAGAGATACTATACTGTTTTCACTCCTGGCTCATTCTTCTCCACCATCAGATGTGTGATCAGTCCTGGTGAAGTCCTCTGTGTCCAGGCTATTTCTAATTGCACTCTCTCTCTCTGCACCCAAACCCTTAAATATTCCCTTTCCCTGCCTTATTTTCCTCCAAAGCACTGACCTCTATTTACAGACTCCACATTTTACTTATTTATTGTCTAATCCCCCACCAGTGGTATAGGGAGCCTGCTTATGCTGGTTTGCAAAAGAAAATTGCTAACTATTTGGGAGTTTTGCAAGCTGGTTATCCATAGTGGGAGTATTTACACTATGGAAATTGGCAAATGCTACCAATGGGGACTTTGATATTGGAGAGGTAGTTTGCCAGAACACCATTGCCTCCCTGTTAAGCATAAGCTCCATGAAAGAAGAGATTTTTTGTGTGTCTATTTTGTTTATTTCTCTATCATCCTAATTAGAAAGGTGCCATTCATATAGTAATTAAAAGTTATTTGTTGAAAAAGTATGAAATAGGCCTGGTGCAGTGACTCACACCTGTAATCCCAGCACTTTGGAAGGCCGAGGATGGCAGGTTACCTGAGGTCAGGAGTTCAAGACTGGTAAAACATTTTAAATGGTCTATTTTTTTTTTTTTTTTTGAGACGGAGTCGCGCTCTGTCGCCCAGGCTGGAGTGCAGTGGCGCGATCTCGGCTCACTGCAAGCTCCGCCTCTCGGGTTCACGCCATTCTCCTGCCTCAGCCTCCTGAGTAGCTGGGACTACAGGCGCCTGCCACCGCGCCCGGCTAATTTTTTGCATTTTTAGTAGAGACGGGGTTTCACCATGGTCTCGATCTCCTGACCTTGTGATCCGCCCGTCTCGGCCTCCCAAAGTGCTGGGATTACAGGCGTGAGCCACCGCGCCCGGCCTAAATGGTCTATTTTCAAGGCATGATAAATCTAAGTACTGACAGCCAGCTTGTGGATGTAACAAATAGCACAGGTCATGCATCTAAAAGGTCACAATAAGTGAACAGAATGTAGAGGAGGGGTCAGCCCATAAAAGGGAAGAAAGTTTTGTTATTGGAAAATTGAAACTTAACTGGGGAAGGGGACCAGGGTATAACCTTATATGGAGAATAATGAAACTTAGGCGACATCCAGGAAGATTGTAACCCCATAGTACTTGACCAATGAGGAACTGGGAGAAGAACTTGTGTGCTAGGAGATAAATTATCTGCTGTAACTGCCCTGGGTGTACCTGCCTACTAGACACCCCATCTTGCAAGACTTCTATTAAAAGTCTCACTTTCACTGTGCCTCTGAGTCCATTCTTTGAATTTGGATGGGTGAATGTGTGTTTTTCACAAAGACTAGCCTGGCCAACATGGTGAAACTCCATCTCTACTAAAAATACAAAAATTAACTGGGCATGGTGGCACACACCTGTAGTCCCAGCTATTCAGGAAGTTGAGGCAGGAGAATCACTTGAACTCAGGAGGCAGAGGTTTCAGTGAGCCAAGATCATGCCACTGCACTCCAGCCTGGGCAACAGAGCAAGACTCCATCTAAAAAACAGGAAAAGAAAAAAAGAAAAGAAATGAAAAAAGTATGGAATAAACTCATGAATAAATGTATGTGAGTGAGTGAATAAATGAATGAATGAAGAAATGAAAGTCAATCAGTACCCCTCACATGGAGGTAGAATCAGCCATCATAGCTGCTTTTCTTGGTGCAGTGATTGAGTGATTCACAACCTGGGCATAGAGAGCTTAGTTGCTAAATGAGTTTTACTAGATCCCAGTGCAGAACTGAGTCACAGAACTTGGACATCTAGTCTATAGTTTCAAGTTTCTCTCTTCTTGACTGAAAACTTTGGCCTTGAGCCAATGAAATTTTTTCTAGTTAGATTTAGTAAATCAAGCTACTCATTTCTTAGTCATTAAAATGGAAAAGAACTAAGAATATGTAAACAGAAACCTGAAAAAGGAAAACATTGCATGTATACCATGGGGAAGTTAAGACAATTTGACTTGTGCTTGCTTTCATTTCACCAGCACAGATTTATAAATATAAGTCACCCTAAACAAGAAGGATGCCTAATTTTTTAGCTTGATTGTTTATAATTGTATTACATGGAAGTCCTATCATACAATATTGTTGATTGCTGAGAGCTGTATTACCTTGTGTCACGAGCTCTGGGATTGCCTTAAAGTACCTCCCTTTCTGGAAGGAAAAGAGACATTCAGAAATAAAGCATATGGTCAGGGATAAAAACAGACTACCTAAAATATAATCAAGAATTTATTTTTGTTGTTGGTTTTTTTTCCTCAGAATGTTCTCTTCAGTTTTTTTCATGCTTTTTGATGTAAAAATTGGTAATTAGATTTCAAACATCATTAATTGTTTGGCATGACCTTAAGAAAGATGGGACTGAGTCTGAAAGGGCTTAAAATTGAGAAAAAAAATTCATATTTAAAGAGTTATGAATAATATAGAAAAGGGAAAAGATGAATTTGTTTATTAACATCTTAGAATGGAGGCTATTCTTAAAGTGTAGATAAGGTGAATGAGAATAATAAAAACAATTTTCTTTTTCAAAGTAGTGTCTATGAAATCTTCTACTGAATGCTGAGGTATAGTTGAAGGCAGAGATCCAATGATTGAGTCCCATCTGTGATTAAGTAAGGTTGGAATCTCTAAGGGCTGTCTTTAACCTCTTGAAATTGATGGAAGATAATAATGCTGTTTGGGGCAAGTCCTTTGGGGACCATTATCAGAGTAAACATATCATCGGCTTTATGTTTATTATGTGATCTGTACTCTATACTGTAAGATGCATGCTTCTTTATAAGCATCTCATTTTTAAAACAACCTCAAACAATGCTGTGGGGTAGGTAATAATATTTGTGTCAGTTAAGATGCTTTAGGTAGAAAGTGTCAAAGTGTCTACTGAAAGTACTTTGAACAGTAAGGAAATGCATTATACTACACATTTAAAACTCCAGTGTTAGTATGGGCTGTGGTGAGAGGAGAACAAATCTCTGACTCCATTTTCTCAGCTCCATTTCCAACTGTGTCCTTCTCCATGTGTCAACTTCTCTTTTCCATTTAACCAAAAGTTAACTGCCAGTGGGTCTAGGGTGCCATGATTCATTGTTCTTATCCAGTGGGAGAAAGGAGAACCCAAACATAGAGTATAAATCCTTCCCTTTAGTGTGCTTAGGTAAATTTGTGTCATATGCCCACACCGAGACCAAAAACCCTCTCTAGGGAAATGTCTCATGCTGTTCGTCTTAGTTCTATGTTACTTAACCAACTCACTAGCAAAGCAGATGGGCTTATAATGATTGGCTCACCAATAAGATCTACCCCTGGAGCTAGTGATTTGGGTCTACTTCCCCTGTTCCCCATGGTTGTGGGAGGATAAAGAAGATCCCTGAACAACACCAAAGTCTTATTAGGAAGAATAGAGTAGGTGCTGAACAGACAATAGACAACCAAATATTGCTACAGTCTTATTATCCTGAGTTTACAGGTATGGAAGCCACAACTTGTAAAGAGGTTCATCAACTTGTCCCAGATCAGGCAAGTAGAATGAGGAGGAGGAGAAGAAAGAGAAGGAGGGAAAAAAAGATGACGGAAGAGGACAATTAGAAGGCAGCAAACACTTATATTGTACTTTACTGTGTCAGGCAGTACTCTAAGCACTTTACATAGCAATAGAAATTAGCACATTTAGTTTTTACAGCAAGCCTATGAGGTAGGGGTTATTAGTATAATTACCACTTTGCAGTTGAGAAAACAGAGGCACATGGAGTTTAAGTACCTTGCCCAAGTACATGTAACACATCCTGTGAGGCTGAGTTTTGAATGCTGGGAACCAGGAAGCTCTAGAATACCTGGTTGTAACCACTCTAAAACCATCTCTTGACTGACCTGCCCCATATCAAAGCTCCTGATGTAACCATGAGGGAAACTACTGGCCTATTCCAGTATTTCTTCTTCCTCTGAGATTAATCCTTTGGGTTTGGGACCTCACATGTTATTCAGCTTGCCTCTACGTGAAACAGCCCTTCTGCTTACTCTGTGCTGATGAATTTGTCTTTGATTTTCAACTCTTTTTAATGAATGAGAGCATAACTCTGTGAATTGTCTTCAATTATGCAGCTTTCCTGAAAGGTTGCTTGTACTTCTTTATGTTTATTCTGCTGTCTTATTGTAAACTTCATCCTACGTTGATTAAGCAAAGAGCAGGAAAGAGTAAGAGAGCAATGACTTGTAAATGAGGTACATTAACAAAAAGAGGAAAAAAAGCACCACCTGAAAGATTTAATTCTGTTTGATCAAGACATCAACATAACTGTTAAATGAATTCTTTTTGAAAAAAAATTCTTTTTCGTTTTATCATCCTTCTTCAAAGACCAGAGATGGAAATGAGAAACTCTGTTTTAGGGGAGGGAGCTAAGATTGCGGCCAGAGCCCAACTCAAAGAACAATCTGAATTTAGAATTAAGTCTTATTCTAAAACTCCAAATATATGTTAGTGTGATCAGCTACATGTACAAGTTCTATCTTCATAAAAACAAATGTTGTAAAATTGTCTTTATTCCCAAGGACACTAAAATAAATCACTCCCAGAAAAGCCTTAAGACCTCAGTGTTTATGGAAGAGGCTGAGGGATTCAGGAAGGCAGAGTGATGTGGGAGATTCAGATTCAAGGAGCCTGTTCTTCAATTGTGGCTTCATCGCTCAGCAGCTGTGTGAACTTCTTGAAACTCAGTTTTCTTGTCTGTAAAATGTTTTTGTAGGGCCACATTCTAAGTTTGATTATTAATCAGAATTGTTCCACTTCTACAATTTTTACTAATAAACCCTCATCCACCCACTTGCTCCCTGTCACCCGACTATTTTTCATTGTGAATCCCTCCATTCTTCCCCTGGTCCTCTCCTCTCTGTTATTAGACTCTTCCTGACATTATTTCTTTTCCTACCCAACTTCCACTCTCAGCAACAGCCTCATTGCTGTTCCCACTTCCCTACTTAGACTTTCTTTGAGGGCAATGGTCATAACTCATATTCCCCTGGAATTCCCCATAGCTCTTACAATGATACCAGCTACACATGAAGTAACTGTTGAGTGACACTGAAGATGATAAAATAGTAAATTAAAACTGCACATAACTCTGTTCTCATGCGTTCTGTACTATTTCCTTTTGTAAAAACTGAAAGCAAACAAATGAAACAAAAGAGCATAATCTTCTTTATAATAAGTACTGTAAGTAAAGAATTATCTCTTGAACCTTGTTGTTGATGTAGGAAAATATTTTTATGAAGTTGTCCTAATGGATGTTTTCATTAGTACATATTAAAGTAATTAATAAAAACACAGAAGTGCTCAAAGTGCATGCCTTGAGGCATTGTGAAATGGCTTTGGTTGGGTAATGCAATATATTATGTGTTATCAGAAAAAAAGTAATGGTGCTCTGGTTGACAAATACTCCAGATGTCAACATCATCTGTATATAAAGATGACTGGATATTAAAACATTCATACAGTGTGTTTCTTCCTATTTAACACATTCAATCTTTATATCAAAAAAGACAAGGGAAAATAAACGGCAACCTGAGATCTCTAAATAATGGTTGATAATGTATACATTAAGGAAAATATATCAAATAAGTCATTAATTTGTCTATTTTTTAAATGCAAACAATTTTTTAACCCAATCCATTAAGTGAATGCTGTTTATCCACAGTAGCCCATTCCATTCCTGTGATGGACCAAATGTGTTCTTAGCCTTTCCCTGGGTCAGGTTAACAGAGGACACATGTAAATATGCTTATCATTCTAAGCCCTCATCACCTTCAGAATCAGACCCTGTGATGGACTCCTACACTGGCCTTGGGTTTCTGAATCGAAGCCCTCATTCATGGGATTGGCCCCAACAAACCAGTCCTTAAATCAGGGACCATTCAAAGTGCCACCATGGAGTTTTTAGCCACCCAGACTCTGAAATAGTCACCTGATGGTTTAAAATCAGAAAGGCCCTTTATTTATTCTACCATATTTCTTTGAACTGAAAAGGAGTAGAGGCCAAAAAGAAGCCATAGGGATTATCTCCTAGTTTTCTTTTTCCACTCTCACATTTCTCCCTTCTATTCTACTAATAGGTGCCTATCAAGAGGATATATACAAAAGAGTTTGCAATGAACTTTAATAACCTCTGAAATCTTCACCTTCAAGAGTAGAACAAGTCATGAGTTAATTTTCTCATTGGCTTAAATCAGAGTGTAAAAAGGTATTCTTACTGATAATAAAAGTTGCATTTACTAAAGAGCAGTATAGATGCCTTGTGTTCTTGAGAATTACATGGTATAAGATGCATACACATTAGACCTATTCCAAGAGAATGTTTCCTCTTGTTCCATTATTCAGATGTTTCAGTCCTTCAGATACCATGGTGAACTGAGAGCGATAAAATATTGTCTATAATCTTTTTGTTCTAGGAAAATCAGGGACTTGCGTTAATATGAGTATGACTGTTTCTGTAACAGTCATGTATTAGTCAGGGTTCTTTAAAGAAACTTTAAGGAATTGGCTCACACAATTGTGGAAGCTGAAAATTCCCCAGATCTGCAGTTGGCAAACTGGAGACCCAGGACTGGTGATGGCGTAATTGAGTCTGAGTCCAAAGGCCTGAGAAGTAGGAAAGCTGATGGCCTAAGTTCTAGTCCAGAAACCAATGAGCTAAAGGCCCAAGAACAGTGCATGCTTCAGTCTAAGTACAAAGGCTGGAAAAGACTAATGTCCCAGCTCAAGCAGTCAAGTAGGATAAGTTTCCTCTTATTCAGCCTTTTTGTGCTATTCAGGTATTTAATTGATTGGATCAAGTCCACCCACATTCAAGAGAGAAATCTGCTCTACTCAGCCTCCAATTTGAATGTTAGTCTTATCCAGAAACACTCTCAGCGACACACCCAAAAAATGTTTGATCAAATGTCTGGGCATCCCATGGCCCAAGTCAAGTTGACACATAAAATTAATCATCACAGCACTCTTGTATTCTTATAATAAATCACTTGAGGGAAATCAGTAAGAACCACAAAGCCTTTGCATTGGAGATAAAAAATGGTTATCTGGGCCAGGTGCGGTGGCTCAAGCCTGTAATCCCAGCTCTTTGGGAGGCTGAGACGGGCGGATCACGAGGTCAGGAGATCAAGACCATCCTGGCTAATACGGTGAAACCCCGTCTCTACTAAAAAATACAAAAAAAAAAACTAGCCGGATGAGGTGGCGGGCACCTGTAGTCCCAGCTACTCGGGAGGCTGAGGCAGGAGAATGGCGTAAATCCGGGAGGCGGAGCTTGCAGTGAGCTGAGATCCAGCCACTGCACTCCAGCCTGGGCGACAGAGCAAGACTCCGTCTCAAAAAAAAAAAAAAGTTTATCTGCTTTTGAATATTCATGTTGTTCATTTCTTATCAATTCACCCCTTAAGAACTCATGAGAAAAAAAAAATGTTGTGATTTACAAATAGAATTTTATGAATTGTAATTATAAAAAGGAGTGTCCTCACCCATCAAGCTATTTTTTATGTAGTACATATAAAAAATAATACATATTGGTCAAGGTGACTTTTACAACAGGCCTATGGGGGTACTTTTATAGTTTTAGTTATTTTACGAATGAAGAACTGAAGGTGAGAGCAGCCAATCATCTGCCACAAGGTCCCATACAGAACTAAAGTGGCTGAACAAGAAACGAACTGTCTACAGGACAAGCAGTCCTATAAATGTGGGAACTGTGTAGTTCCACAGAGCCCATGGTCAAGAGGGTCTGCAGATGGTTTAATGTTCTGCTATGGTCCTCTTGAAATGTTATATTATATATATAATAAATTTAAATATATAAATGTTATATACAAATATATTAAAATTAAATTATATATATAGATATATATTTAAATAAGGGGCCCTGCATTTTCATTTTCCACTGGGCACTGCAAATTATGTAGCCAGTCATTTTATTTGGCTATAAAGTCCTTCTAGTCCATCACACCTCTTTTTAGAGATGAATTCTCCCGGCAGGAATAGTTACTACCTGTTTATTGCCAACCCAATGGTGCACCCTTGCTGTTTGCTGCCTGTTTCACTTAGGAAGGCTTGGTACCTGAGTTGATATTGAAACATTCATATGACAAATATTCGAAAGGCCAACTTTTAGCTTTCTGGCTGGTTAAGTGCCACATAGCAGGACACAAAATTATTTCATGTAGTTTACTAACTGCCTTTAGTTGTTATTTATTCTAAACATATTAAGTTGTATTTTCATTTCTACACATGGAATCATTTCCCTTCTCCTCCAGTATGTTCTAATATATTTCATTCTATTTAGACTTATCTAAGTTGCATTGGTTTTCTAAAAGTGATTTCTGCTACCGAGATATTTTATTATTAATAATAAACATTGCCGGGCGCTGTGGCTCAAGCCTGTAATCCCAGCACTTTGGGAGGCCAAGACGGGCGGATCACGAGGTCAGGAGATCGAGACCATCCTGGCTAACACGGTGAAACCCCGTCTCTACTAAAAATACAAAAAAAAAAAAACTAGCCGGGCGAGGTGGCGGTGCCTGTAGTCCCAGCTACTCGGGAGGCTGAGGCAGGAGAATGGCGTGAACCCGGGAGGCGGAGCTTGCAGTGAGCTGAGATCTGGCCACTGCACTCCAGCCTGGGTGACAGAGGGAGACTCCGTCTCAAAAAAAAAAAAATAAAATAATAATAATAATAATAATAATAATAATAATAATAATAAACATTTAGTGTTGGGCATATGGTGTGAAGTCATTTTTAAAATTAAATCTAATTTTTTTACTATCTAAATTAAGAATGTCAGCTTTGAAGTTAGTGGGTTGACTGACAATATTTTTGTTTTCTCATTTTTTTCTTAAAGTGTTTGATATTTAATTTTCTAATTTAAGAGTTGAAGAAATGGTGTGGTATATTTTTGAAACTTACTTTTATCAAACCCTAAAATACATTTTTGTTTAAAGCCATATATAAGACCTTTGCTATGAGTTGGTGTTTTGAATTGGGACACTTTCTTTCCATTAGTAATGTATATTCCCCCTTTTATTTTAAAATGTTCCCTATATCCATCACATATTGCCACAGTTTGGGGGAATATGTGAAGACACCTGATCGTACTCTGTTACTTCCCGGGTAAAGAAACCGAGTCCAATGAGACTAGCTCAGTGACAGAGCAAAGATCAGATTCAACCCCCCTGAATTTAAGTCCAGGACTCTTTTATTACACCACACAAATCTCTTTTGATGCCTAAAATCACTAAGATTTCTTTTTGAATTTTCTGTCCATGGCAAATATTTATATAGTCTTGAGCCTCAAGTTAAAGTTTAGCTTACCAAAGGCCCTATGAATATGAGAATCAGAAATCTGGAGGGAAATACTGGCTTTTCAGTAAAAGGGCAACAGTGTGTTTGAAATGTTCAATGTCATGTGAGGAAACAAAAACTTCTGTCTTTCCAATTAAATTCTCCTAACACACAATGATGCCTCTAGATTGTTTTAGTAATTTTATAATTCTATAACATATTTTATAAAAACAAATTGTTTGGCAAAGTTGTCAGTAAACTCATGTCAAAGTAAGTACACTGTGAAAATAATGTAGTTGATTCTGTACTGTAATAAGGAATACCAACCAGCAAGATGGCCCTGTTAAAAGGAACTTTTCTTCTCACCAGTGTTCTAGTTTTTTTGGTTGCTAGTGGAAAATAATAGAAATACATTTGCAATAAAGGCAAATTATGAATTCTGTGCAACTGACAGCAGGTCTAATGAAGGTCCTTTGAAACATGGTAAATGATTCCAAATTGCTATTTTATTAGTACCAAAATAGATTTCTTCTTAAATTTGTCCATCTAGGTAATGCTCCAGGGATGCAATATAATTGTATTGACCAGTCATATAAGTTGTGATAGCCAATTACATGATTTTTGTAGGAAAAGTTGCCTCTGTTATAGTTTGGAAACAAGAGTTCTGATTAAATATTTCTTAAGAAACTAGTACAAATATTTTTAAAAGATATCTTGTTTTTCCTCTTTCTTCATGACCAATTTTCATAACTTTTACAACTTCGCTTCCGTTATGCAAGTGGCCTTTTAATCTTATGCAAAGACGTTACTCTTAGAGAAATAACTTTTTTATTCCTTATCCTGGTGCCTCACACCACAGAATAAAAGCAGTCAGTCCTGGCTAGAAAAAGAACCCTACAGATAGGAAACCTAAAAATAAGATTCAAACACTGATCATTCTTTTATACTCCTCACAGTGCTAGAATTACTTATTTTAACTAAATTTCATCTCTATTGAACACCCCTAACATGCCGCCACAGCTATACAATTTCCTTGGTATTGCCCATCAGCCACTAGGGGGCATCCTGGGGCAGGCAGACAGCTCTAGGTTTGCGCTTTCACTCTTCTACTTGGTGGGTGTCCCAAGTATCCTTGGCCAACTTAGTTAAGCTCCCTTATTCTCAGTAACCTCTTTTTTAAAATTGAGATAATAATACTAGATTAGCTTATAAATTAATTGTCCATATATAGAGAAATAATAATGCTAGGTTCGCTCACAAATTATTTCCCATATACCGATGGATTATTGAGTAATCCATTAAATGATAAGGGAACAAGAACATCTTAGAACTAAGAAAAGTCCCTTTCAGTGTCCTTTTCGCCAGCAGCCCAGACAGCTATATTACATCCTAGATAGGGAAATGAAGGGCTCCTAGCAGGTTGCTTTGACTCTTTCAAATTATTGAAATTCCCATCTGCAGAAAAGTATGTCTATGGACCCAAATGAATTTCAGTCCACTGGCCATATGCAGAATCTGGCAGAATGTCATCTCTCCCTAATTCCTTGATTCTAGCTAGGGCCAATGTGCTTGGTAAGCAGGAATGTTTGTGGTCGAGGCATTCAGTTGAATAAGCTGAATTAAAATGTTTCAAAACTCCACACACACTTCAGTTGATAGTACAGCATTTAAGGCAGAATCATGTGGAACACATCCAAAGTGCAAAACTCTGTGGGAATTCCAACAAGCCACATACCATGGCTTTACATCTGAAATGACTAACTGGAATCACTGGATGAGGCTCTTGGCAGTGTCCACTTATGGCCCATAAAGTTGGCTTCAACTTTACAGATGGGTTCATATTCCTGGAAACTGCAGGCTGCTAAATACATTGATATACACATTCATGACATGCGTATATTCATAGGCACTTTGAAACTTGTTTCAAGGTGACAATGAATATGTTTACATACAATTCAACTTCAAGTTATAAAATTATCATTAATTAAGCAATATCTTCATGGGAAAGAATTTTGGAGAAACCTTAGTCTTGAATTCCTGGGACAGCTTTGAAGATAACACGAGTTCATGTGTACGTGTAAATATCATTGCAACAGTGCATAATACTTAGTCTGTCAACAGTTTTCTTTTTCCTTAATTATTACATTGGTATACCTAAAGTCCATGGTGGTATTTACTTTCTTAAGGTAAGGTTAAGGCTTCTTCCTTATAACAGCAGGTAACACCAACTGAAGTACTCTAGTGGGGGACTCATATTTATTCAGGAGTTGCCATTTGTTAGGCAGTAAGCATTGATTATCACCGAGTATAATTTTGCCTTGAGGGAACATTTGGTAATAACTAGAGACATTTTCATTGTCGTTACTGTTACCTACAGGGTAGAGGCCATGGATGGTGCTAAACATCCAACAATGCACAGGAAATCACTCCACAACAAAAATTAGCTATTCTAAAACATCTATTATGTAATCCTACGGTTGAAAAACCCTGCACAAAGGTAATTGGTTTTTATTTAGTCTTCATAAACATCATTTGAGGTAGATTATGGTGTTATCCTCATTTTTCAGAAGCAGAAATTGTAGCACGGAGAAGGGGAGAGGCTGTCCAAGATTCTAGAACTTGTGGAGGAGTGCAAATTTGGCTTAATCTAGAACCTAGGTTCTTCATCCTTGCTCTCTAAGGGTAGAGTCACAAACAGAACTCTTTTTTTCTGCTTCCAGAACACAGTCCTGCCTTCTTAATTAATTATTAGGATGAATGATTATAAAACTTACTTCCAGCAGAGTGAATGAGTTTTAAAAATTTGTTTAAAACAACAGAAGAATTCACATATTGTGTAACTTTGGATTTAGGGTACCATTGGAATTGCTTTCCTTAGAGGTGTACTAGAGGCAAAGTTTGCTAATCTGGTTGGTGTAAGAGTACTGATGAAATCTTTCTTTAGGTTTCTCTCTATTTTTAAGTTACTGCTTGCACCTGTGCTAGTCAATGTATTTGTTAAGGAAGATCTATGGTTCTATTCTTTTAGGAGAGAATATTCACACTTTGGCTTTGCCTTTTGAGGCTTACACACATTATCACTAAAGTACATTATCATTTTTTATCTGGTGGTAGGGAGGATTTTACCACCTTCCGAGTTAGGTGGAATGCTCTAGGCAGAGAAAGGATCAGGGCTTATCAGAGCCAATAGGGCCGATTTTGTTCCTTTGTTTTCCTGCCAAAAAGAAATAGGGGATAATAGAAACTCATCAGTTGCTATTTGCAAAACTGTTTACTTTCCCTGAATATTTTGTTCTCTTGTTGACAAATGCATTGACTGCTTTTTTGCCATAGTGGGATAATTTATTTTATATGAGGTGGTGTTTTCAGCAGCCACTATAGAATATTCTGAATCACTGTGAACTCTATCTGGATAAAAATAAATGTTCTTATTTTCTCCAATGGATATTTTCCCTTGCCCATGAAAGTTATGACTGGTTCTGCTCATTCTTCAAACCCCACTATATGAACTTCTGAAAAATCTTTTGACAAAATGTAAGAAATGTTGTAAATAAGCAAAAATCCCATAGAAATCAAAGAAACTACGTTCTACCTCTGCTCTTCTAAGTCTGACCAACAATTAAATAAATTTTGGGGTTCTATGAACTGGATTTTTACGTGACGAATTTTTATCTATATTAAAAGTCAAGATGACCAAACAAAGGTGGTATTTGAATATAATTAATAAGAAGCAAATGAGACCAAGATCAATGCCTTATCTACAGAAATATGAATACGATGATCATTAACACTAAGTCAAAAAGGTGAAATAGTTGTGGGTTGAGGCAGGTGGCATTGACTCAGGACTTGTAATCCCAAAGAACTTCACATTTTGACTTCTGTCATCTTCCAAAGGAGAGCATTCCTACTATCACGTAGATATAACAGCAGAACTAAAGGAAGAATACATTAGTTATATGATTTTTGTCTTATTGTTGAAAAACACTAGCTAGTACACTGTGAATTACTGTTTCATCTTGGAATGATCTTGAGAGTAATACAATCACACTGTACTATTTGGAGTTATATATGGTAAAAAGCATTATGTTTTAAATGTTATTTAGAAGTAAACATTTTGACATCCCATCTTGGCATTTCTTTATAAATTAATATATGAAGAAATTCAAGTACAGGAGTAGTTTTCACTTCTCTTGACCTCTGAGGGGCCCAGGAGAATGCCATCAGCTCTGGACCATACGTATAGTGAAATCACAGGGGCTGAGAGCAGGTGTTCTGATTATTTATTACTTCCTAACAAACCACTCCAAAACTTACTGGCTTCTAAAAACAATCATTTTATTATCTTTCACAGTCTGTGGGCTGGTTAGACCCAGCTAAGATGAGTTGATGATTAGAGACTGTCATATAGGGGTTTGAACAGCCAACATAAGTCACCACCATGTGGCTGATCATGAACCCTGCCTGTGAGCTGGGAGCTCAGCTGAGGGATCTGACAGGAAAACCTAGACATGATCTCTACTTGTGATTTGAACTTCACACAGCATGGCAACTGCGTTCCAAGAAAGAGTGCCCCAAGAGCATTGTCGTCTGGGCTCTGGTGTGTAAGTTTTTTAAAAAATTTAACTCAGAGATTCAGAATTCTAAAATTCAAATCCCAGATGCAGACAAGACCTTTGTGGCCATCATGATTAACCTTCTATGTAGTTACAAATGCTTTCTAAGCACCCTTTTTAAATGTCAAAGATTGTAGTTTTTCCTTTAATAGCCTATGACCGATAAATCATACATGCACATGTGGAATGTTTAACCTTTTACAGGATCACTAAACCTTGGCTGCTGCAACTCAAGGGCACTTCATGAAACAAGAAAACCTCGTGCCTAGAGGCCCTCGAGTTGGACTTTGACTTGCTATGGTTTAGAGGGTCCATTTGCTTTTCTGTTTATGTTCATTTCTTTCATACTTGAGGTTTTTTCTGACTTCCTTTGACTATTTTCTGAGGGCAAATTTTGATCCTAAAAACAGGGAACATCTCAGGAAATTGTTTTCTTTGCTGCTTTTAAATATAGATGGGATTCTGGCAGTGGAAATATAATTAAAATCACAGCAGTTATCAAGTACCTTTTTATAATAAACCTTTTATCCCTTTACCTAACCTGCCACTGCCTTTCCTTATTTCCCAGGGTTAAATGGCAGGGAGCCACTTGGCTCAGGCAGCTGTACTTTGGCAGGGCTTGCTATGAATCAGATGTCCTTTTCCTCCTCGAAGGCAGAATGTGTCACTTACTTAGACTCACCTCACATTTCAATTTGCAAGTGAGCATGTGGCTTCTGTGCCTTCTATTGGCAGCAGTTGATATATCAACCTAAATGATAGCCCTTGAATGTGTAATTATTATAGCTCTTCACAGCTTACCTTCCACCTCTCACCCATTCCTGAACTTCCTATCCCTCTAGTTCATTTTGTGCATCTTTAAGATAAAATATTCGCCCAAGGATCACAAAGGGAAGAGTAACCCCCTTAAGGAAATGGTCCCCAACCTTTTTGGCACCAGGGACTGGTTTCATGGAAAACAGTTTTTCCGTGGGACAGAGTTGGGTGCGGGGGTGGTTTCAGGATGAAACTTTCATCTCAGATCATCAGGCATTAGTTAGATTCTCATAAGGGGTGTGCAACCTAGATCCCTCACATGCACAGTTCACAATAGGGTTCATGTTCCTATGAGAATCTAATGCTGCTGCTGATCTGACAGGAGGAGGAGCTCAGGCGGTGATGCTCACTCACCTGCTGCTCACCTCCTGCTGTGTGGCCCAGTTCCTAACAGGTCATGGACTGATATGGGGTCCATGCCCCAGGGTTTGAAGACCTCTGCCTTAAGGAACTAAGAGCAAAATAATAGGTTTCTAGTTAAACAGTGGGCTGAAGAGTGACCATGGTAAAGCTTCAGGCTTTGAGAGCTCACTGGATTGTTGTTTGTCCCCAGAAGGGCATGCGTGATGGTTAGTTTTATGTGTCAACTTGACTAGGCCACAGTGTGTGCCCAGATATTTGACTATACATTATTCCGGGTATCCGTGAAGGTGTTTTTATATAAGATTAACATTTGAATCAGTAGACTAAGTAAAGCAGACTGCTTTACTCACCAGCGTGAGTGGCTCTCATTTAATTAGTTGAAGGCCTGTGTAGAACAAAAGGCTGACTCTCCAGCCAGTAAGGGGGATTTCCTCATTCCTGAAGACCTGGAGCTGGGACATCAGTCTTTTGCTGCTTTGAGACTAGAACTGAAACAACAGCTCTTCTTGGTTGTGGAGGCTTTCAGATTTCAGACTAAACCTTAGATCTTCAGTTCCTCTGGTTCTCAGGGCTTGGATTGAGACTGTAACTCTACCATCAGCAGTCCTGGGCCTCTAGCTTACTAACTGCTGTTCTTGGGACTTCTTAGCCTCCACAATTGCTTCAGCCAATTTTCAATAATAAATCTCTTTATATGCATCTTATTTATATATGTGTAAATAAGATATGTATACATATATAAATAAGATACATAAAGATATTTTATAAGATATGTTATATATTAATATATAGGATAATTTTATATGTTATGTATGTATAAAGAGGTTTGTTATTATAAGGAAATGGCTTATGAATTTCATATGATACATAGCATGCTGTGTTAATCAGTGTTCCCCAGAGAAATTGGAGAAATCTTATTGGTTCTCTTTCTCTGGAGAACTCATGAATACAGCATGCTGCCTGTCATTTGGAAATTCACTACAGTCTAAGAAACCTAACAATGTGACCTACAACAGTGTAGAGTATATCTGATCAAAGAAAAAAAAAATGCATCCACAAGCACATGGAAGATTATAGGGAATATTTGTCATTTGGCGAATCTTCCCAGTATCTGAACCCCTTGCCTATGTTTGGTGAAGATGGTGCCTTATAAATATTAATGAGAGGCCAAGCCCCTTTTCTTATGTAGAAGAAAAATAAAATCAAAACCAAAGCCAGATTCTCATCATTGTTTTTCCTAGTAGGTAGGCATGATCCCTGTGACCTAGGTTTGAACAACCTGAGGCATATACTCTGAATTTTCGACATGGAGTTTGTGATACAGAGAAGGGTCAATGCAGAATTTTTTTTTGATGATGGTTCAAGTGACAACAGTATCCAGTTTCTAAGTACAGCAGTGGAAATGGTGACTTCAGGGGAAACCAATGTCTGAATCCATTGGTGTTAGCCCATGGTGGAGAGCTAGAGCATGGAATGTGGGTGCCAGGGGCAAAGGTCCCCTCACTGGGCAGGATCCACAGCATAATTTTGGCTGTAGGAGTTCTGGCTGTGTGGCTTCCCTTTATTCTCCCCATTTTTTCAAATCTGGCTCTCCAGGTTTAATTGGCAATTGTGTTAGGTAATACACTCAGTTTCTGCTAAATTAGACAAAGTCATTTTTGGTTGTTTGTATCTAAGAACCAGGTCTGATTCATGTACTCATTTCCCTAATAATAATTTTTTGAGTACCTACTATATACCAGACACACTTCTGGGTGGGATAGAAAGAGCAATGATTAAGACAGACAGCATATTTTCTCTTAGAAAGCCTGTAATCCCAGCACTTTGGGAGGCCGAGACGGGCGGATCACGAGGTCAGGAGATCGAGACCATCCTGGCTAACACGGTGAAACCCCATCTCTACTAAAAAATACAAAAAACTAGCCAGGCGAGGTAGCGGAGCCTGTAGTCCCAGCTACTCGGGCGGCTGAGGCAGGAGAATGGCAGGAACCCGGGAGGCGGAGCTTGCAGTGAGCTGAGATCCGGCCACTGCACTCCAGTCCGGGCAACAGAGCGAGACTCCGCCTCAAAAAAAAAAAAAAAAAAAAAAAAGATGGTATTCTTTCTAAGAATAGGGCAAACGAATAAATAAATACATAGGTAAACAAGAATATAAACAAGGAAAAATCAGCTTGATGTAAGAGCAACGGAGAAAATAAAATAGAGTGATGTGATAGAAAGGGATAGGAGGACCAGAAACAGTGTTCAAAGAAGCATTCTCTAAGGAAATAACTTTTACGTTGAGACCTAAATGGCAAGAAGGAGCCAACCACACAGATAATAGAGAGATGGAGTCTTCTGCCGGGATAATGGTCAGTTCAAAGGCCCTGAAACAGGAAGTCAATACAAGTTCAAACTCCAGGAGATTTTAGGGTTCCTCTGATTCAAACATCCAGGCGTAGAAAGAAACTGAAGTGTAAAAATTTTTCAAGCCTTCTGCGAGGACCCTTAAGGGATTCAGTAAACAAATAGTAACTATAGTGAAAAATAAAAAGCAGAGTGCAACGTGGAAGTGAGTGTGTTTCTGTTTAAATTGAAACTCCCGGCACAAATGTTTTCCCTTTGGTTCTTCTTTGTTTTTTCTGAGTTCACATTTTTCTAGCCCAGTTTTGTCTTTCCTGTCTTTTTAACAGCATGTATTAGGAGAACTGGTGAACTAGCAGCAACCCTTTTCTTTCAATGGCTTTCCTCAGGTGTGTAATGATGGGAATGGGAATAAATTTCAGTGTAGTTCAAGTGTATGAGTCAGTAAAGAAATACTAAGATGGTCAACGGACCAATGAGAAGTTTGCTACATTTGGGACTGACCACTACATACAATTCTTCTCAACTGTAAAAATATTTGTGAGTAAGCAGGTTTAAATAACTTTTAAAAACTCTAAAACAGTGATTCCAAATACAAGTATAACATAAGCTATGTATGTAATTTTAAATTTTCTAGTACCTACACTATAAAATTTTTTTAAAGGCTAAAACAAATCGGGCAATATTAATTTTAACAATATATTTTAACCAGTATATCCAAAATGCTATTCCAAAAATTATTAGTGAGTTATTTTACACTCTTTTTTAGTGAGGTTTTTAAAATCTGTGTATATTTTACACTTAGAGCACACATGAACTCTCAATTGCCACGTATCAGGTGCTGACGCTGAAAAGACACACGTAGCTGGTGACTGCCATTTGGAAAGAGCAACTTTAGATTGAGGCTGATTTGGTTACAGAGTGCTTGGATACCAGAAAGTGGGATAAATCACTTCATGAATCCTTGTAATGTCCTAGGTGTCTGTTTATGTTATGTTTGCTTCCTTTTCCACATTCGCTGGCTCCTTTGTAAATCCTCTGCATTTCACCACCCCTCTGTCACCAGTGCTGTCTTTTCCCCTCTTCCCTGAAAAGTTCTCTAAGCAGGGAAAAGTTGTTAAGCATTTTAAAACTTTTTTTTATAAGTTTTGTTTTGTTTTGTTTTTGTTTTTACAGTTCTCTTTTTTGGTGACTTACTTTTTGCTTTATCCTTCATTTAAAGAAGGCATCCTGAAAAGCATAATGAACCCCTCTGAATCAGTCCCACACCCTCTTTTGTCAAATATCTCATTCCCTTCCCATAATTAAGAGTTTATAAAAGGAACCAAGAAGTGTCTATCCGTGAGGCTTAAAACACAAAAATAGGGACTCTAGGTTTTCTTTGTATATGGTGATAAATTTTTCTCCTTCCTGAGTCACTAGCTGATTTTCAGTTTAGGGTAATATTATTTCTACACATCTACTTAATTTTAATGTGACAAAAATGAACTTTGTGCAGTGTTTCCTCCTGCAAAAAATGCTGCCTCTCTATTTATCCAATAGACCACTCTGATTCCACCATGCCTTTTTTGTTTTGTACATGTAATTTTAAGAGGTCCACTCTTTTTGTGAACTATGAAAAGCTATATAAATATTAGAAATCATAACATAAGAACAATACAAATATACTAGTACTGATATATTCATTAACATTTATGCTTAACATTTATCCTTCCTGATATTTGAAAGAAAACAAGTAATTATTAAATGAGTGTATACAGGGATCCATGTGTTCCTTATCTTCATTCACTTGTTATACTGTAAGTCATGGATTATTAATCAGCCAACCACCTTCTTGATATTGGAAGGGAGGCAAAATCCATTTTCTCCATGACAAAAATCCCAACTACTTGGTGCAAAATTAAGACCCACCAATTATATAAAAGTCACACATTCAGTTCCCCACATGTCTGTGGGAAACATGAAAAAGAGTCATTGCATTTACCCTCTGCCATAGAAGCACCACACTTGTATGTTGCATGGTCAGACACCACTTAGAATACTGGACTTCCTTCAGCTACCTAAGGAAGAATCAGCTAGGACCCACAGTGTTTCTCAAAGTTTTTCATGTCAAGACTCAGGCACAAACTATTTTATATGTTGACTGTATTAATGATCAGAGATGATGCTGTATACCAGGCCTCTCCTGGTGGTGATAAGGGCTGTCAGATCAATACCTGAGCACCTGTAACCTATTCACAGTGTCCCAGTGGCTGGAAACTCTGGCCTAGAAAGTGTAAGTGATTTTTTACTATTGGAGGAAAAACTAAAATAAATGCCTTATTAGTGGTAGCAACTACTCTTTTGGGAGATGGCTCAGAATATTGTTTCATGGATGGCAAATTGCAAGGACAACTCTATTTTAGGAATGCCTGGCTTACACCCAAGAAGAGGATTGTAAAAGGGAGCTCTTATCATTGATGGCCTCATATCTCACAAGATTAGCCAGATTACTATATGGTGGGTTCTTCTAAGTGATTAAAAAGCAAAGCTAGTACTACACACAAAGCAAATAACTGTTTTGTCATGGAATAGCACATTTTAGGACATTAAAAGAATATATAAAACTCTAGTGAACCAAGAGATCCTGGAAACAAACTCAGCATTGGACACATCTCTCTGGATTTAAATTAAAATTCCTGATTGATAACTCATGCAGAAAGAAGCCACTTCTAGTCTCTTCTGGACAGATTTCCCCTGTGCAGAGTGATGGATGTCAGAGCCCAGCTTTGTAATTAAGCCATCAGATGATTTGCAAAGTTAAATACTTGGCAAAGAGAAATATAGCATTCAAGCTACATATGGCATGTTAATGCTCTTATTTTGAAATACTTAAAATTTTCAGATCTAAAGTTGCATTGGGGACTTTGAAGAAATCTAAAATGTACTTTTCTAGGGAACTAAAATATTTCCTAAGAGTTAGTGTCAAAAATGTCCATATATGGGCATTGATTATTTGCTCTGTGCAAGATACTGTTTGACACTTAATTTACTCCTATACAACATCCATATGAAATAAATTATTCTCCTCATTTAAGGATGAGACTCAAAGAGCCTCAATAACTTGCCCAATAATCCATTTAAGTAAGTAATAGAGCCAAGATGTGAACCAAACCCAGGTCTCCTTTTTAAATAAATCCTTTTGTTTAACTGCTATCAAACACTTTCCCAAGACAGAGCTCCTCACAGGGAACTTTAAATAGAATACTTGGCAAAGGCACAGGAAAGGAGGTAGAAGTATGGGATGATTTGTTGCTCTATACAAACCATTGCATTTCTTTCTGTCCCTTGGTTTCTGTAATCTATGTGCTTTATCTAATATATTGGCATATAACAGTTATAAAAGAAAAAATAAATCTATTTTAGTTTAAGAATTTTGAAAGTGATCCATCATTTTAAATTAATGTTACTAGGTAGTAACAAAGCCATTTGGATTCTTTTCCCCTGTTAACACTACTCCCTTTTTAAAGCTATGAATGTTCTTTGCCCAGATACTTAACATTTTGTTGAATTTCAGTGTTCTAGAAATAGTTTACTATTCTCTAAAAAAATTAGTGCATAGTGCTATTACAGCCAAGAAAACTAAACAGATGATTGGTACCATTAGGAACGGCCCTGTGAACGAACACGATGTAGCTCACACTTTCTCAAATCTGCATCAACAGTATTTCAGATAGTTAGCGTCATTGTGTCTAAAGAAAGTTATCACATGCTTAACAAGTCCCAGGATATGAAAATCTTCCTTAACTTAGTATTTCAACAAATGTGAATACTTTGTGTCATGGTTTCTACATGTATATTTATGAATTTTGTAGATTGATAATAAATTATGATGAAACAATAACTGGGACATGAATCTACAGGTTATATGTTACAGAGGCCAAAATGTTTTTGCTGGCAGTATCAGAAAACAAACCCGGTTGGACTGAGCCAATTTGTCAAGTCTAATTTGGGTCTGAAGTGGAAATGTCAACTACCTAAGTGTAATATGATGGACAAAGGTTAACCTGTGAATGCATAAGTCCATATGGTAATAGTATGATATTTTGCTTTGGAATCAAACATACTTGCTTGAGTTGAAATCCATGTTTTCAACACCTATGTGTCCTGAGAGCTTGGCCAAGTAATCTCCCTGAGTGAATTCTGTCTGCTAATAAGATCATGCCAATTAGATGTCCTTGGAATGTTGTAGAGGCTCTCCTTTCAACATCAAAACATGTATAAGAATCATGGAGGATGCAGGACTTATTAATGTCAAATGCACATTTTTGGCCATGGAGAGCAGAAATCTCTCCTGTCCTTTTATTGTCACCTCTGGATCTATGCAACTTAAGCAGTGCTTTAGGAAATAAATGGTGAGCAAGGGGTCATCCTTAATGTTGGAGAAAATTGTGAACACAGGACTTTCTTACTCTTCTTGTTTCTTTTTGAGATGTGATTAAGAAAAAAAAATCACAAACTATGCACTTCTGCAGTATGAGTAAACATTGTGATTTTGATTATTAAGCCTTCCTAAAAGGTAAAAAAGATGGCAATGAGTCTTATATATGTTTTGGGAAATTATAATATTCTATAAATTTGCCTTCATTAAGTAGAGAGCAGTTGGATAATGTTTATTTTTGTGCCACTCATCCATCATTCTAAATAGAGGTGGCACATTTCTGACAATTTACTGTACAGATGCTCCTTGACTTATGATGGGGTTACATCATGATAAACCAGTCATAAAATTAAAAAAGTCAAGTTGAGCCATCCTAAACTGGGGACTGACTGTACTTTAGATCCAAAGAAGGCAACAGTGGAATTACAGGAAACTTTTCTTCCTTTATCCCTTACAGGAGTTACTTCTGTTTGAAAGAAGTCTTTACATCTGCATTTTCAAACAATGGCAGACAATTACCACTAGTCAAGTAAATACAGAGATAGCCACTGCTAAAATTCATCAATAAAAGGATCTCCACACCATGAATGTAGTTTCTTCTTTTATACACACAGGTGATTTCAAATATGTAAACCATGTACTTTCAAGAACTGGATTAAAACCATATCAGAAATTTGACCCTTAGACATGTATGTCTGGCACATATATGCAGGAAATGAAGCCTTTAGCAAACTTTTTCTAGGATCTAAATATTTGGCTCTTGTAGACAGCAGTTTCCTGTGCTTGTGTCTCATCCTGCTTTTCCGGTCCTGTGTTTTGACATGAGGCAAACTTGCTCCCATAAAAGGTATCCGAAAGATGTGGAGACTTCTGCCTTCCTGCACACAGAGAATGGATGTGGAAACCACATGGGGTTCATCTCATAAAGCACCTGCATAAGCCGTAGGGAGATACGGCAAGTTCCACAGAGAACTCAGTGTACTGAAAAGAAAGCTGCACAATGGGAACTGAAAAGACGAAATAGTTCTCTCATCTGGAAACAGCTGTCATGAAGATAGGGTAGCAAGCAGTATTTTGCAATTTACCCTGCTGTTTGTTCCTTTCTCTGTTTAAGGCCCATGGAGTGCCCTGTCGGTCAGGATTCTACCTCTCTGCCTTCCTCTCTCTGCAGCGATCCTCTTTCCCTCTACTTCTCCAGTTAGGCGCTCTGGAATTTGTCTTAATGATGTTAACTGCCCTGGTGGGTAAGCACAGCAGCCCGCAGCCACTCCAGCCCCCCTGCCTGCTGCTGCGGAACTCAACCAATGAAATCAATTTGTTGTCGACAGCTGTTCTTCTCCCTGCTCATTCAAGAGCTTATAGATCATTCCTCCCCTCTTTCTTTGGGACGTAAACCCTGGCCCAGGTGCAGGGGAAATGAGTAGATCCGCTGATTTCAAACTCTTTTTTTCTTCATGGCATACCGTCTTCCTCATTGCTGTACTATCATTTTACTAGCAGATGAAACTCAGGCGAGATGAAGCCAGAGTAGAACTGATTAATCTTGGCCCACTGGAGATAGATGGTTTTCATTGGGGGCCTGCTGCAAATGGAATCCACTTAGGAAAAACCAATTTGATTGTCTTGAAGACCCAGATTCTCTATATAGAAAAAGAAGATGCTTTGAAAGGAAACCGTTACGTTAACTACTAGGCTTCTTGGCAAGAAAAGAAGCATTATGCTGCTTTTTTTTTTTTTTTTTTTTTTGGAGACCCTTCTGTTTTCATATATTTCTATGGCTGCAGTTCATTTCAGTATGTGCAATAATAGGTGGACTCTCTGCTAATACTTATTGAATAAAATGTGCCAAGAAATAAATGCACTGGATATGTTCAGATGAGTTATTTCATGTAACCCTGTATTAGTCAGGGTTCTCTAGAGGGAAAGAACTAATAGGATATATGTATACGTATAAAGGACAGTTTATTAAGTATTAACTCACAAGATCAGAACGTCCCACAATCAGCTATCTACAAGCTGAGGAGTAAGGAGAACCAGTCCAAGTTCCAGAACTGAAAAACTTGGAGTTCGATGTTTAAGGGCAGGAAGCATCCAGCACGGGAGAAAGATGTAGGCTGGGAAACTAGGCCAGTCTAGTCTTTTCATGTTTTTCTGCCTGCTTTATATTTGCTGGCAGCTGATTAGATGATGCCCACCCAGATTAAGTGTGGGTCTCCCTCCCCCAGCCCACTGACGCAAATGTTAATCTCCTTTGGCAACACCCTCACAGACACACCCAGAATCAATACTTTGCATCATTCAGTCCAATCAAGTTGTCACTCAGTATTAACCATCCTAAGTCCACCCTTTGTCAACTTGAACCCATATACATCTCCTGAGATCATGCATAATCTTCAAATAAAGACAATAATGTCATAATTCCACCTATCATAAAACAACTATCCTTTGTACAACCAGAAACACAGCAATCCCCAATCCAAATGCTATTACATAAAGTAAAAAATACTTAAACAATGACATGAAGTCAATAAATATTATGTCACATTATAAAGGAGAAAGGAAATAAAATGAGGATATTTTCTTAGTACAATTGTATATATGCACAGACATGCTTTTAACAAAAGAAGGAGGAAATATTCATGACAATTACAGTCCTTATTTCTGCAACTTGTCCTGTGGTTGTGGATGGTATTGATGGCTACCTTCTTCTACCCATTCTGTATTGCCTTTATCTTCAGCAAGCACCTCAACAGGTTGTGTTTTAAATTTTCCTGGTTGAGTGACCCAAACTTTCATTCCTGAAGGGTCTGGGCCATTTGTAGTCCTGCATGGATTGGACTGTTGTAGTTTCCCACTGACCTTAATCACAGGGCATGGTAATACTAAGAGACACCCTAATGGATCTCCTGTATTCCATGCATACTCTTCCTTACCTCCATTGTGGAGTAGGAGACTGATTTCATCTTGATAGTCTGGGTCAGTCACCCCAGCCAACATTGTAACTCCCTTGTTAGCCTGTTGACTTAAAGGTAGGAGGACCCTGGTGGCAATCTTAACTTCCAGTTTAATGGAATCATTATGTCTCCTGGTGGCAGCTTTCCTCCCTCTGGAACTAAGACCTCTAGGCCAGCATAATGTAATTTCATGGGAATAGGAAGCAAAAATTTTGCTAGTGGGTCACTAGGGGTGATGGTGAGTGGTGCCACTTCCATTTCCACCCCTTGATTCCTGGATCCATGAATCCTGGCTATGGGAGAAACAGTACCATATATTGGATGCTGATTCAGAGTATACATGGCCTTCTGGAGAACTTTGCCCCAGCTCTGCAAAG
This sequence comes from Rhinopithecus roxellana, assembly GCF_007565055.1. Taxonomy (NCBI): domain Eukaryota; kingdom Metazoa; phylum Chordata; class Mammalia; order Primates; family Cercopithecidae; genus Rhinopithecus; species Rhinopithecus roxellana. The sequence continues at coordinate 60,879,858 of NC_044559.1, read as the reverse complement.
TATTGTCACCTGATTGGTATTGTAATTGTGACTACCAAAGGTCATTCCACCATTCTATCAATCCATCTCCTTCAGGATGATGGAGAACATGGTAAGACCAGTGAATTCCATGAGCATGAGCCCACTGCCACACTTCTTTAGCCATAAAGTGAGTGCCTTGGTCAGAAGCAATGCCGTATGGAATACCATGATGGTGGACAAGGCATTCATTCCATGAGTCCATGGAAGGTAGTCTTGGTAGAAGCATTGCATGTAGGATAGGCAAACCCATGCCTGGAGTAAGTATCTATTCCAGTGAGGTCAAACATCTGCCCTTTCCATGATGGAAGAGGTTCAATATAATCAACCTGCCACCAGGTGGCTGGCTGATCACCCCAAGGAATGGTGCCATATTGAGGGCTCAGTGTTGGTCTCTGCTGCTGGCAAATTGGGCACACAGCAGTGGCCATAGCCAGGTCAGCCTTAGTGAGTGGAAGTCTGTGTTGCTGAATCCATGTGTAACCTCCATCCCTACCACCATAGTCACTTTGTTCATGGGCCCATTAGGCGATGACAGGGGTGGCTGGGGAAAGAGGCTGAGTGGTGTGCACAGAACGGTTCATCTTATCCACTTGATTATTAAAATTCTCCTCTGCTGAGTCACCCGCTGGTGAGCACTCACATGGAATACAATGATCTTCACAGTTTTTGACCACTCAGAGAGGTCCATCCACATACCTCTTCCTCAAATTTCTTTGTCACCAATTTCCCAATCATGCTTCTTCCAAGTCCCTGAGCATCCAGCCAAATTATTGGCTACAGCCCATGAATCAGTATATAATTGCACATCTGGCAATTTCTCCTTCCATGCAAAGTGTACAACCAGGTGCACTGCTCACAGTTCTGCCCACTGGGAAGATTTCCCTTCACCACTGTCCTTCAGGGATGTCCCAGAGAGGGGCTGTGCTGTAGCTGTCAACTTTTGGGTGGTGCCTGCATATCATGAAGAGCCATCTGCTTTCCAGGCCCTAGACTTGTCTTCCTCTGTCAACTGATCATGGGAAAATCCCAATGAGGCCATCGATGCAGGCTGGGGAAGAGAAGACAGGGTGGCAGGAGTGGAGACCATGGGCATTTGAGCAACTTCTTCATGTAACTTACTTGTGCCTTCAGGACCTGCTTGAGCCTGATCACATGTATACCATTTCCATTTGATGATTGAATGCTGCTGTGCACAACCCACTTTATGGCTAGATGGGTCAGAAAGCACCCATGGGCAGTTCAGGTTGTGTGGTGACCTGATGATCCATAGTCTAACATTTAGTTTCCACCAAAGCCCAGTGACAGGCCAAGAGCTGTCTCTCAAAAGGAGAGTAGTGGCCGGGCATGGGGGCTCATGCCTGTAATCCCAACACTTTGGGAGGCTGAGTCGGGTGGATCATGAGGTCAGGAGATCAAGATCATGCTGGCCAACATGGTGAAACCCCATCTCTACTAAAAATTCAAAAAAACTAGCTGAGCTTGGTGGTGCATACCTGTAATCTCAGCTACTCAGGAGGCTGAAGCAGGAGGATCGCTTGAACCCAGGAGGCGGAGGTTGCAGTGATTGGAGGTTGCACCACTGCACTCCAGCCTGGCAACAGAGAGAGACTATGTCAAAAAAAAAAAAAAAAAAAAAAAAAAAAAAAAAAATAGAGAGTAGTTATCTGCAGAAGATGGCAGGGCCTTGCTCTAAAATCCTAGAGGTCTCTACTGTGATTCACCTATGGGGGCCTGCCAGAGGCTCCAAACGGCATCCCTATCTGCGACTGACACCTCAAGCACCATTGAATCTGTTGGGTCATATGGCCCAAGTGGCAGAGCAGCTTGCACAGCAACCTGGACCTGTTGCAGAAACTTCTCCTGTTCTGGACCCCACTCCTAGTGGATACTCCTAGTACCAAAATTGGTGTTAGTCAGGGTTCTCTAGAGGGACAGAACTAATAGTATATATATATATACTATATATACTTATAGGATCAATACTTAAAACTCCCCTTTACATATATATATGTGTGTGTGTGTGTATGTGTGTGTGTGTGTGTGTATATATAGTATTGTATTGTATATACTAGTGAGTACTCCTAGTACCAAAATCGGTGTTAGGGTTCTCTAGAGGGACAGAACTAATAGGATATATATACTACATATACTTATAGGATCAATACTTAATAAAACTCCCCTTTACATATATATAGTGTATGTGTGTATGTGTATATATATATATATATATATATATATATATATATATATATATAATATTGTATTGTATCATATTAAGTATTAATCACATAATCACAAGGTCCCACAATAGACCACCTACAAGCTGAGGAGCAAGGAGAGCCACGCCGAGTCCCAAAACTGAAGAACTTAGAGTATGATGTTTGAGGGCAGGAAGCATCCAATGTGGGAGAAAATGTAGGGCTGAGGGCCTAGGTCTAGTCTTTTCACGTTTTTCTGCCTGCTTCATATTTGCTGGCAGCTGATTAGATGGTGCCCACCCAGATTAAGGGTGGATCTGCCTTCCCACCCCACTGACTCAAATGTTAATCTCCTTTGGCAACACCCTCACAGACATACCCAGAATCAATACTTTTCATCTTTCAATCCAATCTAGTTACTCATTATTAATCATCACAAACCTTCATTGCAGATAGTAAAACAAGTATGATAATTTGCATTGTGCAAACAAGGAAATTGAGGTTTTGGATTTAAAAAATGATTTCAACTTCTTTATGTTTATTTATATAAAATAAATATATTAAATATAAATAAAACTTTATATTTAAATTGTATAAATATGTTTATATTTAAATATATTTACATTGAAATATATTTTATATTTATATTTATTTTATTTGCTCCACATTTATTTTTAAATTCTTTTGGTAAATCGGATGTACACAAATTTTCTTAGTGATTTTCAGCTTTTAAAAGTAGAATGTGGTAATTTTACAGGTTAATTTTCTTTTTGTTGTTGTTGTTGAGATGGAGTCTCTCTCTGTCACCCAGGCTGGGTGCAATACAGTGGCATGGTCTCAGCTCACTACAACCTCCACCTCCCAAGTTCAAGCAATTCTCCTGCCTCAGTCTCCCAAGTAGCTGGAACTACAGGTGTGCACCACCATGCTTGGCTAATTATTTGAATTTTTAGTAGAGATGAGGTTTCACCATGTTGGCCAGGCTAGTCTCAAACTCCTGACCTCAAGTGATCAGCTTACCTCGGCCTCCCAAAGTGCTGGGATTACAGGCCTGAGCCACTGCAAGTGGCCTACAAGTTAATTTTGAATGCTAGATAATTAAACTTGAAAGGGTTTAATCAACTCGTTTAATGGTATGATAAGGAATGTTTACGTAAGGACAGGAAACTTATAGAATGAAGTTACAGGAAGTTAAAGGAAATGTTACATAATGTTAAATTCATGTTTCTACCCCCTGCTTTTGGTATGTGTCCATTTGTATGTGCATCTGCGCCTGTGTGGGAGAATAATGGATAACGGCAGAGGGATGAGGTGGAGAGAAACATGAAGCAGAGAGAAAAGTTCCTCTAAGACTCAGCATCATTCCCATCTGTATCTGATGATGCCCTGCACTTTACGTAATGCTTAGCATTTTCTCAGCAAGCTTTAAGTTGTAACTTTGATCTCTTTTCTGTCTCTTTTTGCTTTAGACTCTGATCAAAATTACTTATATTTTTCCTTCAGTCAAAATAGAACAAAGCCCTTCACCCATATGCTGCTCTTGAATATTTTATGACTATATTTATGACAATGGGTCAGTACAAAGTTGCTATTGGGGATAATTGTGCTTCTAAATGAAGGACATGGATTTAAAACCAACTAGAGGATTGTGGCTGGAAAACACATTGCTTTGGGGAGGAAAGGTAATGGCGGCACTAAAGTAAAATAAAACTATAGCATGAGGTACAATATTTAGATTTGATTTAGAATTAACTTATTTCCCCACACTTAAACAGAAAAGAGTGTCTCATCTGATATTAATATCTATGAATAATATGTAATTAAATTGATAATATTTCTCTTATCTTTCATCACATTGAAATACTGGCATACATGGATTCTACCAGGTTAAAATTAACCAAGCTGAGTAAATGGTGGGGGGTGGGGGAGGGAGGGAGGGACGGAGGGAGAGAGAGAGAGAGAGAGAGAGAGAGAGAGAGAGAGAGAAGGAGAAGGAGAAGGAGAAAAAGAGAAATAATTTTTCAGAAAATTATTCAGAAAAATGTCAACAGGGCCTCAGGAAAAAAGGAAGGAAAAAACACAAAACTCAAAACTAGATGTTAATGTTTGAAGCGACATTGTGCTGAAAACCACCTGTCCAAAACCATCCTAAGGGCATAGTGACTTACGCCTGGAATCTCAGCACTTTGGGAAGACGAGGCAGGTGGATCATGAGGTCAGGAGTTCAAGATCAGCCTGGCCAACATGGTGAAACCCTATCTCTACTAAAGATACAAAAATTAGCCGGGTGTGGTGGTGCACGCCTGTAATCCCAGCTACATGGGAGACTGAGGCAGGAGAATCGCTTGAACCCAGGAGGCGGAGGTTGCAGTGAGCCAAGATTGCACCATTACACTCCAGCCTGAGCGACAGAGCGAGACTCTGTCTCAAAAAATATATACATAAACAAATAAAATAAAACCATCCTAAGAGTTCAGGTAGACATTCAGTTTATGGGGAAGCACAATGGTGTGGCTGGAAGAAAACATACTGAGAAACGGCTGAGGTAGGGAGTGAAGAGGCATGTCTGGTGTGTCCCAGTTCCCCTGTGCTGATTCAGTGGTGCATACAGACCATACTGTCCATTTGAACAGGGTCCTTTGTTAAGTGTAGGTGGAAAGAAGGGAAGGGAGGGAGTGAGGGACAGAGGTTGAGACAGTGAGGAAATAAGGGGACTCAAGCCTCTGGGTGTTTGGTGGAGCTGTTACTGAGTAAGTGGCTTACTCCATGAGGCAAGGTTTGGAATCCAGGCCTTATAAAGATCAAAAACTTGGAAAAGACATTTTGAATCTTAATTCTGATTCAGATCACAGCAAATCTAGACATTTAGCTGAATGGCGTGAGAAATGTTAAGATTGTTCCTAATTCAAAATGACAAATATGATTTGCTATTTCCCATTCCAAACTAAATTATACATTTCTCTGCATCTTGAAGAGTTTTTTGTTGCTATTGTTGTTATTTGTTTGACTGGTTTTTCATTGTTGTTATTTCTTTCTTTATGAAATCTTTGTGTTCCCCATATAAACACCAACACAAGTGGGAAGAGTAATAACTTAAGCCCTTATTAGAAAGCACTTTCTCCTAAAAAAAAAAAAAAAAAAAAAAAAAAAAAAAAACCATGGTTTTTGTTGTTGTTGTTGTTGTTTGTTTTTTTGAGACGGAGTCTCTCTCTGTCACCCAGGTTGGAGTGCAATGGCACTATCTCGGCTTGCTGCAACTTCTGCTTCCCGGGTTCAAGTCATTATCCTGCCTCACCTTCCTGAGTAGCTTGGATTACAGGCACACACCACCACACTCGGCTAACTTTTTGTATCTTTAGTAGAGATGGGGTTTCACCATGATGGCCAGGCTGGTCTCAAACTCCTGTTAAATGTGATCCGTCTGCCTCAGCCTCCCAAGGTGCTGGGATTATGGTGTGAGCCACTGCGCCTGGCCAAAAAAAAAAAATATTTTTTAAAAATACTTGTTTTCATCATCCTAGATTTGTGTTGTTCACATTATTAAGAGGTTGAATGCTCACTTTAGAAAATTTGGGGATAAGGAATAAAGACAATATGTTCATTGTTCTATAAGCCAAAAAAACCCAAGAATCAACTTTTGCTGCATTTCTTTCATTATTTTTTTGTTTCTTTGCTGAGTTCTGTTTTTGTTGTTGTTGTTGTTAGTTTGATAATGAAAGACCCAAACCCTTCCACAAAGGGACTTTCAGCAGAAACAGTGTGGTAGGGACATGTAGTAAGGGCATGAACGTCACACAGACTTGTTTGTGAATATTCACTGTGACATACAGTGTCTGTGTGACCATAAGCAAGTAACTTGAACTTTCTGAGTCTCAGTTTCCTTGTTTGAAAAAGAGGATAACCATACACATTTTTTAGAGCTTTATGAAGACTACAGCTAACATGTGTGCAGTGCCCGTCATGAAGCCTGGCCCCTACAGCAATGTGCCCCATCACTGGCACCTCTCGCCTCAGTATCATGTTCACTGTTTTCCTTCTCCAACAAACAGCAGGAACATTGCAAATGTGGAACAAAAATGGTGAAAATAAGAATGATGGGTAGGTCCAAGGGGAAAACAGGAGGGTGCTAGAAGGAGGAGTTCTGAAGAGAGGCAAAAATAACCACTGCTGGATTTGTAATCTTGACCAGGTGGTTTTCATTTTTTCACTCTTCAACACTGTGGAATAAATAGTAGAGTTAATATTTCAGGCTTAACTTTTTTGTCATCTGAGACATAAGTTATGCTTTCAAGGAGGTGTGTGACGAGCTATGAAAATAAAAAGCTCTGAATTAGAGTCATTTTGGGGAAATGTTGGAGTGAATAGTATAACTTTCTCTAAACCTGTTTAGCAGCTCGTGGTAACAATATGCCAAATACATAAATTATGTGGTTACAAAATTCAGCTTTATGCCCCTGTAATGTCTATTAACATTTGTATTAATATCAAAATGTGTACATTTTAGAGATTTACTATAAAATACATCAAACTGGATGATTTTTTATTCTTGACATTTACAACATCCTTTCAAAATTTTTTCAAAAAACAATATTTTGATTCTACACTCACACTACATAATTCTTTTCTACATTTTTATTTGGTTTTTAAATAACTAGAAATTTTAATTGCTTGAGCTGAAAAACTTTAATTATAAAAGTAGCTTAATTATTCAAACAATATAAAGATTTAATTAGCATCCTGGATTATAATGATGAATAATGGCTAACATTCTTTGAGTTCTCCTTAAATGGTAGATATTGTTTTAAGGGCTTCATATGTATTAACTCAATCATTACAACAATCTTATAAAACAACCTTATGACTACTTTCATTTTACAGATGATGCACAATGGGGTTAGCTGACTTGCCCCAGGTCACACAGTCAGTGTGATCAATGGTTCAGGCAGTCTGATCTCAGAGTCTATGTCCTTGTCAGTATGCTGCCTTTCTACAGTAGCATCCGTTTAGTGAATGCATAGTATGCGCCAGGTCAATGCTGAGAACTTTGTGTATCAAATTGTATTTCATATAGTCTAACCCCTTTAATATCTCTATAAAGAATGACTGTTGTACTCATTCTACACGTAAGTAAAAGGTGGCTTATAGAAATGAAGTCATTTGCTTAATTCTTATTATTTTTTGGTGCCACTCACTATTCTGATGCCTTATTTGGCATCTTTGCTGTTTCTGATGTTTCTGTTGGGGAGGCTTCCCGAAATTAAGCCACCATCATGTATATCTCTTTGGTCCGTTGGTCTTAGTTATATTGACTTGTTCTCCTCCTAAGTACTAATAATATACATTCCCCTGAGGTGAAAGGGTTCTCTATAGACAGAACTTGTATTATTCTCTAAGATTGCTCATACAAGCAGAAAGGGATCATTGATCAAAATTATCTAATAGCCACTTCTTGAAACATTGAAAGAAAGCCCGAGGAAGTTACATCAGAAGGCACATGAGTGCCTTAGCACCAGCTAAGGAGACACAAAAAATCCTTCCCAACACAAACTACAAAACCAAAAGTATCCCAAGAAAGACTGCCCCCCTCTTTATTAGTCCCAATTCCATTTTCAGGACCTCGTGATCCAGGCCGTATATCCATTTTAATATTTTCCTTAGAAGGTCTTTGGGTTTGGGGGAAATTAGATTATCCATGGGGCCTAAACTGGCATGCTAGAGCTTCCTGTGTGTGTGTGTGTGTGTGTGTGTGTGTGTGTGTGTGTACACAGGCACCACAAAGATTCTGTTGTCCTCAGAATTTATTAGAACGCATTATCTTTAGACTGACACCACATGAGATCAGAAAATGACTGTATTATGTATAAGGCGAGCTTAAACCTTTAAAAATAAAAATAAAGAAAGCTTTACACTTATTAGTTAACTTTCCACATTGTGCATTTTATTTTGTATTTAGTGGCAGAAGATAAAATGATTCTAGAAAAAAAAATTGGCTTTCTAATCAAATAATTCCATTAATAGCAAAATCCTTTGAAATAAATCATTTTATCATGGTGAAAATTAGGATGAAAACTCACGATCATTTACAGTATTCCCCTTTTTCCTTTGGTCATAGCAATATTTTGTCACCTAATTTAAAGTGGAACATTGCACCTAACAATTCCATGTTTTGAAGTGCTAGCCAAATATAATGAAAACTTCTGGATCTTGATCAGAAACAATTAGATTTCTCTCAAAATCACTCCTTATTAAAGATCCAAAATAGTGCCATGGTTTGTCATTACAAAGATCTGGGTTTGAACCTTGTCTCAACCAGTTTCAAATTATGCCACCAGGACACAGTAATCTTGTTCTACATAAAATGGAGATAAAATAATCTACTTTATAGGATTGTTACAAGGAAACATGATACTGCTTGCAAAGGGCTTAGCACAGTGCCAGGCAAATGCAAGCCCTCGGGAATCTGTGATGGTGTAAGAACATGGAAATGATAGTGATTTTTCCTGGGCTACAGAGGGTCATGTCCATTTACTGCTCTTCCAGTCGTGACCCACACATCTCTGTCTTACCAGTTCTTTGGCGATGGCTTTGAAGAAGGTCAGAACTCCTCAGAATTCAAAGAGCAGCTTTGTGAATGGATCTGACTCTTAGAATTCAGGCTTTCAATGAAGAACATGGCATAAAAACATACTGTTAGCAAATTCCGAAAAGATAGTTCTATTTATCAGATTTTCAAAGATAATACTACTTGGAAAAAAAAAAACTAGTAAACATGGTTCTAGTTTTTTCATTGAGTATCACCCCTGCATTGTTTCCAGACCCCAGTGATTCACTGTCACCTTTTAAAATAGCTTATCAATATTTACTTCCTACGTTTCTTAATATATTTTCACTTTTAACCCTAAATTGTTTCAATGATTTTGTTTCTGTTTAATTATATTACCAACAAGAAACCAATATCAATTGACATAATAGAAGTTTAAAAAATACATAATTATTCAAAAGAAGATCTGTTCATGTCCCCTCACATGGTCCTACATGACATTTATTCCACATCTGGGAAAAACTCAACCACAGTATCCTTCCTCATTACTTTCAGGAACACAAAGTTGATCACAAAAGCTTCCCCACTGGAATCCAGTATTCCTGGTATTCTTTAGCTGTGGCATTTAGCCTCTTTATTTTAAAGATGAAGAATATGAAACATAGAGGTTTTAATAACATGTGCAAGGGGCACACAGCTTGTTGGAGGCTGTGTATGATATACTGTGGAGAATGTGCAAGAGAAAATTAGTTAACAGGTATGTAGGTATAAAATTCACCACTTCTGTGATTAAGGTCGTAAATTGATAAAGCAAACCATAGAATTGTAGGGGGTGAGTAAAGTGAAAAATTGTAGAACGTAATAGGACTGGGTCTTCTATATATCATTATGAAATGTGAGTTAATGGGGTGGACATACTTCTTATTTCATTGTTTTCTCATTTTCCCCTATGCCATTTTTGGTATGTATTGTCTCAAACTGACACTTCTTTTTATATTTAGTTAAGTTATATTTGTATTCAGTATCCTCATCATAGTCATGAACAAATAGAACTGCACTGGGCACTATGGTCCCAAGTATAATAACTATCCTGTATCTCTTGGTTGGATGAGACTGGAAAATATTAGCCGTTGATTTTTCTATCTCCCTTTCAAAGGAACCCCCACATATTCTTGGATATGGAACATGGTAAAGCCCTGTGGGAGACCCAAGTTTTACATTAGCCTCCCTGCTCCAAAAGAAAGCAATTATGCTGGCCTTTCTGTCTTCCTTACCCTTTGCAGTTTCTGTTAGTAAATGTTTATGGTGTTTATTCTTCTATGCTTTCCTTATGCTGGCCTTCTAGCAACTGTGAGTGAGATAAAAGAGCAGGAGAAAGCACAATTAATTCATTTATGATTTATCTACCTGACTTTGAATAAGTTCATGTAACTCATAAGAATTTCAGAGCTCCTCCAGCTTTTTAGTTAGGCTTGAGAGTCTGGAACTTTGGGTAGAATTGCAGAACTTGAGAGCATTAGGTATACCAAAACTAAAGAGGGAGCATCCTCTTCCCTTCTAGTCCCTAACTGAGTAAGGGATGTTGGCTGAATCATACAACACTATCAATTTGTAGATTATCGTGGCCCCAAATAGGCAGTTTTGTATAATTGAGCCTATGGGCAGAGGAAAGAACATTCATTACTACCCTGTAGCTAAGGTCACTCAACATGGGACTAGCAACAAGTAGACATTGGTTGCCTATAACATACGGACGTAACTACAGATATATCTAGTTCTTGGAAGCCCAATCTTTTGATAAATGTTACATCACAAAATGAAATAAGCAAAGATGAGATCTAAGCCAGTCAATCAAGTCTCAGGGCTGTACTGATGCAATGAATGAATGAGAATGTAGCCAGTAGCTGCTACTATATGATGAGTGAGGCTGTTTAACAAATGAATGTGCAGCTTTGTAATGTGTAGCCAAGCTGTGGCCCCATAGAAAACCAGAGTGGAGGGCTATTGAATGTGGCAGACACACATACTAATGCAATGAATATTTTAGGGAGCACTATTGGGTAATATTGTAGGCTGGGAGAGGCACATCATCAAGATTCATTAACACCACTCATAATCCAAGGGAAAATTTCCATGCATATATTATGGGAAAGACTATTGTTTAGGGTTGCAGACACACATAGCAGGTGTTGCTTTAGATTGTTTTGGGGGTGAAAGTAATATTTTTTGCCTTATTCAAATAGTCTTATGTAAGTGTTTCTGATAAAGAAGAAACATTTGTTAATCCAATAGGAAACCATAGTAGCTTAGTTATAAAAATTTTATTTTTTTCATTTACTTTTGCAATTTGATCCAATTGGAAAAGTCGTGTATTGTGATTTTTATGACAACATTCTCATATTTCTATCCTTTAAATGTGTTCATATAGTTTGAACTTAAAGTTATATGAGAAATAATGTATTTTATTTCAAATTGAAATAGTCACTGGTATACAGCACAGGTGCAGTATATCAGTGACAATCACCGATTCTCAAGGAAGTGAAGGGAGAAGGAGAGGGTAAGCAGTAAATCCTGATAAATCTTATGTAAAAGAATTGAAGGACTAGTGAAACAAAATAAGATTTTAGTGGTAACCATGGAAACCTCCATGGATAAAGAAGAACATGATGTTTTTTGGTCATTATTATTATTGCATTTCAACATTTATTGACTGACTGCCTGGATGGGATTGGGGCTAATCCATTTTTTCTCAGGAGGAAAAAAAATAAATGGAGATGAGGTTTCCCTAAAGGGAAGCCAGTGCATTCTAAGAGCTATTAATGAACTTGGGACTGCCAGATGACAAAGAAACGTTAAATTCTCTCTGTTGTACAGTGGAGAGATTTTTTTAAACTTAGAGATTATGTCATATGAGGGACAGTGCCATGACATTTATGCTGGGGACATCTGACAGGTGAAAAAGATATATGATAAAATTAGTGATGTGGAACCAAAAAAATAGCCAGAGGTTAGATTTAAGATTTATCGAGTTCTTGTTCAGAGAGAGAGCTGATAATAATTTTTTGGTGAGCTATCTTCTTGTGGAGACCCTGGGACAAGATTTGTTTAGTGTAGCAGCATAATTAAAGTTCTGCCCTATCAAAGAACAAGTGTTTAGATACATTCTCTTCTGAACTAGTTTAATGCTTGTTCATACCCAGTCACAAGAACAAAACTGTTACAAAACAAAAACACTCCAGAATAAAAGAAAATGTAAAGGCTCCTCTTCCATTCTGGGATGTTGGGGGGCAGGTTTGGAAGATAAGCAGGAAGGGGAGTGAAGTCACAGTTTTTATGTCTGGCATTGGCTTGGGTTGTTTGCCAAATGGAAACTGAGGGAGACCTCAGGAAGCTTCCAGTCATGGTAGAAGTTGAAGCAGGAGCAGACAGTTTGCATGGTGAAAGCAGGAGCAAGAGAGTTGAGAGATGGGTGCCGCACACTTTTAAATGACATAGTATTAGTATTACTATATGAATAGACCTTCTCTTGAGCAGGATTTCTCAAATCAATCACCTGGGAGTCTGCTTAAAATAAAGATTTTGGTTCAGTGGAATCATGTAGATTCAACAGAATTTAGTGGGATTCCAGATTCCTCATTTCTAGCAAACTTCCAGTTGATGCCCATGATGACTGCATCTTAAATTGTAAGGCTCAATCGTGGTTGCACCACAGATCACCTGGGGTGCTTTGATAAATATTGCTGCCCAGGCCACATCCCTAAACCAGTGAAAACAGCAAATCCAGAGGTATGATCTAGGGGCTGAAAACCATGGTAGCTATAGGTCAAAGGTGAACCAAAGATATATCGATTTGGCTTACAAAGGTTTCACAACTTCGCTTACACTAAAAACATGGAAAGATCTCACATAAAATCTGTACTTTCAGGTTGTATTAGGCTGTTGTTACCTTGCTCTAAAGAAATACCTGAGACTGGGTAATTTGTTAAAACAGAGGTTTAATTGGCTCAGGGTCCTTCAGGCTGTACAGGAAGCATAGTACAAGCATCTGCTTCTGGTGAGGCCTCAGGAAGCTTCCAATTATGGTGGAAGCTGAAGCGGGAGCAGGCACTTCACATGGTAAAAGTAGGAGCAAGAGAGAGGAAGTGGGGAGGTGCCACCCACTTTTAAATGACCAGATATGGTAAGAACTCACTATCACATAGATAGCATCAAGCCTTGAGAGATCTGCTCGCATGCTCCAGACACCTCCCACCAGGCCCCACCTCCAGCACTGGGGATTACGATTCAACATGAGATTTGGGTGGGGACAAATATCCAAACTATATCACAAGTCTTTGTTGAAGAAACAGTGTTTCAACTTGGCTACCATCTACTGCAGCTATGGCACTCTGTGCCTTTTATTTCTTGTTTGTTTGTTTTAGAAACAGGGTCTTGTTCTGTCACACAGGTTGGAGGGCAGTTGTATGATTATAGCTCCCGGCAGCTTTGAACTCCTGACCTCAAGCAATTTTCCCACCTCAGCTTCCCAGGTATTTAATACTACAGGCACAAGTCACCATGCCTAGCTAATTTTTTAAAAAATTGTTTTTTGTAGAAATGGTATCTTGCTATGTTGGCCAGGCTGGTCTCGAACACCTGGCCTCAAGTGACCCTCCTGCCTTGGCCTCCTAGAGTGCTGGGATTACAAGAGTGAGGCACTGTGCCTGGCCCCCATACCTTTTAGATAGGTCATAGTCTCTCCAGGTCACCCCTGCCTGGAGAGTCACTTTCCCCAGTTCCTTGCTTTTCTTCATGGCAGCTTTTCAGGTGCTCAGAACCCTGAACTCACCTTTTTGTTATCTCTTCTCCATGTCTGTCTCCTGCACACTTGCTTTGGTGCCCCCTCCAGAGCATCATGTCATAATGTCTCCTCTTGGATGAATGATTTGTAATGTATTCTTCCTTTAAGTTCTTGACTCGCACAGGGCAAAGATGCTAAATTGTTAGTTTGGTTTGTGTTGCCCACTCACTCTAAGATCCCTATTGAAACACTGTGTGTAGAAAGTCAGGAGAAGAAAAATACGTGTGTAGGAGTCAGGAGCTAGCCTGTTTCTGCTACTTACTGCTATATTGATACTGAACAAGTCACTTAACTTCTCTGAATCTTAGTTTTCCACATTTGTAAAATCATACAATTTGGAGATTGGACCAAATGTCTTTTGAAGATGCTAACACAGCATCAGCCACCATTACTCATTTGCTCCACAAGCTCTATTTATAGAGTGTTTGCTTATTCTGTGCCAGGCACCCTTGAGTGGAGAAGAGATAATGAGAAGGCAAGTTCAGTTCATCTACTTACCAGGGCTCTGAGAGCTTTAAAAGTTGTCATGAAGGAAAGTGAGGAACTGGATCTGCGCACATCTCTATTTGCCCAAACGACCTAAGTTGTGCTTGATGTTCAGGCATGATTATTAACCACAATAGTTTCACTCCAAAGTGTTCTGGTTTGGGTAAGAGATCCAAATTCTGTAGTTAGGAAAGGATTGCACTGTGAGGTTTCTGTAAGAAAGGGGAGTCCATGGGATGCCACAGATAGGTGAGTCCTAGACATTTAGCATGATGGGTAGTACAGAGGGCAGAAAACCTGTGCCTACATTGATTATTCACGTGCTTTCATGGGCCAGTAGCCGGCCCCATCCCCTCTGCTTTGCAGCAATTCAGAGAAGTCCTGCTAAGCATGTCCCTTCTCCAGCCAGCTTCTCCACACAGGGCTGAATGAATTTGGCCAGACTTGGGGGACTCTCCACATACTTTGTCAGCTCCAACTTCAACAGCCCTAACAGTACAAGTTCTAGTGATTGTTTTCTGTTTCTAGTCCCTTGTTCCTGTTCTTTTTCATCTTGAATCTTGTATGTTTCCAGGTCTCTGTCTAAGATTCTGCTGCTGAAATTCTCCTGCCTTTCCTTTTTAAGTTTCTTTTTTTTTGGTTTTTAAACCCCTGGTGACCCGGCACTTCACGGGTGCCTGCTGCTGCCATCTAGTGGAGGTACCACAATGTCATGATTGCCTTTATCTTTGATCAAAACTGGGCTAGGTTAGAATTTACTAAAGGAATTATTCAGACACTGCTTCTGGTTTGAGGGAGACACTTCACTCTGATTGGAGAGTGAAGATGTTTTTACAAAGTATACAGCACTTGATCCTCCATTGAAATAGTTTTTTTTTTTTTCTCTGAAAAAGGATTTGAGAGGCTAACCCTAAAACACCAATGTACCAGTTCTTTACTTATAGAAGCCAAATAATAGTGGTTTGACGAGTGAATAACCCAAGGATCTAAGAGAAGACAGAATATTCATGCCCTATTCAAGCAGAGTTATATTTCTCTATTCAAATAAAGTGTGTGGCATCTTGCTTCTTTCCACATGAAGAAGAGATTTTTTCCAAAGTGACACCAGATTGATCAGCATACTTGATATGTCTGACTTTCTAGCCTGAGCTTCAGTAGTTATGCAATCTCTTTCTCTTAATAATGACTTCAGAATTTCACATTGAGAATATAAATTCCATTCTTGCAGTTGCAATTGCGTATTTAAAACAACAGCCTACCGTCTTTCTAATAATGTTGAAGAAGAGATATTTGCTTTCTTCATATCTCTTTGTCTTCCTTGTTCCTCCTTTTTCCAAAAATAGGCATCTATTCTGTCTCCTTTTCCCTATTTCTGGTTCATTCTGATGATTTTTTATCTCCAGATTTCTTCCTACAAAACCTTCTGTTCACCATAAAGACTCTCAGTGGTTCTCGTCTACTTAAGTAATTCAAAGGAATTGAATTTATTTTTCAATTTTTGAGAAAATGTTCCTTGCCATGATCTCAATATATTGGTATACCTAAATATGAATAACAATTGCCAATTAATAATATGAAAAAAGCAATATCTATATTACGATGGCTATAGCAGTATTATTCCAACCCTCCTGAGGATTTATCTGGAAGGGTAAGATGAATATTTTAGGACATAGTTCACAGAGGTCACTGGAATATTTAATCTCTGTGATTATTTTTTATTTAAAATATGTTGATCAAAAGAAGATTCTAGAAATAAATCAATAGTAGTTTTACTTAGGGTAAAAATAGGGCATAAATGGAACTGTGATCATCATATTAAATTATACTACCATATTATGTTTGCTACATTTGGAGCTGTGTCATGCACACTGCAATTGTCCTGAGACCATGCTTTCCAAAAATAATACAAAGACTCTTCTGTGCCTTTTGGACTATTATGGAACCTAAATTGAAATATCAAATTGCAGATATTTGAGACTCTGGCATTTTATTGTTGGAAAATGCCTAAGATAAAACATACTCTGCCCCCTCTTAATCTTAACATTAAAGAGTCTGAAGCCCAGAAAGCAAACGTTATCCGGGGGCCACATAGCTATCTCTACACCAAAGTTGAATCCAGTTCTCCTTGGACCATTCTAGAGTGTCATTCATTTTCTTTATATATACACGGATATCTATATTCTTGTTATATTTTTTCCACATATATTTTATAAATTTTGTCTTATGAATTACAGATCTTTCAAATATGATACCTTTCTAATATTTTTTAAAGAAGTAATTTAAAAGAAAAGTTATTTCAAGAACGTTTTAGATTTTTTTTAAAAAAGGAAAGGCAACTATAGCATTATAATCTTAATAGGTACCTGTGTTGAAATGATTTGATCTGTTGCCTAAACTTAACTGTCTTCTTGCAAGGCTGCTTCAGAGGGTAGCGTTGATTAGATCTATGTGATCATGTTTACAACATGTTCCTATATAGGTACTTTTTGTCATCTGCCATGAAACATTAAAGTAAGAATAACTGTGGAATAGTTACTCGACCCCTACTAAATTTTTTTTGTTATTAATAGGTGATGAAAGTCCTCCATGTTTCTCTAAATTGATCTATCTTAGTGTTTAAATTTCAAGGGTGCTTTAAGATGATACCATATTGCTTCTTTTCCTGACGCATTAGACTAGTCATAGTAGCAAATAGATCCTTCTAGTGAAGTCAAGAATTAATTCCCTCTTTTAATGCCCCAGAGAGATTATTTTCCCTGATGTTTTGTTCTACAACAGTTCAACCCCATATTACTGTAAGGAATGTGGATATACACTTTAAAAATCATTTTCCTGATTGATTCTTTAATATTCTACTTACTCTTTAAATTTTCTGAACTGAATACACCCCTCCCTCCTTCCTTTCCTCCCATCTTTCCTTTCTCCCTTCCTTCTTCATAAACCATTTGTCCTGGCCCCTGCTACATATCAGGTATTTTGTTAGATGCTGTATTTCTTGAGATTTTGAAAAGATTACCTCATAGATTTGATTTTCTTTGTTTAACTCCTAGCACTATATATCAAATTCATGATCGTATTCTGAAAATTATGTGATATTTTATTTTAGTCTTTATAGTGATCTCTTTAGGAATATGCTGAAACGCAACCTATTAATGTTTTCGATCATTACCCTAATAGATTGTGCTTAATTAAATTGTTCCAGTTGTGAAGAAAATGTGTACATAACTCGGTAATAAATGTTTTTTCTTTCATGTAACTACCATCATCTATTAAAAAGTACGGCTCTGCTACTTTGTATTTTTGCATTTATCCAAATGAGATCAATGTTGTCTCGTAATCAAGCCAGTTGACATGTTGGGAGAGATTTTCTTTAGTTTTTTCAGTTGATAAGAGCACTCCAGCAACAATATTCCCATGTACTAACTGGAAGGCTGATTTAATAGAGGAGTTGCTGCCTCCACCCCTTTCAGAAGCCACAGCAGGGAGGCCTTGCTTGGGGTTCATTAGAGTCTGGTACGATGACAACAGACTGGGAAGCAGCTGTAAATGATCAGAATCAGGCCTTGGCTAGTTTCAGCTTCTGCCAAGCCCAGCGTGGTTCCAAATGCTTTCTGGATTCCAAAGAAAACATGCCAGCCTTATACCTACTGATCACAGGACATAGACAGGATATATGTTTCTGGCTTTGAGGTTTTAGAGGAAATGCCTATCATTTGCATCTGTCTTCCAGCCATATGTCAGCAGAAAATGGACACTTTAGGTGGATGTGATTTTCATGGCAATTCCGTAGGCTAATTCTCAATTTTCTTTAACCTTCAAAATAAATCTGCATTTTAAATACAATGGAGAAGGGGCCATCTTGTATAGGCTCCTTGTTTTATAAATGAACAAAAGGCAGTTGGGCCTGGTGGCTCATGCCTGAAATCCCAGAACTTTGGGAGGCCAAGGTGGGAGGATCACCTGAGGTCAGGAGTTTGAGACCAGCCTGGCTAACATGGTGAAATCCTATCTCTACTAAAAAGTACAAAAATCAGCCAGATGGGGTAATGCACACCCACCTGTAACTCCAGCTACTAGGGAGCCTGAGGCAGGAGAATTGCTTGAACCTGGGAGGCAGAGGTTGCAGGGAGCCGAGATCATGCCACTGTACTGCAGCCTGGGTGACAGAGCAACACTCCGTCTCAAAATAAATAAAAACAAACAAACAAACAAACAAAGACTTAGAGGAGTCAGACCCATACTGGGTTAGGGTTAGATATGTACCCAAGCACTGCATTAGGCACCAGGGAAATGGAGATGAATAAGAATGAGTCCTTTCTATAAGCAGTAGGGCAATGTTTGACCCATCATTGACTGTCTTTAATTAATTAAAACATAAAAGAGCATTATCTACTATGGTGGTAGACATATAGACAAATAGATTGCTAGAGATAGCGAGATAGATATCACTAAAATGGGTAGGTACTAAATAGTATGCAAGGTACTCAAATTAACCTGAAAATACAGAGAACTTGATATCCAATTAAGTAGACAAAAATAGATACAGAATACTCTGAATTTATTTCCATTTCCAAAAGACAAAAATATATGTGTGTGTGTGTGACACACACACACACACACATATATATAAAAGTATGCGTATGCATGTTTGTCATCCATGTCACCTTCTGTTGCTGGGTAGATTTTGTTTTGTTTCATAAATTCTCATTGTGAACACGTATAAAGCTACAGGTGATTTGTACAAGGTGGACTTACAGTAAACAGGCTGGGGAGTAAAGAAGGCAAGCAGGATGTCTGCCATATGACTTTCTTTTTTTGACTATTTCTCTTTTACCTTTGTTATTCTTACTTTTCATTTCTTCCTGTCTCACCTAATCTCAAGGTTTGTCTGATTGGTTGGTTGGTGATTGTTTTTAAAGCTCATTTAGAATATTTGCTTCTATGTTGCTATTTCCCGCATAGTCCGGTCCTATGAATTTCAAAATATTGTTTGTTTATTTCTCTACAGCTATTAGCTCCAAGAATAAATTAATTTGAGGATCTAAAATTGTTTTACTCAGAAATCCAGTTGCAAAGGAAAAACAAAGAAAACATGAAAATAGGGAGAGAGATACAGAAAGAGAGGAAGTGAGAGACAGAGAGGGAGGGAGAGAGATAAACAGAATGAGAGAGAAAGAAGCAAACCCACAGCTCTACAGTACCATGTGAGCAAACGCTGATGCTAAGTCTTCCTTGAGAAATTTTGAAATTGTGGAGACTTGTCCATCAACCCTTCATATACTAGCAAAGTTCCAAGGTGAGTTCTTACCTTGATCAGCAAAGATAACATGAACCTTTGCAGATGACATGATTGTATATTTAGAAAACCCCATCGTCTCAGCCCAAAATCTCCTTAAGCTGATAAGCAACTTCAGCAAAGTCTCAGGACACAAAATCAATGTGCAAAAATCACAAGCATTCTTATACACCAGTAACAGACAAGCAGAGAGCCAAATCAGGAATGAACTTCCATTCACAATTGCTTCAAAGAGAATAAAATACCTAGGAATCCAGCTTACAAGGGATGTAAAGGACCTCTTCAAGGAGAACTACAAACCACTGCTCAGTGAAATCAAAGAGGACACAAACAAATGGAAGAACATACCATGCTCATGGATAGGAAGAATCAATATCGTGAAAATGGCCATACTCCCCAAGGTTATTTATAGATTCAATGCCATCCCCATCAAGCTACCAATGACTTTCTTCACAGAATTGGAAAAAACTGCTTTAAAGTTCATATGGAACCAAAAAAGAGCCCGCATTGCCAAGACAATCCTAAGTCAAAAGGACAAAGCTGGAGGCGTCACGCTACCTGACTTCAAACTATACTACAAGGCTACAGTAACCAAAACAGCATGGTACTGGTACCAAAACAGAGATATAGACCAATGGAACAGAACAGAGTCCTCAGAAATAATACCGCACATCTACAGCCATCTGATCTTTGACAAACCTGAGAGAAACAAGAAATGGGGAAAGGATTCCCTATTTAATAAATGGTGCTGGGAAAATTGGCTAGCCATAAGTAGAAAGCTGAAACTGGATCCTTTCCTTACCCCTTATACGAAGATTAATTCAAGATGGATTAGGGACTTAAATGTTAGACCTAATACCATAAAAACCCTAGAAGAAAATCTAGGTAGTACCATTCAGGACATAGGCATGGGCAAGGACTTCATGTCTAAAACACCAAAAGCAACGGCAGCAAAAGCCAAAATTGACAAATGGGATCTAATTAAACTAAAGAGCTTTTGCACAGCAAAAGAAACTACCATCAGAGTGAACAGGCAACCTACAGAATGGGAGAAAATTTTTGCTACCTACTCATCTGACAAAGGGCTAATATCCAGAATCTACAAAGAACTCAAACAAATATACGAGAAAAAAACAAACAACCCCATCAAAAAGTGGGGAAAGGATATGAACAGACATTTCTCAAAAGAAGATATTCATACAGCCAACAGACACATGAAAAAATGCTCATCATCACTGGCCATCAGAGAAATGCAAATCAAAACCACAATGAGATACCATCTCACACCAGTTAGAATGGCAATCATTAAGAAGTCAGGAAACAACAGGTGTTGGAGAGGATGTGGAGAAATAGGAACACTTTTACACTGTTGGTGGGATTGTAAACTAGTTCAACCATTATGGAAAACAGTATGGCAATTCCTCAAGGATCTAGAACTAGATGTACCATATGACCCAGCCATCCCACTACTGGGTATATACCCAAAGGATTATAAATTAGTCTACTACAAAGACACATGTACACGTATGTTTATTGCGGCACTATTCACAATAGCAAAGACTTGGAATCAACCCAAATGTCCATCTGTGACAGACTGGATTAAGAAAATGTGGCACATATACACCATGGAATACTATGCAGCCATAAAAAAGGATGAGTTTGCGTCCTTTGTAGGGACATGGATGCAGCTGGAAACCATCATTCTTAGCAAACTATCACAAGAAGAGAAAACCAAACACCGCATGTTCTCACTCATAGGTGGGAACTGAACAATGAGATCACTTGGACTCGGGAAGGGGAACATCACACACTGGGGTCTATCATGGGGAGGGGGGAGGGGGGAGGAGGGAGGGATTGCATTGGGGAATTATACATGATATAAATGATGAATTGATGGGTGCTGACGAGTTGATGGGTGCAGCACACCAACATGGCATAAGTATACATATGTAACAAACCTGCACGTTATGCACATGTACCCTAGAACTTAAAGTATAATAAAAAAAAAAAAAAAAAAAAAAAAAAGATAACATGAACCATTTAGGACAAAATCACCAAAACATATGTGTAGTGGGTAGGATATATAGAATATCTACCACCTATAAAAATCCCTCCCAAGTTTTCTTTTAATACATAGGTCACCAAACTTTGTACCATATAATCCTGTGGCTCAGACTACGACTGATTAATAGGGGATTCATTGGCAAGAACCACAGACTAAAGGCTTGTCTGTGGCCTATATGGCACCTTGTTGCAAGAGCTGCATCCTCTTTTAGGTGCTTACTAGAGCCCTGCTAGTGAAAGTGTGATCCATAGAATAGCAGCATTAGTATTACCTATGAGAAGCTCCAGCGTCACCCCAGAACTTCAGAATCACAATTTCCATTTCACCAAAGGTTTCAGATGATTAATATTCACATTAAATTTTGAGGAGCCGTGTACTATAAAACTCAATTGGATCCTCTTTTCTGAAAAGCTTAGATGTGCAGCATGAAGAATGTCATAAACACCAGGTGGCAAAGAATTAGAGAGACATAAAAAGGAAAATAGTAAAGATGCCATGAGTCACCAAAAGTCATGAGTTAATGGAATCCATGGAGTGGAACAAATATAAGTAAAGTCCCATTAGCTGGTGGACAGAGCACAGTAAAAGTAGAGACAGAGAGGAGCTAAGGGCACATGCCCTTAAGGAGAGGGCAATGAAGAACTTCTTTGAGTGGATGACATCTAAAATTGATGTTGAGTTAGCTGCTTTCTAACTGCTAGAACTTCTGTTGCGTCTGAATAGCTTTCTGTTTTCCATGCATCCTTGTTATGCAACTGCTAAAATTGACACCATCAATTCTTACTGTCTTGAAAACTTGTGGCAAATTCTATTAACCAAGGCAATTTAGGAATATCACTAATCCTGGCAATCTCAAAAAGCCTCAAAGAGTTAATTCTTATTCCCAGGTCTTGTTTCTCATTCTTTTGCCAAAGTTTAGCTTCTTGGAAAGTTGAATTTTAATATCATTTATGGCTTCACTAAATCTTGATGAAGCCATGAAAAAAGAAGCATAGGGATTTCCAGAATGATGGAGGGAGGGGCTTGGCAAGCCCTCCACCCCAAAATAAATTTCAAAAGCCCTCCAAATATTTGATAAAACAACCATTTCATTACTCTGGAAATTGGCCATAGGCATACAAAAATTTGAGAAACATTTATTAAGAAAAATGTCTGAACCCTGGGTAAGGGCAGTATGAGTATATAGCATTTTTGCCTGGGGCTTCTTTTATTGTTTCCAAATACTTCACTGTGGTAACTCTACCAGGAAAGGGCATACTGTGAAAACCAGTACTCAGTTGCTAGAGAGGACTGATTTGGTTTGGAGCAGAAAGTGAAAAAACCACATGCCCCTGTGCATTGTCAGAAACAATAGTGATCTGGGTAACAAACCAACAGGAAAAGCCAATGCTTCAACTAGCCTGACATCATGGTCCTGGTTGGGACAAACAACAGGACGGTAGATTCACCAAAAATTAAACAGGGAGATCTGGTGAATAAGACAGCCATTGTGTGCCTTGAGGGCTCATACATCCCTATAGGTCTTAAAGTCTGTACACATGTGCAAATTTGCACTCACAGTCAGAAGAGACTACAGAACTATCTATACATCCCTTGCTGGACATGATACTGGGTTCCAGTGCAGAAACACAAGAGGGTCCAGTGTAATTTAAACTGTCTGAACTTTGTTCCCTAACTGACACACAGATCCACTGGGAAAAGTAAGAGCTTATTGGCTCAACATGTTTGAGCACAACCTCTGATCAATCACTGGTTGACCACTAGGTTATTCTGACACAGCAGTAATCACTAAGAAGCCAAATTTTAAAATGAAAATAAGGTTTTTAAAAAACTGAATAGAGACATAAACACCCTCATGGGGAGACAAAATGCACTGACTTAATCTAGAAAAGCTACTGAAGAAATCACTACAAACAATAAGATATCAAAGTAAACAACCTCCACTAACAAAACCAGAATCCAGACTTGCTGTACTGTATTACCTAAAGGGTCCAGTTTTCACTAAAACAAAAATCATGAGACACATAAAGAAAGAGAAAAATGTGGC
The DNA here is from genome assembly GCF_007565055.1 of Rhinopithecus roxellana. Taxonomy (NCBI): domain Eukaryota; kingdom Metazoa; phylum Chordata; class Mammalia; order Primates; family Cercopithecidae; genus Rhinopithecus; species Rhinopithecus roxellana. The sequence continues at coordinate 60,856,364 of NC_044559.1, read as the reverse complement.
CCAGACTGAGAAAAAAAGAAACTGACTCTAAGAGTCCCAGATGTTAAACTTTGCAGACAGAAACTTTAAATTCGCTGCTATGATTCTGTTCAAAGAACTAAAAGAAATCATGTTTAAAGAATTAAGGTATGACAGCAATGACTCATCAAATAGAGAATATCAATATAGACAAATTATCAAAAGAAACAAATCGGAGTTCTGTATTTGAGAAGTATGATTAAATGAAGTATTCACTACAGCAGCTCAATAGCAGCTTCGAGATAGCAGAGGGAAGAACGTAGATCAATAGAAAGTATCTATCCTGAAAAAGAAGGAGAAAAGAATAGAAGAAAAAAAAACAGAAGAAGAAGAAAAACAGAAAGAAGAAAAGAATATAAAAGAAAATGAAGGGCCAGGCACGGTGGCTCATGACTGTAATCCCTGAACTTTGGGAGGCCGAGACGGGCGGATCACGAGGTCAGGAGATTGAGACCATCCTGGCTAACACGGTGAAACCCCATCTCAACTAAAAATACAAGAAAATTAGCCGGACGTAGTGGCGGGTGCCTGTAGTCCCAGCTACTCAGGAGGCTGAGGCAGGAGAATGGCGTGAACCGGGAGGCAGCGCTTGCAGTGAGCCGAGATTGTGCCACTGCACTCCAGCCTGGGGACAGAGTCTCAAAGGCCTTTAGTATACCATGGAGCATCATACCAATATACACACAATAGCAGTCCCAGAAAGGAAGAAGAAAGAAAACGGGTAAGAAAAAAGCATTTGAACTAAATAGTTACAAGCTTCATAAATTAAATAAAATAATTTTAATCTACACATTCAGGTATCTTAACAAACTCAGAGTGGAAGACCTCAGACACAAAGACCTCCAATGCTACATACATCATAAACAAATTATTGAAAGCCAAACTAGCCATGAGAATGGCTACAATTAAAAAAAAAAAAGAAAAGAAAAAGAAAGCCAAGCATGGTGGCTCATTCCTGTAATCTCAGCACTTTTGGAGGGCGAGACAGGAGGATTGCTTGAACCCAGGAGTTCCAGACCAGCCTGGGCAACATAGCAAGATCTTATCTCTACAAAAAATTGAAGAAAAAATTAACTAGTTGTGGTGGCATGTGCCTGTGTTCTCAGCTACTCAGGAGGCAGAGGTGGGAGGATTACTTGAGCCTGGGAGGTTGAGGCTGCAGTGAGCTGAGATTGCACCACTGCACTCCAGCTGAAGTAACAGAGCAAGATCTTGTCTCAAAACACAAAACAAAACAACAAAACAAAAACAAAAGACAAGACAAACAATACAATCGTTAGTGACAGTGGGTGAAACTAGAACCCTCATACACTACTACTGGTGTGAATATAAAATGATATAGCTTCTTCAATAAACAGTTTTGCAGTTTCTTAAGTAAAGAACCAATTCCACTCCTAAATATGTACATGAAATAAAAACATATGTCCATATAAGGAGTTGCAAACAACTATTTATAGCAACTTCACTTCTAATAGGCAAAAACTGGAAACAATTCAGGTATCTATCAACTAGTGAGTGGAAAAACAAAACGTGTTATGCCCATACAATGGAGTACTATTTAACAATGAAAAGGAATGAATGAACTACAACATGGATGAACCTCAAAAACATTAACTAAGGGAAAGAAGCCAGATGAAAAGATTACATATTATATAATTTTATGTGTTGGCAATATCCAAAGCAGACACATCTAGACAAAAAAGCAGATCAATGGTTGCCTCAGGCAGAGAATGGGAGCAGCAATTGAATGCAGTGGGCATGAGAGATCTTTTTTGTGGTGATGGAGATGTTCTTAAGCTGGATTGTCGTAGTGGTTGTGAATTAGACTGAAATAAACCTGTTAAAAAGAGAGAGAGAGAAAGGGAGAGTGAGCTGCTCCCTGTCAGATGCAACTGCTTTGGACAATAACATTGAGTGAAGAGAATGTGTATCAGTGGTTATACTCATGGGATTTTAATTTATGGAAGTGACCAAATGATGACATGGAGAGATCCTTGTAATTGAATAAAGAATTTATCACCTACATTTTCCGAGACAAAGGGACATGCCACACCATGTAGGGCTACACGAGGAAGTGCCAGTTTGGTCAAGTAGCCAAAGAGATCCCAGGGAAGGGGTAGGAGTTTCCATGGGAAGGGCAAGGCGGGAGAAGGCAAATGGCTTTGAATTGGCTAGTTTGAATAATTCTGAGAGGCAGTCCTCAGTTGTCTGATACTGGCCCTGTGCTAATTTAGGGCAGGAGGAATATTGGCTTGCTATGTGAGAATTTAAGAAGATAGTTAAAGGTGGATTGGTTAGTTTGCAAATGAAAGGCATGCTCCCTGCTGAGGCCTTTGCTATTTTTAATAATTGGACAGCTCTGAGAGGGGCAGTCTGTCCTCAGCTGGTAGGCTACAAATGCCAGTGCAACAAGAATACAGAAAACATAGTTAATACAATTAGATTTTTGATTAATAGTTGCCCAATAGACAAATACGGAACCTAAGACAACACAGAAAGAAGGACAATTTAAATGGCATAAACTGGAAGCTCCTTTTTCCTATTTTTAACATATTTTAATAACAATAATTTGTTATGTTGTTTCTCTTTTGTTTCTGGAAGAAACAAAACAAAACAAAACAAAAAAAGCCTGCCCACATGTTTTTACCACATATGGAAAAATATAGCCATTTTATATGTACTTTTTCACATTCACAGCGTGCACTTCTAGTACGTACATTGACATTTGGCAGCAAAATTAGGTAAAACATTCTTTACCAGTAATGGATTTAATAGAGGCTTGACACGTACCAAAAAGGGTGACTCCTTGAATATGATAATCAACAATGGAGTATGCTGCAATCAAGGTTTGATTTTTGTAAGAGAACAAAGAACCTCAAATCTTTATCATTAGTTTTTATATACTTATTGAAAGAGTTTTTAAACTGATAACTTTTTATGGTTCAGACTAATGTGAGACTGAAATGTATTAATATCCCTGTTATTTGCTTGTGTACATTATACATGCAATTCATTTTCATAAAATAATTATATAAAATAACCATAACTAGTTTAAGTTTTCAGATGTTACCAACTCTCATGTTTTATTTTTAGACAAGGACATAAATTCTACTTTCAGGTATTTGTAAAACCAAGAAATGAAAAAAAAAAAAAAAAAAAACGCAACTTCAGAGATTTTAGAATGAAAGCTTAGGGAGTTAAAATACACAAAGAAGTTGAGCAGCATAGTCCAACAGATGTTTCAACAGATGAATGAAATGTGCCTTGTGAATTCCTAATGAATTTCAAAGAATACTGCCTGGTACTGACAACTGCAGCAGATCACCCAAGTGGCAATAGTCGCTGGAAAATGGTTGGGGAAGAAAAGGTCTACCGGGGCAGAGCTCAAGTCATTTGTACCTTAGGGTGTCTGCTTATAGTTTTACATCTATATTTCTAACACTCAAAGTTGAATATAATAACAATCATTTAAGATGACGAGGGTCGTATCCAGCAAACATACAGATTGTTCTTTACACTTGTGTCATCACATCTTCTAGGTCTGCTTCTCCTATTTCTAACTTCTTTCTCCTCCACTGGGTGTTTTAACTACGTCCCTTTCATCACATTTATCAAGCGTTGCACAATATCTTGCTGGGAGCATGACCACTCTTTCTAGGTCTGAATAGTTAGAATAACCACCACCTCAGAAAATAGAATGTATAGCTTAAGACAGATGTTGAGGCATGAAGAAGATAAATCCTCCTCTTTACAGTATAGACATTTTCTAAAAATAAAAATAGCCAAATGGATCTTGGGACATTATGAGCTAAGATAATATAGTATGCAGTAGATTCTTGATGCATGTCTTCTGAAAAAGAGTTACATAGGAAAAAGTTATTAAAATGGTTGCGGAGGGAGTCTGAAATTAGATAGATCCCTGGTTCTAGAGCCACAATTTTTTCTATTAATCTGAGAACAGGGTAAAATAAATGGGAATGTGTTGCTTAATGGATACTATGAGTGAGTAGACTGGTTAAACTTATTAAGAGGGTTAAGAAATGAGACTATTTACATAGAAGAAAAGAGTATGAGCTTTAAAATCAGATGAAACATGGTGTGCATCCTGGTTGCCTCATATAGTAGCTTGGGTGCTTCTAGTAGCCTCTTGGAGCCTTGGGATTCTCCTACATGAAAGGATTTTGTTGTAATGATTAAAGATCACAGATGGAAAGTCCAGTATATGGCTGACATTCAATATGAGAATCTGGGAAATAAAACCACATGAAAGGAATGATGAATGATGAAAATCACAGTGTTCCCCTGCCAGGCATTTGGCTTTTAAATAACGACTCAATCCAAAGGACCGATTTTGTAAAATACTAGACACCAGCAATAGGGGCCTTTTAGTGATCTACAGGTCCCACTGTGTGGGTGGTGAGCATATTATGTGTTCACATAGAACTATGTGAATGTAGACTTAATTTTAGTGACAATTGTGTGGGAGCTATAAATAAAACAATGTTTTAAATTAATAACATCTACTATATAACTTGAAACAGAATATTCAGACACAGTGCCTAACAGTCTAACACATAAATCTTCCATAATAGACTGATGGTATTAACCATACTTAGTCTCTATATTGCTTTATCATTTGGAAGTCTCATCCATCATTTCTCTCCATCATCATATACTTCAAAACAGGTATTAAAACATTTACCTTATAAGTAAGAAAACTGAGTTCAAATTTAAGGGATTTTCCTAGGTGCCACCGCTAGTACCTGGCTGAGGTGTAACTCAAAGCCTGGTTTTCTGACACCAAGTCCAGAATGCTTTTTCACAGTGCATTGCAACTGTCATTCAGAGCAGGTGTACCTCTTTAAACAATGCTCGAAAGTTTTGCAGCTGGTGCCTGGCTGCTGAAATACACAGCCATAGCAGAGTGTGTTTTTGGGTTACTTAACCCCAAGGCAGTGTGCCTTCAAATCCATATCACAGGCTTCAAGCAACCTTTAATCTCTCTGCTGCCCAGTCCAGTCTGCTGCCATCAGTTACTGTATCTGCGAGTTCATCGTGTTCGTAGTAAAGCCAAAAGATGAAGTAGCGATTTAAAGGGAGCAAACTGCACCTTAAGAAAATGGCATTTTTCTGGCGTTGATAGAGGTATCAGCTGCCAGTCAGTAGAGAGTGGAAATTGTTCCAGGTTAAGGATCAGTCGGCCAAAACATGCATTTTAAATGAACATAGCAGCTACCCTGGGATAAATTTCAGTGGCAGCTGAAACACCTGCTCAGAAAGAAAGGCAATTTTTATCCTATGGCTCTTCTTTATGAGACTGAAATTTAGCACTTAGGTGGAAATATCTCCATAGAATGAATACTAAACAAGCTAGAGGACAATCAGCTGTTTAAAACATAGAGTGCATATGGTGTTTTCTTTTCTCTTTATCTTCCTCATCTGATTTTTAGGAATTACGGGAGTTCAGGTTTATGGTTTCCATGCATGTGAAGTAGAAATAGAAACTCTACACAGATTCTAATTTTCTGATGGTTGTTTACATGAAACATCCTTTCAGTTGGGGAAATGTCTCTTACCTATGTGAGCAGACTAAGAACATGCTAAATGGATGTCGCCTTAACTATTAATGTCTTCATTTCTTATTTCCTTACATGTAATAAAACTGAAGTTATATACAACAAAGCAAACAGACTGTTGTAAGATATTTCAGCATGAAATTGTATTATTTCTACTTTGTGTATGCTAAAGAACATTTTAATCACTATTAAAAAAATTTCTCTTTCTTTCCCAGTTATTTGAATGATTTGCACTACAGGTCTATTTATAAAAGGCAGGAATTATAGACACTTTCATGATAATGACTAGGGAGGAGTTTGGTATGAAATGTACCTTATATAGCCCAGATCCCATTTAGTTGCACAGTGGTTGGCAGCTCTGGCATGACAAATTGATAAACATTTTTGGCTTCTAATGGCATTATATGATTTTTGTTTGTTTCTTTGTTTGTTTTACAACTGAATGGTCTTTACAAATAGTGTTTCATGGCTTTAGGACAATATTGGCCTCAGTTTGCATTTCCTGAACTTCAATAGGGCTTAACCACAGGTGTGGACTCCTGGTCTTGACTTGCACTTGTCTACACCCAGGGGCACCGAGGGCTGAGGGACATTACTGACTCTCTCTTTCTCTCTATATATATACACACACACACACACATACACACACATATGTGTATACATATATGTGTGTGTATATATATAGGCAAAACATTGGAGAATGCCATTGGCCTGACTCTTGCTTGTGTTTTTCACTTCTTGTCCCATGGACTTTATGTGCAATCACATTCTTCTGATTTATTATACTTGGCCTCTTTTGTTTGAAATTTCTACCTTTCCTGGACTGGTTCAGAGTATATTGGAAACTGTATTTATGCTTACTTACTCCAGTCACTTATCCATCATGACTTACAGTACTGGATGCTGTGCCGGGAGGTGGGAATAGTGTGGTGAACAAGCTAAACTCATGAACATGAGGTGGGATGGGAATTCCAGGCATGTCAACAGGTAATTTCATTGCAGTGTGATATATGCTATGGTCGACTAGGTGCCAAGTGCCAAAGGATCATTGAAAGCGGGCTGTGAGTACTTATTTGAGTGTCTGAGCTTGCTTTCTGTCTTCTTGGTCCCAAGTATGTTATGCAGATACTGTGTTTGTTCCTAGGATATTTTCTTGAGGTTTTATTCTTAGTATCTTGGTGGATGGCACAAAGATAACCTTTAAACACAATAGCAAACTTCAGGAGAAAAGGGAACAGGTGCTAAAATATAATAAGGTTTAATCTGATTTGTCAACTAAATGTGACTTTCAACAAGTACTTTGACCTTTCTAATCATCATTTATCTGTAAAACAAAGGCAATAACGCCCTTACAGGGTGTTGGGAAGGTTTAGAGTTTCTATCTGTAAGGTTTTTTTTTTTTTTTTTTTTTTTTTTTTTTTTGGCATAGTTCCTGACATATAGCAAGTCCAAAGTAATTATCACTCTACTGTTGTTGATCAGTAGTACTATCTACCTATGAAAGGGAAGCATAAGGATAAAGGCAAGGATTTTGTGGTGTGTGTGTGTGTATGTGTGTGTGTGTGTATGTGTGTTTGTGTTTAGTTTTAGCAGCCATAGACGTCTCCCAATTACACTTTTGTATTCTCTTGTCTACCGACTGATGCTGCAGTTTTCTCAGCATCAACATGCCTTTAAAAGTATGTCCTGGGTGAGCTAAATTAATGGGAGCTCATTGATTTTTCCTCCTTCCTGAGGTGCCTTGGGAAGGGTGTGACTAACATCCGTTGAGCATAAGCAAGACATTTCAAGTTGACTTTAACTTTGCCTGTCACACTGAAAAATGGCTCCTAATGAATTCTTAAAAGGGAACAGAGGGACTGGGAGCACACTAATCTCAAGGTAGCCTTAATAATTGGATGTAATATTGTTGTCACATTCTAGATATGAACATATCTTACCATGAAGTCTCAAAATGTTCAACTTGGCTTGCTGGGATCTCAATTTTAGACTGTACTTAGGTGAGATTAAGCAATGGTTAATTGCTTAACCTGTAAGCTAAATTATCTTATCCCTATTACTCAAATGAGAATAAAATAATGAACTGTCCACAGTAGCTAATTGACTTGCCAGAGGTTGCCCCAATCAGAGTTATGCGGCATGGAATTGGTAGCCTGGCCTTTTCACTCCTGGTCCATGTGCTTTACCATAATTGCCTTTCATCTCTTTGCCAATGAGCTGGTGTGTTAGTCACATTCTATCTTGTGGCGTCCTTGTTAGCTAACCCCTGATTGCTTGAATTCTGTCTAGATGAGGTCTTATCTTTCCCCTTGAAGTCTAACTAGGAGACAGAATTTTCCCCATGGATTACATTAATGTAGTAGGGTGATGGGAACTTAGAATTTGAAACACCTAGATCTGATCTTCCTTCTACCTTTCATTTATTCTTATAGAGAAAATAAATTTTCTTTCATTTAAGGAACTAAACTATTCTGAGCCTATTTCCCAAACTTGGATAATATCTCTTTGCGAAGGGTCATTAACAGGCTCAAATGAGATATACACATGGGCAAACATCTTTAAGTTGCCCAATGCTATACAAATATATTAAATTTGTGACATCCAGTCTTACCTTCACCTTTGATTGTAAATGCTTTATCTAATGGCCAGTATTTATGGTGTAGCTCCCTATCTTTCCACATATTTCACGTACATCACACACTTGCTTAATGGTAAATTCCTGGAAGAGAGAAAACACATATTTTAAAATGTGTTCCATGATGACAGTGAGTAGATAATTTCTAGCAACTAAATGTAATAGAATAATTAAAATTATCTTTCTGGATGCCCAAAACATACTAAGCATTTAAATATGGTAAGTAAATGAGTAAAGAGATTTTTTCCAAGTAGTCAACCCAAAGCCATATTTTAATGAATGTTCTAAATCAGTGATTCTTAAACAGAGGTGACCTCCCTCTTCACAGGAAACATTTTGCAGTGTCTGATGACATTTTTGGTTGTTACAACTGGGAGAGAGGGGTGCTAATGTGATCCTAGTAGGCAGAGTCAGAGATGCTGCTAAGTATTCCATAATTTACAAGACAAGACAGTCCCTACAATGGAATTGTCTAACCCAAAATGTCAACTGTTCAAAGGCTAAGAAATCTTGCTCTAGATTAAAAACATTGCTGCTGAAACTATGGTTCTTGAGCCAACAATATTGGCCTCCTTGACAGCTTTTTAGAAATGTAAACTCTTAGGTTCTATTTTAGACCTACTACAATGAGAATTTGAATTTAACAGGAACCTCATCTGATTTGCATATGCATTAATGTTTGGAAGGCACTGGATGCACATAATACTGTTTTCTTAAATGTTATCTTTAAGAATGGTTTTAGACTTACCAAAAAGAGAAAAAATTTTGAAGAATTACAGAGTTCCCATATACCCACACTCAGTTTTCTCTATAATAAATACCTTACATTATGGTAATATTTTAGAATTAACAAACCAATATTGATACATTATCATTAACTAAAGCCCATTCTTCATTCATATTTTATTAGTTTTTAACTAATGTCTTTTTTGTGTTCCAGATTCTCATTGAAGATATAACTTTATGATGTTTAGTGATCTTATCTCCTTAGGCTCTTCTTAGGTATGACAGCTTCTTAGTCTTGTTTTTGATGACCTTGACAGTATTGAGAAGTACTGGTTAGATATTTTATAGAAGGTTCCTCAATTAAAATTTGTCTCCTTTCCTCATGATTAAACCAGGGTTATAGTATTTTTGGAGAAAGACCACAGAGGTAGAGTACCATCTTAATCATATCATGTCAAGGGTACATACTATCAATGATGATTTATCACTGGTGATACTGACATTGATTACCTGGCAGAGGTGTTTTTGCTCAGTACTTAGTTCTACAGCTTACCCTTATTTCTTATCTGATTCAAGTTCATTTTACTGGCCAATGAAGGGTCTGTCCTTCAGCAGCTACCTTTTGTTTTGGAATTCTAAAGGCCTACTTTGTTATAATCACCAGATTTATTATACATGTGGAGCTGCAAATTGTACATTTGTAAATGAATAGTTTCACAGATTACATAGTGGACTTGATTTACTCTGGGGAAATATCCAGATTGCAGTAAAGGACAAATCTGATTAATCAAAAGAGCTAAAAACCACCTGGAACCAACAACTAATTGGGATTATTTTTTTAAAAAAAAGAGAAACCAATCCAACTGGCAGTTTCAGATCTGAATTTTAAATATATTAGATAGGAAATCAATGCTTTTGGTCAAATGGGTAGTTGCAGAGAATGTTTCTCCCCCACTTACAAACATGTCATGACTTTGACGGTCCGGTAGGGTGATTTTGTAGAAGCTAGAAGAGAAGGATCACAGTTCCTTCACTGAATACCCATGTCTTATAAGTAGTCATATAGTAGGTACAATTAGACTATGCCTTAATCAGATTTGGATAATTATTTCTAACCTATGTACTTTGGGTGTGTTGTAAGGATAAAATGAAATAAAAGATGTGAACAAGTGCTTATTTATCTTAAAATCTACCTCACTGTAAATTCCAGCCATTACTTTTTACTACCGCTTAACCAATACAAGATAGATCTTAGCTCCTCTTCCCTCTCTGGCATTGCTACCTTTGCACTGTTGGCATTGCTATCTTCCCACAGTCTTCTGCAGCAAACGGAAAACTCCTTTTCCACCTAGGGACCTCAGCTTGGTATTATACTTTAACAATAGAAATATCAGTGGATTTCCAAGTACAGTCAAACAGTATAGAAGTAGCATTACTGATGTTTTAAAGATGTAAATTCCGCTCAGCAAAGAACACTCTAAAATTTTGACCTTGCAAATATGAATATCCACTAGCAGCTTCTTCAAAGCTCTCAAGGGCAGGATGTTCTCTGTGATTTTGAAGAACCCAGGAGCCATTCTGAACTGCTTGTGTTTGTCTGTGCAAGTGACATGTCAAGGGACTCAGTTGAACAGTGGAAAATAGGTGTCCAAGGATGAGTAAGATGCTAGCTTTTTATGTCCCCATAAATGTTTAACATAAGAGCTTTTGTTGAACTTGAGGAATTCTTTGTTCCTTTAAAAATAAAATACTGAAAAGTAGACTTGAGTTCCACAACAATTTTAAAATTTTCTTTTAAAGTAAATATTTAAGAATCATGTAATCCTAAAATTGAACTTGAAACTACCCAGGATATATGTGCAGTTGAATGCTGAAGCCATGGAAAATTAAATGGCTTATACAGTCAGCTTCTTAGTTACTGAGTCAGGACAAAAATAAAGTTCTTTTGACATTGAGTATGATACTTCATTCAATCTTTCATGCTGTGTCTTATCTCCAAATAGTGCAGTTTGATTTTTTAGGTAAAATTCTATAAAAATATATACATTTCTCTGGGTATAGTATAAGTACAGACAGTCCCCAACTTACGATGGCTTGACTTATAATTTTTCAACTTTACAATGGTGCCAAAGAGATACACATTCAGTACACCCCTGTACTTATGATAGGGTTACATTCTCAAAGAGGATTTGTAATTATATCTTTGGAAAATTTTTAACACTTTAGAATTTTTTTCAGATCAAAAAAATGTAAAAATCACAGTTCTTTTGTCTTGGGAACTATTAAAATTAGGAGAAAACTCCAGGAAGATTTCAAGAGATTACATGAGCAGATACAGTGTCAGATCTACTTCAGTATTAGCATGCATAAAGCAACATATTTTGAGGGGAATGTATCAAAATTCAATTATGGTATCTACACCCTGCACCTGATTTCAACATCTGAACTAGAGTTTGTGATCATTATAAATTCTGTCATAGTAACTTTAGTGTGAGGTGTTGCTACAAGCCAGAAGGTCAAATCATCATCGTGTTTGTCAATCCAATGCTTCTGCCATGGTAAAATGCAATTGCATTTTTCTGCTTAAAAAATCTTTCTGGAGAAACTTCTCTAGGAATGGTAGAGGGTGCTTAAAGAAGTTACGAGAGAGCAACTAAAACAGCCAAGAAGGCAAAAATTTCAGGTAAACAATTTTCTTATCTTTATTTCAAATAAATAGAACCAATAAGAGGATATGTTCAAGCCTATAAAATCAGGACAAGAATGGGTACAATAACTGTGGACTTTAAACATAAAAATGTTTTGAAGTTTAAAAGAGATAAACATGGTACAAATGAAAGCAAACATTAGTTCTAATAGTAATTCTTTGTAACTTTATCCTTGAGTACCTGGGTCCTTCCAAACTCTCAACCTCTGGAAGTGCTGTTTCACTTCTATGTTCTGTTTTGGTATTGGATGGTGACCATGATGGGCAGTTTATTGAAAAAAAGTATCAACTTAACACTGAAGGCCTAAGAGCCAGTTTTTTATTCTTACTTAGACCATCTCAATTTTATATTTGGTCAGTTTTGCTCTTGCTCGCTCTGATAGGTGTATTGGGAACTTATCAAAGAGAAACTAAAGCATGGAAGAAGAGAATGTCATTGTCAGCTAATCTAAAACTTTTTCCATTTTTGTAACTTCCTTTATCTTAATCAATTTGCACCTTTATTTTCAGCCACACTTTTTATATGATACTTGTTTCAAAATTCTGTTGACATTCCTCCTCTAGCATCAAGTCCTGAATGCTTATATTCTCATGTTTCATGGGCTGCCCTGATGGTAAGGCAGATGCTTAGTCCACCATGGAGAGGTGGGAGTGACTTTGCCCTCCTGTGCACTGATCTTCATTCTTCTAGGTGAAGTGACTAGAACCCACACGGGAGTTGAGAATGGAGACCTGAGTTTTAGTTCTGGTTCTGCTCTACCAGAAATTTTGTTCTCTTTTACCCTACTAAGTTATTGAACTTCTAAGACTCAATTTTTTCTCACTTACAAGATTAAGCGTTGATCATTATAACTTTGAGTGTATATTTCAACTCTAAATTTGATGACTCTAAAGGAATTGATCTCCTGAGTCGTATTACACTACTCTCATCTGTCTTGAGCCAAAGTCTATTATTTTGCCTCACATAGTTTCTTCTTTTTCACTTTGTATACTCAGAATTCTGATTCTTGCCTCCAAGCTATTTCTTTCGCATTTCAGCATCTGACCCTTTACTGAATTCATAGAAGTGCCTTTGAAGTTAGTTTTCTAACTTTAATATTCTTCCAGCTTTAAGTTATCCATGGTTATTTATAGTAAAAACTTGGAAAGTTTCACTTTTTGTCTCTTTTTACCAGGAAAAAAAAAAAAACTCTGCATATTTGCTCACTAAAGTTCACTTTTTCAATTTTGTGATTATTGTGGAATAGAAAGTATTTGCGAATCAATCACTTAAAGTTGGAGCACCTTGTCTAAAATCACTTTTGTTGGAAGTTCCAGTTTTTGAAACAATTCTTATTTAAGTGCTATATCTTTGTCAATTCTAAAACATATGTTTTTAATACTAAGTTACTCAAAATTTTGGTTTTAATTTTTTTAAAGAAAACCAAATTCTATTTAGAATTTATCTAATTTAATCATTTAGCTAATTTATGATGGCACTTCTGTTTCAAAATTAGTGCTGTAACAGTTTTTTAGTGACTCTATCCTACCTCCCTCATTTGTAATAGATTTAGATATGGCTACAATATAAATGATAATTTTTCAGCATATCTCTGTTCTTGTACAACAAATGTGACTGAATTTATCAATGACAATTAACATGAGTGAAGAAGAGTGTATATATAGTCATTGTACTTATAGGTGGCATAAACATGTGGATTAAAATAAATGAGGCTAATCTATGAATTTTAGAAACAAATACATTCCTTTCACTAATTGAGGGGAGTGAAAAAGCATCTGTCTTCATTTGTTGTCAAACTTCTATTCAACTAAAAGCATTTACCTTAGTAGAAAAAATGTCATTGGTCCACAACCAAAACCAAAAGTTCTCCTTATGTTGTAGCATACCAAACCACTTAGTGGCCTAGAACAATTCATTATCTCTGACGGTTCTATGGGTTACCTGGATTTGGGTGTTTCTTGTGTGGGCTCTTTCCTGTGGTTTGAGTCAGATGGCAACTAGGGATAGAGTTACCTGGATACTTAGACAGAAAGCAGAAGCTGCCAGGCCAGCACCCTTTCCATTGTATTCTATTGGTCAAAGCAGTTATAGGGCCTGAGCATATTTAAGGATGTTGAGAAGTACCTCTAGAAGGGCAGAACGTTTAAAAGCATGCAGCATGAGATATATTGTTATGAGATCTTTAGCGAATACGACTCACCATAGTAGTTTTAAAGAAATGTCCTACCATATTCCTTAATGCTGGGGTTGGCAAAGTACAGTCTGCAGGCCAAATCTGGCTCTCAGCCTATTTTTGTAAATAAAGTTTTATTAGAATATAGCCATGCTTACATATTTATGTGTTGTCTATTGCTGCTTTCACAATACAGTGGCAGAGTTGAGTAGCTGTAACAGACACCATATGGCCTGCAAAACTTAAAAATATTTAGTCTCTGGCCCTTTACAGAAAAGATTTGCAAACCTCTGCAAAAAAGTTTTGAAGACTGTTAGTCGTCTGAAGGCATGCATTAATAATTACATTAATTTAAATTCTTATTGGCTGTATTCATGAATTTTTTATATATTTTTTTTTCTCCAGGCCGAATGTATCAACTCTAATAGCTTCTGTGACTTCTCTGATAAAGATAATTTCAGGGAAAGTAAACTTGTTTTTTTTTCTTCAAAATAGAAGCTTTCCCTTCAGCCCTCACTCCTGCCCCACAAATATGGACTTTATTGTTTTATGGGGTTACTCTGTTTTGTCAGATATTGTATACATTATAATAGTCTTCAAACCTAAGCTTGTCAGCAAGTGGAAATAATTTAGGGAACTTTAAGAGCTATGGAAGTCAGCATCCCACTCTGTAGAAATCCTGGTTTACTTAACCTGGTCCAGTTAACAGACATCAGTACTTAAAAATCTGTAGTGTGCCTACGGAAGAACACTTGATAACTGTTGCACATCTTGAAGTCTTGTTAAATCAACAATAAAGCAACCCGTCTTCTGTAAATTAATAAAAATACATCTCTTGCAAAGAAGTGAATGGAATTTGGTCTGCAAATAGACAAAATGCACTCATTGCCTTCTAGAAAAACACTATTTTCTTAGGTGAAGACAAAGTGTCTTTAGGGAAAAAAAAAAAAAAATGCTTTCTTATATAAAGAACCATGATCAGAGGAGGAATAAAGAGAGTACAGGAAGAAAATATATGGCAATATTATCAGGGAAGTGTAATTATTATACCAGTTGTGTATTGCAGTAACTAGAAATATCTAGTATGAAAAAAAGGCCTTGAAATGGGCGAGGTCTGGGAAACAGTGAGGACATTTGCATGGAGGACTCTGGAAAGAAAAGACAACAGAGAATTGCACCTCATCATTTTGCAGGAGGCAGGCTGCTGCAGTGTTTGTGTGTTGGAGGTGGAGGAGAGAAGAGTGAAATGATAGCCACAGCCTAAGGCAAAGGTCAGAACTTGAAGGAAAAACTGAAATATGTATTGCCTCCCTAACCAGTTCCATCTTCTAGATGAAATTCCATATGGAAGGGGTATACAGATTTAAAGCTACAATCAAGTAAGTTCAAATGGGGTGGTTCAGTCCAAGTTCAATAAGACTACAGTATATAAAGAATCTGTCTTTATCTTAGGCTGGTAAAAGAAGACAAAGCAAACTCATTTCTAAAAGGCAGCATCTTGAATACTTTCTGCAACTGTAATGTCAGGCATATAAATTTGATATCTTAGATATAATATCTGATTGTAATAGTACTTTCATTTTTAATTAGGCTGAAAGCATCAGCTGCTGGTAAGCATGAAGTATTTTTTCTCCCAAAGTCATGTGGCTATAATGCATTATTTGTAGAGTAACATCAATTTCGTTTTTGTTTCACAAAACAAAATACAAAGTTTGCCTTTTTCCACTCCAAAGAACTTCAAAACTAATAGAGATGTTACATAAGTCAACTAACTTGAGAAAGGTATGATATTTTGAAGAACTGAGTGGGAGGAATCTTGAGACTGGGTTAAAAACATAGTCTTCATTGTTGAAGTAAGGAATGATTCTTCACAGGGACAATGGTTAGAGAGTAAGAGGGATGTTACAATGCTGTCCAGCAGAACTTCTGGAAGAATGGAAATGTTCTACACTAGTGCTGTCTCCATTAGCCACATGAGCGCTTGATGTGTGGCTAGTGCAACTGAGATGAAGTTTTCATTTTATATATTTTTAATTAATTCACATTTAAATAGCCCCATGTGGCAACTGGCTACTATATAGGAAAGCACAACATAAAGGAAATAAAGTGTTCTTGGAATTGAAAATGAGGAGATGGAAACCAATTGTTGTTCATCATTATAATAATAATTCATAAAACAGAGTATGTTTCGAATTTAAAGCTTTATCATAATCATCACAGGTGAAAATAAACATCTTTTTATTCCTAGTTATTTATTTTAATAAAGTGTTTGTGGAAATTTTGTTAATAAAAGTTAGCCTTTGATCATTATAAATATAGCCCGTCAAAACTACAATTATTACATGATCAAGGAAACCACTTTTCCATACTTCAGTTTACAAAACTTGGTATAATATGCCACATGTCACCTTTAGGTTAAATATAACAAACAAACAAACAAACAAAAAACAGTGAAGCAGATTTAGTCACAAGGGACATCTCATCAAGTAGTTAATTTGTAGAAAAATTTCATTTTTTCAATTTGAATGAACAGATGGCCTATTCATTAAAATTCAAAAGTAGATAATTACTTGATTCCAGTATTTTTAGCAAAAGGACATTTTATAACATTGTGTTTGGGGAAGACTCATAGGTCTTAAAATGTCTTGTGTGACTGGACACATAATTCTCCACTGTCTACAACTGCCTGTCGTGCTAACTGAATAAGTAGGTTAAAAATAGCCTTGCAGCTCTTCTTCAACACTAAAACACTCAAAAAAAAAAAAAAAAAAAAAAAAAAAAACTGCTCATCTCTCTGAAGAAATATCTTCACATTAACCTCTAAACCCTGCTCAAACATTCAATCAGGAAATGTTTATCTATCATTTTTTCTGCTGGATGCTTGAAAGTGGGGGTATACATTTGAAAATGAAAACCTTGCCCTTAAGAAATAGAGTTCAATGGTGAATGTTCATTGATCCAGCGGTCCTGAATTTTCTTCAATTTAGTGATATTCTGCAACTTTTTTCTCATTTAAGTAGTTCAGTAAAGGTGGATACTTAGTAATTCATTACAGAATATTCATATGATGAATAATTCTGTGTGAATAAATCTGCTATTGAAAGTGTCAGTGCAATGACGCACATCCTAGAATTACCTTGCCACCCAAAGCTTTTCTTTTCTTTCCTTCTTTTCTTTTAACTAGAAGTGTTCTTCCTATTCCTAGATACATAAAGTGAGAGAAGTAACATGTTTGCCTAATTTCCCTGGTTGCTGGGAAGCTCAGAGTTTATGTTTTTTCACTCTGGCATTCCTGATCTAGGAATTCTTGATCCATTTCTTCTTCAACCTTTACTTCCTCGTTCTTGACTATCTTTCTATAGGGTTTCACTGTAATTCATCCCAAACCTTTTTTGGAATAAGTTTGTAAACTTTTCTTCAATTTCTAAAATGTGTTCGTTTCCACCAAACATTTTAAGGTTTCTGAAAATTGTTTTATGATTTAAGAATATAAAGTTTACATCCTCCCCATGAGCCAAATGATGTGAAGGAAACTTGCCACTTTGAACTTTCAATCAAAGGAAAACAGCGGTCCTCGCTCATTAGGTGTGATCTTCATCCTTTCGTTCAAGTTCTGCTTTTCTAAAATATAGCTTTCTCATCACACACTTTCTCCATTTTGGCCTTACACTTTGAGAAGGATGGCCCCCACCAAAGGCATTTTCTTAGGTCCATTTTGACAATCTTATGGTTGAATTCAAGAAAGTAAGAAATAGCTATGTGTGTACATTCCAAACTGCCTGCTCTCAGCAGCCACTTCTCATTTGAGAGACAAATCTTTTCCTAAATCATACAAAGACCCACCCACGATAAAGAGAAAAGCTTTGTCCATGTTACAATAAAGTAGTATACATCCATAAGCCTCTTTCCAGAACCCTTGGCACCAGTTGTTTCAGAATTCATGTTTTCAGATTTTTAAAAATTAATATAGCACATATACTGTGTTTTATAATGCTGCTAATTGAGTCTGGCACATCACCTATAGCCAAACACATTAACCTTTCTGCAGAGTCTGTAAATGGTCATTTAGGTCAAATAAATAAAGGCTATAAGTAGTCTCATATTCATTTAGATCAGTTTTTGAAGCAAATGAGAAAACACCTTTGGGATTTAGAGAGCATACAAGGGATTGCAGACACCATGGTAACTGATATATCACTCTCAGACCCACTCCAGTGCTGCAACTTTCCCAGTGACCATGTGTATTCAGCTGACGAACATAAGTAAGCCCTTTGGATTCTGCACATGAAGAATCCCATGAAGAACTATCAGCAAGATCTCATTCTTGTGAGTTTAGCTCTGACCAATTTTCAGGAGATATATAAGAAAGAAAGAGTTCTAATGACCAACATGAAAACCCAGATCATCAGAAATATTACACTAAACTGCTATTTTTGATGTCTTAACTTAAAACCTGCTGCTGCTACATTGCATCCTATTTCCTTAACTTTAATTCTCTTCTATTATTCCACATTACATTCACCCACGATTTCCATTTTTCTCTGAGTCTTCTCTCCACCTCTTCCTCTTTACCTGCAGTTTCTATGACATTCATATTCCATCTACCACATACCACCATTTCCATAACCAGACATAATAATGCACAGGGCTTGAAATTTTGCCTAATTCTCTTCTGCAAGAAGTCATAACTAACCCAGTTCCTTCCTATAATTACTTTGGATGACTTAGCTGCAACATGCCTGGGTGGAATTGCAAAAGACTGTAATATATCTAGTTAGAATAATCCAGTGAACATTCCCTTATCGTCTAGCACATGACCATAAAAGTCAAAATTATAAATGGCTTCTCAATATGTATATGTAATCACTCTTCAACCCAGTATCAAATATTTTTGAGGGAATTATATCTTTGTATTGGTCACAAAAATATGTTTCATGCTTCTCAAAAGCATAAAATCAGCCTGGGTTACATAGTGAGACCTCATCTACAGACACACACACACACACACACATACACACATACACACACACACACAGAGAAATACACAAATTAGCTGGGCATGGTGGCACTTGCCTGTAATCCTAGCTACTTGGGAGGCTGAGGTGGGAGAATCACTTGAGTCCAGGAGGTTGAGGCTGCAGTGAATCATGATCATGCCACTGCACTCCATTCTGGGCAATAGAGCAAGACCCTGTCTCAAGAAAAAATAAAAAATAAAAAAAAATAAAAAGAAGAAGAAGAAGAAGAAAATAAACAAACATAGAATCTTTCATCAAGTTGACATTCATGTTTTCCCATCAAGTAGGGATTTTGTTTATTCTGTGGTCTCTGCCTCTAAATATATCCACATCTCACCACAGTTGTGGATCATCTCTAAAGGGTTTAATCTGTCCCTGCTTTTAATTCATTCTGACACTGTCATGATAACCACACGAAGTGTATTACTTTTCCTTGAAATTCGACCAGGTTCTTTCTGAGGATTGTGACTGCATTTTCTACCTGTAGAGCTGAAGAGGCTGATCCTTATTCATATATTCAACTACTACCAGCTTGTACTATTTTTTCAGTAGCAAACAACAAACGAACAGCAAGCAAAAACAGATCTGTTTCTATGCTATTAAGCATGTCTCTGTTTCATATATACCAATCACATTTTTTTTAAAAAAATAGAAATCTTGGGGAGGTCTGGACGCACATGGCCTGGGACTTGTGGCAGATTTATTTGTCTTACATAAATCTTAATTTTCAAGCTCCCTGAATACCTTAATTGTGACTATCAGTGTTGTACTGGTTTGTATATAGAAACACATTGTCCCACCCTGCTACTTACATTTATTTGAAAGTAAACTCACAGTGACAAGGAATTTATGAAAAGTATATTTTATTTATTTTGATGTTATAAAAAGTTGCACATGTAAAACTGATTTATTAAAACATGCTATGTGTCCAAAAATAAAGACCAAAATGACATTGCAAAAAGAAAAATGTGAATATAGAAATTCAATTAATGAATTTTCAAGCTACCTCACCTAATATAAATAGCCATGATAAATTGGTTTCTATTTGGTGTAATATTGCCCAGTACTTGTTTTAGATTTTTCACCTTCCCAAAACCTGCTCATTTTAACGTATGGATTTTAGTTGTGTCAAACTTGCATATTACTCAACATGAAGTTAAATGGTCCAGTGCTTAAAAATAAAAATAATAAATAAATAAATAAACAAAAATACTTCAGTTCCTCTCATATTTACTCATTTCTACAGGATGGTATTAGCACAGAAAAGATCTTCTGATTTCGCTGTTCTTTGTAATGAATAAAATATGTGGGAAATGTGAAGAACTTATGTAAGCCCTTTTGTCTTGGTCTCACTGAAGAGCTTTAATTTTATTCTTACTTTATAATCCAGGAAGTGTCAACTGGCCCCATGGCACTTTTCGTGGACTTTATACTTTATAGAGACCAAGGACTTCAAAGTCTCTTAGGAGAACATTAAAAATAAAGGCCCAAGGCTAGCAAACTTGAACATTACTATTTCCTGTGCCACTGCAATGATGTACAGGGAAGCATGTTTTCTTAACATTCAAGCATAATTTAAAACCACTCTGCACCAACAGCATATTATATATTGTCCAGACTGGAGTGCAATGGCACGATCTCGGCTCACTGCAACCTGTGCCTCCTGGGTACAAGTGATTCTCCTGCCTCAGCCTCCCGAGTAGCTTGGATTCTGTACAGGCACCCACGACCACGCCCAGCTAATTTTTTGTATTTTTAGTAGAGATGGGGTTTCAGTATGTTGGCCAGACTGGTCTCAAACTCCTGACCTCGTGATCCGCCCACCTCGACTTCCCAAAGTGCCAGAATTGCAGGCGTGAGACACTGCGCCCGTCCAGCATATTGTATTTATATTCTGAATGTTCACATATTAGACACCAGAGTTTTCTTATAATATTATTTGGATATATTTTTATATCCCAATGTTTATGTAAAAGCCATCTCTTGGATGGAAGCACAACTTTAGTTTAACTTCTATTTCATATTTTTTGTAACTAAAATACAATATATTTAGTTTTTATCTGTTGATAATCTTTACCCTGTCTTGAGGCAGAATGCAAATTCCTTTTTTTTAAATTTAATTTTTTGAAATCTGGGCATAGTGGGAGAGAATTTATTAAAGAAGAAAGAAATCAGATGCTCAGATGAAAACTGCTTATTTGTTTTTGATACAAATCAGTGAATAAACTAAAATCTGGAAAAACTGAAAAATAATTATGGACATTAATACCATTTAGAGATATTTAAATTCAAAAGATAAATGATTTAGGACATTTTTGAAAGGGACAAATTATTCATAGATGGTCCTGATTCATTAGGAATAATATTTTTATAGGAATTAGATCTAAATTAATTTATTGCTGCTCAAGACTGTGTTGAACTCCACATCCTTTTAAATATTTTAAACCTATTAGATTTTTTTATAAAAAGTCCTTCAGTAATAAAAGAATGGTTAACATAAATGTGTTAAGAAACAAAAGGTTTTTTTAAAGATTCAAGATAAAGTTTATATTTTTATAGCTTCCATTTAAGAAGTGTATCCAGTTTACGTTTTCATTTTTCTAAGCAGTGTATATAATGTTTTCATTTTTTATAATTGGATTTGTGCTGACAGAGTCAAACATTTCCCCTGTTCCTCCTATGATCAAAGACATATTAATAACTCTAAGGTGAAAGGCAAACTATACGGCCAGGGAGCCAATTAAAGTTAGCCGGCAAGCAATGAGATGGAATCCATGATGTTGGACTTCTAACAAGAGCTCCAACCAACTAACATAACATGGTTTTAAAGAATTCTACTTTGTCTTCTCTCTGTTAGACACATTCTGGGCCATGATACATTTCAGTTCATTAGAAGAGAACAAACACAGATAATATATATGGACAATCTAAAGAAAATACCAACTAATAAATAGTTGCAGCTATACAAATCTTTCAACTTCACAGCAGAGTTTTATCCATGTCAGAAGGGATGAGACACTTAGACCGACCTAAGAGTGCTTTGTGGAGAAGCTGAGTTGGCAGTGGTGTTTACAAGGCAGGCAGGCACTTGGATGACTGGAGAGAAGGAACACCTCACCTTGAAAAAAAAAAAAAAAAGATACCCCTCATTGTGGCAAAAGCATTATAGAAGCCTAAGAGAATGGCAAATTCAATGATGAATAAAGTTAAACATTTTGTGTAAAATATTAGAAGTTTATTCCGCTAACTAGTGGTTATTAATCTTTTTTTTTCTGCTGGGGCCCCTTTGGAAGTCTGCTGCGTATGGACCTCATTTCAGAATATTTTTAAGTGCATAAAATGCACTACTTTCAACTACCAAAGCAACTATTTATATTGAGAATCAATAACTAAAATAATATAAAATAAATTTGTGATTTGCTAATAGATGTTATTTCTATTTAACACATTAAATAATAAGACCTAACAGTATGTCTAATAACTACCATGAGTTTGAGGAAGTGGTGAGCATAAGCACTGTTTAAAGTTACTTGCAACAATTGTCATATAGTAAGTAAACTTTTTTTATTGGTGACAATATTCATAATACTCTTAAACTAATGTGGTTTATTACTATTGTTTGTTACCACAGTTCAACTAGAGGTTAGTAAAAATAACGATGTATATATTATTTTTCTTATCCAAGTTCACAGATCCCTGAGTTCTATTAGGGTAAGAACCTCTGAGCTAGACCATGAGGTTTGAGTAAGAGAAAGTCAGAGATGAAGATTCAAACTCAGGTTAATTTAGATAAGATCTGTATTCATGGAAATACGAGACACATATTCCTAGCAATATGAATTTGACTCCAGAGAAACTAGTTTGAACGTCTTATCAGGGGGATACTTTATCAGAATTATATTCAATAAATTATTCTTTTCTCTTTGCAGTATAGTTTGATAGAGAATCCAGGTAAACAAGGGCTTAAGGTAGAGTTTCAGTTAAGAAATGGATATACTTGTGTGGATTAACTGTGCTCACAATAAGTATTTGTATCATCAATTGCATGAATTAAAGATAATTTGGTGTTCTTTGAAAGTGAGGTTGGGAAGGGATGGATGGTAATTTTGGAAGGCAGATGAGGTTATTACAGTTGGTGAAACATATGTTGTAATTGTTCAAAAGGGAGTAGGAGAAAATTACTGAAGGAAGAGTGAGAAGTCAAAGCATCTCTAACTTTTAATCTTTTCGTAAAAGATATTACGATATTAATGGCACTAGTGACAAATCTTATATTTGAGCAATTACTATGTACCTGTGCTAATCCTTATTTTTAACCACTTTATTGAGATACAATTCACATGCCATACAATTTACACATTTAAGGTGTTCAAATCAGTGTCTTTTAGTGTATAAACAAACCTGTGCATTCATCACCACAGACAAATTTAAAATATTCTCCTTACCCTAAAAAGAAACTGTAGCTGTTATACCCAATTTTTCCCTTCCTCCTAGTCGTAGGGAACCCTAACCTCCCATCTGTCTGTATACTGTAGATTTGGCTAGTCTAGACATTTTATATAAAGGGAATTATATTACTCTGGGTAGGACTTTGGTACTATGTTGAACAGAAGTGGTAAAAGTGGGCATCCTTGTCTTTTTTCAGTTCTCAGGGAGAATGCTTTCAAATTTTCCCCATTCAGTGCAATGTTGGCTGGGGGGGTTGTAATAAATGGCTTTTATTACCTTGAGGTATGTCCCTTTCTATGCTGATTGTGTTGAAGGTTTTAATCATAAAGGAATGCTGGTTTTGTCAAATGCTTTTTCTGTGTCCATTGAGATGATCATATGATTTTTGTTTTTAATTCTGCTTATGTGATATATTACATTTATTGACTTGTGTATGTTAAACCATCCCTGCATCCCTGGTATAAAACCCACTTGATCATGGTGGATTGTCTTTTTCATATGCTGTTGGATTCGGTTAGCTAGCATTTGGTTGAAAATTTTTGCATCCGTGTTCATCAGGGATATTGGTCTGTAGTTTTATGTTGTTGTTGTTATGTCCTTTCTTGGTTTTGGTATTAAGGTGATATTGGCTTCATAGAATGAATTGGGAAGGATTTTCTCTTTCTATATGTTTTGTAATAGTTTCAGCAACATTGGTACCAATTAATCTTTGAATGTCTGATAGAATTCAGCTGTGAACCTAACTAGTTCTAGATGCTTTTTCTTAAATTACCATTTCAATTTCACTGTTTGTTATTGGTCTGTTCAGAGTTTCTATTTTTTTCTGGTTTAGTCTAGGAGGGTTGCATATATCCAGGAATTTATCCGTCTCCTTTAGATGTTCTAGTTTGTGCACATAAAGGTGTTCATGGTAGCCTTGAATGATCCTTTGTATTTCTGTGGTATTGGTTGTAATATCTCCCATTCCATTTCTAACTGAGCTTATTTAGATCTTCTCTCTTCTCTTCTTCGTTAATCTCACTAATGGTCTATCAATTTTGTTTATCTTTTCAAATACCAAATTTTTGTTTCATTCATCTTTTGTATTATTTTTGTTCGTTTGTTTCAATTTCATTTAGTCCCCCTCTGATCGTTGTGATTTCTTTGATTCTGCTGGGTTGGGGTTTGGTTTGTTCTTGTTTCCCTAGTTCCTTGAGGTGTGATCTTAGGTTGTATATTTGTGCTCTTTCAGACTTTTTGATGTAGGCTTTCAATGCTATGAAGTTCCCTCTTAGCACTGCTTTTACTATATCCCAAAGGTTTTGATAAGTTGTGTTCTGCTATCATTCAGTTTGAATATTTTTTAAGTTTCCATCTTGGTTTCATTATTGACCCAAAGATCATTTAAAATCAGATTAATTTCCACATATTTGTATAGTTTTATGGGTTCTTTTTGGAGTTAATTTCCATTTTTATTCCACTGTGGTCTGAGAGGATACTTGATATAATTTTGATTTTGTTAAATTTATTGAGATTTATTTAGCAACCTATCCTATGGTCCATCTTGGAGAATATTCCAGACAAGAAAAAGAAATAAAGGGCATCCAAATTGGTAAAGAGGAAGTCAAACTGTTGCTGTGCATTGATGATATGGTTGTATACCTAGAAAACTCTCTAAAGACTCATCCAAAAAGCCTTGGATATGATAAATGAATTCAGGAAAGTTTGAGGATACAAAATCAATGTATATAAATCAGTAGCACTGTTATACAGCAACAGCTACCAAGCTGAGAGTCAAATCAAAAACTCAAGCCATTTTACAATAGCTGCTCAAAAATAAAATGCTTAGGGATATACCTAAACAAAGAGGTGAAAGATCTCTGCAAGGAATCTTACAAAACACTGCTGAAAGAAATCATCAACAACACAAACAAATGGAAACACATCCCATGCTCATGGATGGGTAGATGAATATTGTGAAAATGACCATACTGCCAAAAGCAATCTAAAGATTCAGTGCAATTCCCATCAAAATACCATCAGTATTCTTCACAGAACTAGAAAAAAAAAAAAAAAAAAAAAAAAAACACCTTAAAATGTATATGGAACTAAAAAGGAGCCTGCCTAGACAAAGCAAGGCTAAGCAAAAACAACAAATCTGGAGGCATCACATTACCTGACTTCAAACTATACTATAAGGCTACAGTTATGAAAATAGCATGGTACTGGTATAAAAGTAGGCCACAGACCAATGGAACAGAATACAGAACCCAGAAGTAAAGCAAAATTCTTACAGCCAACTGATCTTCAACAAAGCAAACAAAAACATGAAGTGGCAAAAGGACACTTGTATTAGTCTGTTTACATGCTGATAATAAAGACATACCTGAGACTGGGTAATTTATAAGTAAAAGAGGTTTAATTGGCTCACAGTTCCACATGGCTGGGGAGGCCTCATAATCATGGTGGAAGCAAAAGAAGAGCAAAGTCATGTCTTACATGATGGCAGGCAAGAGAAACTGAGAGCCCAGTGAAAGGGAAAACCTCTTATCTAACCATCAGATCTCATGAGACTTATTCACTATCATGAGAACAGTATGGGGGAAACCACCACCATGATTCAATTATCTCCCACTCAGTCCCTCACATAACATGTGAGAATTCTAGGACCTACAATTCAAGATGAGATCTGGATGGGGAGAGAGCCAAACCACATCATTCTGCCCTTGACCCCTCCCAAATCTCAGGTCCTCACATTTCAAAACCAATCATGCCTTTTCAACAGTCCTCTAAAGTCTTAACTCATTTCAGCTTTAACTCAAAAGTCCAAAATTTTAAGTTTCATCTGAGACAAAGCAAGTCCCTTTCATGTATGAGCCTGTAAAATCCAAGCAACTTAGTTACTTTCTAGATACAATGGGGGCATGGGTATTGGATTAATATACCCATTCCAAATGGAAGAAATTGGCCAAAATGAAGGGGGCCTAAAGGCCCCATGTAAGTCTGAAATCCAGCAGGGCAGTCAAATCTTAAAGCTCCAAAATGATCTCCTTTGACTCCATGTCTCACATCCAAGTCATGCTGATACAATAGATGGTTTTCCATGGTCTTGGGCAGCTCTGCTGCTGTGGCTTTGCAGGGTACAGCCTTCCTTCTGGCTGCTTTCACAGGCTGGTGTTGAGTGTCCGCAGATTTTTCAGGTGTTCAGTGCAAGCTGTCAGTGTATCCACTATTCTGAGGTCTGGAGGATGGTGACTGATATGGTTTGGCTGTGTCCCCATTCAAATCTCAATTTGAATTGTATCTCCCAGAATTCCCATGTGTTGTGGGAGGGACCTAGGGGGAGATAATTGAGTCATGGGGCCAGTCTTTCCCATGCTATTCTTGTGATAGTGAATAAGTCTCAAGAGATCTGATGGGTTTATCAGGGGTTTCTGCTTTTGCTTCTTCCTCATTTTCTCTTGCTTCTGCCATGTAAGAAGTGCCTTTTACCCCCTGCCATGATTCTGAGGCTTCCCCAAGCCACGTGGAACTGTTAAGTCCAATTAAACCTTTTTGTCTTCCCAGTCTTGGGTATGTCTTTAACAGCAGCGTGAAAAGGGACTAATACAATGGCCCTCTTCTCACAGCTCCACTAGGCAGTGCCCCAGTGGTGACTCTCTGTGGAGGCCTTCACCCCACATTTCCCATCTGCATGGCCCTAGCAGAGGTTTCCTATAAGGGCCCTGCCCCTGCAGCAAACTTCTGCCTGGACATCCAGGCATTTCCATACATCCTCTGCAATCTGGGCAGAGGTACCCAAACCTCGATCCTTGACTTCTATGCATCCGAGGCTCAACACTACACGTAAGCTGCCAAGGCTTGGGGCTTGCACCCTCTGAAGCTATGGTACAAGCTCTACCTTGACCTCTTTAGCCATGGCTAGAGCAGCTGAGATGCAGGGCACCAAGTCTCTAGGCTGAACATAGCAGAGGGTCCTTGGGCCTGGGTCATGAAACTATTTTTTCCTCCTAGGCCTCCAGGCCTGTGACGGGAGGGGATGCCTCAAAGGTCTCTGATATACCCTGTAGATATTTTCCCCATTGTCTTGGTGATTAGCATTTGGCTCCTCATTACTTATTCAGATTTCTGCGGTCAGCTTTAATTTCTCCTCAGAAAATGGGGTTTTCTTTCCTATCGCACAGTCAGGCTGCAAATTTTCTGCTCTGTTTCCCTTTTAAAACTGAATGCTTTTAACAGCACCCAAGTCACCTCTTGAATGCTTTGCTGCTTAGAAATTTCTTCTGCCAGATACCCTAAATCATCTCCCTCAAGTTCAAAGTTCCACAAACCTCTAGGACAGGGGCAAAATACCACCAATCTCTTTGCTAAAACGTAGCAACAGTCACTTTTACTCCATTTCCCAAAAATTCCTCATCTCCATCTGAGACCACATCAGTGATATGGATATTGTCCATATCACTATCAGCATTTTGGTCAAAGATATTCAACAAGTTTCTAGGAAGTTCCAAACTTTCCCACATTTATCTGTCTTCTTCTGAGCCATCCAAGATGTTCCAACCTCTACCTGTTACCCAATTCGAAAGTCACTTCTAGATTTTCGGGTATCTTTACAGCAGCACCCAACTCCTGGTACCAGTTCACTATATTAGTCTGTTCTCACACTGCTAATAAAGACATACCTGAGACTGGGTAAATTGTAAAGAAAAGAGGTTTAATTGACTCACAGTTTCACATGGCTGGGGAGGCCTTATAATCATGGTAAAAATGAAGGAAGAGCAAAGTCACATCTTACATGGTTGTGGACAAGAGAGAATGAGCCAAGTGAAAGGGGAAATCTCTTAAACAACCATCAGCTTTCATAAGACTTATTTACTACCAGGAGAACAGTATGGGGGAAACCACCCCCCATGATTTAATTGTCTCCCACCAGGTCTCTCCCAAAACACATGGGAATTATGAGAGCTTCAATTCAAGATGAGATTTGGGTGGGGACACAGCCAAACCATATCAACACACTATTCAATAAATGGTGCTGGGATAAATGTCAAGCCACATGTAAAAGAATGAAAGTCATCTCTCACTTTATACAAAAATTAACTCAAGATAGATCAAAGACTTACATGTAAGACCTGAAACCATAAACATTCTAGAAGATAACACAGGAAAAAAAAAAACTCTTCTAGATATTGGCTTTGGCAAAGAATTCATGACCAAGAACCCAAAAGCAAATGCAACAAAACCAAAAATAAATAGATGGGACCTAATAAACTAAAAAGCTTCTGTACAGCAAAATAAATAATCAGTATTATTTAGACAACCCAGAGTGGGAAAAGATATTCACAAACTATGCTTCTGACAAAGGACTAATATCCACAATCTACAAGGAGTTCAAACCACCAAGTACAAAAACAAATAATCCTATCAAAAAGTGAGCTAAGAACATGAATAAACAATTCTCAAAAGAATATATACACACTTCCAACAAACATGAAAAAATACTCAACATCACTAATTATTAGGAAATGCAAATGAAAACCAGGATGAGATACCACCTTATGCCTGCAAGAATGGCCATAATAAAAACAATAAAAACATATTAAATGTTTTTATTTAAAAACATTTTGGCATGGATGTAGTGAAAAAGCAGAACTTTTACACTGCTAGTAGGAATATAAACTAGTACAACCCCTATGGAAAACAGTATGGAGATAACTTAAAGAACTGAAAGTAGATCTACCATTCAATCCAGCATTCTCACTACTGAAGATGAAAAGAAGTCACTACATGAAAAAGACACTTGCACACACATGTTTACAGCAGCACAATTTGCATTTGCAAAAATATGGAACCAGCCTAAATGTCCATCAATCAATGAGTGGATAAAGAAAATGTAGTATATATACACCATGGGTTACTACTCAGTCATAAAACAAAATGAAATAATGACATTTACAGCAACCTGGATGGAGTTGGAGACCATTATTCTAAGTGAAATAACTCAGGAATGGATAACCAAATATGTTATGTTCTCACTTATAAGTGAGAACTAAGCTATAAGCACACAAAGACATAAGAATGATATAATAGACTTTGGGGACTCAGGGGGAAGGGGGAAAGGGGGTAAGGAATAAATGACTATACATTGGATGCAGTGTACACTGCTCAGGTGATGGGTGAACCAAAATCTCAGAAATAACCACTAAATAACTTTTCCATGTAACCAAAAACCACTTGTTCACCAAAAATTATTGAAATAAAATAAAATACTAAATATTTGGGAATTATATAACATGTGGTTCTTGTGAATGACTTCTTTCACTTAGCATATTTTTAAGGTTCATTCACATTGTAGCATGTATCAGGAGGTCATTATTGTGACTGAATACCATTGTATATTTTGTTTATTCAATCATCAGTTGATAAAGCTCTTCTTACGCATTACTTTAGTATACCATCTTTCTTGACTGCCAAGTAGAGGGTTGTTCAGCAGTTTTCTTCTACCCTCAGTTTTTCTTTTTAAAATATATTCTTGACTCCTCCTTAATTTGTCCTCAATGGTGCTGGAGGACATAAGTCATCATTCTCTGTATGGGTAGTGACTTTCAAAGAAAGTCCTCTCACCCGCAACCTGCCCCAGGCCATTTGTACAGTGGCTTTTGAGAAAATAGGTTTAAAAGCATTATTTTTCATCTTTTTAAGTAGATGTTTAGTATATTTTGCAGGATATGTGGTTATTCTTCATTTTAGTTTGTTCTCTGCTTTAAAACAATGTGCAAGTAGATAAGTGCTTGCTGTACACTCTGGAGAATCCTAACCTCATAAAAAGTGAATAAATACATATATCATGTCAAGTGCAGATATTTTAAACTGTCAA
Source organism: Rhinopithecus roxellana (assembly GCF_007565055.1). Taxonomy (NCBI): domain Eukaryota; kingdom Metazoa; phylum Chordata; class Mammalia; order Primates; family Cercopithecidae; genus Rhinopithecus; species Rhinopithecus roxellana. Next base: position 60,826,205 of record NC_044559.1, on the reverse strand, counting down.
GTAACAAATCTCGTGGTAGAAAATGTATTATACTACTGGGTGAAGTAAGTTATAGTCCAGAAATGCTTTTAATAAGTGGAGAAGGCAGTTGATACTTTGAATTATTGTTGTTTCTATTGTTTTGAATGCTATATGAAATGAAATTAAAATGTAGTCCTAAGGCTTTCACACAAGCATGTTCGTAGGAGTAGTGACGAGCATTTTGACTAACATTTTAACATATTCATCAATGAGTATTTGCTAACCCTCTTTTTTTTTTTTTTTTACAACCAGACATGGTATTAATTAAATAATTGTTCCCTCAATTAGTTTATGCTAATATTAACAGAAAGCTTTATCACATACAAAGATCTTTCACATAAATTTTATATATTAATACTGTGAAGCAGGTAGTTATTATTCCCATTGTGTTGTTGCAGATACTGAGTGCCAAAAGGTCCAAAGTGTCCAAGAGCAGTGAGGCCAAGGTATCTCCTTAGAACTAATTTTGTTTCCTTTTTCTGCCTAAGAGCCATGACAACGCTAAACAAATGGACTTAGAAAAAAGACATGTAATCTCTGATTGAAGCAATATCTTGTTGACAGTATAGTTGACCCTTGAACAACATAGGATTGAGCCTCATGGGTCTACTTATATGTAGGTATTTTTCAACCAAACATGGATTGAAACTACAGAAACCCACACATAAGGAGAATTGACTGCGATATTTGAGTATTCATGGACTTTGTTATACATAGAGGTCATGCAAGCAATCCCCAGGTATATTGAAGAATGATTGTATTCACTTTTCTTTTTTTTTTTTTTTTTTTTTTATTATACTTTAAGTTCTAGGGTACATGTGCATAACGTGCAGGTTTGTTACATATGTATACTTATGCCATGTTGGTGTGCTGCACCCATCAACTCGTCAGCACCCATCAATTCATCATTTATATCTTGTATAACTCCCCAATGCAAGCCCTCCCTCCTCCCCCCCCCGCCTCCCCATGATAGGCCCCAGTGCGTGATGTTCCCCTTCCCGAGTCCAAGTGATCTCATTGTTCAGTTCCCACCTATGAGTGAGAACATGCGGTGTTTGGTTTTCTGTTCTTGTGATAGTTTGCTAAGAATGATGGTTTCCAGCTGCATCCATGTCCCTACAAAGGACGCAAACTCATCCTTTTTTATGGCTGCATAGTATTCCATGGTGTATATGTGCCACATTTTCTTAATCCAGTCTGTCACAGATGGACATTTGGGTTGATTCCAAGTCTTTGCTATTGTGAATAGTGCCGCAATAAACATACGTGTACATGTGTCTTTGTAGTAGACTAATTTATAATCCTTTGGGTATATACCCAGTAGTGGGATGGCTGGGTCATATGGTACATCTAGTTCTAGATCCTTGAGGAATTGCCATACTGTTTTCCATAATGGTTGAACTAGTTTACAATCCCACCAACAGTGTAAAAGTGTTCCTATTTCTCCACATCCTCTCCAACACCTGTTGTTTCCTGACTTCTTAATGATTGCCATTCTAACTGGTGTGAGATGGTATCTCATTGTGGTTTTGATTTGCATTTCTCTGATGGCGAGTGATGATGAGCATTTTTTCATGTGTCTGTTGGCTGTATGAATATCTTCTTTTGAGAAATGTCTGTTCATATCCTTTCCCCACTTTTTGATGGGGTTGTTTTTTTCTCGTATATTTGTTTGAGTTCTTTGTAGATTCTGGATATTAGCCCTTTGTCAGATGAGTAGGTTGCAAAAATTTTCTCCCATTCTGTAGGTTGCCTGTTCACTCTGATGGTAGTTTCTTTTGCTGTGCAAAAGCTCTTTAGTTTAATTAGATCCCATTTGTCAATTTTTGCTTTTGCTGCCATTGCTTTTGGTGTTTTAGACATGAAGTCCTTGCCCATGCCTATGTCCTGAATGGTACTACCTAGATTTTCTTCTAGGGTTTTTATGGTATTAGGTCTAACATTTAAGTCTCTAATCCATCTTGAATTAATCTTCGTATAAGGGGTAAGGAAAGGATCCAGTTTCAGCTTTCTACTTATGGCTAGCCAATTTTCCCAGCACCATTTATTAAATAGGGAATCCTTTCCCCATTTCTTGTTTCTCTCAGGTTTGTCAAAGATCAGATGGCTGTAGATGTGTGGTATTATTTCTGAGGACTCTGTTCTGTTCCATTGATCTATATCTCTGTTTTGGTACCAGTACCATGCTGTTTTGGTGACTGTAGCCTTGTAGTATAGTTTGAAGTCAGGTAGCGTGACGCCTCCAGCTTTGTCCTTTTGACTTAGGATTGTCTTGGCAATGCGGGCCCTTTTTTGGTTCTATATGAACTTTAAAGCAGTTTTTTCCAATTCTGTGAAGAAACTCATTGGTAGCTTGATGGGGATGGCATTGAATCTATAAATAACCTTGGGCAGTATGGCCATTTTCACGATATTGATTCTTCCTATCCATGAGCATGGTATGTTCTTCCATTTGTTTGTGTCCTCTTTTATTTCACTGAGCAGTGGTTTGTAGTTCTCCTTGAAGAGGTCCTTTACGTCCCTTGTAAGCTGGATTCCTAGGTATTTTTTTCTCTTTGAAGCAATTGTGAATGGAAGTTCATTCCTGATTTGGCTCTCTGCTTGTCTGTTACTGGTGTATAAGAATGCTTGTGATTTTTGCACATTAATTTTGTATCCTGAGACTTTGCTGAAGTTGCTTATCAGCTTAAGGAGATTTTGGGCTGAGACGATGGGGTTTTCTAAATATACAATCATGTCATCTGCAAACAGGGACAATTTGACTTCTTCTTTTCCTAACTGGATACCCTTGATTTCTTTCTCTTGCCTGATTGCCCTAGCCAGAACTTCCAACACTATGTTGAATAGGAGTGGTGAGAGAGGGCATCCCTGTCTTGTGCCAGTTTTCAAAGGGAATTTTTCCAGTTTTTGCCCATTCAGTATGATATTAGCTGTGGGTTTGTCATAAATAGCTCTTATTATTTTGAGGTACGTTCCATCATTACCGAATTTATTGAGCGTTTTTAGCATGAAGGGCTGTTGAATTTTGTCAAAAGCCTTTTCTGCATCTATTGAGACAATCATGTGGTTCTTGTCTTTGGTTCTGTTTATATGCTGGATTACGTTTATTGATTTGCGAATGTTGAACCAGCCTTGCATCCCAGGGATGAAGCCCACTTGATCATGGTGGATAAGCTTTTTGATGTGCTGCTGAATCCAGTTTGCCAGTATTTTATTGAGAATTTTTGCATCAATGTTCATCAGGGATATTGGTCTAAAATTCTCTTTTTTTGATGTGTCTCTGCCAGGCTTTGGTATCAGGATGATGTTGGCCTCATAAAATGAGTTAGGGAGGATTCCCTCTTTTTCTATTGATTGGAATAGTTTCAGAAGGAATGGTACCAGCTCCTCCTTGTACCTCTGGTAGAATTCAGCTGTGAATCCATCTGGTCCTGGACTTTTTTTGGTGGGTAGGCTATTAATTGTTGCCTCAATTTCAGAGCCTGCTATTGGTCTATTCAGGGATTCAACTTCTTCCTGGTTTAGTCTTGGGAGAGTGTAAGTGTCCAGGAAATTATCCATTTCTTCTAGATTTTCTAGTTGATTTGCGTAGAGGCGTTTATAGTATTCTCTGATGGTAGTTTGTATTTCTGTGGGGTCAGTGGTGATATCCCCTTTATCATTTTTTATTGCATCTATTTGATTCCTCTCTCTTTTCTTCTTTATTAGTCTTGCTAGCGGTCTGTCAATTTTGTTGATCTTTTCAAAAAACCAACTCCTGGATTCATTGATTTTTTGGAGGGTTTTTTGTGTCTCTATCTCCTTCAGTTCGGCTCTGATCTTAGTTATTTCTTGCCTTCTGCTAGCTTTTGAATGTGTTTGCTCTTGCCTCTCTAGTTCTTTTAATTGTGATGTTAGAGTGTCAATTTTAGATCTTTCCTGCTTTCTCTTGTGGGCATTTAGTGCTATAAATTTCCCTCTACACACTGCTTTAAATGTGTCCCAGAGATTCTGGTATGTTGTATCTTTGTTCTCATTGGTTTCAAAGAACATCTTTATTTCCGCTTTCATTTCGTTATGTACCCAGTAGTCATTCAGGAGCAGGTTGTTCAGTTTCCATGTAGTTGAGCGGTTTTGATTGAGTTTCTTAGTCCTGAGTTCTAGTTTGATTGCACTGTGGTCTGAGAGACAGTTTGTTATAATTTCTGTTCTTTTACATTTGCTGAGGAGTGCTTTACTTCCAATTATGTGGTCAATTTTGGAATAAGTGCGATGTGGTGCTGAGAAGAATGTATATTCTGTTGATTTGGGGTGGAGAGTTCTATAGATGTCTATTAGGTCCGCTTGGTGCAGAGATGAGTTCAATTCCTGGATATCCTTGTTAACTTTCTGTCTCGTTGATCTGTCTAATGTTGACAGTGGAGTGTTGAAGTCTCCCATTATTATTGTATGGGAGTCTAAGTCTCTTTGTAAGTCTCTAAGGACTTGCTTTATGAATCTGGGTGCTCCTGTATTGGGTGCATATATATTTAGGAGAGTTAGCTCTTCCTGTTGAATTGATCCCTTTACCATTATGTAATGGCCTTCTTTGTCTCTTTTGATCTTTGATGGTTTAAAGTCTGTTTTATCAGAGACAAGGATTGCAACCCCTGCTTTTTTTTGTTCTCCATTTGCTTGGTAGATCTTCCTCCATCCCTTTATTTTGAGCCTATGTATGTCTCTGCATGTTAGATGGGTCTCCTGAATACAGCAGACTGATGGGTCTTGACTCTTTATCCAGTTTGCCAGTCTGTGTCTTTTAATTGGAGCATTTAGTCCATTAACATTTAAGGTTAATATGGTTATGTGTGAACTTGATCCTGCCATTATGATATTAACTGGTTATTTTGCTCGTTAGTCGATGCAGTTTCTTCCTAGCCTCGATGGTCTTTACATTTTGGCATGTTTTTGCGATGGCTGGTACCGGTTGTTCCTTTCCATGTTTAGGGCTTCCTTCAGGGTCTCTTGTAAGGCAGGCCTGGTGGTGACAAAATCTCTAAGCATTTGCTTATCTGTAAAGGATTTTATTTCTCCTTCACTTATGAAACTTAGTTTGGCTGGATATGAAATTCTGGGTTTAAAATTCTTTTCTTTAAGAACGTTGAATATTGGCCCCCACTCTCTTCTGGCTTGTAGAGTTTCTGCCGAGAGATCTGCTGTTAGTCTGATGGGCTTCCCTTTGTGGGTAACCCGACCTTTCTCTCTGGCTGCCCTTAAGATTTTTTCCTTCATTTCAACTTTGGTGAATCTGGCAATGATGTGTCTTGGAGTTGCTCTTCTGGAGGAGTATCTTTGTGGCGTTCTCTGTATTTCCTGAATTTGAATGTTGGCCTGCCCTACTAGGTTGGGGAAGTTCTCCTGGATGATATCCTGAAGAGTGTTTTCCAACTTGGTTCCATTTTCCCCCTCACTTTCCGGCACCCCAATCAGACGTAGATTTGGTCTTTTTACGTAATCCCATACTTCTTGCAGGCTTTGCTCATTTCTTTTTCTTCTTTTTTCTTTTGGTTTCTCTTCTCGCTTCATTTCATTCATTTGATCTTCAATCGCTGATACTCTTTCTTCCAGTTGATCGAGTCGGTTACTGAAGCTTGTGCATTTGTCACGTATTTCTCATGTCATGGTTTTCATCTCTGTCATTTCGTTTATGATCTTCTCTGCATTAATTAGTCTAGCTGTCAATTCTTCCACTCTTTTTTCAAGATTTTTAGTTTCTTTGCGCTGGGTACGTAATTCCTCCCTTAGCTCTGATAAGTTTGATGGACTGAAGCCTTCTTCTCTCCTCTCGTCCAAGTCATTCTCTGACCAGCTTTGATCCGTTGCTGGCGATGGGCTGCGCTCCTTCGCAGGGGGAGATGCGCTCTTATTTTTTGAATTTCCAGCTTTTCTGCCCTGCTTCTTCCCCATCTTTGTGGTTTTATCTGTCTCTGGTCTTTGATGGTGGTGACGTACTGATGGGGTTTTGGTATAGGTGTCCTTCCTGTTTGATAGTTTTCCTTCTGACAGTCAGAAGGACTGTCTGTTGGTCTGTTGGAGATTGCTTGAGGTCCACTTCAGACCCTGTTTGCCTGGGTATCAGCAGCAGAGGTTGCCGAAGATAGAATATTGCTGAACAGCGAGTGTACCTGTCTGATTCTTCCTTTGGAAGTTTCCTCTCAGGGGTGTACTCCACCCTGTGAGGTGTGGGGTGTCAGACTGCCCTTAGTGGGGGATGTCTCCCAGTTAGGCTACTCAGGGGTCAGGGATCCACTTGAGCAGGCAGTCTGTCCCTTCTCAGATCTCAACCTCCGCGTTGGGAGATCCACGGCTCTCCCCAAAGCTGTCAGACAGAGTCGTTCGCGTCTGCACCGGCTCCTGCTACTTCCCCTGTTGGTCTTCAGCTGTGCGCTGTCCCCAGAGGTGGAGACTACAGAGACAGGCAGGCTTCCTTGAGCTGCTGTGAGCTCCACCCAGTTCGAGCTTCCCAGCGGCTTTGTTTACCTACTTAAGCCTCAGCAATGGCGGGCGCCCCTCCCCCAGCCTCGCTGCTGCCTTGCGGATAGATCGCCGCAGACTGCTGTGTTAGCAGTGAGGGAGGCTTCGTGGGCGTGGGACCCTCCCGGCCAGGATTGGGATATATTCTCCTGGTGTGCCTGTATGCTTACAGCGCAGTATTGGGGTGGGAGTTACCCGATTTTTCAGGTGTTGTGTGTCTCAGTTCCCCTGGCTAGGAAAACGGATCCCCTTCCCCCTTGCGCTTCCAGGTGAGGCGATGCCTCGCCCTGCTTCAGCTCTCGCTGGTCAGGCTGCAGCAGCTGACCAGCACCGATTGTCCGGCACTCCCTAGTGAGATGACCCCAGTACCTCAGTTGAAAATGCAGAAATCACCGGTCTTCTGTGTCGCTCGCGCTGGGAGTTGGAGACTGGAGCTGTTCCTATTCGGCCATCTTGCTCCGCCCCGCCCCCCCGCTTATCTAAGCTCACTTTTCTAATACCTTGAAATTTAGATGAAATTGGATTTAGTATTCATTTGACATCTTGTGAAATGATCCTAAGATATATGCAAATTCCTGAGTCCTTAGTTTCTCATATTAATGTAATTTGCACAGTTACTCCAAATCTCCTGTCTTTTAACTTTCCTAGTCACTCCTTCAACATATCCTGACCCCTCTATTCTTTGACATACCTAAGCAATAGATCTTCCATCAAGCTTTCATCTTCCCCCAAACCCCTCACATAAGAAATTAGTATGAAACAGACTTTACTAATAATTCAGAGAGAGAGGTAGGACATTCATTCTGGCAACAAATAACTGAATACTGTATATTAGACATCCTTTTTACCAAAAGTCTTTCAGTCTCTGAAATACGAGACTTCTGGCCTCTTTCTCTGTAACCTCTAACTTCTTCATTGTTCCTGTATATTTTGACTCTGCTCTTTTTCCCTTCTACATTTTATGAACCATGACCTAGAGGCCTGCTTATCCCCACTTAAAACTGCTTCTCAATGTATTTTACTTTTTAAAAAGAAAGAAAATTTTATCTTGAAAAACTATTCAACCTATATATTCTTTGTCTTGCTACGTGTATTATCTAATTCAATTATCATAACCCTACGAAATAAAATACTATTATCCCAAATCTGTAGTGAGGTAATCTATGCACAGAGAGTTCGATCAGTTATCTAAGTTTACACAGCCAGTCAATGGTGAAGGCAGGATCTGAAATTCTCAAGTATGTGTGGAGAAAGGATGTTATTCTAACATCAGTAGTGTCTTCATAAGCTTAGAAATTTCTATAATTACTTCTATTTCAGGTGACATCTGCTGGAGAAAATTATTCAGTGAAGTAACTTTGTGGCTTTATTCAATCTGCTGGCAATGCGGTTTAGTTAAATATGCAACCTGATGCTGCCCTTTTATCTAGGTTGTAATTTACATTTGGTGGAAGTTAATATGATAAATAGTGGAAGTCAAAGTTTTCCCTTCAAATATAGAGTATTTTGTATGCTCATGGATTGTTGTTTACATGAGGACTTCTCAACTCTGGCACTACTGACATTCTGGGCAGAATAGTTCTTTTGTGTGGGGGCACTATCTTCTGCATTATAACTGCAGCCCTAGCCTCTACCCACTAAATGCCGGAGGACCCCCCTAGTTGTGACAACCAGGAAGGTTTCCAGATATTACCAAATGTACCCTTGGGGGTAAAATTGCCCCCAGTTGAGATCTGTTGCATTATATTACAAACTCACCCAAGCTTAATATTAAAGCATAACAAAAATAAAAATCACATTAAGACTGCCCACAATTCTGATAGTGGTTGTAATACTCTTGCCATTTGCCTGCCTCTAAGCAATTATGGAAATAGCCATTCATTCTTTAGGCTAATTGAAGGTGCTCATGTACTATAGAAAAAAATAGAGCAAGAATGTATTACACATTGCTGGAATTAAGCTTAATATACTTGACTTAATTAAGACAATTAAATTGTATGTTCAGCTCTCATTTATTTAGGGGATGATTAGTCTATTTTCCTTTATTTTTTGTGGGTGCACACTGAATCTATGGCCTGTCTTTAGCTTTCCTCATTACTAGAAATTGAAATCAGTCCACAAACACTTATCTAGTGCTTGCCATGTATTTTAAGTGGTAACATTTCAAAACATAATGCATAGAAAGATTATGGAATCATGATGCTGGGGAAGGATGTTGTGAACTCCTTTCAGAATCCTGTTCATTGTCAGATAAATGATTGAACCATCTACAATAGGTTTAGTAGGTTCTCTTTTCCTTAAATATCTCCAAGGACAGAATTGCAGCAATGTAAGTTGCTCATTCCAGACTTTCATTCTGATGGTTCAGATCATTCTCTATATCTAAATATTCAGATTGCTTAAATTTCAGTCTGAGTCCTCATAGAAGTTTTCTTTGTGAATATGTATGTATGCCCTATGACTTCAGAATGAGAAACAATTTTGAATTTGAGATACCTTGAAAGTATGTTGACTCTTTTTTTGCATAAATGAGATTTTTAGTTTTGGATAGCTTATTACATTTTTGATTCACAGTCAAGAATAACTATAATAGTTCTAGTTCATATGCAATATATATTATAATCTGTTGTAATTTAGTATAATGAAAATTGTGTCAAGTATGTTTATAGCAATCATGACCACAAGGGAAATCAGATTTGCCTAATTTAAGGAGAAGCAAAAGTCTTCACTCATGTAGCTTCAACCTCAACTACGCTTTTCCTTCTCACATTGTTTCATTCCATTTGGATAACTAGTTCTTTTGAGCACCCTGTAAGAATTATTGCTATGATGATCTCAAAGAAAAGTGACTTCTTTGAATGAGAAGCTTGGTTCTAACTAAAATATTCTAAGATCGTGATGGTCTTAGAAACTATGAATACAAAAAGGTTTAGAAAAAAACCTAATACATATATATGTGTAATGAGAAACTACTAAGCAAGATACATAGCCAACTAGGAGTAAAACAAACTAAAATAGGGCCGTTTCTCATAGGCTTTATTCAATGAACAAAGAATGATTTTCAAACATCCAGATTAATACTGTGAAGAGTTAACACATCATCTAGGGGGTAAGAGTTCAGATCCAGAGAGACTTTATCTATTCAGATTTGAAAGCAATCTTAAACTGACAACTGATAAGACAATGACACACTGCCATTCTTTAATTCAAGAACAAAATTGCATCTCACAGTGCGGTCATCCTTTTCCTTCTTACAGTGGCTTAATAAAGACATACATAAATGACTAATAAGTAGTACAGGTTTAAGGGAGATATCTAAGTGTATAGTCTGTCCCTGGGAATTGGATGGCTTTTCCCCATAGGTAGCCCCATACCGGCCTCATCAATTTCTACTTTCTTACTGGGTGACAGCACCCCCCTCCATCTAAAATGACCCTGCAAGGCAAGTTTGATGTAACAGTATGCCTAATCTATTAAGAAAGCAGATCCACAGATGAACCCCATCTCCCAGAGGAAATTACATCCTCGCTGGTGACAGCACAGCCCCACTACCAGAATGCTGAAAGTTCCTTTTGAATCTAGCAACTGTAGAAGCTCTTATACAGACTCCAACCTACACAATCATGAAGGCATAGTCAAACAGATTACAGAAGGAAGGAGATAAGAGTTCTTGTCTAGACAAGACCTTTGTTATAACACCTGTTTCCCTTTAATAGTCAATCAAGTTGTCCTGAATGTTCCAACCAAGATCTCTGGAACTAAGCACAGTGATTATAATTAGGTTGTTGCCAGCCATTCTATTTCTGCCTGCCAGTAATAAATCTCTGAGCTGATTCTACTTATCATGAAAGTCCATATGGCACAAAACCACAGGTTAGTGAAAAACTCATCAGGATAAACAAAGCCGGGAGGTTCTGAGTCTCCCGGAGAACTCAGTTTCTTCCATTATTTATAGGGCCTTATGAAAGATAAACAAAGGTGTAGATATACTATAATGGATCCCTTAATGCTTACCATCTTCCAAGGGTGGTATGTGTATAGTGGTGCCAAAAACCAGAAGATTGATTGCTTCTCAAAATGACAAGGTTTAGGACTTATGACTCAGCTCATTCCAGAGCATAAATGGGCATATGTTACCTGAAGTAAAATTTAAAAGTGCATTCAAGTTACCATGATACATCTTTCAGTTATTCATGACAATGCCAGGAGCGATAAAAGAGCTAAATAAAACTATAATTAACCCTTTAAACCTCATTTTTAGCCTACTGTTTCAAATCTTCTCTTATACAAGCAACTTCAGCAATTTAGTAGAATTCAAATTAAAATGATTTGAATTTTTTAAATATTTCTTCTTTATGAATATGGCAGTAAGAGGACACAATGAACATTATACCAATCTAGTCATATATTTTTAAAAAGTAAATATAAATAGTAAAATGCACAGAAGCAGAATACATAAATTACCACATTTTGGATTATCATTTGTTCCCCAAGTAAAAGATCTAATAGTCTCTAGTAACTGTTGGGCTTAGAGATATTAGTAGAAACAGTCTAGAACTTAGTAAGGTGTTCAGAAAACAACTTTCTGATACTCTTTAAAAAAGAAATCTTTGATTTGAAATCTAACATATTTGAAACTGAAACTAAACTGAAGTATTGAAACAATCATGAATAAATGCTAATGAATGTCTTTTTTTTAAAGAAATAAATATCACATTAATCAATGATGACCAGCAATAAACTCATCAAAATGCATTTCTAAACTTAGCAGCAAACTGTAATATATAAAAACTTCCAAAGTGAGCTGTTTCTAAATTTGGTATGTCTCTGGCAAAAGCATGCTATATATTCAGCCTACCTGACATTTTCCCTCTTTGTTTTACCCTCTTTCCCACTTAAATAATAACATATAAGTTCAGCTACTTTCTATGCAAATGGAGTCAGTGTAAAACTAATCTCAGAGGTAGCCACAGAATGAAAAAGAAGAAAAAAAAAACACAACTCCTTACGGGAGTATAAAACTAAGGAAATGGCTTCATGACTACCTTAATAGTAGAGGAAGAAAGGAAGTTGATTAGGTGAGATTAGGGGTAACTGGATGTAGGCAGTAAGCTTTTATTATTCTTAGCTTTCTTAAGTGAACCACACATTTATACTTGGAAATCATTTGTAAATGTGTAATCACTTCTAATTTTGCTACAAGACTGGTGAGTGGTCTAGTAAATTAGCTTAACTAATTTCACGTATCAGACCAGTAACTCACTAGACTCTTAGAAAATTGGGATACTTCTAAATGTCTCTGAAAGAGCCTTCATTAAAGTACCCAATGTGTCCTGCCTCCTTGAATTTGCCATTCCCCATTCACATAACAGGTGTGAGAAAGGATAACAAATTCTGACTCAGGGTAACAAAGTACAGACACTGGGTTTTGTTTATCATTTATGTCTTTCTGTTTACTTAAAAAATGCAGTGCTTTTTGGACCAGGCGCCGTGGCTCACGCCTGTACTACCAGCACTTTGGGAGGCCGAGGTGGGTGGATCATGGGGTCGGGAGATTGAGACCATCTTGGCCAACATGGTGAAAACCCATCTCTACTATACTCAAAAAAAAAAAAAAAAAAAAAAAAAAAAAAAAAAAAAAAAAAAAATTAGTCGGGCATGATGGCGCGTGCCTGCAATCTCAGCTACTCGAGAGGCGGAGCCAGGGGAATCGCTTGAACCCGGGAGGCAGAGTTTGCAGTGAGCCAAGTGGCGCTAGAGCACCACTGCACTCTAGCCTGGCTGAGGGAAGACTCCATCTAAAAACAAAAAAACAAAAAAACAAAAAAAAAGCAGTGGTTTTTAGATCATTCTCATCTATCATATGACATCACATCCCTTACTTTTTTGACTATTGTGAGGATATTGAATTTCCAGTGTTTAACTTAGCCTGGAAAATATGTTTATGTCAAAACTGCTATTTCTCAAATACAATATAGCTAAGTGATTTGTAGCTATTCCAATTAATGTGAAATACAACCTTTTGTTACCAGCACTGATTATTCATATATATGAATAATTTATATACATATATGTATAATTTATACCTACCTTATCAAAAAAAAGTTAAACAGAAAATTAGGCAAATATAAGATCAGGAAAATAAGTTTGAACCAGAAGTGAGCTTGTTCACAAATGTTAAACTTTGGAGACTTATACAATTCTGGTTGTAATATCATAAGAGAATAGGAAACATAATTCATTAGAAAATTAATTGTCAGTAAGTTGAAACAGATCAGTGTTATATGAGCATGGTTTTTCAGGAAAGAAGTGGCAGTACAACTGAGTATGGTGGTCGTGGCAGTGAAGGGACATTCACTCTTTCCTATGGGGGGAATATCTGATCTTTATAAATTAGTTCTGATGTAATGAGTCCCTAGATTTCCTTTAAGAAACCACTGAGCTAAAACAATAGTCCTGATGTTCCTCCTCCTTTAAAAAAAAAAAAACTTCAAAACTGTCTAATAGAATTCTTAGTAGTGGTTTTACTCGCGTGGCCCATAGGTGTCTTTCCACTAAAAATGTTTAATTATCAAACCCAAAGAGTCAGAGAAACAGACTTTTACAAATCATTTATTTATGAAAGTTCTTTAGGAATTATTCCTTTTGCTTTTAGATCTATTAATATAATTGACACTAGATCTGTAGGTCAAGAAAATTTTATAAAGCATTGAAAAATTGTTACATATTATTCTTTGGAGTCTCTACCACTAGGCTGTAAGGGCTGAAGAAACATTACATCAAATGTTGGCCAGACATATGCAAATGGAGAAAATACAAAGCCATTGCATTAATCTAGGAAGATTGGTATGATTTTCTGAGCTTCTATTTTCTTCTTTGGATGTGATTTAAAAGGTTCTCTCCTCAACCCCCCATAGAGAGGGAATCTGAAAACAAATTCTTTCTCCACTGGAGGAGGGGAAATTAAAAACCTCTTATCCTACATTGTTCTTGGTTAGTTTCTGTAGTAGATGATGGAATATTGTGCTTCAATGTCATCTAATAAATCATACTTCTATATAAATTATAATAAAATAATGCCAGTGATAAGAGCAAGCATTTATTAAGCATTTGCTATGTGCAGGATACTGTGTTAAGAATTTTACCTGCTTTATCTCACTTAATTTTGACAATCATCCACTGAAATAGGTGCTTTTATTGTATCCGTTTCACTGAGGCAAAGAGAAGTTAAGCAATTTGCCCAAGGCCACGAAAGGAACAGAAAAGAGAACCAGAACTAAACTTTTGGTCTATCTTTAGATGATGCACAAATTTTTTAACCTCTGTGTTATATTCTGTCCTGTCTCTCATTCTTGAGTGGTAGATGAAATTTCTAGGGGCATAGACTTGCCACTGAAAAAAAGGGAGGAAAATGCCATGGGAACTATCTGAAGCTTATGAAAAGATGAATTTACTGGACTGATTTTGATGGGGAAGAATTTTCTTTCCTACAGTCAAGAAGTGAACCATGAGAAAGCTAGAATATTTGGCCATACCTGTGTAAGCAAATTTTTTTAAACCTTTTGAATTGTTGAATTTGTTCGTTCCTGACTAGTTTCTTTATGTACAGAGGGGTCATGCATATACCAGTCAAAAATAATGAGGAGATTTTTTATGGACTTTTATTCTAATTACTGCAGAATTCTCTCTTCATTGATACTATTTATGTGAAATGGTTTTCAGGGTAGGATAATGTCCTCTGAAGGGTAAATCATGTACCACTAGTATATGGATTAAACTTAAAATAAAATATATATATATTTAATATTTTATCTCCATAGTATTTGAAAATAATTAATCAGCACATTAAACCTCAGTTGTTACAAAGATTACTGCCTAGATAAAACCAGGTTATTTTAAAAGTGAAGGAGTGAATTTAATGTCAATACTCTAAAAGGTTAAATATTACAGGTAGCACACAAATAAAGGAACAATTATGAAAGCAAAGTATAAAGGCCTGAAGTTTGGCAAACATTGGAGGAGCATTAGTTCCTTTCAAACACAAGCTAACTCTCTTGCCAGGTATTAAGCTTCTCTTCTGTAGACCGTGGATAAGTAACTTGAAGAAAAATAGAAGAGAAGAAGTCAGTCAAGAATGGACTCTGTTGCCTTTTTATTTCTACCCTGATTGTGTTAGGTGATGAAATTCTTAGTTTACATAGGTATGACTTTCAAAAATATGTATTTTTTTTTTCATTTTCTCATAAATAGCATTTTTCTTCCTTGCAGGTAACAATGTATACCCAGTATGTGGTGTTTCCTTAGCTTTTTTCTTCCTTTAACATTTCATTTTCCAAGCCCTTTGTCAAACATAAACTGTCATAACATAGTTTTCTTTTCCCTCAACCCTTGTAGTTTGTTTTCTCCTACAGTCAACATTGCAGAGCTGGGAAGCAGATAAGACAGTCTTGCCCAAGTCAGGCAAGATGTTTTAAATAAAAATATACCAAGAGCAGAATTAAATAATGGCAAAGGGTCAAAGTAATTCCCCTCTTCATAATAACTGCCTTACTAATGAGAATTTTCAAGTATGAAATGTGCTGTAGAAAATGTACCACGTACTCAAGTTTTCTTTCAGATTCAAAATTACGTTAAAATTGGAATTACCATGGTTTACTAATAACAGATTTGGAATAATATTATGTTTGCCTGTTTGTCTCTATCTTTTCTTGTTGTTTTAGATCTCATATCAAATCTTTTCAGTAGTAAATTTAAGAAAATATGTACTTTTCCTAACTTCCATATTTTGTTTCATTTCTTGCATTGCCTCTTGGTGACTTTTTTTAAATTGGTAACTGCATTTTTACAAATGAGCCTAACATTCCTCTTCACATTAAAAATGCAACAAATGAAGCATGAGAAAGAATTTATATAACATGTTTTTCCCTCCTCCTTTTTAGATGGTAAGGTTGAAGTTACAAAAGAAGGTGTGAAGTTGTGTACCATGGGTCCAGGAAAAGTGTTTGGGGAGTTGGCTATTCTTTACAACTGTACCCGGACAGCGACCGTCAAGAGTAAGACTATTTTCATATATTTAAAATATGTGTAATGTCTTTTCCCTAGGCCTTTGAGATGTTGATTAAAATGCCCATTTATTTAATCTTTATAATTTTATTACTTTGTATTTTAATTTTTGCCCTGCTATATAGCTGATGTATTTGTTTTCCTCCTAAAGGTGATTGTTAACAATCAGTTTTGTATAGATTACATTTTCTTGCTGATTTCTGAAAATTATCCTTTAATCAATAAATTCTCATAATTAGGATTTTTTAAATGATATAATTTTATACATTTGAATCAAATAAGAGCAAGTCTTTTTCTTTTCTCTCTTTATAGTCTCAAGATCATATTTAAGAAATTTTTACATGTCTGTCTATTTTGGGTTATATTCCTCACATAAATTCCACTTGTTTACTCAGTGGTTTAGAAAAATTAAGAGGAGAAATGTCCTTCATCTCGTTCAAACATCATTGAGTAAAATATCTCCTGAATTCTAAAACTGCATCTGAGTGTATTTTTGCCTTCAGCTGCTCATCAAGCTGTATATTATAGCATTTTTCTTTTCTACTGATTGAGCTTATTTTAAATCAGGGCAATAAAGCAGCTTGTTTCCCTAATTTTACATGTATGTGTATATATGATTTCTCAAGCAACTTTTGTTGCTTGGCAGAAGCAGCTGCGATAGTTAGAAGGAAAAAGATTTTTTTTTTAAATCTGCTTCCTGAGTAAGTATATAATGACTGTATAACAAACAGAGCTGAATTCAAAAGTCAACAATGTAGGGTTCATTGCATCTTTAGGCAAATGTATGTATTTCATGTTTGAAAAGTCTTTCTGATACATTTTCCTGTGGTTGATTTCAATCACAGATTACTTTGATTAGATTTTGTCATTTTAAAAAAATGCTATTGGCAAAATGACAAGTACATTGTGAATTTCAATTAGTTTTATCTGGATCTCATTGACTACTTTTTGTATTAGTTTTTTCCTTCAGAAGTGCAGCATATAACTGACAATACAACAGTGAAATTGGATTTAAAAAAACATAAGAAGGCCGGGTGCGGTGGCTCAAGCCTGTAATCCCAGCACTTTGGGAGGCCGAGACGGGCGGATCACGAGGTCAGGAGATCAAGACCATCCTGGCTAACACGGTGAAACCCTGTCTCTACTAAAAACTACAAAAAACTAACCGGGCGAGGTGGCAGGCGCCTGTAGTCCCAGCTACTCGGGAGGCTGAGGCAGGAGAATGGCGTGAGCCCGGGAAGCGGAGCTTGCAGTGAGCTGAGATCTGGCCACTGCACTCCAGCCTGGGTGACAGAGCGAGACTCCGTCTCAAAAAAAAAATAAATAAATAAAAAAAATAAATAAATAAAAAAACATAAGAATGCATGGCCAGCTGGAGTCCCAGAAATTGTCTTACGCGTCTTATTAGTGAATCACCTTTTTATTCATTGGATTCACTGTAACATCAATTGTAAATGGGCCTCTTTTAGGATGAGTCTTCCTTGGCATTTGATTCTTGATCTCTGAAAGCACAGGACTCTTGATTGATAGATGCTGCCATGTTTTTACTTCAAGTGATCATTCAATTGCATAGCTCAAAGAATGAGACTCAGTGAACCATAATAGAATCTGCCACAACTTTTACTTACTTAAAAAGAACCTTAACTATAGAAAAGAATAGTCATGGCTCCATTAAGTGAAACTGGTTTTACAATCATGCTTCATTTTCATGAGAAATATATTCCTTTTCAGATTAAAAAAAAAGACCAGAATGGCATATTTTGATGATATCTCAGAATTATAAGTAGTTTTTTTTGTTTTAAAGTATTTAACATTTTTAAATATTTCAGGCTTGATACTTTAATCTAATTGAAACTACAAAATTTCCAAAAGCCAACAGTTGGAAATAACATGGTAGTTAATCTTATGAAACATGGAATTTTTATTAAAGAAATATTTTAAATAGTTTATTTACATGAATTTTACAGCAAAGATTTTTAATAAAATGATTTGTTTGCTTCATAAACATCAGTTTTCTTATTAGATTTCTATATAGTGATGTTCATCTGCACTAACATCTATTGTACTCTTATTTGGCAAATTTAAATAGACACTATGAATCTAATTCAACAAGAAGAAGCTACATGTTGAATGCAAATTATAAGCCTAACTCTTTTGGGGTCAGAGCATCCATCATCAAGGGAAATGAGTAATGGGACATGTTCTTCTTTAACACAGGCTCAGAGAAAGCTCAAGAATGCATCTGTGCATGTGTGCGTGTTTGTTTCTTCACAGTGCCTTCTTAATATATAAAGGTTGTGTTGACAAAAGAGCCTAGAGTTGGTGATGTGCAAATATATACCTGCATTTAGAGGTACAGAGGTTTTGTGCATGAATCAGAAACAATATCTATGAGCAACTGTTTTTTCCAAATGTGTCATAAGCACTATGAAGTATGAATAGTGATTGTTTATTGTTTCAGGACTTTTTGTCCTGCCACCTCTGCTATCTAGGGAGATTGTACTTGTGACTGTAGGCCTCAAGCGCTGTTTTTTTCTATATATTTTAATTAAACCTTCAGGTTGGATATGTTATGGTTCTAATTAGCTCACATTGTGGATGCTACTTTTACAAAATGACTACGGAATATAACTCCCAATGCTGTCTTATTCTTTACATGTAATAAAAACATGTCTTCAAATTTATTTGGCTTTTAAGGTTCACTTATTTCTTAGTATTCAAGATTACATCAACTTGTCCATTTTTTCCTGTCATCGTGTCATTTGTAGTTTCAAATGACAAGAGTATTGACCATTTGGAGTATCATTTAAAATGGATTCATCCACTTGGGCGTAATAGTCTAATTCTGAGGGGAATATTTTTCTATACAATAGCTAACTTATCCAAGCTTCTTCTTTCTTACATACCTTGGCTTTTGACCTCCTTAACCCTAACATCACCAACTTTCCTTCATGATTGAAAATGTTGATGATCCTTTTCCTTTTCTATTTTCTTTGATCAGCCTGAAAGTTATCTGGCATCTTAATGCATTTTATTTTCACAGTAGTAACTAAATCCTAGGTAGCATTCAATAGTTTTTCAATGTACATTACTTGTTTCCTGTTCAGGAGAGCAGTTTTTGCAAGTGTATCAGGCATGAATAAATAAATTTCAGTGACTTCACCAGCTCATGAATATGATCAGAACACCTGTGGGTTTTTTTTATTCTAAGCTTACGTTATCAAGAAGTAGTTTTCTTATTAAAACTCTATATTGACATATGCTATAAAATATGATTATAAGCTTGTTCATAGTGATCCAACAGAAAGAAGCACCATGGTAGTTTGAAGCAAGCTCTTCGGTTTTCATCTGGGAAAAAAATAAATTGGCATTCTTCTGAAAATAAATAACATTTATTTTCAGTGGTTATCACGATAGCACTAGGAGGAAGATCTGATAGCACCAGGAAGAATATTTTTTAAAAATCAAAACCACAGTGATATAGAAAGAAAAAAATCCTGGTATGATTCAGATCTATATTCATAGTCTACCTCTGCCTTATAAAATAACTATTGATTTTTCCCTGAGGAATGAAGAAATAAAAATATATAAAATTAACATTATATTGGAAACCAAAATTTAACAACAGTCTTGAGTTTGTTTATGGCTTAAATAGCCTCAAGTTTTCTTTATTAACTGTGATCTGAAAATGGCCACTTTGTATCTTTCCAGTCACAAACATTCCCAGTGGCATGGGGATGGGAAAAGAATCACTTGTTAGAGTTGGTTTCCACAGCACCAATTAATATTTTCAGTATTGATTTTTTTAAAATGTTTTCGAAATATTTTGACATTGTATAGTGAAAGGAGTTTTATCATCCATTTTCAACCCCACAGGGGCAAGAATGTCTCACATGTTGTTTGAATACCCCTTACTTACTCAATCCTCACACCTGGAAGCAGATCATTATCACGTTTTCCTAAAGTGTCACTCCTGGGTGTGATTTCACTTTTACCACCCTCACAGCTATAGCAATATCAATTTGCACTTACCCTGGGCCTTGCTTCTGTGCCCAAAGTTCTTCAAAATAACAAAAATGGAGAAGTTGAAGTTACTGGAAACCTAAAAGGAAAAGGCGTTTCATTTACAATGAGAGGAATTCAGTGACATGTGTTGTACTGGGGGTATTTTTGCCTGTAAATATTAAAGTGAAGCCCTGCCTCTCTTACTTTGAGTTTCAGCTCACAGTGCCTCCAGACCTTTGGTCATGTATTATTCAAATGGTCTTATTCAACTATACTCCAATGAAACCCAATAAAAAGCATTTTTCAGGGAAACATCTTGATGCCTGGTCAATATAATCACCACAGAAAGTTATCTACAAAGAACATCTATGGTGGATGTGGTAGATATTTTATGACATTACTTGGTCAAAATGTCTGACTAATTATTTCTCCTTAAATTGTTAATAACAAGTATTTCGTTTTTTTCTTTATTAAAATACTTCATTACTAATGCCAAAAAGCCTAAAAAGCATACAAGAAATCTGACAAATTGATGACTTTAACAATATCGGATAAAAAACTATTTTTCTGCCTTGGTTTGAATATTTTTTAAGTTTCCATACTTAAACTTTCCTAGGATATTAGTAAAGAGGAAGTTGACTACTTAAGATATTTTACTAAGTGTCATAGACATTTTAAAAACAAAGTTTAAAGGTCTGGAGTTTTCCGTTTATTTTTGTTTTTAAAATAAATTTGAGTCTATGTAGTGAAATAGCTTTACATTCCCTTGCAGCTATTTTAAGCATTACATTATTCAAACTGTATCAGAAAAATCTGCTGACTGTCAAAAACCTAAATGATGAACAAGAATTAAATAATAGAAGATTCGACTGAATTTTTTGCTGTAAATACTTTTACATGCTGTAAAAATAATGCCTATACCTAATACCTAGACTCTATATCTCATTCATCCACACTATGCTTTTTACTGGTAAAGGAACAAAAGACATGAATGCTAGATTTTACTGTGAATGAAAAGGAGTCATTGATGAAGCTCTTATAATAGCTGCAAACCTGGGAAATTTCTTAAGATGCCTAAACCAAGAAGCAAGCAATCAGATACTTTTTTAAGAAAATATCATTGTAGAGCACCATGAAGTATTAGATTTTTGATAAAGATACATTCACATGTGAAAATGAAGCAACACTGTCCGTTAGCACAAACAATTGCTAGAATACCATTATTATTGAGTTTTCATGAGCACAAGTACCCGGGTACTATCATGCTTGCTGTGCTACAGCAAAAGAGCTGGAGAGATAACTGGGCTGATGAGATAGTCACTGTGCTGCCTTTGAGAGGTAAGTTAAAGAGATGCGTGTTTGCTTTCTCCCAGTTTAATACATGCTTTTTACCAAGAATCCTGAAAGAAGGACAGAAGGCACAAATTAAATTTGGGTCAATGATGAGTGGAAACATGACCCTGGTTGTGGGAGGGATGGTTAAGTGACTTCCCGCGAGTTTTATCATTGCGGACAATGAAGCGAACAGTATATTTTGGCAGCATCTTGGGGAAGTTAGTACACTTGTTTAGTGAGTTAATTAGACAATATTCTTCTTAGTAAAATTTTCATTGCATTTGTCTATTAAAGAATACTGTGAAATTAGTAACATAAATCCAATTATGTAATCCCTGAGAAATAAATTTCTTTAATAAAGGAATCAATTCACTAGGTACCAATGCTGCTACATAACAGACTAACATGAACAAATGCACATATAAAAGCAATGTTTTAATCTCATTTTTTTGTTGTTTAAGTAGATTAAAAATGAATTTCAGGGAAGAGGCAAACTATTATTAAACTATATTTTCTTCTATAGGTTGAGAAGATTTTTTTTCCCTAGGCTTGAGGGAAACTGTTACAATCAAAATGTATTTATAATTTATATGTAACTACTTTCCCAAAAATTCATGTCCAATTTCTATATTGACCAGGCCTGGTAGATAGTCATATATTAGCAGTGGTTCTGAGGCAAAAGCTACCTTCCATAGTCAAAGAAAGGCAATAAATTTAATTCCTTCCTAAGGCTAGATAAATTACTCTCCCTCTCCCTCCTTTAATTACTAAATCATTGAATACTTGGAATATTCTCTATTTCTAAAGAAGAGTCAGACTTTAGCTGATGGGGTGTTATGTTTTAAAGATCACAAGCAATTTACGAGGAAATCTAAACAATAGGCAAGAAATACTGATTTTTTTTTTTTTTTTTTTTTTTAGCAGTTTTTGTTATTTAATCCTGCAGAAGCAGCAATTTTCGCACAAAAACCTGCACCACAAGAAGCTCCCACACATGTAAAGCTTGAGTCAGTTTTTGGTATAATGAATCTATATTCATTCATTTAACAATTTGCTTAAAGGCATTTTTAGTATTTATTCAACTGATTTGAAGAATAAAAAGCAAATTAGTAACATA
Organism: Rhinopithecus roxellana; assembly: GCF_007565055.1. Lineage (NCBI taxonomy): Eukaryota > Metazoa > Chordata > Mammalia > Primates > Cercopithecidae > Rhinopithecus > Rhinopithecus roxellana. The sequence continues at coordinate 60,804,172 of NC_044559.1, read as the reverse complement.
GACCAACACTGTATTTTCTGTAATGATTTTTCTCAAAGGAAAACTTCCTGCCTATAGGTCAGGGTCAGGATGAATTTCTAATGGATGTTTCCACAGTAACAATAAGTAATTAAACCAGATAACGTTTGAAGACTATGACTAACACACGAAACTCAGCGCTTTCGGGATGGGTTGTGTTGTTACCCCCATTTTATTGCTAAAGCAACTAAGACCTAAAGCAGTTAAGCAACTAGGCCCATGTCCGTAACTAGTGAGAACGAGGACCATAAGTCTGACACTATTTTGCTATATAGCTGCTGTCACAAGCATTTGAGTTTTGTCCGCAATGTTTCATTTTGCTTTTAAGCACAAGTGTATCTATAAGACTACTTCTGTTGGTCTGAGGACTCCACTTACACAAAAACTTATACAGCATGTTATGATTTCAAAAATGTTAAAATATTAGCACATGGATCCATTTTAATTACATCTGTTATGAAAGGATGAATTCTGTAACATAGTGATGAGAAGGTCATAAGTTTAACACCTTAGAGACATATAATGAGCAATCAGAACCTATTGCAGTATCTAGTTTTTGTAATGCATTGAAATCCTTATGGAGATTTCATGAGATGAAACTTCATGATTTAGTGTTTAAGACATTACTAAGTAGTTACATTTTTTTTACATAAAATATATTAGTTAATCAATTTCTTCAAAGGAGGAATTATGAAAATTTAAACAGCAGCTAACGACAATGAATGAAGATTGGGAAAAAATTACTATTTTTCTTATATAACATAACAAAAGGATAAGGTGAGTCGTGACACATGTGTTTGACTTCATTTTCCCCTATAATTTCCTCTGACTACTGAGGAAATGTCACCTTGGCACTTCGTTGGTGAATCTGAAAAGCCCTCTCTGCTTATGAGATGTTCTTTGTTGACTAAATTTCTAAGTTATCATGCTAATAATGCTTTATAATTTACAACCTGTCATCCCATGCATTTTGTAATGTAATCTTCAAAATACCTCCAATTAGTAGATGAAAGAGATTGTCCTTGATTTTCCAGATGAGAAAATGCAGGCCAAGATCATGAAGTGCGTTAGTATAGTTCATTAACAGAGTCTCTGATGCAAATTTAGGTAGCAGTAATTTAAACTCCTTCCTATAAGCACCTCTCCTTTACTCCTCCTGCTCCCCACCCCCATGTGTGGACTCCTGAATAAGGCTCTTAATATGCCTACTACCCATACCTAATGTATGAACTTTTGGTAAGGGAACTTCAACTGTTTACCCCAAAGTTTCTCAAAGTGTAGTCCCTGGAACAGCAGCATCAGCATCACCTAGGCCATCATTAGAAATGAAAAATCTATGGCCCCTGCTTTACTGAATGGAAATTTTGGTGGTGGGTCACAGCTATCTGTGTGTAACAAGGCCTTCCAGGTAATACCCCTATAGTTTGAGGACTGAACTACACCCTATAGGTGCCCAGTTAGTGTTAACCTACACATATGCACACTATCATGTTCATCAAATTGTCTATATTGAGGAATTTAAAAGAGAATTCCAGACTCTATAATAAGTAGTCAGTGTTATTATTGGCATCATTGCAGCTTTTTTCTTGTTTTGTTGCTGTTGAGCAGAGATATTTAAGGAAAGTTGCATTTTTCTTTTAAGGAGTAAAACACAGCCTTAGTAAAGAGTATCAGCTTTGTACATATTATTAACATATTCTTTTGAAGAATAGTGAGAAGTAAAATTAAAAGAAGAACAGATTGAGAGGGAGGGAAAAATTTTAAAAATCATGGACTGTCGAGCCATGTTGTTAACAAAAATCACTTTTAGATTTATTAAACTTGATGGTTAGGATGTTGGTAGAAAAACAGAACAAAGAAAAAGTTTCATTTGATTTTTTGTTATTCCTTTTCATGGTCATGAGTATAGTTTGGATTAAGTGAAAACAAATGTGAATGGACATTTTTAAGAAAACAACTGAGTTGATAATGTCTTCATATATTCCAATATCAAAATACATTTCTTATTAATGTATTAAGTTCAACCTTTTGGACTCGTAATGAAAAGGTCTTTTGTACTTTCCATAAGTGGCCATTGACTTAATTCATAGTGTGATCCAGGTAGTCTTAGGTGGGTTGCATAACTCTTTGCTTTCTATAGTTAGAAGATGAAAAGACATCCATATATCACAGTCACTGAAAAAGAAATGGGGAGTTCCTTGGAATTGAGACCAGTAGAGATCTGAGGCCTGGAGTATTGAAGGATACAGGCAAGGAAGTGAGCCAGTCAATATTTGCAGGAGTCCTGAAGAATTGAGTTTTCACTGTGAAGGTGACAATAGATCCTAGAGACTAAAGATTGACTACTCAGAAGGCAGGTAAAAAAAGATTCAAGAATCGATCTGGGGTAGCTGAGCATTTTCCTGGGGTACTAAGGTAGTACCCCAGGATACTTACATACTGGGGTAGCTAAGTATTCTTTACTACCTGTTTTCTCTAAAGGAGAAACAGTCTGCCTCACTGATAAATACTCACTTTATACCCTCATAATTCCTTCCACTTCTAGAAGAGCAACACTTTATTGACCTGAAAGTGTGGTTGTCTATAACCTTCTGAGTGTGATCAAACAGCATTGTTTAAATTATCTTCCTAAGTGGATTATTTGTTGTTGTTGCTTTATTTCTAAAGTAAAATTTCGTAGAGTACTTCTGTTTATGAAGCTTATAAGAACAGACTTTTCTGGTTACAGAATAGGGGAACAGCCTCCAGGAGCTCCATCCAGTTGCCCTAAATTCCCTTGCTATTCATTCTCTCTCATTCCTCCCCCTGGATTAAGTTCTTCTCTGAAATTTTTGAGTTCAAGTCAGGTAAAATAGTTTGAAGACCACTTTTCTAGTTGAATCCAGGGTTACTCTGAATACCTAAGTAATGATAATTCTTTATCAACTGTATACTGTGTACATGCCGCTTGGCTATATGTAGAATCTCTAACCTTTACAATAGTCCTGCACTTTAGGGATCGATACTGCAATTGCATAGGTGAGGCAGCTGATTTTTAAGGAGCTTAAGAAACTTCCTTAAGGTCACACACCTGGATTTCTAAACTGTATCTCTCTCCTTAACAGTCACCAGTAAAACATTGAACTACATCATCTCAAATGTTGTTTTGGGTAGTTGATATATAAAACTTGAATTCTAGGTCTGCACTGTCATTTATCAAGAATTTCTAAGACTCATACCAAATTCATGTAAGGCACTGCTGAACTCTCTGGGGAGCATCATGGAGAAAGAGGGCATAGCACTACAATTAAGATATTTATAATCTAGTTGGAAAGAAAGGAAATATAGGAAGATTACAAGGAATTATTGGCAAACTAGATCTAAAGAAATGGAGGAATTTGGAAGGAGAGAAAAATTATTCTGGACTAGCATTGACAGATTTAGTGGAGGAGATAGAAACTGACCTGTGCCAAAATTAAAGAGAAGAATAGTTCTGAACATTTGTGTCCAGAAGCATATTGTTTGGGTTCTCATCCTTTGCCGCTTACTAGCTTTGTGTCCCTGGGAAAACAATTTATTGTTCCTGGGCCTCATTTCTCTTACCTTCCAAATGGTAAGGACCCACCTTATGACTGTGGCAAGGATTAAAGAAGGGAATGCCTGTGATGTGCTTAGTGCAGAAATGAACATAATGCAGTCAGTAAACACTTACCGTTCTGTAACAGTCGTTATCATCACATTTGATGCTATAAAAGCAAGAAATAATCCGGAAAGGAGTTGGAACTTTCATCATTTGCAGAATCTGAGGAACTAAAAGCACAATTTGACACCCATAGATAAAGAAGAATAAGAAAGAAGGGCCACACTCCAGAGACTGGAGGCTCTGGCAGGATCCCAGACCCTAATTTTTTTCATTACGGCCCTTACTTGGGGAAGTTGGTTCATATGCATGCTTTGAATTAACTTGTACAAGAGGCACTGATGTCAAAACCAAACTACAGGTAAGGATATAGGGGTAGAGATTGAATGACACAGACTGGGCATTGAATTCAGTGCTTCTGTTTGGAGGTATGACTGTGGTCTGTGAAGAGGCAAAGGGTATTCATCTGTGTTGTCCCATAGTCCTGTTGCTGTCACTTCTCTCCTGGCCAGATTTCTTAGGACTTCATGAGAAGTGTTCGTGTATTTTGAGTCTGCGTGTACACAGACCTGAGGATGCGCCAAGTATACCAAGGCTTTGGACAAATTACGAATAGATGGCTATTGAGCATGCCTTTAAAGCATTAACTATTTTAAAAAGTACTATTTTAGACAAATGACAAATGCAGAATGTAACTTAAGATGCAGCCTGGAAATTCAGGACTTGTGGTGTTCAATTCATCTGTCTTCTTTAATTGCCTTAAGGAAGAACCTGAATCTATAATCACCACATTCCTTCTGGGTAAAGTCGCTGGTGATGGCCATAATTTTAATAAGAATGCAAAAACTGACCCCCTAGAAGATTCAAGCTTCTTCTGGCCAAATCCTTGACCAGATAGATAAAATTATATTTTATAATTTTATATCCTTATTTTATAAATGGAATCCTTTTATCTATATTTTTAATTTAGCAATTCCCAGTTTCCCTAAAACTATAGTTAACCAAGTTCTTGAAATTGCTCATATTCATTGCCTTTTATTGCCATTTAATACATGGAGCAAAAATCTACCAATTTAAGTGGAATTTGTCTCTGACACACAACCAATAAAAGTTATCCATGAAGCTTAAGCATAACATGAAACAGAGTGAGATACTGAAAAAAAATAAATGGGATTCTCCCAACCTGAAATGGCCCAATCTATGTGGAGCCCAAAATGTAATACATGAAGTTTTGAGGCTACCAAATTATTGAAAGTTTAAAAGCAGAATTTCTGAAATGCTAAATATCTTCTGCAACTCAAATTTCAGTTGGAAGAGATCTTAGACATAAAAAAATCAACGCCCTTTGTCTATTAGTTTCATGACTAATAAAAATAGAAATGAGCTCTAGATGTTTTGGAACTCTGTTTAAATACATCAAAATACCTTAAAAGTCTCAGAAGCAAAAAGAGAAAAAGAGAAAATACTAAATGAAAGATGTAATTTTGTATTTACTCATTCTCTGAATCTCCTGCTTGTGCTTTCTATTTTTTCAATCCGATAAACTTAGACCATGGACAATAGTACACAATTATAAAAACAGCAGAATATTTTTCTGTATAGACTGTTTTCCTTATAATTATTTGAATTTATTTAACATGCCTTTTAAAATTTTTCATAATTTTCTGATCGTAAAAGTAATGTGTTTATAAAATACATACATGTAAAGATTTTAAAAATCACTTATAATCCCACTCCCAAAAAAGAATACTTTGACATTTTGGCCTTTATTCTTTCTCTTCCTAAATATCTGAAAAGGGAAGACCATACTATTCCGCTTTTTAATAATCATGTTCAGTTCTGAATATTAGTTGTTTGTTTATAGTTGGTATGTGTTTTTGTTTTTCTTAAGGTTTTATTTTGGGTCAAAGTAGCTGGAGTTTGTTTTCATTTTCCCTTTGAGCTTTTCACTTATATGATACTATTAGTGTGCTTTTTCTTCTACTCATCTTCCAATTTTTTTCAATTCATTTTTGCTATTAAAAATGTGGGGTTTTTTTTGCTCTCGATGTGCATATTCTCGTTGGTCCATGCAACTTAATAACTTGAACTAGAATATTAATACTTTGTATTCATGTTTCCTGAATACTTTGAATTGGAAGCTGTTATGCATGCCCTTTGTTAACAGGCATGATTAAATTGGAATAGCAAGTAGTGACGAGAGAATTGGTGTCTTTCTACAGATATGTTCAACAGTAATACATGTCTAGTGGTTGACTTGGCACGCCTTCAGAGCATTTGAATTTTAGGTTTCTCCCAATCTTTGTGATGACAGTCTGGCATTCTGTTTTAGGACTTAGATGTTTCACTCAGTTGAATCACCAGTAGCTTAAAATTTATGGAATAATTATGTTGATTGATTTTAATTGCTCAGCAGAGCCATCTCAAAAAAACAAAATTAAATGTTCGCAAGCTTGATTTATTTACGACCGTGTCATTAACGTCTCTGAGCATTAGTTAAATAGGCACTAGATTTCTCTTCCAGATGAGATCTTAAGGCATATAAATTCATGGCATTTGGGTGAACATATTTGCACTGCTTCTCCTATGAACTGATTCTCAATTATTATTAATGTTTGAGAAAAATGTATTAGTCCATGTGGTAAGCTACCCAGAAAAGTTTTCAAATTTTAAGACACATTTCATAAACTAACACCCACAGTACAGGTAAACTGTCTTCTGATATAATCTCTTTGCCAAAGGTGTTCTTATAAAGTAAACCACTTTATAACCATTTAGAATATTCCTATGCCTTATCTATAAGAAGTGTCCCTCTACTCAAACTCCCCAAGAGTGTCATTTGATCATACTTGACTTATACATTGGGCTCGTAATTAAAAATTGGACCTTACTGTGTTCTCTATACCCTTTTCAGCATTCTTCAGGAGTCATCTTTGGAAGTAGAATGATGGTATTGTAGCTGAGATCATTTCCTTGGCATCTAAAAAAAAACAAAACAAAAACAAACAAACAAACAAAAAACACTTGAAAGGTTATGTAGGAGACTCATGGCGAATAGTCTTTGGGTATGACCATGGTGAAGGAGCCGTGAACTTTGACTTTAGTACTGGTATTTAAAACTTTACAAAGCACATTTTATTTTAATAATGGTGTTTAGCTCATAGAGAATATTGATAGAAAAGTACTGATAGGGGTTATTGATAATATGGGAAGATTTGTAATGTTTTTAGCCTTAAATGTTTCTAAATAAATGTGGCCATGAGATGTAATGGACAATCAAAAAGGATTAACGAAAGACTTCAGAAGATATGTTAAGAAATATAAACATAAAATCAAATTTAGCTAGGTATATGAGGGACTGGAGAATGGGGGAGGTGGTGGTGGTGTGAGTCTAGGAAGTACCAAAGCATGTGGGAGTATCTACAAATAAAGGAAATCAACAAAGTATGAGTCATACATATAATGTCTGCTGTATATGACATTTAATGAAACTCATACACAGTAGAATTAATCTATCTTTCTGAAAAAAGTCAATTTGCTATAAAGGAATGTTACTGAGAAAAAGAAAAATGAAGGAACTTTGAATATTTCTTTAGCATGAGGCTATTTTACTCTTCAGACTGATCTTTCCTTCCTCCTTCCTTCCTCTCTCTCCCTCTCTCTCTTTCTCTCATTCTTTCTTTCTTTCTTACTCTGTCACCCAGGCTGGAGTACAGTGGCATGATCTCAGCTCACTGCAACCTCCACCTCACAGGTTCAAGTGATTCTCGTGCCTCAGCTTCCCAAGTAGCTGGGATTACAGGTGCCCATCACCATGCCCAGCTAATTTTTGTGGTTTTCGTAAAGACAGGGTTTCGCCATGTTGGCCAGGTTGGTCTCGAACTCATGGCCTCAGGCCTCCCAAAGTGCTAGGATTCCTCGGCCTCCCAAAGTGCTAGGATTATAGGCGTGAGTTACCATGCCCGGCCAGACTCTGGTTCAATAGAATATATTATTTTAGTGTTTATGAATTTAAAAATTCTTGTTAATTTTGGATTTGTTTGAAATTTTAAATCCCAAGTAACTCATTATTGACATAATTCTCATAGCTTTTATTTCTCTTGTGAGAAATCATAGTAGCTTTGGAACTCACTAGTAATTGTAAAAAGGCTCTTTTTTTTTTTTTTCTGTTAATGCTAGTATCTTCTGTTTAGCATTTCAAGTGCCTCTTTAAAGAGTTAATGCACTTCATTATTTCACCTTGAAATGATTTTCAAGTATCTTAGCAAATTGTGAACAGAACATCAAGCTCATTTGAATCACAGAAGCTTGCCAGCATTTAAAGACCTTTTTAAGAGGGGGTTATATATCATGAGACTTTTTTTTTTTTCCCCGTTCATGTACAATAATTCTGTTGTATAACTTGAAGGATAAATTAGCATTTTCTACTCTGACTGTAGTTCGAAAGCATTATTAAAATCTTGGAAATAGCTTGAAAAAGAGACACACATGATATACAAAGTGACATAAGGAATTAGAATGATTTCCCACCTTCCTTTTCAACTTTCCCATACTCCAGTTCTTCCAGTACAAACTCTACTCACCTCCACAGACTGGGGAATAATGGCAAGAGGCATGTACTTTAGCCCCAGGTATGAATGACATCTCTGTTGCTTGGGTATTTTTACCCTAAGTGAGTTATTTAACCCCTCTGAGTTTAAATTTCTAGAATCAAACACTATGAGATTTAGTAATTGATGTACAGTATTAAATAGATACTTAATGAATGCCTATACTTTTCCTTTTTTACAGAGCACAAGGTAGGTGAAAAAGAACAGACAGAAGGGATACAAACTGTGGAGGAGGAGAATCAAAACCACCTAAATGAATAGTGTTTTGTGTCCATTGGCTCTATCATGCCTCCTTATCCATACTGCCATTGACCTGGCTAACTAGGACTTTCCCCTCTCCCTTGAAGGGTAACAGTGGATTCTAGTCTTTTTCCCCTTACATCTACCCTGGACATGGCTACTGAGTTAATCCTATTACTTTCTAACCTTTCTAAAGAGGTTATATTGCTCACCTTGACTCCCCAAGCTGTGGTTTTAACCCCCATGGTTCTCCTAGGCAAGGGAGCATGGTGGCAGAAACATAGTTGGTCAGTCTGGGTTGAATATTGAATATACTTCGGGCTTTAACGAGTGGCTTAACTTCTCTAAGTTTCAGTTTCATCATTCATGAAATGGGGATAATAAGATATATTTCACGGGCAAGGCTTACATAAGGTAATATATGTCAAATGCAGAGTGTCATTCCAGATAAAATAGTATTCAATAAATGATGATTGTTATAATGGCTTCCTGTTCCAGGACAACCATTTTTAATTACCTCATAACTAGAAAAACAGAGATTTCTGGGGTTCCCTGAACCTTTTCTTTTCTTATTTATTTATTTATTTATTTATTTATTTTTTGAGATGAAATTTTGCTCTTGTTGCCCAGGCTGGAGTGCAGTGGCATGATCTCAGTTCACTGCAGCCTCCGCCTCCTGGGTTCAAGCAATTCCCTGCATCAGCCTCCCAAGTAGTTGGGACTACAGGTGCATGCCACCACGCCTGGCTAATTTTTTGTACTTTTAGTAGAGAGAGGGTTTCATTATGTTGGCCAGGCTAGTCTTGAACTCCTGTCCTCAGTGATCCACATGCCTCAGCTTCCCAAAGTGCTAGGATTGCAGGCGTGAGCCACCACACCCAGCCCCCTGAGCCATTTCTATTTTGGTGGCCTTTATGCAGGGATTTCTTTCCATTTAATGCCTTCCATGTAAAATTTCTTTTTACTCCAACTTTGACTATTATACTCACACCTACTTTTAAAAGTCCCATTCAACTTCCTCCTTCTTTTTTCTAGTTCCTTTGTTATTTGTATCTCACGCTGAATAGTGGAAATTTCTTCACTAACTTGTCAGGCCTTTACAGGTGTAGACTATGCCTTAATTAACTTTTTTCCACATTTCCACATTCCAGTTTTTCACATTTCTCAGGAGACTTGTATTGAACCTGGAAATCGGAGACGATACTTAGGAAATGAAGAGTTCAATGTGTGACAGGTCTTCAAGGATGTTGACTTCTTAGAAGCTAAAATGCTGATACGAAGGCTTTCCTTCAACTAAACTATGAAGATTTCTTAGTGATGATATATTTGGAGTATTCATTACTATTTCATAAGGCTTTATAATACTCTTTTGCAGGGTCTCAAACAATCAGCAGGAAATATCTGCCGAAATCATGATGTTTTCATTTATACACTTAAGTTGTGACACTGCTTTTCAAAGTTTTCCTCCTTCACCTTGACAGTTAGCTAATTTAGAAAACTAATAATCTAAGCAAATTCATAAAGCTTTTTTCTGACACATGAAAATGGAGAAGTAGCTGTGAAATAATTACATCCTAAGCTTTGTTTTTATCTGATTCTACTAGTGACTCTGAAAATATTTTTGATGCATAAAATGATGGAGTTGAAGTAAATTTTGATAGATGAGCTGAATTAACTTGCTAATGATATAAAACCTTCACCTGGAGTAGTCTATAGCATGAAACAGGATTCACTAATATGGTTTCAACCTGCACTTGCCTTTTGATGCCCTTTCATAGGGAATAGTAAATTGTCAAGCCTGTGTCCCTTTACCTGAGCCCTACTAGCAGTTTCCACATAACAAAAGCGATCATTGTCTTTACTGAAGGCCATCGACTTTCTTCCCTGTCATATCAAAGAGAAATCCCACATTTATTTACTTTTTAAAAGAAATTTTATCTTTTTAAAATATTGATCTATGTATTTATGCATTTTGAGACCAGGTTATGAAACTGTCTAATTTTTGTATTTTTGATAGAGATGGTATTTCAACGTGTTGCCAAGGCTGGTCGCGAACTCCTGGGCTCAAGCGATCCACTTGCCTCAGCCTCCTAAAGTGCTGGGATTACAGATATGAGCGGTTGCACCTGGCCCCCACATTTATTGTCATTGATCATTTTTAATGTATACTCTGTTTCAATCAAAGTTTTATTGAGCACCTACTATCTCTAAGCCCCCAAATAAGACTTACCACTTAAGGTAGACTTCCTCTATTAGTTAACCCTAGAGCACTAAGAATGTGCCCTATAAAAATGTTCCTTAAATTGACTAAACAAAAATTGCTTTTTAAATCTGAATTGTTATGCGTGTATAATTTTTGCTTTGTCTGGAAAGTCACAGTCAGCTTTATCCTTGTTAGAAACACTTGTGTTGCTGCTGTTGTTGTTCTATTAAGTACCCCCAGATTCTATCTGGTAATATTTCTTCATTCTTTTAAAGATAGAGGTAATTAGCACTGATTAGCAAAGAGATATATGTATTAATAATATTAACTAAGTAGTTGCAAAATCCAAAACATTGGATACTAGAGAAATTTGAGCTTCAGGCTGTTCCATATTGTTAAGGAATAGAGCCAAAAGTTTTTTTCAACAAATAGAAAATATAATACAAGCCTTTTGCTCGACATTCAAAATGAAGTTGAGTTTCTTAATACTGAGGTACCTTTTTAGCCATATTAGTAAATGTCAATTGCCTTTTATTTTTATTTTTTAATAAAGAGTATGTAGTGTCCTGGTTATCCTCTTTATATTTTTGGTTAACTGTAGTTATATTAATAAATATCTGAAACAATTCATTTGGAGTTCCAATTATTGTGAAGAAACTACTTGGAATTCTTCACAGGACAAGTGATTATTAAGGTTCCTACCTTGAAGATTTTCTTGTTTTGAATAACAAATCTTTCGCGGAAGGTAGTTAGACAGAACTCATTTGCAGTAAGTGTCTGTGTACCTGATCTTGGAAATAATTAGATTGCTTTGTATCGTAGTTTCACAAGCCTTACTCAGTATATGGATTCTTAAATAAACAATAAGAAGATAATATTATGAAGAATGACAGCCCACATACAAATCCCCTAGTATAATAAAAAGTGATTAAAATCATTGTTCAAGTGAGGCAATTCTTAAGCATCTACTTATGAGGCTCTACTAAAATTTTATATTGCTACTAAATATCAGAACATGTTAAATAACATTGTTTGCTTTTGTTATTTTTTGTACCTCATATAAGCTGGCAAAAAGCTTCTTTGGAAACAAAGGGGGCAAGACACTTTCTTGTCTTTGAGTAGTGATTTGAGATATGAGCTAGGTTCAGGAATTCTTATTAGAGTCATGTTACATCTTAAATGTGCTATAATGTAGCAGCTTGCTAACAGTGGCAACTTATGTTAGAAGCCATTTACATCTATTGTTGATGCACTGCAAGATAAACTCTCCCCAGCCAAGCTTCTCTATAGGCAACAGTTCTCATTAGAACAAGAAGCCTCTTTTCATCTCTTCATTTTACAAAGATGTTAGTTACCCTCATTTATCGATCTATCCCTCAAATTTCTTGAGACCCCTCTCCAAAGTGTTTCCCTTCATCTTGTAACCATTAAGTACAGCATTATAAAATACATTATTATTATTTTTGTTTGCAATAAGAACACATAACAGAATATAGTATTGCTAACTGTAGGCACTATACTGCACAGTAGCTCTCTGAGACTTCTTCATTTTGTGTAACTGAAACTTATGTCCCCTTTCACTGATACCTCTCTATCCTCCTTTCCCCCAGCCTCTGACAACTACCATTCCACTCTCTACTTCTGTGAGTTTGACAAGTTTAGATTCATCATATAAGTAGTATCTTGTAAATAAGAGAGCAGGATGAGACTTTTGGAGGTTATGGATAGGTTTATGGCATAAATGTTGGTGATGGTTTCACAATTGCATACTTACTCTAAAGTCATCAAGTTGCGTATATTAGATATATACAACTTTTAGTATATCAGTCTTACCTTAATAAAGTGCCTTCTAAAATACACAAACCTTGCCAAAGGTTTGATTGGAGTATGGCATTTCCATTCTTTCTGGCTTTTGAATGGCTACATGTGAATAGCCCTCCACCTATTTTGAATAATCTCAAAACCGAAATAGCTTTTTGGAGGAAAATCTTCCATTCTCTACTATTTGAGCTTCTCATTTAAGGACTAGCAAAGCTTTGACTTTTCAAGTGAATGCTGAGTAAGAAAATGTTGAGCTTCCTTAGTATACTTTACCATCATTAACAATTTAGGGTTCATTGACTTGAAATAGTATTTTGCTTATCTCACGAAAGAATTTTACCTTCTAAATCACTTAACTCAATTCACCAGTGCTTGCTATATTGTCACTCTGTAATTTCTAATTTCTACGGTGCAGTAGTTATTTTTTCTGAAGGATATTGTCCTTCAAGAGGTGATCTGTTGTCAAATTCCAGTTAATATTCAGATTACCACAGGCTTTTTACTGTCTCTTTCACATTTGTTAAAGGGCGTCATTAGATCTTGAGAGGGTATTAAAGAGCTTTTGCTAGATATAAAGAATGCCTACATCAATAATTCAACTTAGTAGTTGAAAGGGGAAAAAGCAAAATGTAGAGTTAAAAGTACATAAACTTTATAAATACTGCCAAGCCAGTAACACCTGTTCAAGACATTAAAAGAAAATCTCATAATATTGAGAATGTAAACCCTTAAAGCTTAGAAGTTCTAAGCTTCTGCATTTTGTAATTCAAAAAAAATAAGAATACATGTTCAAAATACGAATTTTAATCTGACATATTTCTGCTAGAGGAGATTATGTTAATAATTTACCAGGATATTTTGAGTTGGTATTTTTTTGAGTGAGCACTTTTGGTATTTAACATTTACTAATATATAAGCATCTTGAAAACCAGAACTGTACTTTACAAGTATGAACTCTATAGTTAAATTAAATAAATATTAAGGTAGTAATTAGTAAGCGTTAGAGACAAGATATAAAAACTCAGTAGGGAGTTGCAGTAGTGAGGTGGATGTGGCCCCCCAGAGGCCCTACCTGCTACTTGTATAATCCCTTTCCCTTGAGGATGGACTGGACCTCATGACTTGCTTCTAATTTAGAGAACACAGGAAAAGAGAAGGAAGAGCCAGATTACTGAAAACGGGCCAAACAGTTAAGAATATCTTAAGGAGTATGTCTCATCAATGGAGAAAAGCTAAGCCAAAAATACCCTGGACAACAAAGCTCGTCATTTATTGGCATATAATTTCTGAGAGCATATATCTGCCAAATAAAAGTACTGCAATTGGAAACACATTAGAAATCACTTTATGGCAGTTATCTTGAATATATAATCAAAAAGTATTTGAGTGATTCTTAGATTTATTTCAGTTTCTAATGTTTGGAGACTGTAGAGAGATGATGATGAAGAAACAACTGAGGATTTCAACTATGTTAATATAGTTGTAAAAGTAGATAATCAGCTTTTTTTTTTTTTTTTTTTTTTTTTTTTTTTTTTTTTTTTTTTTTTTGAGGCGGAGTCTCGCTCTGTCGCCCGGACTGGAGTGCAGTGGCCAGATCTCAGCTCACTGCAAGCTCCGCCTCCCGAGTTTACGCCATTCTCCTGCCTCAGCCTCCCGAGTAGCTGGGACTACAGGCGCCCGCCACTTCGCCCGGCTAGTTTTTGTATTTTTAGTAGAGACGGGGTTTCACCGTGTTAGCCAGGATGGTCTCGATCTCCTGACCTCGTGATCCGCCCGTCTCGGCCTCCCAAAGTGCTGGGATTACAGGCTTGAGCCACCGCGCCCGGCCGATAATCAGCTTTTAAGAAGAAATTCTACCACCATTTATTGAGTGCCTGTTTTCTACTGTATATTGATAATATATAGTTCTAGGATTAAAATGAGACTACATTTTAATCAATAGAGTCAGTGGAAAAAAATCAGTCATCATCTAATTTGAATTCTGTGTAACATGTATGATAAATGCCAGATCAGCTATGGCTCACTGGGTGACTGCGAGTCCAGTCCTAAATGTATGAAATATTGACAGCAGGCTGAATGGTTTTCTAAAAATTCATTCTTATAGTTGTCATCCTTTTTTAATATATGGAAGTTTAGCTTTGCATATAACATTTTAATGTGACAATTCTCTAGATGTACTTTGCTCATTCTAGGTTTTTAAATGGACTACAAGTTCTAATTCCTAACTAATGCCCTTAAAGAGTGTTTGGGTACAAGTTCAATCAATACAACAGTAGAAAGACATTTTAATAACAGGTTCTTAGCATTGGAAGTGTGAAAACTCATTACATTTCAGGAATTAGATTTTCTTTCTAAATATAATTGGAATGGAAATATTTTATTTGGCTGGTGACAGCACTATAAACCAACTCTGTAGTAGACTTTGACATCTATATTTACTATTAGATGATGTTTGTGCAGACTTTTTATTTGGCTTGAAATATAATCATGCCTAGATATGTTTAACTAGGATCCTAATCCTTGAATCTACTATCCAATACTAAGCAGAGTGTGAATTCTATGTGGCATTAAAAATTTAAACACACACACATCACCTATACAAACTAGACAATAAAAATATTTCACTGGGAGCCCCACAGAGGGCTTTTGGTAGCTTAGATCTAGACTGGCTCTCTGCGTTTACCTTTTCTCTGGTTATCCCAGGGATTCAGGCTGCATTCTTCCTCTACTATTCATCTGTTTCAGGTTTTCTCTCTGATATGTCAAGAGTGGACTACAATCTCTTCAGTTTCTTGTTTCCATCTCAGACAACAAGCACACAGGCCCTCTTATTCTAGAATATTTCTACTAATCACTAAAGAAAAGTGGGATACTAAAACAAAACAAAAAAAAAAACTGCCTTGGCAGGATGTCAAGGTATTAGAGTCATTCTGCTTGATACAGAGTTAGCAACATGCACTGCAAAATTATCTGAATGTCTTTCTAGGCATTTTGCTAGGCATTGAATATACGGAGATAAGAAACAGCTAGCCTTCAAAGACCTCACCATAGAATGTAAATAACATAGCAATTATAGCACAATGTGATAAGGATACAATGGAAAAGAAGAAAATATATGCTATCACAGGAACACAGAAGGTGGGAAATGATTAATCTGTAGGCAGAAGGGATAGGCATGCCAGGTAGAGGAATTAGCATGAGCAGCAACATAGAGGCAAGAAAGAACAGAATGAATTTTGGGACTTGAAGACACCATGTTGAGCAATGAGGCACAGTGGGTAGGCATGAACTGCCAGATCACTGGTTCTCAAAATGTATTCCCCCAACTAGCAGCATCAGCATCACCTGGAAATTTATCAGAAATGCAAATTATCAGACGCCACCCAAGACTCCTGATTCAAAAACTGTGATTTAACTAGCCCTTCGGGAACTTCTGATCCACACTAAAGTTGAAAAACCACTGTTCTGGATTATGTCACACCTGTAGACTGAAGTTCTTATTTTAAAGTCAATAGATTTTAAACAGGAAAATGACATGTGTTGGATTTGATATTTTTAAATCAAAAGAGGTGTCTGAAAGCAATGTGGAGAATAAATTAGTGCACATGTGATGAGAGGTGAGGGAATAAGATGGAGGGTAGGGAATAAAATTGGATGATGCTTAATAGACTGTTGCAGTAATTCAGGTGAAAATAATAGGGCATGAACTTAAGAGTTGTGATGAATAAGGATTTGAAAAATATTCAATAGCTAGTCATTTTCAGATTATTAAGAATGTTCTATGACCTATTTACTATAGTTCAACTGAATGTGAACTCATTGATCATCACTACCCCTCTTCCTATCTTTTGGGCCTACTTTTAGTGCTGGCCACTGGAACCTTTTGTTTGAAGAACACTTAAAATGTTAGTGTTCTGGCCGGGCGCGGTGGCTCAAGCCTGTAATCCCAGCACTTTGGGAGGCCGAGACGGGCGGATCACGATGTCAGGGGATCGAGACCATCCTGGCTAACACGGTGAAACCCCGTCTCTACTAAAAAATACAAAAAACTAGCCGGACGAGGTGGCGGGCGCCTGTAGTCCCAGCTACTTGGGAGGCTGAGGCAGGAGAATGGCGGGAACCCGGGAGGCAGAGCTTGCAGTGAGCTGAGATCCGGCCACTGCACTCCAGCCTGGGCGACAGAGCGAGACTCCGTCTCAAAAAAAAAAAAAGTAAGTGTTCCTCCCATATAAGTGATCAATTTCATGTCTAAACAAGATGAAACAGTTGTTTAAGTTTTCCTCTCTGGTATCCAGACACAATTATATCAGAGTATTTCCTCTGGCCTTAAATCAGAATTCCCTTTATAGTCTCTGACTCATTCGAACAAAGTTACATGTATAGCAGAGAGGATTTTCCTTATGGTGTAAGCAATAATTTTATTATTGTCCTGACTAAAATAAAAACAAATAGGAAATTATTTACCAGTTCTTCTAGTGGTTCCCCATTGGTGGTTCTTGCATTATAGGTAAACACTTATTTATTACATTTACTAATATGTATTTAGCACCTACTATAATGCAGCAACATAAGTGAAACTTATCTGATACATACTTTAAATATATAATACCAGATTAGGATGATGATGAAATAGGATTCAAGAATCACTGTGTTCTCAACATCTATTGAACTCTCTTATGCATCAGTCTCTTTGCTCAGTACTTTACATGCATTATTACTTAATCCTCAAAGCTCATACTATTGTTTTTTATTTCAATAAAGATTTGAGATTAAAGAAGTTAACTAGCCTGTCACTCCTAATAAGGAGCTGAGACTGTTTGAGCTTCAGAACAGTGTGACAAGAAAGCAAAGAGAAATACTGTCCATTTTTCACAGATCATTCTGAAAAAGAACTTCAAGACCATGTTAATACAGGTGCAGAGAGATATGAACTCTCACATATTCTTGGTGTGAATATAAAATGATACAGTTTTTCAGGAAAGCAACTGGGCTATATCTGTCTACTCAGAAGCATGAAAGTGTCCATATTGTTTGATTTAGAAACCTCATTTCTGGGATTTATAGGAAACTAGTCTATGGAAATAATTTGAGATGCAACAAAGAAACATGTATTCTGATGTTTTTCAGAAATACTTGAAATGGAAGAAAGGGATTGGATAGAAAGGAACACCCCAATGTGAAAAGTGAGGCCCTGCATTTGCAGCATCATGGGACTCCTTCTAGGTGATTTCATAGAACTAGGTTCTCACTTTTCGTGTCGGGGTGCTTCTGCCTATCCAAACCCTTGAGATCCAGGAAGACTTGGATATGTAAAATAGGGTCATTAAGTCAAGGATAAATCTGATGAATCTCCTTGAATCATCAGCTTTAGTTGATGACTTGGGGCGAGGTTGATTTTATATTACACACAGATGTTGTATTAGTAGAATTAGGAAGTATATAAATGTTATGACAAAGTGATGGACTTCAAAAAACTTTCTAACCACTTTGAGATATACTACTGCCGGTCCTCCTAAAGGATTTTTCTCTCCTTTGCTGTTAAGCATGGCAGATACCTCAGATGGAAAATTTGACAGGTATGAATTTAAATGAATAAATGTTATTAATAAAACAATAACATTTCCAAGGATTAAAAAGTAGAGTTATAAAAATAATACCTATGGAAGCCACAGAGTCATCAAACCCATTTGACAGATGAAGGAACTGAGAGCCAGGGAAAATTAGTGACTTATTCAAGGCATTAAAAATGGTTCAGAGCATGACTATAACCACTACTTGGATCTCCATATACTCAGTACTTTGTTGAGCTACCTCTAAATTCCTGAAAAACGGGTAGCATTACTAATGCTACGTTAGATCATTTTCTTAGCAAATTAGCAATATTTTTCATGTCTGTGAATGATCGAGTAATTCAACTGGGATCAGTTAGGAGGCATCAGATTAACTCCAAAAGTGAAAGCATGTTCAAATCACATTCTCATGAAATCACATAGAATGGACTGTGGCTGAATATTTTGTTATTGTGAGGTCTTGCAATTCGGTCTTTATATACACTAAGTCTTATAGAAGTCATCCTATTTTGCTTCTTTTTCCCCTCTAAACACCTACACCTCCTTCATGAATATTGAGTGAAAGCAATGGTTTTCTTGAGGGAAGAACCACAGCTGATTCCAAACCCAGTACAAGCCTTGGCTCTGCCAATTTCAATTCAACAAATATTTCTGCCACTGTCTAATCTAGGTCAGGTCAATTTATCTCTGTCCTCGTTTTGCTCAACCATAATGTGTATGTGCTTAAAAGGGAAATTATTCATTTGAAAATCTCTATCCATCTAAATGCTGGCTCTAAGGAGTTTTGAGCTAGATAGATGAAGCCATTGGTCCAACTTGAACAAAGTTCTGCTTCTAGACGTCTCTTTGTGTTTGGAGAGGCAGATGCTAACATGTAGAATGTTTTTATAAGAATATTCTTTTTCCTTTCTTATTGAAGAAAGAACTCTTAGAAGAAATATTAATGTTATTAATACAACCAAATAATCCAACTTTTGAAAGCCAATGCTATTTGCATTAGGTGTTGAGGCTTTATGTCAACATATGACACGAATGATAATTTGCAATTGATCTAGAAAATCACCAGTGAAAGATAAGATGATTAAGTCCAAATTAGCTGATGTAATGTTCTAAGCTAATCAAGTTAATCAGAAAGCAGGCACTTTTAAACTTCCCTTTGTGCTATGTAAATACAGTCTTTTGTAATACTAATTTAATTCTTTATTTACATAAGTGTGTAAATTTCTATTGGTTTTGCTCAGCTAAATTTAAAAACAGAAATATACATACAGTAAAGAAATTAAAATGAGTGAAATAAAGAGTCCTATGCCTTAGTATACTTAAACAGTTAGCATAATTGAATGGTTTTCTCGAGACACTTGAACTTACAGGAATTAAATGGAAACTATAGGTATTTCAGAGTTATTTTAGGATGGCATGAAAGTTGAATAAATTTTGAATAAAAATTTGAATGAATGTGCCATGATTATTATAAGTGACAAGTGTTAGACTGCACATCAAGTAGATAAAAGATGATTAGATCTTTTAATTATCTCAAAATGTGGGAAATGTGTTAAAATTGATTGTATATAAACTTCCTTGAACCAGTCATTAGTCTATTTCTCTTAAATTACCTATTATATCTTCATTTCTCCCTAAGAAATAGCTCCCATTTCCATTTACCTA
The DNA here is from genome assembly GCF_007565055.1 of Rhinopithecus roxellana. Taxonomy (NCBI): domain Eukaryota; kingdom Metazoa; phylum Chordata; class Mammalia; order Primates; family Cercopithecidae; genus Rhinopithecus; species Rhinopithecus roxellana. The sequence continues at coordinate 60,784,426 of NC_044559.1, read as the reverse complement.
GTAGTAGAAGACTTTAACCAGGTTATATCATATTAATTGATGAGAACAGAGCTTGAGCATTAATTATAGGTCATTACCCTGATCTTATTCCTATTACCACTCCCCTTGAATATTTAGACAAATCATTTAATTGCTGTTTTTAAATTTTACTCCAAAAAAGGATTAGCAATTTTTTTACTCATTTCCAAAATACAAAAAATATGCAGAAAAATTTTGCTTTGTCAAACATGGATTTTGACCAATTTCCAAATTCCAGGTGTTGTCTTTTTTTAAGGCGATAATTTTAAAATTTGTTGTAATTAGTAGATGGTTTGTAATTGCCTTTTGGGACCTCCTTAAACTAAGTCATCACTATTATCATAATAATGTGTGACAAAACAATTATACTGCATATGATGACATTTTTTCCATTTGTATCACCAGAAAATATTTTTTAGCTATTGACTGAATTTTTTTAGCTGTTGACTAAATAGACACAACATAATATTACTTAATCTGCTGCTCTGCTTTGAGAGAATAAATGAATCAAGATTCTTTGCTTAGGTTGGTAGTGGTTCCACTGACAATTGTAGGAAATGCAGTGGAATTTTAGTGGAGGAAAAAATTGAATTTGTTTGTCAGTATGTCAAGTTTCAGCTGCTCTTGAATTTTATGAGTAGTTGTCATTAGTTCAGAATTGTCATATGACCTTTGTTGCAAATTTTATTTTGTTTTGTTTTGGTTTTGGGGAGATCACCTAATATTAACTGAATAAATGAATAAACAGCATGATGTACTTACTCTTGATCAATATTCTTTAACTGAACTGTGTTTTGAATTAACCTTTTAAAAGTACTTAGTTGAACTTTTATTATGGGAGTATACAAGTGAAAGGTAAGCAGAAAGAGCTGGTGAAACAAAAATTCTTAAATTAGATAATATGTAGCTTACCAAATCATTCCTTTTTGGCCTGCAATTGTAAGGCCCTGGACACGCCCCTTATTGAGTGAGTTATGTGAAACCCAAGCTTTACTTTCTTGTACTTTGTATGAAAAAATAATAGTTATTTTTCCCCTTTAGAAATACAAATTTTACTTTTTGTAGTTTATATTAAAATAGTTATTTTTTCTGCTATCTAACTATAAAATGATTTACATTATTTAATGTTGTAACATTAATAGGCAGTCAAATTATTTATGACCCTGAAATGCTCCCTCTGATTTAAAATGCCCATCTCCAGTTCTCCCTGTACTCAAACTTGTAGCCATTCTTAACTGCTCTTGTCGCTTCCTCCAAAACTTTGTCTTTTAATTTCCATTCAGAGCCTGCACCCATCTCCTCCAAATCTAGAGCTACTCTTAAAGCAGAGGATTGTACTTGTACAAAATAACTCAGCTGATGTGATCAAAGGAACCCAGAGGACTTCAGAAGGACTAAAATTAGATAAAATTCTATTTCTTTTGGTTATTGCTACTTCATCCCGTAAGGATGCAGTGATAGCAAGGCTGGCAAAATAACTTTGAACAGGCAGCCACTACTATGTCAAAGATAAAGAACGAAGTTATTGCTTTTGGCAATAAAAGGGCCCATCACCTCCTAAGGCAATAGGCATGAAGAGTAAAGAAATCCTCTAGGTATTAAAATAAATGCTTCCTCCAATAACTCCCTATTTACATACACATGTTATAATAATTTTTGATTCTGGGGAAAAAAGTAAAAGTTGAAGGTAAAGAAAGAACTTTCTGCTTGCTTTTCTGCTGCAGGATCTGGATGAGTTTCTATACTATGAACCAGTCTTCCTGGGCAAAATTTAGGAGGCATGTCTCAAAGCCACAAGATTCAAAATCAGAGCCTTCACCCTGCCTAAGACCATGATGAACAGTCATTTCTTATTTGTGCCCTGTTTTACCTACTAGAATTCAAATTGTATTAGAGAATATATCATCATTTGCTCAATAAATAGTTAAATGAATGGCTCATTGTTAGAAAACTAAGGATTCCTTCCAAGAGTTTGAAATAAACCTCAGGAGAGCTAGCTCAGAATTACAGGGACTGTAGATTTCAGGTTCTTAGGTATGGACAAGCAACTTTGAATCAAATAGGAATGGACACCTGTTCATACTGTAGCTATTTTTTCTATTTAAAATTGTCTTACCTGTGCTTATACATTGATTGATTTTTTAATTTATTGTTTGTTATTCTCTTTTTAGAGTTGGGGTCTTGCTCTGCCTCCCGGGTTGGAGTGCACTGGCAGAATCATAGCTCGCTGCACCCTTGAACTGGGCTCAAGCGATCCTTCCACCCCACTCTCTCAGGTCACGGGGATTACAAACCTGAGGCACAGCCCTCAACTCTATTGCTTTGATTTAGTCTTAGAGAAACACAGAAAAATTAGAATGATTTCAAATCCATTGTTCTATTTTCTCTTGAAAGGACATATTTTTCTGCACAGTGTCTTCTAAATAGTTGATAATGCAAAAAAAAAGGAACTCATTTAAAAAACATGGATGACTATTGCCAGTATCTGTTAATTACTGGTAAAATTGCCTTTCAACGGAGAAAACTGAAAGTAGTATAAATGATAGTAGGGGAGTTATAGGAAAACTTAACGTAGATGTGAAATGCGTCTGTTTGCCTCTCACTGCTATGGTGGAAATGGAGATGCAGAGAACTGTAATTAACAGTCCAGAACAAATGGAGATAGCAAACATTGCCAGGTAGGCAAAAAATGGTAATTGAAAACTATAACTTACTCACTAGTTAATTGGAATAAGAACCTACATTTGAATCATCTTGCATGATTTAGTTCTAGTTTAATGTGTTTGCTTTGTGAAGTCTAAAACCAGGATAGTTTCAGTAGACTTCAAAACAATTTGTGCTCTCAGTGTTTTTATATTAATGGTATTTGTGACTTTGAAAATTTATAGGTTTTAGATTTATCCTGTTCATTTTATTATGCTATTTGTAATTAGTTATTTATCTAGAAGAATAAGCATATTATGGGTTGCTATTATTCTTTAAAAATCAGGCAAAAGTATGCATTTTGTTAACCCTAGATCACTTTGCAAATGTATTGCCCATTTTTGCTAAAAGTCAGGCTCTTTCAGGAGGGAAGAGGAAGATTTTTTTTTTTATTATTATACTTTAAGTTCTAGGGTACATGTGCATAACGTGCAGGTTTGTTACATATGTATACTTATGCCATGTTGGTGTGCTGCACCCATCAACTCGTCAGCACCCATCTATTCATCATTTATATCATGTATAACTCCCCAATGCAATCCCTCCCTCCTCCCCCCTCCCCATGATAGGCCCCAGTGTGTGATGTTCCCCTTCCCGAGTCCAAGTGATCTCATTGTTCAGTTCCCACCTATGAGTGAGAACATGCAGGGTTTGGTTTTCTCTTCTTGTGATAGTTTGCTAAGAATGATGGTTTCCAGCTGCATCCATGTCCCTACAAAGGACGCAAACTCATCCTTTTTTATGGCTGCATAGTATTCCATGGTGTATATGTGCCACATTCTCTTAATCCAGTCTGTCACAGATGGACATTTGGGTTGATTCCAAGTCTTTGCTATTGTGAATAGTGCCGCAATAAACATACGTGTGCATGTGTCTTTGTAGTAGAATAATTTATAATCCTTTGGGTATATACCCAGTAGTGGGATGGCTGGGTCATATGGTACATCTAGTTCTAGATCCTTGAGGAATTGCCATACTGTTTTCCATAATGGTTGAACTAGTTTACAATCCCACCAACAGTGTAAAAGTGTTCCTATTTCTCCACATCCTCTCCAACACCTGTTGTTTCCTGACTTCTTAATAATTGCCATTCTAACTGGTGTGAGATGGTATCTCATTGTGGTTTTGATTTGCATTGATTTTGATGGAGAAAATTGTTTTTGTTAGTTTTACCAAATAAAAATTGTGTCCAAGTCCATGGGATGTATAAATGTGATATCTGAATCTTTTTTTATTTTTTTATTTTTTATTTTTTTTGAGACAGAGTCTTGCTCTGTCACCCAGGCTGGAGTACAGTGGCATGATCTTGAGTCACTGCAACCTCTGCCTCATCAAGCAATTCTCCTGCCTCAGCCTCCTGAGTGACTGGGACTCCAGGCAAGCACCACCACACCTAGCTAATTTTTTTTTGTATTTTTAGTAGAGACCAGTTTCACCATGTTGGCCAGGATGGTCTTAAACTCCTGGCCTCAAGTGATCTGCCCACCTCGACCTCCAAAAGTGTTGGGATTGCAGGCGTGAGCCGCCGCACCCGGCCCTGAATCTTTCACAGTGACTTTGAACTTGAATATTAGTATTAGAATGATTTTTTCCTATAGCCTCATTTCAGATTTGGATTAATAAGGAAAAATATCATTCCATATAGCGCAAGAACTTCAAGGAAACCAGGTGTTATCACCTGGTTTATGAAAATAAGTGGATGTGTCTCAAGTAATATTTGAAAATTGAAAATAAACTAATTTATATTTCTATTACCTTAGTTCCCAGAAGGGATATCACATTGACTAAGATATCAAATGCTTGTCACTGATTCTCACAAATATGCATTGCTTTTAAGAAACTTAAAACATTAATGCAAGAGTTTGGCAATGTTGTAAATGTGTCCTCAGTAAGGAGGTAAATGTATATTCAGCTGAGTTAAGAGAGCATACGTCGGCCAACATGAATTATGTAAGGAAAGTAATAGCTTTGTCTTAAAAGTGATGTAGGTATGATTGAGGGGATAGTTGTTATTTTGTCTACCCAGTGCAGAAGCCATATGGCCAATTTGATCAAATCTTAAAAATAAAGTAATAGAGCACACAAGTTTTAAGCTGTTTTGTATAAATCAATGCTTGATATATTTTCAAAGTAGATGTTAAGTACCTTAGATATTTTTAACCAATATATTTAAGTGTATACTGTAGAGTATCCAGTAAGCTCTGGTACATTACTCTTTGTTTGCTTATTTGTTTCATATTTGAAATGCACTGGTACAAAATTCAAGAATGAAGTGATATTCTGCTCTTAGGATTGGTAATGCCATCTTATGTAAAGTTACTCTGCCTTGTCAGAATTTCATCTTATGACTGACTCAATGGAAGTGTTTATTGTGTGGAAGAATAGAGAGATTCATTTTAGTTTATAGGTGTTACCTTGCACAATTAGGGGCAAATATCTGATTTACTTAGGAACTAAATCAGTGACATTTTGGGATGATGTGTTATTGGGTTGCAGACAGAAGAGTTCTGAATTTGACTGTTAAACATATCAGCATGGGTTAATCTACAGAAGTTTGTAACCAGCTCTACAGAGAATGAAAGGCCTTCAGCCTCACTTTCAAGTAGAGAATTATAGAATCACCCTTGAGCCCTGTTCTGTTAATGGAAATGTTCACAGATCCAGCTGTCCCTTGGCAAAATTGAAAAGTAGATAACATTTAATGCCCTTTACTTCAAAGGGTATGACTTCTTTTCCCAAGGTGCTCACTGAGTCAATGTTGATCAGAAACACCTCAGTGTTCAGACCATTACTGATGGCCATCTTCATCCAAATGGTCTATTTTCTCAGGCCTTTGTTATCTATAAGTGTTGTAATTAGTAATAACAGTCATAATTATAAATAATATTTTTGAGTGTTGTGTGTTTTGGATTAGTAAAACCCTGTTAAATTCTCACTGGTTCCCAGTTCTAGAATCACTTTGAAGCTATATTCTGAGTTGACTTGTCATAACAAATTAATAGATGCAATCTAATCATTCTATGTACCTTCTAAAAGTAAGAATTTTGAAATGAAATGTAACTTAATATGTCCTTCATTCTCAACTGATTCCTGTTTATTTTAGCAAAATGACTTCAATAATAAGTTAAGTGGGTCTGTTGTCTGTTATCAGAATGAGTCATTTGCTTGTATTTGAAAACATGTACTTATGGAAAGATCATTTGAATGAGAGATCTAAGTTTTAGACCCACATACAGTACTAGCTAGTTGTGATAACTACATTAAGTCAATTTACCTTTCTGAACTTTAGTTTCATTATTGGGGTGAAATAAAGGGTTTTCTTTGATCATCGGTTTTCTTAAATTTACAACTAATTCTTACCTTAAGACTTTAGTTGACTTAACATAGTTATCTTTCCTCTTTAGGTTTTCTTTCTTAACAGCCCTTAGATACCCAGTACCTTTCCCATGAATCATCCATTCAATCATTTGATAAACACTAACTGAACACCTACTATGTTTCAAACACTGCATGAGATGCTAAGGTCACAACAGTGGAAAAAAAATAAGTGGCCCTTCTGCAGCTTGTAGTCTAGCAGGAGAAAAAAAGATTAATGAAAAAAATCAGACTATTTAATGTGAAATTACAAATGTGATGCATTCTGCAATTAGAGAACAGTGTGGTCACATGATAATGTAATACTGACAAATTTTCAAGAAATAAAGGTAATTGCTAAGGAAAGTGTTAACCAGTGATGTGTCTGATGGATGTTGATATTTCTGACAAAGAGCAAATAGGAGCAAGGTGTGCAAATAGATTAGAGATCAGGTAGGAGTCCTGTAAAGTATCTGTTTTATGATCCTGTCTTTTCTCTGCAGAAATGGTGATTGAGTGTTTGGGACAAAATCTAACTCTCATGGGACTTATAATTTAGAGGAGCAACCTAATTAACCCAAATTTGGTTATCCATGGCTTTCTGTGAGCTCTTTCACTTACATTTAGAAGAATAGTATGGGAGGAAAATCCACAAATTCTAGGCATGGGTGCATCTCGATGTGTTTGTGTGTAGAGATTCTTTCTGGTGCTATATTAGTAGATGTATTAGTAAATGGCTACCTGTCCTTATCTCTCAAGTCTGATTCTGTTCAGCATAGGTAAGCCTTTTTCTGAACCTCAAGGAGTGCTTTAAGCAGTGGGATGCTAGGAGTTTCTTGTTCATGGGACAGTGCTAATCAGTTTAACAAATATTTGGAGAACCTGTTCGGTGTCAAGCACTGTGCTGGCAATAAAGGCTATGTAGATGATTAAGGATATATGAAGTTCATAATTTAGTAACTTCCTAATTTAATAAGCTCAAAGTCTAATGGTTTAGCAACTTCCATTATTTCCTTGTATGTGGAATTTGAGAATATACAGAAATAATTAGTCTTGGCTTTTAGAAATAATCACAGACAAACAACATGGAGTAGTTATTTATAAAATAACATTTAATTTCAAATGGAATAATCTAGCTATGTTTACATTTCTCAAGAAAAATAGAATTGTTCCCTTAGAAGTTTTAAAAACAGGCACTATCTGTCGAAGTTTTACCACAGCTGAAATTTTTAACATTGAATTTACCACTTTAAATTGGTGTAACTATGGGAGGTAATTCATATGTGTAATTAGCTAGACTTAGTCATTCCACAATGTATCGATACTTGGAAATATCATGTTGTACATATAATTTTCTCTGTCAATTATGATGAGTGAAGGAATAAGTGAATAAGTAGATAAATGGTGTCTATAAACCCTGAGTAAACAACATATGTAAGTGAAGCAAAAGCTAGTAATTTTTTTTGTCCCTAGAAGTTTTGGTTGAATGATTAAATCTCTTAAGTGGGTGAGAAAGTGCACTAAATCCAAATGCACTGAGGTTGACTTGGGTCTCCGTTCTCTGAATACTCTTCCTCTACATTACAGCAGTAGATGGTTCTCTTATCTAATACTCTTTCTCCATATTTTCTCCCTAACCTTCTTTTGCTACCGTTCCTAAATCTATTTACCCTTACTCTGTCAAAAAAAAAAAAAAAAAAAAAAAAAAAAAAAACCTGGCACATATACACAAGGAAAACATCTTCTTGCTCCCAATAGAGTAGACCTGACCTGTTTTAGAGGAAACTAGTCATGACTCTGTTCTGTCAAGCTCTGACATAAGAGGTAAAGTGAGCAGAATGTTAAGTTATCATATTAAAACAACAGTTTTGCATACTTTTTCAGGTAAGGGGGCTTTGGTTCCTATAAGACAAACCAAAAATACATAATTTAAGAACACACTATGAGATTCCTCTGGGAGTTGGGACAGGAGCTCTGAGTACATGAAGAAGGGGTCAGTGCTGTGGTCAAAGATCTTGGCCATCTAGAAGAGACAGCTGTGCAACTCTATGAGTGTAGAAGAGAACTATAGGCATAGCCAATACTTGGCATTACCATAGGATCTGTCAGGATTAACTGGAAGACACTCTCAAAGCCTTCCAGTAAAATAACCAAAACATCAGGAAGAAAATAAGTGTAAGAAAGATATTGATGAGAGGCACTCAGAGAAGGGAAAGATATTTTGCATATTATAATTGAGTTTTAAATCATCTAGTGGAATTATCCCTTAAGAGGAAATTTTATATCATGTAATTTTATCTAATTATCTCCTTAAATATTGGGACCAAATTCACTTATCCACAACCTCTAATGTTCATTTTAAGTGTGAAAATAGGCAACAAAAAAGTAAGCATATGAGTACAAACTAAACAATTTCCCCCTAATATTTTGGTAGTATATACCACTGTGGGCTAAGTGTGGTGGCTCAGGCCTGTAATCCCAGCACTTTGGAGGCTGACGAAAGAGGATCGCTTGCAGCCAGGAGTTCAAGATCAGTGTAGGCAACATGAAGAAATCCCGTCTCTACCAAAAATTTAAAACTAAAAATTTTTAAAACAATGAAATATTAGTTGGACATGTTGATATGTGCTTGTAGTCCAGTTACTCAGAGACTGAGGCAGGAGAATCACTTGAACCCAGGAAGTCGAGGCTGCAGTGAGCCATGATCGTGCCACCACATTCCAGCCCAGGTGACAGAATGAGAATCTGTCTCTAAAATAAAAAGAAGAGAAAACAACAACAACAACAACCAACAAACAAAATCTTGGGCACATGGAAGATCTCTCTTTCCTTCTCATTATATTCCTGCTCAAATATTATGTTACGGATTCAATATTTATTATTTTTATTGTTCATTCAAGTGATTTTATTGTTCTAAGATCAGATGTATCCAAGTTTATTCTTTCTTCAGCATTCACTTTTTCTTGACTTCATGTCAGAAATTAAATACATCTGCTTTCCTAGTAGCAGAGAGGATTTGAATGAAGATCGACATTTCTGGCTGTCCTTTCTGAATAATGTTTCCACTTGAGCATGGCAGTTTAACAATATTTCCAATAAATAGTGTCATAGAATACTTCGTTTACTGTTTAATGCCACTGTTGTAAAATCTCCTGCAACCACCTTTCTCCATATATGGTCTTCACTGGATCATATTTTGCATTTGTGATCACTCTGATTGAAAGTTAGTGTGCAGAAAATCTTGAGCTATTCAATAAATACAGTTTAGTTACCAAAAACTTAGGTTCAGATATCAGACATTAGATTCTAGTCCCAGTTTCTACCAATATCCAGGCTTGCTTAGACCTTTTCGCACACTGCATAAATCTTACATTGGGACTGATAGTATTATATAGAGCCTGGTTATCTTTCAAGTGATCCCCACCCTATCTCCCTGGGGGAAATCTCTGCATTTATTCTGTTGTTCTGCCTACCACAATCCCCTTTCTCTGTTTTGATTCAGCATTTCTCCCTTTACATTCGCTCACTTCATGTGGTCCTGGAGGAGCTATCATTTAAGGTGTTGCCATCCCCAAAGGGTAGGCACAGGACTCAAGCTTGGCCACTTGGATTCTCTTACTCCTCAATTTGAATCTTAAAGTGACACACAAGGATGAAAACAATTGGAGCTGCATTTTTCTTTAAAGCAATTGTCCATTGGTTTATTAGGTTGATGCAAAAGTGATTATGTTTTTTGCCATTATTATTTTAATGGCAAAAAAGAGGACCTAGGGAAGTTCTGAGTGCTACATATCATATTAGGTTGGTTCAAAATTAATTGTACCAACCTAAGAAAATATTTAGCACTCAGAACTTCCCTGGTTCCTGTCTTTATGTGGCCATATTGTTCAGTTTTCCTGTGATTCTGAATCACACAATATCTTTCCAACAAATCTCTTATTTTGCTTAATATGCAATCATATTCAAGTTTGCCTAAGTTTCTGTTGTTTATAACCAAAGGATTATAGCAGTATTGGGGGCCCACTAGACTGGAATTATTTCTCATCTTTAAAATAGGTTGATTGTTTTGTTTGGTGAAGGAAACAACCAGATAAATTATATTTTTGAGATCTCTGAATCTGACTTTGCAGTAAAAGTGCTTGCACTGAATCTGGATCATAATTTTGAAGTTCAGGGAGAAGGAGGTTTCTGCGGGTATCTGCTGGATACTCCTCATCTTGGGTAGGCTATACAACCTGCTGGATGGATTCCTGTAGAACATCTTCCACTGTAGCTGGCATGTGTCTTGTCTAATGGGAGTGTTATGCTGACATCCAAGCTCTCTCCATCTGTGCTTCTCCATGAATCTCTGCTTTGTTTATTTCTATTGTACCAGCCATGTTTGTGCTGGCTTCTTGTCCATTTTCCAATTTAGTGAAATTTTCAGGATAGCTTACATAGTGTTTGTTATTTGATAAAGGGGCTTGACATTCCTTCAGACCTGATGTGTTATTAACACTTTGGCAAAACTCCCTTTCTTTATTCAAGAGGGCAGAACAGAGTACTCTTTATGTGGAAGCAAATTCACCCAACTTTAGTTTCTTTCTTTTGTCAGTTTGGCTCTTCTCAAGCATCTATACAAAATTATATATTGATCAAATATGGGCACAGATGTTCTTTTACTGTACAGCAAAACTGCTCATCATGAATAAGAAGGTATCTGTGGGTAGGTTGTATAGGTCCATGAATTCTTTGTGATTTCACGTAGCATTTGATGTGGCATATACTTTTATAAAAAGAGTCAGATATTAAAAGATTTTCAATGTTTAATAAATAAAAACAAATTAAAACCACAAATAACCTAAAAAAATTACTTACAAACATGACTTTTCTATTAGGCTATGGAATATTTAATGTCTGAATCCATACTAAAAACGAATGAATCTCTATCCAGGCCTGAAGTTATTCCAAATTTGTTAGAATAGAAGTGAGCAACCATATTATGAGGGATAACATGCTGGATCTCTGTTATGCCGCCAATTTAAATACATGCCAGGGAAGTGTAAAAAAGTTTCCTGGAGCACTCAAAATAATCCTATCCCTGGTGCAGTCCTATCAAGTGCCTTTGGAGACATTGAAGCATAGATTCTTGTGCTCAGTTTCATCAAGTGCCAGCTCCGAGGAACACAAATTGCTATCTGAACACATCTAGGTTATATATGAAAATAACATTTTTCTGTCATTAGAGAGCTGTATCTTGAGCTGTTTGCTGATACACGGAATGAGTCTTTGTTTATTTACCTACATTCTTTTTTACCAGTTCCCTAGGGTTCAGAAAATGTACAGGATTTGAAGTTAGAAGAACTAAAATCTATTTAAGCTTCACTAATTTAGTAGTGCTGTGACCTTGGTTGAAACATATAACCATCTGAGCTTTAATTCCTTAGTCTGTGAAATGGGGATAATGATGCTATCCAAATCCCACAGTTACTCTGATCATCAAATGAAATCATGCATATGATCTATAAAATGTCTTTTTGGGCTATTACCAGCAGATGGTATATCATGCATTTTGAAATGATTAGTCAAGTCTAGAGGTGAGCATTGAATTATGAATCTAAGTCCTTCTACTTCTTGAATGAACAAGCTAAATTACAACTCCAGGTTTGCTGATTATCAGATCCTGTTGCTTTGCTCATAAATCAGCTGTAAGGCTATATGTATATTCCTGTTTTTCAAAGATGAGTGCATTTGAAATCCAATAATTCGAAATTTTCTTCTGAGACAGAAATGGAATTTTAGGGTAAGAAAGGTCACATTTCACTTCATTTTTAAATTTTAATCTCAATTTCTGAAGTCCCTAACTTCTAACAAATCATCATGTAGGTCATACTCTATCCTTCTTTAAAGGAGAAGGGAAAGTGTGCATTGTTAGCCACCTTGAGTGTACCAAGCCCTGTAATATGCTCAGCACTTTTCCTGAGTGCTCTCACTCCATCCTCACTCTGCCACGACCATCTCTCTCCAGTGTTTGTTCCCACAGAACCCTCTTTTTTTTCTTCATTCAGTTGTTTCTTTTTATATGTAAAACAAAGAAGATGAAGGAAACATTTTCTTATAAATTAAAGACAAAATATATCCGCCGTAGCCCACATACCTGTAAGAGTTCAATGAAATCCTAGGTGACAACTCTTCAAAGAAAACCCCATTGAAGAGTGTTGTTTGCGTGTTTTGTGTAAAATGCTGGTTTGTTTGTAGAATGTCCTCAGGAGAGCTGTACTGTCATCCCTGTCTTATTGTCATGGAGCTGTAGGAGCTTAACCTCTTCAAATTGCATTGACCTTGTCTATAACAGGACATTGGCCTAAGTCAGGGCCAGCCTTTGAATCATCAAATTCTGGGCCTTTGCCTACATGTAACTATTGTGAAAACAATACATATGCACCTGGCTTATCAGCTGAGACCTCAATCAGTCCTCTAGTTCTTTAACCTCTTCTTTTTTACATCTGGGTAAAAATATAAAGGTAGGAATGTTTGTAGAGTTCTTAAAAGAGCTTTAGTTTTCTTTACAGTGTTGATGGTAAAATAGTAGCTAAACGATAGGAAATCTTGAAAGAGCTTTATTTTTCTTTACAGTGTTGATGGTAAAATAGTTAAACAGTAGAAAATGTTGAAAGAGCTTTACTTTTCTTTACAGTGTTGACGGTGAAATAATAGTTAAACAATACAAAATCAGTCATTTAAAAATGCTTGAGAATTTTAAACAAATAATTCAGAATTTAGAATTGATATTTCACAGTCCATGTTTACCAAAAATATTACTGGGTGCATCCACTGTTGTTTGAGTACCAAACAAAAGAACAAAAGTAAGACAGAAAGATTACAGATTCTTTCTTTAGCAAAGCTTAATTCTTGGGATAATGACTGCATTCTTATTAAGTGGAGCCCTGTTAGGATAAGAAAGAGGTGCCTCTAATTATTTCAGGGCTTCATAACACAAAACATGGAAATTGCTTTAGCTCTTCCATTCTTATTTTGCTCCCTAGATTTTAAAGGTGCTAAGAATCTGATTAACTGGCATAGACTTCTTGACACACCAAGCATATGGAAAGAATTCAGAATAGGGTGACAAAGATGTGTCAGGTCTCTTTCTATTCACAAAGCAGTTGGCTAAATGAGCTATCCAAAGAAAACACGTGTATGGGAATTTGTGCTTGTATACTTGCTTGTAATTCTTCCTTGTGTGTATAACTCAACAGTCTGAGCTTGCTGTAAAATTATTTCATATTTTGTTGGCTTGCTTTGTATTGTGAGTACAGTGTTTCAGAGAAGGAAAGTCCTTAGTTGCAGTTAAAGATTTTATAACTATCAATCCCTAGGACACGATTGAACTTTTACACTAGGTTTGTTAAGGAGGTCATCCTTCTGCAGGTCATGAGTGACCTGGTTGAGAGAAAAGAGCTGACTCAGTACAAATCCACTTCCCACCCCAGTACTCCCCACACAGTGAAGATGACTGGAGTAGCCGAACTGATGTCGGATGGAGCACCTTGGAAGAGGAAGGCTAGAGCTCTTTCAGTTACACCATCAAAGATGTTCTCCTTGACCATTATGTGATTTTGACAGTTTCCATGTCTATAGCTTACAGTCCATTCTGCTTTTCTAATAATGAACTCTTCGTTCTGTTTTAGGAAATACAAAGGTAAGCAGTTAAACATGTGTAATTTTTTTAAACTTAAATAACTCCATGTCTAAAACAAGGAATGGTGAATATACTATTGTGAGACAGCAATTTAATGATTAAGTGTTTGGGCTGTGGAGTCTGATAACCCAGATTCAAGTCCTAGCTTTGTCATTTGCTGTGTGACCTTATGTTACCCCATCTATAAAATGCAGATGACTTATAGATACCCCATAGAGCTAGAACAAGGATCAAATGAGATAGTACATGTAAAGCATTTAAACGGGACCTGGTAAAGTGTTAATGCTCAAGAAAGTCAGTTATTGATATTGTTAGTATAAATGTATCACAAGAAGCGCAATTGCCACACAATATACCTATTTATCATTAGGTTTTACTTTCTATGTGAAAGAATATGCGCATGGTCTGCCTTAGTGATTAGGGACTTTCATGATAATATTTTTAAAAATAACTATAGTTACTTAAGCTGGAAAGAACCCGGGGCAAGGGTGTGGCTATGCCATGCATTAATGACAAACTATCAAGGAATATGTGCAGCATTCTATTAATTTTAATGGCATAGATATATAAAATTAGCAGATTGCCTTGAAATATTTTTTAAAGCAGTCACTTTTATCTTGTGAGAATGACTTTTTTTAAAAAGTCTTAAATCTTTTGCCACAACCAAATAGTCTGATCACTCTTGTGGATTTGGCCAACAGACATAAATTTTTCTCATAATAGATCTTTCTCAAATGGCAGAAAACTGTCTCAGTACTTTCATACTGCTATTATTTTAGCTCTCTTCATTCCCGTCCAGTTCTGTTCTGTTCATTCAATGTGATTGAAAAGCATTGACATTTGTTCCTACAGATCTCTTTACCCAAACTGAGCAAATTAGAAGGCATTTAATCTACCTTGTATAAAAGTGGAAGCAATAGAAGGGGGAAATGAGTTGTTTTTAAATCCCATTTTATTATTATATTATTCCAGTGGTATTGCTATTAGCTATATTGATCACAGCTGACTTCATGGCTGTGTGTTGACCACAAAATGTAATCTAAAGGGCATTTCAGGTTTCAAATGACTTTCTAGAATATCTGAGTTAAAATTGTTAACGCTACATGACAACTGCTATTATTTCAGTGCCAGCCAGATATAAAAGAACATTAATATTCATTAGTAATGTTACAGCTGGTGACTCCTTAACAACATTGTAATGATTTGAATAGTCATTTCAAACAGTGTGTTGGACTATACACACAATAAGCCCTGATTGACACAATGCATTAAAAAACAACCCAGTAATGTCAAGGAAAACCATTAATATGTATGCCTGTGTATTAGACTAAGTAAATAAATGCTTTAGAAATATACTTCAGCTGATAAGACCTACCACTATGCAAGGAGTGACTAATTTTTGAATGTGTTACTTGGGGGAATCATCATGGTAAACATCTGAAACACAAATTCAAGTCTCAGTTTTATCACTTAAGTTCAATATCACTGTTGTCATTTCTACAAATTAAACTTTGTGTCATAAATATATCTGTAGAGGTACTTGTAAGGATAAAAACAGGACAAATTTAATTGAAAGGGGTTGGTAGCGGAGGTTATAAAATAGCACTAATATCTCTTTTCTTTTTTACTTTTTCATTTAGATGTAGAGATGGGGGTCTCACTCTGTTGAGCAAGCTGGTCTCAAACTTTGGGGCTTAAACAGTCCTCCTCCCTCAACCTCCCAAAGGGCTGGATTACAGGCAGGAGCCAATATGCCTAGCCAACAGTAATATCTTCTGAGTATCTAATACGGACCACACACAATGTTGGGGTTTTATATATGCTGTATCATCTCATTAGGGGAGTGGCTTCATCACTATTTTATAGATATGTAAACCAAAGGCAAAACAGGTGCACGTGACTGAACAATGTGAAATTCTAGTATTAGGATTAAAGCCCAAGTGTGGATATCCTTTGAAATATAATAAGATGCTTCTAGAGTTTGTTCAAGATGAGGCACTGTGGTGAGTGTTATTGGGGTTGAAGTTGGGTGGGAGACCTAGAAGCTGCTTTTAAGGAGTTTCTCATTTCACTGAGATGATAAGACTGAGATGTAGGAAGCACTTAATATGGAAGTCCATAGATCAATTGATGGCATAATAAGAGCATTTATTCTTTGTGTTCTGAAAAAGTTAAGTTATACCAACCTCCCTTTCCTTTCACTGCTTTTTTGTAAACATGGTTTGTAAGCAAGAAAAATTGGCCTTTCCTCATTCTACTTTTTTAGGAATTTACCAATAATATTATTTTAATTTTTATTGGCAAATAAATTTAGTATATATTTAGCTGTACAACATAATGTTTGTGTATGTATATGCACAGTGAAATGATTCATTTGAACTAATTACATATGTCATTACTTCATATTTCTACCTTTTCTTTGGTGATGGCAACATTTAAAATCTACTCTCTTAGAGAATTTCAAAATACAATGCATTACAGATATTGTGGATTTGGTTCCAGACCATTGCAATGAAGCAAGTCATATGAAATGTTGCTTTCTCAGCACATACGAAAGCTATGTTTATACTTACCAAAAGTATTACAGGTTCCCAAATTTTGAAGTATAATTTCCTTGACTTTCTATACAGGTCTACAATTTTAATTATTTTCTTCAAGAAATGATCTGAATTATCAAATTTTGAGAGTATTATACATTTTTAAATAAAACTAATTTTGTATTTCCTATATGATTAGAGAAGTCACTAGTAAACAATCATTGCATATGTATATACACTAGAATGCCAATGAAAAAATAAGTTAAATATTTTACTCCTTTCCCTGCATTGTACTTTTTTTTTTTTTTGAGACAAAGTCTCACTCTGTCACCCAAGCTGTAGTGCAGTGGCGCGATCTCGGCTCACTGCAACCTCCACCTCCTGGATTCAAGCAGTTCTCCTGCCTCAGCCTCCCAAGTAGCTAGGACTACAGGTGCCCACCACCACGCTGGCTATTTTTTTTTGTGTGTATTTTTAGTAGAGATGGGATTTCACCATGTTGGCCAGGCTGGTCTCAAACTTTTGACCTTGTGATTCGCCCGCCTCAGCCTCCCAAAGTGCTGGGATTACAGGCATGAGCCACCATGCCTGGCTTGTATTGTACTATTTGTAACAGAAATTTGTAAGTGTTTCATTACATAGTTTAAAAATGAGCTGAAATATACTATTTAGTATACAATAATGCAATCTTTGAACACAAGATGTTGCTAGACTCCCATAACGTTTATGACACTCCCTCTTCTTGGATAAAGTAAGGTTTGTTGTGGGGGATCAGACCTGAACGCATCATCAAATGTACACCAAGGTTCAGGAAATTTATGAAACACCCAGCTGATTTTACTGATCAAAAACACAACTTAAAGGAAAGACTGACACATTAGACTATGTTAAAATGAAGAACTTCTATTATGAGAAGTCACAAGTAAAATAATGAAAGTGCAACCCACGGATTGGGAGGAGCTATTTGAGCGACTTACTTCTCACGAAGGATCGTATACAGAATATTTAATGAAACCCTGCAAGTTGGTATAAGAAAGTGATAATCTGATATAAATGAACAATAAACATGAATAAATACTCATACAAAAAGAATATCCAGATGGTTAGTTAACATATGAAATATGAGTTAACCTTACTAGTCATAGTGGAAATGTATATTAAACTTATAATGAGATATCAGTAACACTACAATCGTTAAAATGAGAAAGACTGGCTCTACCAACTGCTGGTGAGGATATGGAGCCACTGGAACTCATATCCATTGCTTGGGGAAATGTAAATTGTTACTCTCTCTTTTATAAACCATTTGGCAGTGTCTGTTAAAGCTGAACACATACCAACAGAAATACATGTAGGTAGCAACAATCATAGTCAAGAATATTCAAAACATCTCTGTTTATTATAGTCATAAAGTAGAAACAATTCAAATCAGTGATGGTTGGATATATAAATTAACTATGGTGTATTCATACACTAAAATACTGTACAGTAATGAAAATAAATTGTTTTATGCATGACAACTCAAATGAACTAAAAAATATGATATTGAGCAAAACTGTCATAAAATAGTGTATGTCATGTGATTCCAGTTACATAAAGTACCAACATAGGCAAAACTATAATCCAGTAGTCAGAATAGGGTTATTTTCTTTGGGAAAGAGGGTGGTGGTAGGACTGTGAGGGGACACAGAGGGTACTTTTATTCTAATTAATTTTTGTTTCTTGGTCTGGGTTGTGGTGATACTAGTGTGTTCACTATCTGAAAATTTCTCGAGCTTTATACTTAAATGTGTATGCTTTGTGTGAATGACCTGCTTTTAAAAAATCCTTATTAAAAAAACAATTGATCACAAAAAGAATAAAAATAATAAAAGTAAGGAAGTAAGATATTGATTAGCCTCCTGGTAGCTCAAAGAAAGGCAGGGAGTTTATTCCAAACTTAAAGGCAAAGCATGGTAAATATGCTTCTGAAAAGCCATGATGTGGCTTCCAAAGACTTGAAATCAGTCTGAATCTGTAGAATATCAAATTATGTGGCAAGGTGGCAAGTGCTGATGCCACAACTGCGAGGCATGTACTGAAGTCAGTAAGGAGAAGGGTGACCTGCTTTAACAGATTTTAAATCTAGATGAATCTGGACTGTTTCAGGAAGGGATGGCCAAGAGTTGAAAAAAGGAGATGAGTGTTTCCAGGTTTTCTGTCTTCAGGAGACTTACTCAAACTTTCATTGCTGGGAATTTAAAGACTTAAGTCTAGGCACTGCAGACTTTTACATAAATCTGAGTTTCTCAACCTCAACACTAGTGAACATTTGGGGCCAGATAATTCTTTGCTGTGAGAGGCTATTCTGTGCAATGTGGGATGTTTAGCAGCATCCCTCACCTCTATCCAGCAGATGTCAGTAGTATCCTTCCCCCAGTTGTGACAAGTAAAGTTGTCTCTAGATATTGTCAAATGCTTCCTGGGGAGTAAAACTGACACCCTGTCTCCCATAAGAATGACTGGAATAAGTCGATTTATATAATTGACCCAGCCATCCCATTACTGGGTATACACCCAAAGGATTATAAATCATGCTGCTATAAATACACATGCACACGTATGTTTATTGTGGCACTATTGACAATAGCAAATACTTGGAACCAACCCAAATGTCCATCAATGACAGACTGGATTAAGAAAATGTGGCACACATACACCATAGAATACTATGCAGCCATAAAAAAGGATGAGTTCATGTCCTTTGTAGGGACATGGATGCAGCTGGAAACCATCATTCTCAGCAAACTATCGCAAGAACAGAAAACCAAACACTGCATGTTCTCACTCATAGGTGGGAACTGAACAATGAGATCACTTGGACACAGGAAGGGGAACATCACACCCCGGGGCTTGTTGTGTGGTGGGGGGAGGGGGCGATGGATAGCACTAGGAGATATACCTAATGTAAAAGACGAGTTAATGAGTGCAGCACACCAACATGGCACATGTATACATGTGTAACAAACCTGCACGTTGTGCACATGTACCCTAGAACATAAAGTGTAATAAAAAAAATTTTTAAAGTAAAATAAATAATTTTATGTTTATACACACACATATATATAATAAAGTCATATAAAGTATTTATATTACATTAACAACCAAGAAAGATAAAATAAGGAATCAACAGTTTTATTTTGTTCACAAGTCATTGAGAGACAATACCATTTATAGTACTAATATCCTTACTTATTACTAATAGACCTAAATTATTCTCAAATTTTAGGTGGATCATTTTTATCAATAAAGAACAAGAATGATCAGCATAAATGGACAAAAGTCTGACAAGTTGCAGCATGGATAGTGTGGTATATCCAAATAATATAACTCATGGTTGTTTCTAGTATGAAATGGTTGTGTGGTATATCCAAATAATATAATTCATGGTTATTTCTAGGAAAATGAGAATGAGACACTGGTGAAATCTCAGTACTATTCAACCTGAAAATTTTTTTGCTCATTTGTATGATATTAGCAGCTACAGTAAAATTCCTATTTATCTGCTTGTTTCAAAATGACTTGACCTGCCATTCCAAGCATGTTGCTAAATTGTCCTTATCTTTCTCTTCCTCTGTTGAATTTTAATATTGCCGGTTTTCATCACAGTTTTTTGCTTAGCCCAGTTCTTCACACATAATGAATACTCAATCAAGTTCCAATTGATGCAGGATATTTTCTTGATTCCTTTGTGGAACTCGCAACAGCGGTCCCGTTTACTCAGCCTGGCCCACTCAACCCCTTGCAGGAGGGAGCACATGAGGAAACCAGGGCAGGAACCAGCGGACCACTTTGGTGCCTGCAGGAGCAAACTCCCTGTGGACCCTGTGGCCGTGTCCAGGTGGGATGCTAAGGCCACAGAGGGTGTGTTAAAATGCTCTCTTAGCTCCACTGTCCACAGACAGCATTGGATATCAGCTCAGTGGGCCTTTTGCCTTGTCATGTGGGGCAGCTGCCTTCTGCCAGTGAGGGCAAAGGGCCAGTGTGAAGTCTTTTTGGGTACCTGCACTTGGCGCAACCTGAAATCTTGTCTGGTGACCAAGAGGAATGGGGTCATGTGGACGAATTGAAGGATGGTAAATGCAGAGAATTTTATTGATCCATGAAAGTGGCTCTCAGGAGAGAGGGGAGCTGGAATGGGGATGGGAAGGGAAGGTCGCTCTCCCCTGAAGTCAAGTCACCTCTCTGCCTTTCTCTTCTGAAGCCAGGTTGCCTCTTTCCAATGTCTAGCTGCTGTCTCTGAAGTCAAGTCACCTCTCCTCAATGTCCAGCCATTTCTCCTCTCTACTGAGCTTGCAGTCTTTATAGGCACAAGATGGGAGGTGGGGTGAGCCATAGATTGTTTTGGAAAAGAAAACATTCAATTGGAAGAAGAAAAAAATAAAAAAAAGAACCAATCGGGAGAGAGCAGGTACACAGATAGAAGTTCCCAGTTTGGGCCATGGGTTTCAGGCTTTTTGGCTTGAAGGTGGGGTTTTGCCAGGGACCCACTGCTTTCTGCCTAGAATTTCTCTGCCTTCTATCTCTATCACAATGACACTGAATTATGGAAGGATATAGAAGGAAAAAGACATAAAGGAATGAATACCTGGTGGGTACAGACTAGGTCTTGGGACTGAAACACCTTCTAGCTGCAAATTTTGTCAAATCAGTGAAGACCTGTGTTGACTATGTTGATGTGATAATATTTTCAACAAATGATTTTCGACTCTTCATTATAAGATTAGTGCCCTTCAAAGCACTGGAAATGTAGGATGAATAAAACAGAAGAGGTTCATGCATTTGTTGAGCTTGTATTTTAGTGGGGAAGGTAGCCAATAAACAAATACACAAAAATAAGTTATGAGCTGAGAAAAGAACCATAGGAAGAACTATTGAAGAAAATCAAGGAACCTATTTTATAGAAAGGAGAATCACAAAAAATTCTCTCTGGGGAGAGGATGTATAAATTGTAAGGTAGAAAAAAATATTGTTTTTTCTCTACCCTCCTAGGTTCTACAACTAAGGCCCTATAAATTAGACTGACAAATGACAGATTAAGAAGAGAAAAGCGTACAAAAGAATGTAAGCTTTACACAACACAGGAGCCTTTTAAGGAAATGAAGATCAGAAGAAACAGTTACAACTGAATGTTTTTACACGAGGTTTAATAAAGAGTGGAAAGTTGAGAAATGTGGTAAGACAAATGGGTTTGAACTAAGAGCAGTAAAGTGGGAAAAATTTAGCTAGACCTATTTGTTCAGATACCTCTCTGTTGCCTTCTGCCTTCAGAGACAAATGCTCCCCCTTTCTTCTGGGTAGGGTGAAGGAACCTCTCGAGTAGTAGCAGTGGAGATAGAGAATAAACATTAAGGAATGTGTACTTGAGGGAGTGTCAACATTTGCTGATGGCCTGGATCTGGGGATTGAGGGACAGCAGGCACCAAGGATGATTTCTAAGGTTTAGCTTTGTCTGATAGTGGTGCCATTCTCCAAGATTGACAAAACAGACAGGATCAGAAGGGCATGAAATTTTCCACCTTCTTCTGTCTTCTTGAACATGCAAATCAGTTATTTAAAGTCTGTGTCTTATGACTCTACCGTTTGGCCCACTTATAGGTCTGTTTCTATAATTTATTTATTTTTCATGTGGGCTTGTTTCCTGGCATGCCTAGTAATATTTTATTAGATTTTGACTAATGTATATAGGAATAGTAAAAAGTTCTTGTGAATGTTTTCTTCCTCCAGAGAGGATTTTCATTTTCATCTGGAAGGCTGTTATAGAAAGAACAGGTCAGTCTAACCCAGCCAGGAATTGAACTGACTCAAGCCTGGGTTTCCATTTTCATAAGTTCTGATCTATTTCTGTTTCACCTTTATTCTCATGGTGCAGCCCTTAAGGAACCTCTGGGTAAAGTCTGGCATGTGTGCAAGACTTCCTACCTAGCAGGACATGGAATCCAGACCAGAGTACAGTGGTGCTATCTTGGCTCACTGCAACTCTGCCTCCCAAGTTCAAGAGATTCTCCTGTCTCAGCCTCCCGAGTAGCTGGAATTACAGGTGTGCGCCACCATACCCAGCTAATTTTTGTATTTTTAGCAGAGATGAGGTTTCACCATGTTGGCCAGGCTGGTCTCAAAGTCCTGGCCTCAGGTGATCCACCTACCTCAGCCTCCTGAAATGCTGGGATTACCGGTGTGAGCCACTGTGCCCTGCATGGATTCTAATTTCTGTCTTCTTGAAATTGTGAGATGGCCTAAGGTTCTTCTAATTTCTTAGCCTTTAGCCCCAATTTTCTGCTGCTTGTTCAATTTAGGATTATCAAACCACACAACGTCAGGCCCACTTATCTCTGCTTTCCTTCTCTTCTGGGTCTAGAGTCTTCAACATGCGACTCTCTTGTAGTATTGACATCCTGTTAGCATAGTCTGACTTGTCTCTTAAATAGTTTGCTCCGTTATCTTCAATATAAAAGATGCATTGGAGAGGTAGCATATAGAAGCTGAGAAGCCAGGAAAACAGATCCTTTAAATTGCCACATTCCAGTAGGAGATAATGAGGACCTGAAGTAGGGCAATGAGCTTAAAATGCAGAAGAGGAAATAGAAGCAAGAAATACTTAGGGGGTGGATTTGAAATGATGGTAAATGGAAAATTTAGCTGTCAGTATCTCTTAAATATTATTTCTGTGTCAAAATAAGAATGACATATTGGCTCATTAATTCTGTGTTCCCCATAATTTTAAAGGCTGGTCAAGGATGACTGGTTGCCAAACAATATAATCTACTCTTTGAGATTTCTCATGGTTCCGCTATTATTCTTAGCTATAAGGATGTGAAGAGGAAATGTATTTTAATCTGTCTTCATTGTTCAAAATAAGAACTTACTTAAGTTAGCCTTTATGTGAGTGATCGCTTTGAAGGAAGCCATGTGCTCTGTAATTCAGAAAGCATCAAAAATATTTAAAACCAAACTTCGATTATTATTCAGATAACAATATTTTAGGGAAGAAGTTTGAATCATTCAACTTGAAGAAACACTGACCTGGTTTGGTGATATACATCATTTAACAATGCATTTGATATGTGACATTTTTTCTAAATAAGTAGTATTATAAGAGGTAGATGAGTGATCATTTTTAGTGCCTGCTATAGAACCAGAAATCCAATGGTGACTGCTTAAGTACATTCTCATTCAACCTTTTCAACAACCTTATAAGTAAGGTAGGTATTTCCCATACTTTATAGAGCCAACTCTCAGAAAGTTGGGATAGCTTGCCTGAAATAATGCAATTAGTAAGTGGCAGAACCAGGACTGAAAACTGATTCCGATTTGTTCTATTCTGTCTTCTCCTGTTAAGGTCTAACAAATCTAAGAACTTTCTTACATTTTGAGAAATGCTTGGAAAAAAACATGAGGGGGAAAATCTGGGTCAGAATTTTAGATTTATTTAAAGAAAACTTTTCATTACTCAATAAAGTAAAAATAATCTCAACTAAATTCTCCAAGTCAAGTAGTATTTTTACTCGTGAGAGTAGAGTGCTGCTCATTCTCTTATTAACTTGAATCCTGAGGCATCTCATTATATATTTTCTAAATTCTTAGCTATGATCTCATCCCCTGAAAGTTTAATATACCTGTTGTCACCATTTATATAAGAACAGCAAAACCAGCTATTCAAAAATAACTCAATCACCTTTCTTTTTTTTTTTTTTTTTTTCTTTTTCCTGAGCTGGGAAGTTCTACCTCATGCAACAACTAAATTAGCAGAAATCTGACCCAGATGATATAATGACTAGATGAGTTCACAGCTGGCTGTAATCTTATCTCAGAAAGAAACAGGAAATTTACCAGTTACTGTATTTCTACCCTGTTCTAGGCACTTAGTATTTAACTATCTCTCTTTTTTTTTTTTTTTTTTTTTTTTTTTTTTGAGACAGAGTCTCGCTTTGTCGCCCAGGCTGGAGTGCTGTGGCCAGATCTCAGCTCACTGCAAGCTCCGCCTCCCGGGTTCACGCCATTCTCCTGCCTCAGCCTCCGGAGTAGCTGGGACTACAGGCGCCCGCCACCTCGCCCGGCTAATTTTTTATATTTTTTAGTAGAGACGGGGTTTCACCGTGTTAGCCAGAATGGTCTCGATCTCCTGACCTCGTGATCCGCCCGTCTCGGCCTTCCAAAGTGCTGGGATTACAGGCTTGAGCCACCGCGCCCGGCCAGTATTTAACTATCTCATTTAATTTTTACAACAAACCTATAAGGTGCATGCTATATTTATAGATGATCTAGCTAATATCCAGAGAAGTCAAATGACTTGTCTAATACATTAACAAATACTGGTAAAGGGTATTTCATTCTCAAACTGATGATAAAATATTTTGAGTCTAAAGAGCTCCAATATCTTGGTTAACATAGATTTAGGTAAGTCACTAGTGAGACACTGTACTGAATTTTTAATACAACATTATTTATATAATATATACAAATTAAATGTTATATTGTGTATATACATATATGTATATACATATAGAGTTATATATATGCATATATATGAGTTATATATAATATATTACATTAAATAATTGGCTTTTGCAATACATATTACATATTTTATATATTATATATTAAATTATATAGGATAATTGAATATAAAACAGAATGGAGGCTCTAGATTATAAAAGTGTAAATTAATCTCTAAATGTCATCAACATGGGAGAAACAATCACTGCACCAGTCTGTAAATTGCATGAGGAATGCAGGGGCAGTCTGTGCTGTATACAGTTATCATCAGTGTCTAGAAGACTGCCTGACACATAAATGCATAATAAACAGTTTTAGATAAACAAATAATTGATATGATTAAAACCCAAGCAAAACTCCGAGATTATCTAGAAATTCACAATGATAGCTAGAGGAAACCTGTTATCCAAAGAAAAGTAAGTTGGAAATAAATTAAATAACATAGATGATATTCTGCAATCCTAAGAATGATTTTTGCATACTGACCTCATGTTCTTCATATTCATGAAATATCCAGCAAAAAGAACTAGCTGGAATTGTAGAATGAACGATTTATGTCATGCATGGGAGAATTTTCTGTCCATTGAAAGTGGTTAGTGTTTGGATGTATTACTTACGAAAAGCATGCAGCCTTCCGTAGACATATGTAAAATTAGGGGAAGATATTTCAACTTTGGCTAGTTTAAGGAGGTGTTGATCAGAAGCTCAATGTGTATAAGGAAGGACCATACTTGGTTTGCTGATTATTAAAACTATAGTGCTGACTGGGCATCGTGGCTCACGCCTGTGATCCCAGCACTTTGGGAGACCAAGGCGTGTGGATCACCTGAGGTCAGGGGTTCAAGACCAGCCTGGCCAACATGGGAAAACCCTGTCTCCACTAAAAATACAAAAATTAGCCAGGTGTGGTGGCGCATGCCTGCAGTCCCAGCTACTTGAGAAGGCCGAGGCAGGAGAATCGCTTGAACCCAGGAGGTGGAGGTTTCAGTGAGCCGAAATTGTGCCACTCCAGTCTCCCGTCTGGGTGACAGAGAGAGACTCTGTCTCAAAAAAACAAAAAACAAAAAACAAAACAAAAAACTGCAGTGCCTAGAATATTGTCTGACACATAGCGGTTACTTACTATATAGTAAATAAATAATTGAAAATAAACTAAGAAATAAATGTTCCCCAAAATGCCTTTCAACCCTATGATTTATATGAAAGGTGAAGACTGTTAATTTTTTTGTACATTGGATTTTGACTAAACTGTTGGGACACATGAGTTGTGTGCAAAATTAATTGCTGAAAACACCTAGGATTAAGCACTGAGTCTACTCTCTACTGGCCCAAAATATACTTTAAAACAATACAGAATTGTTGCTAAGAACAAAGAACACTTCTGAACTAAGCTTTACCCTTTACTCAGCTGATTTAGTTTACTTCTCTTTGCCTTTAATTTTTTTCCATGAGAATTATAATTTTACAAATAGCTTTAGCATCTGTAAAGTGGCAAAGATCAATTCGAGAGATCTATAAAATACTTTGAGCTTCTTGAAGAGAATTGTATAGAAATAGAACTTGGCAAGTAATTAGTCATTTCAGTACTATAAATGAAAGTCATGTGAATAATTTTTTTAAGTTGCTCTTTTTATACTCCTCTGCATTTGACATGAGACTGTGAAATCCTTTAGGGCACTTTAATATGCAAAATACCACAACGTCTTTTTCTTTGTAATCATTTAATTAATATATTTCTAATACAGCATGAGAGGCAGAAAAATCAGGTTATAGCCAACAAATTGAGCCTTAAGAGAAAGGAATTTTCAATCCCTTTTTGGATTATTATTTTCAGATATTCCTAGTTGGATCCACTGCTTTTAAAAAGAGCAGAATTCATGGTTGTATTTGTTAATTCTGTAGGTCTAGTGCAAGAGTAATTCTGGGATATTTTTTAAATTTCACATTAGTATATAACCGTTCAGCTTTGGGAAATGTTAATATGACATTGAAGATCATGTAGAATATGATCATGTTTCATGTTTGACACATTTTCCCAAATTGGGAGTATTTCCTTTTCCTTTTTATTCCCAAGAAAACTTTACAACCATCACATAGGTATTGAGGCAGACCAATCATAAAATAGCAGGGAAAATTTAACTCTGATTTTGAATAGTTTAGAGGGCTGTGATTGAAGACGTTGCTTGGTAAGAAATTGATTTTCTACCTTCATTGTGGGAATTAGACTAAGCAGAAAGCAGTCTGGTGAGATAAGAATAACTCAGTCTGATTCTTCCAAATATTTATTAATAATTTCCGTATGGCCTTTGCTACCATCTTTAACATTTTCATCATGTTCAGATACTTCCTTCTTAAATGACATTTTGGGGACAGTGAGGGGTATATGTGAATGAGGGTATGTAGAAATCAGGTGAAAATAATAAAAATGTGTTTATTGTGAATCAGTTTAAGTTTGAGATTTCACTTTAATAGATTGAAATCATTCCCTTTAGCCTTATCTCCAAACAAAATATTGGTACAATGAAAAATCTATCTGTTTTTTTTTTATGTCAGTGTCAATCATAGGCAATTCTGAAATGTGTTGTTGCTAAGATGATACATTCTCACTCAAATTATTTACTTAGAAACTTTAATGCTCTTAAGGTCTGAAGGCTTTTAGATTATTACTTTATTTATTAAAAATCAAGGAAGACAACAAATTACTTCGGTCTTGACAGTCTTGATTAAATGATCCTATTCTTTATTGATATATTTGAATATTCAAAACAATGTCTGTCTTTATTGTGAAATATTTCTAAACAGTTTTGTCCAGTAACTCTGTCCATGGTGTTAGGATTTCTTCAGATTATACAACACCAGATACTGAGGGGTTCAAGATGATTTTTTTTTTTTTAACATGGCAGTTGCTTAGATTTCTTTAAAATAGCAACGTCAGGAATCAGAGAGTGAAATTCAGCATTTCAATCCACATGGCAACAATTCTGCACTCATTTTGTCAAGGGACCCTGGGCTTGCTTGGGGAGCATCTCTACTTGTCAAAACAGTGACTTCTCTGCCTCAACCTCTGTGAGTCCATGAGAACAGTAATAAGATGCCTGTGTCAGTGATTTTTGCAGTTCAGCTCAGCAAATGTATTTTCTATTTAAGTTGGTTACTCTGTACTAAGCAGACCCCCAACACATTATCTCATTGAACATACAGCAAACTTGTTAAGTTCTTGACAAAGTCTACAAACATGAAGCCCAGTGCTCAAAACTGACCAGTTAACTTCAGTTTCTCTAGGATAATATTTTTTACTGTTTCTTTCTTAACTAATTTTCTCCATAATTAGTTAGAAAACTAGAAAGGGTCATGGTGACAATCTAACTTTATCCTTATTTGTTTTATAGACCAACAGAGGCCCCTAGAGGCTCTGACTCTCTTAAGATTGTGGACATAGCTAAAGCTACTGACAAAGCAGAGCTGCCATCAGATCTGGCCTCTGCTTTCTCTAAATTGGGCAAATCTGAATTATATGTTATTAGCTCAAAGTATTAAAGTGGAAAATAAACACAGGTAACACTCAATGATCACTTTGCAACTGTTTTCTAATAATGATTTCCATAGTTCAAACATTTATATCATGTTTTTGATTTGATAATTGATATGGTTTGGATCTATATGCCCACCCAAATCTCACCAATTATAAACTCCAATGCTGGAGATGAGACCTGGTGGGTGATTGGATTATGGGGGTGTATCCTTTATGAATGGTTTAGCATTGTCCCCTCTGGGCTGTTCTTGTGATAGTAAATGAGTTCTCAGGAAGTCTGCTTGTTTTAAAGTTTGTGGCACCTCTCCCCCGGATGTCTTTCTTGTCCCTGCTCCTACTATATAAGACTCCTGCTCCTGCTTCGCCTTGCACCGTGGGTAAAAGTTTCGAGGCCTCCTCAGAAGCTAAGGTTGTCATGTTCCTGTACAGCCTGTAGAAGCATGAGTCAATTAAATGTCTTGTCTTTATTATGCAATCTCAGGTATTTATTTATGACAATGTGAGAATGGACTAATATAGTTGTTATACAGGAAACTGATCATCGTCTGGGATAAATAGTGATTTAAGCCAGGAGTTGGCAAACTTTTGCTGAAAGGACCAAATAGTAAAAATTGTAGGTTTTGTAATACAGTCTCTGTGGGAACTATTCAAAACTGCCATTCTTGGACAAAAACACCATAGATAATACATACATGAAGGGGTATGGCTGTGTAACAATCAAACTGAAATTCAAATTTTACATAATTTTTGTGTGTCATAGGGCATTATTCATTTGATTTTTTTCAACCATTTAATACATGTACAATTTATCCTTAGCTCATGTGCCATACAAACACAGGCAAGTTACTGGAGTTGTCCCACAGGCCATGTTTTGCTGACCTCTGACTTAAGCCTATGATTCCATTCTGCCATTTTTGCCCCGTGTATGTTTCCTCACAAGTGTGGGTGATGTATAAACATTTGTAGAAAGTGAGTCTAAAATGAATAAGGATGATAAAGGAAGTATTTTGACTATGCTCAGTATACTAACACTATGTTTTCTCTTAATAAATTCCTACTTAAAATATTTTTTTGGGAAGAAAGCTCACACAAAAGCTGCTTGTTATTTTTCAACCATTAACTTTTGTTTTCTAATTACATTTTTAATAAATAGTGTTTTCAAGGATGCCTATTTAAAATGATACCATTAAATGGGAGAAAATAGGTTCATATTTAATTGAATTTGTTTTGTGCCAAGTAAACACAAAGAATGTTTCCTAAGGGCTTTAAGCAGATCCAAGAAATGTATTGGAATCACCTGTTTTAGATTATTACTTTATTAAAAATTAAGGGAGACAACAAATTACTTGGGTCCTGACAATCTTATTTAAATGATCCTATTCCTTATTGATACATTTGAATATTCAAAGCAATGTCTTTATTGTGAAATATTTCTAAACTGTTTTGTCCAGTAACTCTGTCCATGGTGTTAGGATTTCTTCAGATTATACAACACCAGGTACTGAGAGGTTGAAGATGATTTTTTTTTTTTTTAACATGGCAGTTGCTTAGATTTCTTTAAAATAACAGTATTAGGAATCAGAGGGTGAATTCCACATTTCAATCCACACAATATAAATCAATATAAAGCACATCACACAAAGGATGAGAGAATGTGGTACATGTGCACACGAGAGAGACAAAGACAAAGAAGAGAGAAGGAGGAGGAGGAAGAGAAGGAAGAGAAGGAGGGAGAGTAGGAGGAGGAAAAGAAGAAGGAAGGAAGGAAGGAAGGAAGGAACGAAGGAAGGAAGGAAGGAAGGAAGGAAGGAAGGAAGGAAGGAAGGAAGGAAGGAAGGAAGGAAGGAAGGAAAACATTAACATTTAAAATTTTAGAGAACAAGAATGTGTTTATTTGAAAGTAGGCTCTAAATATTAAGGTATCTTCCCTTGCACTTAAAAATAATATGACATGCATGCAATAAATAAGAAATGCACAGCTTATGAAATAATGAAATAAACTCCCACATACCTAGCACCAACCTTAATGTATTAAAATAAACTATCAAAGTAGAGTAGCCATCACACTTAGCTACTATTTTTCTTTTTCTTTTTTTTTTTTCTTTTTTTTTTTTTTTTGAGATGGAGTCTCACTCTGTCACCTAGGCTGGAGCCCAGTGGCATGATCTCGGCTCACTGCAATCTCCTTCTTCCCAAGTTCAAGCAATACTCCTGCCTCAGCCTCCTGAGTAGCTGGGATTACAGCTACTCATGCCCGACTAATTTTTGTATTTTTAGTAGAGATGGGGTTTCGCAATGTTGACCAGGCTGATCTCGAACTCCTGACCTCAGGTGATCTGCCTGCCTCGGCCTCCCCAAGTGCTGGATTACAGGTGTGAGGCCACCATGCCCAACCACTTGGCTACTGTTAAACATTTAAAATGTGATTAGCCTTAATTGAGGTGTGCTATAAGAAAAATATACAAATCCAATTTTGAAGACTCAGTATGAAGAAAAGAATATAAAGGATCTCATAATAATTTTTGTATTTGTTAGATGTTGAATGTTAGATGTTGGATATGTTGGGTTAAATGTATTATTAAAATAAATTTAACTTTAAAATTTGGTTAGTAGAAAATTCTACTTACGTTGGTGCAAAAGTAATCGCAGTATTTGCCATTAAAAGCAGCGCTAAAACCCACAATTGCTTTTGCACCAACCTAATATGTATGGTTCACATTTGTGGTGCTTCACACTTTATTTGTATTGGGCAGAACTGCTAAAGAGTTCTGAGTCTACCAAGACTTTTGAGTTTTCCAATGTACCCTTCCCTAATCTCCTACTCTGAGGTAAACATTTTTAAAAATTTTAATAGTAAGTTCCCAGCTTTTAATCTAGAGTCACATACATGTATGACTCTAGATTAGACAGTCTGCTATTTTAAAAGTTTTTTAAAAATCCAATTTTATTTAGCTAACACCCTCTGTAATAACACCAGCTCCCGTGTCTCCTTGTACCTGTTCATTTCTGACCTTCAGATGTTTTCTTTCTCTCCTACCAGCTCAGCCATGCTTTCTAAAAAATATTCTTTTATCTAGCATTTTCAGGTGTCCTGTACTGTGAAGGACTTCTCTGTACATTAGACCCTTATTACCATATTGCCCTTGTCATCTAGCGGGAATATAATTATGTTTCACCTCCTCCATGCTCTTTGGAGCCAGGAGTTGGCAAACTTTTGCTAGAAGGACCAAATAATAAAAACTGTAGGTTTTGTAAAACAGATAGCCTCTGTTGGAACTACTCCAAGCTGCCATTTTAGACAAAAGGAGCCATGGAAAATACATACATACCTGAAGAAACATGGCTGTGTTCCCAATAAAACTAGAATTTGAATTTTACATAATTTTAATGTGTCACAGGATATTATTGTATTTCTTTTGATGTTTTAGCCTATGGCAAAGGTGAAACATATGACTTTATAAAGACATAGCTGAGGAATGATTGTATGAGATACTCTAAATGAATAACAAAAAAGAATAAAGGAGCAAATATATTCTATATTGTAATAAAATATAATCCTATATATAATAATATAGGTATTATGCAGCCATAATATTAGATTTGAGATGATAAAATGTAAACATGTACAAATAATTAAACTAGATAATCAAATTGTGAAATTATCTGTCCAGACATTAGGTGCTGCAGCAGTACTAAAAAGTAAAAAAAAAAAAAAAAGAAAGAAAAAAAAACAGTGGAAATGAGCTGAGGTGGATTTTGAAGCTAGATAGAAATGAACACATTGTTAGAGAAGGTTAAAAGTCTATTTCAAGGGGAAAAAAGTATGAGTAAGACTTACTAACTATGAGTTTGCTAAAATGCATAGAGTAAAATGTGATACTTTATCTTATTGTTCAGCAAAACAATATAAATAGAAAAGTGTTCTAGACATTGTAGAAGGATTCAATTTTCTAGCGCTTTAAAGTCTCTTAACTAAACATTCATGCCAAAGTTCCCAGGAATTGTAATTTAGATCCTAGCAAAGATAGCAGCAGAGTTATACAAAGTCTTTTGTTTCCTTTTCTCTAAGAAGAGTTATTTCTGTTTGAAAGAGGTCTTTAAACTTGTATTTCAAGCAACTCCAGGCAAATATCTCTCTAGTTAAGTAAATGCAGAACTAGCCAATGCTAAAATTCATCTTTACAGTGATCATACTATGAATTTAGCTCCTTATTGGGTTGTGACTTAAAGAGTTCATGATTTAGTATTTCCCAGTTGTGATATACTGACCATTAGAACCTTGGAAGTTGGTGTTAGGAAACCCACACCATGGTGGTTTATAGCTTGCCTTGCTTTGAAACATTCCCTGTCATCCAATTTCAGCATACCTCTAAGCTCATGGGAGCAAATGTCATTAGGGAGAAGCTTTCAAAATCATCTAGAGATAAAAGAGTCACTCTGCTCAAACAAGGAAAACCCACCACAACAGTGAGCCAGAGCCACTAATCTCATTGTGTTTATGTATGTCAGTACCTCCTCTCATAACAAATAATCCTGATTTTTCATTTGTGGTAGTTATGTAAAAGTTCTGGTTAAAATGTTCATTTGCATATTAGAAAGTGAGTTGATTGTAAGAAACCATTAAGTAAAGATAATGTGTGAATATGGCAAAATGTGAAGACAGCATGCTGAGGACTGGGAAAAATCTATCTAAACACACTTCTTTCCCCTAAAGGAAGAATTATTTTAAAGAAAATTTGGTAGGGAGCATTTTAAGACTGTCTATCTTCTTTTGAAGGAAAATCACTTGGCTTAAGTGGAACATTAGGTTTCCTGTTTCCTGTCATAGTTTTTCTAAATTACATTCAGTACAGAAAAAAAAAAAAAAAAAAAAAAAAAAAAAAAAAATCAGAGGCTAATCCTGAGTTCCTTTGTGCAAGAGAAAAGGGCTTCAAAGTTTAAACAGGCACAGCTATCCTTCCTTCCTGGGGTCACGGGAAGACGTGGTGCAGGGGTTGGGGGGCGGCCTAACTCTTGCAGAGGGCTAATTAAGTAAGCCCATGTGAGTTGCTGCATTAACCATGCAGAGGATAGCACAGGTGGAGGATTCCAAACCCTTAGCAAGTAAGTCAGAAGTCAATCAACCAACCAAAGAGCACTCAAGAGAATAATTAGAAATCTTCAAACAATAGTTCCACATATCTAGTCCCCAATGTACATGGAAATAAGGGAATTCTCCAAACAGGTCATACCTACTGATTAAAATCCATAAAAGTTCTAAGAGTGTTTCTCCTAAATGCACAGGAATTAACATTCAAAGGCAGGATAGTAGCTGTCCTGAACTTTCAGATTCTAAGAAAATTCTTAGAAATTCTAAGAAATTTCAGAAACTAAGAAGATTCTTAATTTGTTCACAACCTCCAAATCTCTTCTATCTCAATAGATGGAACCACTATTTCCTGACTTTACTCATTTCCGTTACCTCCCATGTCCAATACACCAACAAATCCTGTTGACTTGACCTTCAAAATCTATCCCAAATCCAGCTACAATTTGCCACCTCCATGGTACCAACCTATTCAAGGCCTAAGTCTCTCTGACCTACACTATTGCATTGATGTCTTTCATTCCACTCTAACCATCTTACAGTCATTTTATCCATACTGCAACCCCAGTCACATTTTAAAAAATTTATTCAGATCTTGTTCATTGCTTGAAGCTCTTCAGTGACTTATCATCATGCTCATATTGAAATACACATTCCTGAATTTTACCTAAGATGCTCTTCCAAGACTCTCTAACAATGTCACCTACCACTTGCCTGCTCACTTCTTTATAGCCAGACTCCCCATCTTTCCAGTCCCTGCTAATATACTTGCCTTCCTTTCCAAAACACTCTTTTGTTGTGTCTTTGCATGGCAAATCATTCATTCCACTTAGCACTCAGGTTTTTGAACAAATGTCACTTCTTTCTTTCCTGACCTCCCTCACTGAAATAGCAATACAAACACACACACTCACACACACACGCTTCTCAGTCCTCTGTTATTTTTTTTTCAGAGCAGTATCACTACTGAAACTATCTTAGTTATTTGTTTATATAGCTGTCCTATATACTTCATCAAATTATGAAGATTTAAACAGACCTCATATGTAAAAGCACTTTATAAAGCTCTATTTAAATATGAGCGATGGTTATTGTAGTGGAATTTGTCACTTTATAATTCCAGTCTAATGACATTATGAAACAAGTCTTCATTGATTTAATTAATTGTAATTATTCTTGTCTCCTCCTAGCCTGCCTTCTTTTTAAGTAGCCTGGAGATACTTGCTTGCTCTTTTGTAACTAGGCTGGAAGTAATTGCTGACTGGCTATTCAGATTGCATTATTTAATTTTTAGTACTTCCTCTTCCACATAATATTGGTATTACTTTTTCATGCATCCTTAGAATCATAACATTTATCTATAGTTTGCATAAGAAAAAATTTAAGCTTTATGTGTCCAGATACATATTTTCAAGTAGTTTATCAAACGTACTGACCTTTCAAATAATGTATGTCTCATAAGAATATCATTATTTTTCAGATTTTCCAGATGTTTGCAATTTTCCTGGTATCTAAACAATGTTAGCATTTTGTAAGCATGTTGTTGATTCCTATTTTAAAATTATTAAAGGAAGAAATATCACTTCAGCTTTTCTTCATATAGCAGATACATATATTATTAAGCAAATAGTGTTCTGCAACTCTCGGGTCGGCAAAAATAGTGCTCACTATCTTAATTTTCCATAACAGAATTCATCTTTGTCTCAGGCACCTACCTATCCTGCCTGCCTCTCCCACTTCATACTCTTGTTCTTAAATCTTCTCCTATTTTCCACATTTTGTATTGGAGCCATTTGCCCATATGGGTTTCAACTGAGGTGACCATCGTCATGGTCACCAATGGCCTTTTGCTCTTTATTTTCCATATTGAAGACACAGAATCCTTTGTTGATATTTTGCCTGGGTCCCGTGTGCCTTAATGCGTCACACAAACTTTTCCATCTCCAGCGGGGCTGCCAGGAAGCCCACACAGGCCATCAAGAACCTTTCCTCTCTTCACACATACCACCTTCCACCCACCCCAAGAAATTTCCTTTTGTCTGATAGGAAACCCTTTTTCCCATGTGTGTGTGTGTGGTTTTTTTTTTTTTTTTTTTTTTTTTTGAAGATATTTGTTCTCTGTGCTGATTCTGTTTCTCTTACCAGTTCTGTAAGTGCTCTAAATCTCCTTATGGGCCTAGGGTTTGGAAACACAAAGCCAGAGTGAATTGCAATAAATTTCTATTTTCTATCCCGCCAGATCTCTGTTGAGTCAGTGAGCACAGGGCCAATTTTCTGATGGAATGTGGGTAAGAAGAAATCATAAATACTGAGAGGAGAAAAACATAGGTTAATAGCACAAATTAGTAAACCTCCATAATGGTTTTCAATTTTACTCCTCAGTATAAAAATCAATATAAATCTTAAAATTCATAATTACTGCTGTTGAGCATCTGCCTTGTAAATGGTCCTATTATAGCCCACAGTGGTTTTGCTCCTTCCTCTTTGTTGGCCTTTAAATTGAAGTATGCAATAAGCTCTTAAAAGTCACAAATTTAAAGGAACTACGGTAACTTTTCAAGATAATCTTGACAGTAATAATCAGCATTTTCATGGCATTGTACAACTGTATTCAGTAAGTAACAAAATAAAACACTGAACGTAATAGGTACATAATACTGAAGCTCTGGTTGTAGAATTATCTGCTTCATTGAATCTCATATGTAGTTTTACTCTTCAAAAATAATAATACCTGGAATAAAAAATAGAGCCCTTCACCCTTTTCAAACTGACCTATTATTTTAAACTCTGTATTTAATGCAATGTATATATTTTTATACCAGAGCAAATTTGCCACTTGTCAAAGTCCTTCACATTTAACCCCTTTGAATGAAGACATTGTTTTGGACTACAAAAAAAAATTACCCCCCCCCGCTTTTTTTTTTTGAGACTTCGTCTCACTCTTGTCCCCCAGGCTGGAGTACAATGACAGGATCTCGGCTCACTGCAACCTCCGCCTCCTGGGTTCGAGTGATTCTCCTGCCTCAGCCTCCCAGTAGCTGGGATTACAGGTGTCCAACACCACGCCCGGCTAATTTTTGTATTTTTAGTAGACACGGGGTTTCCCCATGTTGGCCAGGTTGGTCTTGAACCCCTGACCTCGTGATTCACCCGCCTCGGCCTTCCAAAGTGCTGGGATTACAGGTATGAGCCACTGCGCCTGGCCAAAGAATTATTTTTTTTAAATGACAATCAGGACACGCAATTTATGCTAGTCCCAGTCTGCTAGAAAGAATGTACTTTTACAAAACCAGTTCATCTCAATTTTGCTCACTATGTTAGCAGAGTATGTCTCACTTGTCTACTTTCTAGTTTGTTTCTTGACCTACCTGTTACCTATCTCAGTGAGGGAAGTTAAAGCTGCAGCAGGAGCTTGGAGAGCTTTTTCAACTGGTTGACAGCTCTTATTGTCACACCTTAGTTCATATGTTATCTATAGGTGACTATTGTTTCAGTGGGTTGTGGTTTATAAAGTGCTAACAAGGCTTGAGACATAAAAATCCTATTATTTCAGGTGGCACTACTTGTTATGAATCTGCAGCTTCTCACATCCCTGACTCTTGTGAAAATGCCCCATATACAATTTTCTGGTCTGTTTAAGCTGTATCATTTGACTTTCCTGAAGCATGGGACTTCACGAAAGCATGATTCCCTTTCATTCCAACTCCTGATGTGATCTCCAAGTGAATTTACATTATTTTACTAATATTTTAATATCATAGTGAGTTTTAAAATTGGCAGTCATGCCTCAGCTGAATCTCAAGGGACATTATATGGCCACCAGGCAAAGCTGGTGCTAATTAAGTGTTTCTCTGGATTTCTCATTACTGACAAACAGCTCTTGACCTCACAAAAACACCAGTGGCTTCACAGAAGTAGCATCCAATAGTTGGTCAATGTTATTTCTGTGGTTGCTATAACCACATAAGGCAGCTCTTTGACCCCAGAGCATCTTATCCCTGGACATTCCTGTTCGAGACAGGGATTTACACTTTTCCCAAATTTATTGACTTTATTAAGTGGACAAACACCTAAATCAATCTCTCTCTCTCCCTCTCCCTCTTTCCCCTCTCTGCTTCTCCCTTTCTTTATCCTCTCTCTTTTTCTCAAATTTGAAAGTCCATGATTGGGTATTGATGAGCAGGATAGCTTGGGGGCAAGAAAACTATTTATTAGCAATGACCTAATGTATGAGCATAGAAAGAAAAGACTGAGGAAAGCCAAAGATGGAGAACCTGACAGTTCTGAGGAAATATGACTGACCTCAACCTGTGAGGTTTTCATGTTCTCAAATGATACAGAAATGACTAGTTTTCTTCTGTTGAATTTACTTGAGTTAGCCTCAGTGGATTTCTATTTCTTGCAATGGAAAGAAACTTAATCAGTACAATTGAAACTTTAGTTTATTAAAGGTTATTTTTAAATGCATTTATCAAGTATGGATTTTTCCTTTCAATAAAAATATAGTAGTTTTGCATTTGGCAAGGAATTAAACTGTTTCACAATTCTTTTACATCTGTTATTATAGCCACAGAAGATAGCACAACTGCTTCCCTCTATTTGGCAGACGAAGCAAGAGTCTGAAAAGATCAGATAACTTGTCTAAAATCTCACATAAAACTAGAGGTAGTACTGCAACTAAGTCCCTGACCCTCAAGCATTGATTGTCTTCAGTAATTCCATGGCCTGAACTTGTTTGTAACAGCTTACCAATTCTGCTACTGATATCAATTTAATTTCATGTTCAGTTTTCAGTGACATTGTGCTGACAGCGTGAAATTAGCCATGGTGGGAGTATTTATGCCACAGAAATCAGTGAACAATTCAACTAAAAGCTATATATATATATATGCTAGTTGTCAAACATTTACCACCTTACCACTTCCTCAAACAAACTGAATATTTTATAAAATCATGTATTATATATTCTGGAGCCAAGGATATCCATGTATCTTTAAAGCAAAGCTGAAAACTCTTAATTTACTTTTAATTGGAACTTTACAATGTTTTACCAGGAGAGCCTCCAGTTATGGGTGAAAACCTGTAAATTATTGCTGGGAAACAGTCTTAGAAAAGTTGTTCTGCCTTAGAATTGAAAGGTCACAAGAGCTGCCAATTTTATCCAGCTTAACCTTGATATTTCACAGATGAGAGAACTGAGGGCAAGAGATGGGAAATGATTTGTCCAAAGTCATAAAGCTATGGGAGAGGAAATGCGTGATTCAAACTCAGATGATCTTCCGTATAATCCAAAGCTGGGTAAAATCTATGCTTAGCAGGATCAAGGAACTAGGATTTGGGGCAAAGAAAGAAAAGAGAAGGAAAAAGGCTACAATCCTAGTAGACTCATAAAATCCCTTGTGAATAAGACTGAGAAGGGGATTATTGAAAGGGATTTCCAATGCCCAATTAAAGTTGTAATTGTACAGGTGTATTTGTTCATTAATGTATATGAACAAAGTGATGTTTCTGGTTATTAAATATACAATCAATAAACTTACAAATTCAATTTCATGACTAATTGCTTGTCTATTAAATGCAAAAGGTATTTTGCATAATGAGAAATTGCCAATATTCAACAAGGAGAAAATGAAAATGAAAGGCAGCTCTGCCCATATCAATAAGATTATGGTTGCTATTATGTGATAAAATAGCCAAGAATGAGAAGAAAACATGTATTTATTTTAAAAATAAGTAGTGAAGAAATGAATAACCAATTTTATCTAGGAGGATTGGTGAAATATATTACAGGTTTTTGCTTGATTTAATATATTTATCCCTTCAGAATAAAACTTGGTTTGAATGGTATATTGCTCATTTTATTATACATAGATCTCTATAAATTGATATCATGCCAACCAACAAGCAAACAATAGTTACCTGGTTTTTGTCAGTATTTTAAAAAATAATTGATGTACCCTTTATGAATATGAATTATCACAGAAAAATAGAAGTTTTTTGGGAAAGGATGGGGTACTTTGGAAGTATGCCTTTGAGACTTGAGTGTGGTGTGTATAGTCAATCTACTTTATTTAAACAAAGTTTAAACTCACTTCTAAATGGTAAGTCAATATACTGGTACAATTGGTCTTTTATGGATAGGTAACATTATGTGGTGTGTTCTCATAATAAAAGTGGAATTCAGCATAGGAAATGTTAACATATTACAATTCAACATCTATTTTCCCCTTCTTCTCCCTAAGCAATATTATCTCTGTTTCCTAGTCATAAAAATTGCTAAGTTACAAATAGCTTATTTTAAACTGCCTTTGCCAGACACAAAATGGTTTGATAAAACTGCCAACTGTGGCTCCCTAGGGAACCCCTGTAGCAGTTACCTTCAAAACCGAACTTCTGGCCGGGCGCAGTGGCTCATGCTTGTAATCTCAGCACTTTGGGAGGTTGAGGCGAGTGGAACACCTGATGTCAGAAGTTCGAGGCCAGCCTGGCCAATGTGATGAAACCCTGTCTCTACTAAAAATACAAAAATTAACTTTGCATGGTGGCGGGCACCTATAATCCCAGCTACTGGGAGGCTAAGACAGGAGAATCGCTTGAACTCGGGAGGAAGAGGTTGCATTGAGCCGAGACTGTGCCACTGCACTCTAGCCTCGGCAACAGAGTGAAATTCCATCTCCAAAAAATAAATAAATAAATAAATAAACAAATACCTAACTTCTTTTGAAACTATCTTTTTATTTATTTTTTGCAAAAAAAAAAATGGCTTTTTAAAAAACTCTTAGTTTCAGTGGGTACATGTGCAGGTTTTTACCTGGGTATATTGCATGCTCCTGAGGTTTGGGGTATGAGAGATCCTGTCACCCATGTACTGAGCATAGTATTCAACAGTTAGTTATTCAACCTTGCCCTTCTTCCTTCCTCTTCCTCTAGTAATCCCCAGTGTCTATTGCTGCCATATTTGTGTCCATGAGTACCCGATGTTTGGCTCCCCCTTAAAAGTGAGAACCTATGGGAGTTAGCCTTTTAATGGCAAATTATCTTCATACAAACAAGAAAAGATGAGTAAGAAAAAGTGGAAGAGAATGCTGTCTTCCTATCCTGCATCCCATCTTTTGCTCTATCCCCTTGCTGTCGAGGCAGAGTGAACAGATGTTTTTTGTTAGTGTATCCTATGGCAGTGGCTCCCAAAGTGTGATCCCTGACCAGTGACATCAGCATCACTGCAGCTTGACCAGTGTCATCAGCATCACTTAGTAACAAATTCTTGGCTCCACCCTAGACCCAGTGAATCTGAAACTCTGGGGCAGGGAGAGCGATTTGTGTTTCAACAAGCCCTCTGGGTGATTCCGATGGATGGTAAAGGAAAAGATTTTAAGGAGGTCTTGCCCAAACTATATAAATTGTTTTCTGCTTTTTTCACTCTCCAAGTGGAGTTGGAATCACTCATGCTGAAAGTACATGATGGACATATTTTTACTACTGTTTGAATTGTTTTACTTAATGTGAGTTTATTCTGCATTTTATAAGCCTTTTTTCCCATTCCATAACCATTTTGATAAGCAAATAGAGATAAAATCTGAAGCGAGGGGAAGAATATGCAGGACAGTGTTAACATAGAGATAGGTGTGGCATCTGGCAGATATGGAAGAAGAACAGAGAAAAAGAGGGCAGTAAGAAAGCCTGGGTAGAGAAACCCAGAAGCGACAGCCCCAAACAGCATCCACAGTGCCCATTGCCAGCCCCAGTGCCCTCTGCTCAACCATTTTCTCTCCTGCAGTGGCACCACTCTCCTCCTGGTCATCCAACCTTGGAAACTTCATAATCTTAATTAAAATCTCCATTCTGTGCCCTCCAGTTGCCATAGTATGCCTAATCCTGCCATTTCTTCTTTGGAAGTTCTCTTATATCCATTCATTCTGCTACGAGGCCTCAGCCATTCACATGTTTCTGTTCATTGTGTGTAATCTCTGCACTAGCCGTATTTTCTCACGGAAGGAAACAGCCTCCAGAGTCAGTGTTCCCTGTGACCCCTTCTAACCTATCTCGCAAACTGTGTTAGAAGACCATAAACATGGTTCTCTTTGATATTTCCTTACTTTAAAACATTTATGGTAATCCAGATGAAGAACGTATTTTAAAAACAACAACAACAACAACAAACCTTTATGCTAGCCTAGCAACTTTTTCTGTAAGGTTGAAGTATTTTTTAAATTATTTCAACAAAAAAGAAATTAGGGGTACCTGATTTTAACTATTCCTTGATTTTTCCTCTCTTCCTGTTGGCTCTTCGGATATTCTTCTCTCATAAAACCCCATGTCCTTCTCAGTTCTCCACTTCACATCACCCAATAAACATGATTTTCTACCACAAGTTTGCAGGATGCTAGATGCTCTTGTCAAATACTCCTTGTGTATCCGCTATTTAGCAGTAAGAGGAAGAACGCGTTCTTCAGATGTTCTCTGCCTTAAATTAGAAACTTCTTGGTTAGGTCTTTGAGGCCCTCAATATATACCTTTCTACCTAACCAAACTTATTTCTCAACACCTGAGTGATCTTACCAGTTGTTTTTCTCTTGGGCAACAGTGACGCCATTGTCACTTCTGCCTGCATACCTTCACCTAGATTGCCCACTGCTTATTCAGACCCCGGACGTGCTCCAAGGCTCAGGTGAAGTCTTTCCTACTTCATGTGTCTTTTCAGGTCCGACTCCTTCACTGATTTGCTGTCTTCCCAACACATTCAGCACTTAGTCTCAATCACACAGTGGAAATTTTTTATTTTCTATTGTCTCATCTGTCTCCAAAATAAATAGGCCGGTTTTTGAAATCAGGGACTATACCTTATGCTTTTGATCTTTTAGAGGCTGGCACAGGACTGACTCCAAAGGGTGTGCTTTTTAATCAACATTTTGGGGCATTCTACAACATGACAGATGATTATCTTTTATCATGCATGTTACTCCAAGAAGTTTTAAAAATAAACATGATTATATGTATTATTTTTTAACTTTTTAGGTATTTAATTTATTCCTGGGATCACTATAATCTTTAAGAAATATAGAATGCTTTTACTTAAATAATAAAAGGTATCTAGGGTGTACAAAAGCAGAAAGAAAATTAGCAATATTAGCCAGATAACCTTATTAACATTTTTGACGTTTTATTTTCCTATGAATGGGCTTTTATAACTCTTGCCATGTTCTTTACACACAAAACTGTCTTAAAATTGTTTTTTATATTTTAAGAGGAAATATTGTTAAGGGAAAATTAAGTACCAGGTAGACAAAATGTATTTAAAAAAATAGGATGGTAGAATGTAACAAAAATGACATTAAAGGATCACATTTGTCAGGATCTTTATATTTTACCAAGCCTACTGCACCAATCAGAACTTAAGTGAGACTATTTTTTAAAAAGAAGACAGGAAGTAAAGAAGAAACCGAATTTAAAGTGTTTTGTGTCTTATGATCTGATTCACATCAAACAAGTTTTGAAGCAGCTGAATAAATCAATTTTTATTATAAGAAAGTAGTTTTGTCTTTTTCTTGGCTATCAGCAATTAGTTAATATTTCAAATGTAGTAGCTTAAATGAAAAGGCAACAATCAAGAAAATCAAAAAGAGAGAGGAAGAGTAAAACATAAAAATATACAATTTTTTAAAGATCAAAAGGAAAGGATTTTGAAATCAATGAATTTTTTTTTTTTTTTTTTTGAAACGGAGTCTTGCTCTGATGCCCAGGCTGGAGTGCAATGGCACGATCTCAGTTCACTGCAACTCCACTTCCCAGGTTCAAACAATTCTCCTGTCTCAGCCTCCTGAGTAGCTGGGACTACAGGTGCACGCCACCACACCCGGCTAATTTTTGTAATTTTAGTAGAGACGGGGTTTCACCATATTGGTCAGACTGGTCCGGAACTCCTGACCTCAGGTGATCCACCCGCCTCGGCTTCCCAAAGCCCTGTGATTACAGGCATGAACCACTGCGTCCGGCCTAAAATTAATGCTTTTTATAAATTAAAGAGAAGGAGAGAGATTGAAACTGTGTTTCTGATTTGTCCAGGTCGTAGAGGGTAGGATACTAATGCAACAAAGTGATTGTTTTGTATGGAAAGAATCATAAAAAGAAGTAAAAAACATAAGTTGATGAAGTTAAGTAATCTGCCCAAAGTCACACATTAGCTAACAGCAGTGCTGGCCTAGGACACTGATCCTAGGGCTCTTTCTATTAAGAAGTTTTCATTTCCATGATGATTATTGATATTGAATGTTTTTTCATGTTAGCCACTTGTATGTCTTATTTTGAGAAATGTCTCTTCATGACCTTTGCTTGCTTGTTAATAGGGTTAATTGTTTTTTGCTTGTTGAATTAAGTTCTTTATAGGTTCTGGATATTAGACCTTTGTTTGAAGCATAGTTTGCAAATGTATTTTTCCATATACTCTGTTGACAGTTTCTTTTGCCGTACAGAAGCTCTTTAGTTTAATTAGGTTCCACTAGCCAATTTTTGTTTTTGGTGCAATTGCTTTTGAGGATTTTGTCATAAATTCTTTGCCAAGGCTGATGTCCAGAATGGTACTTCCTATGTTTTCTTCAAGGATTTTTATAGTTTGAGTTCTTACATTAAAATCTTTAATCCATCTTGAATTGACTTTTGTTTATGGTAAAGATAGATGTCCAGGTCCATTCTTCCTGCATAGTAAGTTTTAAAGCCAATAGCAGCTAGATGTGCAAAATGGGTTCTGACAGGCTGCTACCTATGTAATGATCATAAGAATTTTTTATAATTAAACTTTTTTCAATGTGCTGAAATAAGTTTCATGATAGCAAGAATTGTGATTTGTTTACTTTTTAATGTTTATATCCTTTGCACCTAATGTATTGCATAGCATCTAATAGGTGAATAATAAATTTTTAGTAAACGAATGAGAAAATGAATGCCCAGAAATGAGAAAATAAAGTTCTTAACTTATATACATATCATATTGCCTCTATTGAGAGTGTTGCTATTTTTAAGAATGGGCTCTAAAGACAGACCACTTTATCCTGGTTGTATATTAAAATTACTCAGGGAGGCCAGGTGTGGTGGCTTACTCCTGCAATCCCAGCATTTGGAGAGCCCGAGGCGGGCAGATCACGAGGTCAGGAGTTGGCGACCAGCCTGACAACATGGTGAAACCCATCTCTACTAAAAATAGAAAA
Organism: Rhinopithecus roxellana; assembly: GCF_007565055.1. Taxonomy (NCBI): domain Eukaryota; kingdom Metazoa; phylum Chordata; class Mammalia; order Primates; family Cercopithecidae; genus Rhinopithecus; species Rhinopithecus roxellana. The sequence continues at coordinate 60,739,779 of NC_044559.1, read as the reverse complement.
AGTAGCTAGGTGTGGTGGCACGTGCCTGTAATCCCAGCTACTCTGGAGGCTGAGGCAGAAGAATCACTTGAACCCAGGAGGCAGAGGTTACAGTGAGCCGAGATTGCACCACTGTACTCCAACCTATGTGACAGAGCAAGAGTCTGTCTCAAAAAAAAAAAAAAAAAAAAAAAAAAAAAATTACTCAGGGAGCTTTTGAAACATGCCAATGCCTTATCTCCACCCATGGGGAGTATTCTTTAATGTTCAGGACCTGCTTCTAGGGACAGGTAATATTTAAATCTCTTCAGGTAACAAACAAGAACAGTACACTTTGAGAACTACTGATTTATATAAAAGATCCATGTATGTCTCACATCCAAAGATAAATTAATCTTAGCTTTCAGCTAGACAAATGTATAAAAATATTCTGCTTCAGTGTCTTCATTTTCCAAGTGAGAAAATTGAATATCAGACAGGTTAAATTATGTATCTACTAGTAAATATTGGGTAAGTGTCAAAGCTGGAACTGAAATTCAGGCCTTCCCTAGTCCAAGGCCCATTTCCCTGTACTACACTGCACCATTTCTCTCAGGATCTTAGTGGTGACTATTTCAAGCAATAATGTGTTTGTCCATGTGGCTTAATCATGTGCATAACTTCAACAATTGAAGACAAAGAAGTAGCATTTCATTATATTCAGTGTTGAATACAAAAGATACTCCTCTAAGTATTTGCAGCTTATGTAGTGCAATTTGATGAAAATTATTAATATATAATATGATGAACATCAATATTTATGATATGTAATATATAATGATGTGTTATATATATTATATAATATATAATGATGTTTATCACATTGTATATTCATAAGTTTCTTTTTCATCTGGACACGCATACAAAACTAATAGAGAACCAGTTTGATTTTTAAATTAACTGGCTGTTATGGAGGACAAAGAAGATGATGAATGTCTGAAAATTCTACCATACCTGACTGTGGCATAATGTTAACCCTACACAAAGTTATCATTTGGAAACCCTAACAATGAAAAAAAAAATCCCTTTAATAGTTTTCTGTGGCATCTATGCTTCAGTTAGTGGTGAGGTAAAAGAGAAGAAGAAAATAATTGGTTGACCTGAACTTTTCCAGCCATTAAATAATTTCCAAATTAAAAACACAGTTCAGTTTTTATCTCCTCTTACCTTAGACTGCTGGTATTATAGTCTGCACATATCATTGTTTTTTTTTTTTTTTTTTTTTTTTTTTTTTTTACTTAGGCTGCTACTTTACAATAACATTTATCTACTTCAGTAATTGTGCTTTTTTTCCTTCCACTCCATCAAATAGATTTTATGTATGTGTATTTGCACATATAAATGGAAGCAAAGGTACTTTTATTTCATTAAACTTGAAAAGCTAGGTGTTGCAAATTGAGTTGGTATTATGTAAAAGAGGAAATTAATTTTATCTGTTTTTGGTTGCTTTTATACAGTATAATTGAATCTGAAAAATAATTGTGCATTGAGTAACTTCAGATGATTTTGCCTTTTTATTTACGTTCTTTTAAATAAACAGTATTCACGGTATAGTGATTTGCTAAAGTCATTGTTAGGACTTAATTTCATTTATTTGTTCCCTTGTGAAAAAGTGATGGGTTCATAATTATACTCCCCAGAGTAAATGTAACTGGATCTGTACATAAACCTAAAGGAAAGGTGAGAGAGTTTACCCATAAATAACATGCTTACCATCTTAACAAAAAGCAATTGCAAGAAATAACAAGATATGTAAGTTATCCCTGTATTCTTAAAACAATGTACAAAGACTGGGCATGAAGCAAAATTGTCTCCCAAATAGGGATTTCATCTTTTATCAGTTAGTGCCAAACACTGATACATCTCTGGGAAGCATTTGGAGCTATAGGCTGACTTGAATGATTTTCTCAAGACTTGACCAACTTCTAAAACATCCACACATCAGTGATATTCAAACCAAATTGTTAAGTGCACAGATGAATTCCTTTTAAGGACTTTATGCATTGCTGTATGACACTGATTATATGTAATATATTGATGGCGAGAAGAAAGCAGAAGCAAAAAAATTCCACCAGAGGAGATAGGGTCAAAATATCACAGTTTAGAAGGATGAAAGGAATTTTTTGGCCTACTTCAAATTTATCCAACCAGTGATTTTTGACTGGTTTGTTGATTACCTGAATTTTTTTTAATGCAAAAATGATTCATTTCTAGTTTTTAAAAGCTGGAATTAATGGTTAATTTTTTAAAATTATATACTGTGTTCTCCCTTATTACCCCAGATAACCGTAAGTTGCATATAAACGGATGCAAGGGCAATGTAAAACGCAAAAAAAAATCAGTCTTGTTCAATTTCGTAGGTGTCATTATATCCAAGGCTGGAGTACTCATAAATGCCCAGGATGTCAGTCTATTAAAAATGTGCTCATTCATTCATACTTTTTGCATTTTGTCCAAAAAGTCTCAAGCAATCTGTTCGCCCATGAAGGTAAATTATAATAAATGCAAATTATCTCAGTAAGAATTACAGAGAATAACTTTGATTGCCTAAAATCTTAATAGTTTCATTTCTGACATGTTTACACAATTTTAGCAAAAAATCAATAGGAATTATTTTAGGCATGTAAAACAGATATTTAAATATTTTGTTATTTCTAACGATGTCTTCTTTTGCCTTCACTAAAATTGCTTCATTTCTGCCAAGTCGATTTTTATTGAAAATCTGTTTCTTATTAGCCCAAGAAATAACTGTATGTCTTCTCAGTTACAGAACTAAATGGTCTTTTTGCTACCTGGCTCAAGAGTACTAACCAAGAATTTTTCTCTGCTATAACTGTAGGCATTTGTTAAAACTGTCAGGCTGTGATACCATGGTACATACAAATTGGACATACTGCTGGATACTCTGGAAGTAAGCTATAATAATGTTACACAAAATGTGTCTAGAAGCTAATGATTTTTCTAAAATTTTAGGGTGTGATCTCATTAGATTTAAAATACGTAACCTCTGAGCAGGAATACATTCTATAACAACTATTCTCTTTTATGTTATTATAAAACATTTACATACACATCAGTGGATACTATTAGCATCTCAACGAAGTCAACTGAAAAATTTCAGGATATTGGGTAAGAATAATTTTATATGGCACAATGGTAAATGTCAAAGTAGTAGTGACAACCAGTATGTCATGACATCGTATCTTTAGGTATGATCTAAAGATATCTAATTGTTTATTCATTTCAATAAATTAGATAGATAATAGATAAATAATATACATATAATTACATCTATACATATACATACACATTCAATGTGTGCTATGTATGTCAGGGAAATTTCACATCTAGAATATATGAGCTTTTATTTTATATTTTTAAGTAATCATGACTAGTGTTTGAACCTACACTTATTTCCTTTTCATCTTTCCAGTATAGTAGTTTTTTTGTTTTTTGTTTGTTTTTGAGATGAAGTCTCGCTCTGTCGCCCAGGCTGGAGTGCAGTGGTACCTTCTCGGCTCACTGCAACCTCCTCCTCCCAGGTTCAAGCAATTCTTCTGCCTCAGCCTCCTGAGTAGCTGGGATTACAGGTGCCCGCCACCACACCTGGCTGATTTTTCTACTTTTAGTAGAGACAGGGTTTCATCATGTTGATCAGGCTGGTCTCGAACTCCTGACCTTGTGATCCACCCCGCCTGGGCCTCTGAAAGTGCTGGGATTACAGGCGTGAGCCACCACACCTGGCCCAGTATAGTAGTTTTTTGTGTGGAGGTTTTTATGTTAAAGCAGCGGTCCCCAACCTTTTTGGGACCAGGGACCAGTTTCATGGAAGACAATTTTTCCACAGAGCAGGGTTGTGGTGGGGGATGGTTTCAGGATGAAATTGTTCTACCTCAGATTTTCAAACATTAGTTAGTCTCCTAAGGAACATGCTACCTAGATCCCTCACATGTGCAGTTCACAACAGGGTTTGCACTCCTATAAGAATCCAATGCCACTGCTGATCTGACAGGAGGCAGAGCTCAGGTAGAAATGCTCACTCATCTTCCAGTAATCTCCTGCTGTGCAGTCCACTTCCTAACAGGTCACAGACCTGTACAGGTCCTTGGTTTGGAGGTTAAGGACCCCTGTGTTAGAGGACTAAAGTAAACAGATAGATGAGTAAACTGTGTCTTGGATCCCATGTTCATGGATTGATATTCAATTGCTATGCTATTCTTTTGAGCTTTCTTACCAAATAAAGCTGTGATTACAATTCAGAGGTTTAAAATAAACTGCATTAAAAGCATATGAAGAGCAATAAAGAAAATGGGTAATGGTCAAATAAAATCAGTGAAGTTTATCACTTGGTTTAAAATTTTGATATTGCAGTATATTGCTCAATATTACTTATATTTATCACTCATAGTTTCTATAGTATTCATTCCAATTGCTTAAAAGGAAAGATAATGAAGTTTCATTTTTCAAAAAAATGTATTAAACGTTTTTTGTAGAATAGATTAGTCTTCAAATATTTTGTTCAGAAATATCATTTAACTGATACCTAGGTTCCCCTCCAATTTACTTCAACTAGTATTTTAAAATCTTTTAAAAATAATGTGCCTTATAAATGTAAAATATAAGACAGTGGTTATTCATTTTTAGCAGCATAACAAGTTTAGATAATTCTTTCATGGTGATGATGTCTTGCCAAACTTCCTGTGGCTTTGATTTGCTCTTTACCACCAGAGACACTCCAGGCTCTTGACCCCAGTCAGCCAGGCTCTTCATTAGTAACTACAGGATGGGATTAGATGACAGATGAGACAAATATTCTTTAGAAACCCTTGATTTGTCGGATCTGACCTACCGAGAGAATCATGTTTCCATATCAACACAGAGCGTGTTACCCACTAAGTCATTATGTGAATTACCCCCCAACTCTTTCCAGAAAAATGCTCTTGGAGTAGACTGAATAGGAGAGGAATAGAGAGAAAGAACTTGGAGGGTCTGCACCAGAAAAAACATAACAGCAACTAACATGCCTGAAACATTCCGTGTCTTGTAAGTCCTGCATTAAATACTTTATGTGCGTCCATCAATTTTATCCCAATAATAATCTTATGATGGAGATTACTATTACCCTTGTTTTTAAATAGGAACACTGAGATTTGGAGAGGTTTAGTGCCCAGGTAATGAGTAGGAATGCTGGGGTATATCCCCTGTTCCCAACCATTGCAAGTAACTGACTAACTGCAATCTTTATTCTATGTTCTTTGATTTAAAACAACAATAATACTAAGGAAATGAAATCTTCATTTTTAACTCCATGCTGGGGCCAGTGTCAATGCTTAACTGAGGCTGGAGCTCTGGTTCATTATTTTGTTATGGTAAGTTTGTTTCCGGGCTTGTATTTCACATGACAGTCTGCAAACTATTATTGAAGCAGTCTGACTGGAAACCATTTTGTGTTCTGTAATTTTTCTAATTTACCACGGTGGGAAATAGAAAGGAAAGAGAGCACCAGGCTAGCCATCTGAAGACTGCCTTCTCTTTCTATGTGGCGTCAGGCAAGTTACGTTTCTCTCTAGGCCTCTTACCACGTCTATAATAAAATATTAGATTACACAATTACCTATGACCCTGCAAACATTAATGTTTTGATTCTTTCTTTTGTCATAAATGACAACATAGGAGCATGGGGAACATTCGGTGTTTTAGTTGACATCAAACCCACACACAGGAGTGGCGCAGCTGGCATTCAAAACTATGTTTCTTAATTCCTAAGTCAGGTACATATTACTACACTGTACAAGCCCCTTTGGGGTCAGCATCAACCCCAGTGCAGTTGGAAAGTTGTCTTGTAGAGTTATGCAATAGAGTTTTGCACTTCGCCCTGTCCCATCTAACATTACCAATAATATAACTGAGGATATAATGTGCTTGTCAAATTGATTAATGCCTAAACATTGCAGTAATTCATATTATCATCTATAAAACAATAAAGTATTTTAAATTCTTGAAAGGTGTGACTGCTGAGGTAAATTCAGCAAATGAAACCTCCTTGTTTCTGTCAGTGATTAAAATAATTTTTATGAACACCATGGAAAAGTCTGGCTAACAGCGTATTAACTGACACAGGTTCAATATTCAACAGTATGAGGAGGATGTTTGAAAACTATTATCACAGGCTACAAAAGAAGTATAGCATCCACATGGAGGTAACCCTGTGAATAGAGAGAGTAGTGGGGCTCAGTGGTTTTCCCCCACTACATACCTGAAAAATAAAGCTTCTACAGATATACTAAAAGTTTTGCAGATGGCAGCATAGCTAAAAGCAACAGCCACCAGTTGTTCAGAATGTGCAGCCTGTTAGTTCAAACCTTTACCATTTGAGGTCTCAGTGGTTGTGAACACCTGCTCTGCTGTGAAGAGTAGATGTGAACCACACAGAAAGGTTATCCTCAGGCTATAAAGCAACTTCTTACTGCCATGAGTGAACAGGGGCAGAAACAAAGCAAAAATGTGAACAAAGCTCCTAACATGGAGCTCCTAATCATGGAGATTGTCCTTCAAATCAAAGTTGACAGAATAAGGAAGCTTTAGCTCTGAGAGGAAGAGACTTAACAGGGATTTGGAAAACTCTCCTTATATAATTTGTAAGTATGGATGCCCTTTCCAATTCATTCTCTGGCAGCCTACGTAAACAATTTTTCTGGATTATGAATGGTGATAATCTAGTCACATGTTCTTCATGTCACACAATGGAAACATCTGTAAAATATATGGATGAAATCAATATTTTGTTTTTTTTATTATTATACTTTAAGTTCTAGGGTACATGTGAACAGTGTGCAGTGCAGGTTTGTTACATATGTATACATGTGTCATGTTGGTGTGCTGCACCCATTAACTCGACATTTGCATTAGGTATATTTCCTAATGCTATCCCTCCCCACTCCCCTCACCCCACAATAGGCCCTGGTGTGTGATGTTTCCCACCCTGTGTCCAAGTATTCTCATTGTTCAGTTCTCACCTATGAGTGAGAACATGTGGTGTTTGGTTTTCTGTCCTTGTGATAGTTTTCTGAGAACGATGGTTTCCAGCTTCATCCATGTCCCTACAAAGGACATGAACTCATCCTTTTTTATGACTGCATAGTATTCCATGGTGTATATGTGCCACATTTTCTTAATCCAGTCTATCATTGATGGATATTTGGGTTTGTTCCAAGTCTTTGCTATTGTGAATAGTGCCACAATAAACATACGTGTGCATGTGTCTTTATAGCAGCATGATTTGTAATTCTTTGGGTATATATCCAGTAATGGGATGGCTGGGTCAAGTGGTATTTCTAGTTCTAGATCCTTGAGGAATCAACACACTGTCTTCCACAATGGTTGAACTAGTTTACAGTTCCACCAACAGTGTAAAAGTGTTCCTATTTCTCCACATCCTCTCCAGCACCAGTTGTTTCCTGACTTTTTAATGATTGCCATTCTGATGGGAGAAAATTTGCAATCTACCCATCTGACAAAGGGCTAATATCTGGAATCTACAAAGTACTTAAACAAATTTACAAGAAAAAATCAAATAACCCCATCAAAAAGTGGGTGAAGGATATGAACAGACACTTCTCAAAAGAAGACATTTATGCAGGCAACAGACACATGAAAAAATCGTCATCACTGGCCATCAGAGAAATGCAAATCAAAACCACAATGAGTTTTTTTTTTTTTTTTTCCCTTTAATTTGCACTTTCCATCCCAGTGATACAGTATTTATTTCTGTGTATTTTGTACTGCCAGATATGACTCATATTTATTTGCTATCTGCTCTTGGTATGTCAATAATAGGTCATAAGGGTCATAATACACTTAATATGTGCACCATTAAAACCTAATCAAAAAAATATTATAGACAATCTACTTGAAAAATAAATGCCATCCCCCCTGCCCCCAATGCCTGCAATCAGCCTTCATGGATAAAGATCAAATTCAACAATTTCCTTCAAACTAAATTCTACCCACATTTGAAAGGAGTTTCTTTTATTCTCTAGTGCATTTATGGCATGTATTACTATACCTTGGCCTGGTATTAGTAATGCATTTGTCCTCATGGGAATTTGCGACTTACCGGCAATTGTGTGAGTGCTCTTCATTGCTTTGTTAATAACCAGCTCTTTTCCTACAGAGCACGTTTTCCTTGGTGGATGGAAACCATCCCTTCCTTGGGCATACACCTAATCAGAATATGTAGACAATTTCTATCTCTTAGAGAAGTAGGGATAACAAGCTTAAAAATAATTTACACAGAAGCACAGCAGCAAAATAATTAATTTGAATCCTTTTATTATGTTGTTGCCAGAATAAATATCTGTATAACAAGTTCTGTCATAGAAAAGTATATTAAAGGAATTGTGATTAGGCTTGTCATTCCCCTGGTGTATGTACAATTGAGTTTCTTTATAGCTAGCTTTTACCATATTCTTAAAATATTACAAACATATATAGTCCACATTAGTAATAGGAAATCAATGGATAGTTGCAAGAAAGAATGACTTTATAATGATATTTGACCTCCCAAGTCACCAGAAGATTTCAATATTGGTCTGGTTTCCTTCTTATCAAAGAGAATCCCTTTCCCCTACACCATCCAGCACCCCCGTTTCCCTCCCTCTCTCTTAATCTCTAAACTAGCTTTAGCTGCATGACTCCCATTTATCTTAATAGAAGTTACTTAATGAAGGCTATGCATATCACTTAGTAACTCAGTGGTTATTCTGTTTTGTGCTTTCTGATCTACAGGTGTTTGTTTGTTTTTTGGGTTTTTTTTTTTGTTTTTTTTTTTTTGCTTCAAATTATCACCAGTATATTTTACAACTGCTATTTGTGTTTCTAGCCAGATAATTCATGAGTTTATTTTAAAATATAATTATGCTTATGCAATCTCTGCAAGACATGATATTGACAACAGTGGCAAAATGTAGAATCAGGTACAAACGTTGTTATATGTGTGCATGCTGTGCATATAATTTTTTAATTTTTTTTCTGAGTGACTAAGCAGTTGTCATAGAGGTTTCGTCTGGAAGTGGACTAATAGCTTTTGGAATTGTCTTTTACAGTTCAAAAATGATAGTTAAAAACTATACTAATTTGTATTAATTCTTACCAGAAAAGGATTTACCCTTTTGTACATAATACTTTTAATTCTAAATATGAGTGTGTCCTGTAAACTTGCTTAAAATACTGACTTAAAAATGTAATTGGTCTTTATTTAAACTGAGACAACCCAGTGTATGCTACAAATAGTTTATTTTAGAAAGTATAGTCTTTGAAGGAAGTTCGCTGGTTCCAAAATGGTTGAATAGGAACAGCTCCAGTCTACAGCTCCCAGCATGAATGATGCAGAAGACGGGTGATTTCTGCATTTCCTACTGAAGTTTGAAGAGAGTAGTGATTCTCCCAGCACAGAGTTTGAGATCTGAGAACAGACAGACTGAATCCTCAAGTGGGTCCCTGACCCCCAAGTAGCCTAACTAGGAGACACCTCCCAGTAGGGGCCAACTGACACCTCATAAAGACAGGTGCCCCTCTGAGACAAAGCTTCCAGAGGAAGGATCAGGCAGCAACATTTACCATTCTGCAATATTTGCTGTTCTGCAGCCTCCCACTGGTGATACCCAGGCAAATAGGGTCTGGAGTGGACCTCCAGCAAACTCCAACAGGCTGCAGCTGAGGGACCTGACTGTTTGAAGGAAAGCTAACAGAAAGGACATCCACACCAAAACCCCATCTGTACATCACCATCATCAATGACCAAAGATAGATAAAATCACAAAGATGGGGAGAAAGCAGAACTCTAAAAATCAGAATACCTCTTCTCCTCTAAAGGAACACAGCTCCTCACCAGCGATGGAACAAAGCTGGATGGATAATGACTTTGATGAGTTGAGAGAAGAAGGCTTCAGATGATCAGTAATAACAGACTTCTCTGAGCTAAAGGAGGATGTTCGAACCCATCTCAAAGAAGCTAAAAACCTTGAAAAAAGATTAGACGAATGATTAACTAGAATAAACAGCATAGAGAAGACCTTAAATGACCTGATGGAGCCAAAAACCATGGCATGAGAACTATGTGATGCATGCACAAGCTTTAGTAGCCGATTCGATCAAGTGGAAGAAAGGGTATCAGTGATTAAAGATCAAATGAATCAAATGAAGCGAGGAGAAGTTTAGAGAAAAAAGAGTAAAAAGAACCAAACAAAGACTCCAAGAAAATGGGACTATGCAAAAAGACCAAATCTATGTCTGATTGGTGTACCTGAAAGTGATGGGGAGAATGGAACCAAGTTGGAAAATACTCTTCAGGATATTATCCAGAAAGTACAGTCTTTGATAATTTGAGCTAATCTTCTTTAAACTTGGTTTACCTTCTACTTAAAAACTTTAATGGTTTTCTATGTACTTCCTTCTCATAAACCTCTAAAGATTTTTATGCATAATGAATAAATTTTATATTTTAAACCTAGAACTCAGCCATTTGCACAGAAATCTCATCCTATTTATCCACAGTTTTATCCTCAACTCTCCAAGACAGAACTTCTCTTATGGCTAGAAAGGCTTCATGGGCATCCCCACACACTTGCTTATTCTTCCCTCAATTTTATATCAAAAAATGCCTCCCCCTTATATTTTGCCTACAAATTTTACTCACAGATGAAGACAAGGTTAAGTTCTTCCTTTTCCATGAAAGTTGAATTATTATTGAATCTTATTAAAGCCCACACTGAGCAGTTCTAGTTGAGCCTCCTATGGGTGCAAGACTTTGTGATCTATAATAGCTTTGCTTATTATAGATATGTAGGTATTGCCTCTGCCAGTGGGGCAGTAACCACCCTGAAAACAAGAGCCTCATCACAGAAAGGTTTTTATATTCACTCTAATATATACATATAGACATGGAATAAATGACTTTTATAAATTTGGAAGACTTCAAACTTGAAAGTGTTCATCTAGGCCAAAGCAGAGCAGCTGAGGATTTGAGAATATTCACATCTACAAGGGCATTTCCCTATCAGTAAGAACCTTCATTGATCCTATATAATATATGTCAAAATATTTAGATTAAATCATTCATTTATTTAATATATTAAAAATAGTAAAATGACTTGTGGGTTGAATAATGCAAAATTATATTACAGTTCAAATGTGGTTGAACATCAGCAAATTTATATGGTTCAACCTAACATTGGCCAACATATATGGATACAGTAGTAAATAAGAGGCTGTCTTTATGGAACATATAGTATAGACAATTAGAAGAATTGTATTTGATATTATAGGCCACTGAAAGTTCTCATTCTTGTCTAAATGATCTCATGACTGAATTTGTTTGGACACAAGTCCTTACAGCAATTAGATTTTAATAGTAGCTCCCAGTGACACTTGATGAGTAACGGTCTTTAAAAAAAAACAAATCTCAAGAGGTTGAGATGTGTCCCATATTCTCTTACCAATCTATTATAATGTTAGCTGTAATTTGTCAATTTCTATAGGTCCCCTAAGCTGGTCAATGCATATTGTATTGTCTCTTAAATTGAGAAACTTTATAATTTTAAAGTATGTTCTGTGTGCAATTATTGTTACCTTTTGTAGTTCCTTTCAAGTTCTTTCCCTATTATGACAAAAAGCTGTCACCTCAAAATTGGTGAATGAATTATTGTTCCCCATATTCATGCACATCTTTATTATTAAGGCTTAATTCATTTTTTAAGCTTTATAATTTCCCAGACCAAAAATAAGAGGTTGATTTCTTAATATTTATCCCTAAAATAGGCTGTTTTGCCTTTCCTGATGACCTGGCTTTGCCTAAATTGTTTAGAAGAACAATTTGGAAGAACAAATTGTTCTCTGGAAGAGCAGTGGCTAGAAAAAGACATAGTGTTCCAGAAACTGATGCCCCACAGCTCCCTGCAAGGTTAGGGCAGTACTTTCTCTGTTGTCCCCCTGATTATAACCTGCATATTGCTGGCCTTTTTGACTCAGAGCAGCACAAAGGGCTTATGTCTCCAAAAACTTGAACACAGTGACTCCATGTCTTGATCTGAACCCATCATTTGAAAAAACATAAGTTGGATTTACTTATTTATAAGTCCTTATATCTGTCTAATATAGACAAACATTATCTTCTGTGTTAATTATAGTAGATTTGTACCAAACTTGGTGAATGTATCTTATTTTTTATTCCTTAATAGTATTTTGGCATGTCACAGACCAGAAAAGTTGGAAACTATCAAGGCCTCCGTTTTTAAGAAAAGTTTTAAATGCTAATAAGAAATCATTAATGATTCACTTTCGACTGTTCTTCTTATTTTATCCTCTTTTAGCTCAGTGTTTCCTCGGTGTTTACATGTAAATACTCTATGATATGCCTGAGATTATCAGCTGATTCCTTTCTATTGTGTTACTATTTCATAAACTATTTCAAAAGCATTTTTGCATCCTATTTATATTTATGGAGGTATTTGAGTTATCAACTTTAGTTTTCTTTTGGGTGTACTGGCCTTAGACTGATTTTAACAAATTTCAAAACTTGGTGTTCAGTTTTAGACAAATCTCCAGAGGCTCAGTCCTTTGATTCACATAAAACTATAAGAGATTGTTGGCTTAGTTAGATCTTGTATAAATCTCAGGTATTTGTGTGTGAAAACCCAAAATAACACCTTCCCAAAATGTTTACTGCTTACTTTAATTTTACCTGATAAAAAACTTTCTTAGTGAATTTTATTTTAAGAAGCACAGTTTCACCCTGAGAATATGGTTAAGAGATTTGATTGGAGGTGGGTGGTTCCAAGATGGTCGAATAGGAAGAGTTCCAGTCTACAGCTCCCAGCATGAGCGATGCAGAAGACAGGTGATTTCTGCATTTCTAACTGAGGTACCAGGTTCATCTCACTGGGGCTTGTCAGACGGTGGGGCAGCGCAGTGGGTGCAGCCCACCGAGCATGAATCGAAACAGGGTGAGGCATTGCCTCACCCAGGAAGGACAGTGGGTCAGGGAATTCCCTTTCCTAGCCAAGGGAAGTGGTGATAGATGGCACCTGGAAAATCAGGTCACTCTCGCCCTAATACTGTGCTTTTCCAATGGTCTTAGCAAATGGCACACCAGGAGATTACATCCCGCACCTGGCTCAGTGGGTCCCATGTGCAGGGAGCCTCACTCATTGTTAGCACAGCAGTCTGAGATCAAACTGCAAGGTGGCAGTGAGGCTGGGGGAGGGGCGCCCACCATTGCTGAGGCTTGAGTAAGTAAACAAAACTGTCAGGAAGCTCGAACTGGGTGGAGCCCACTGCAGCTCAAGGAGGCCTGCCTGCCTCTTTAGACTCCACCTCTGGGGGCAGGGCATGACCAAACAAAAGGCAGCAGAAACCTCTGCAGACTTAAATGTCCCTGACTGACAGCTTTGAAGAGAGTAGTGGTTCTCCCAGCACAGAGATTGAGATCTGAGAATGGACAGACTGCCTCCTCAAGTGGGTCCCTGACCCCCAGTAGCCTAACTGGGAGGCAACCCCTAGTAGGGGCTGAATGACACCTCACATGGCCAGGTACCCCTCTGAGACAAAGCTTCCAGAGGAAGGATCAGGCAGCAACATTTGCTATTCAGCAATATTCGCTGTTCTGCAGCCTCCCCTGCTGATACCCAGGCAAACAGAGTCTGGAGTGGACCTCGAGCAAACACCAACAGATCTGCAGCTGAGGATCCGGACTATTAGAAGGAAAACTAACAAACAGCAAGGACATCCACACCAAAACCCCATCTTTACATCACCATCATCAAAGACCAAAGGTAGATAAAACCACAAAGATGGGGGAAAAACAGAGCAGAAAAGCTGAAAATTCTAAAAATCAGAGCACCTCTCTCCCTCCAAAGGAACATAGCTCCTTGCCAGCAATGGAACAAAGCTGGACGGAGAATGACTTTGATGAGTTGAGATAAGAAGGCTTCAGACGATCAAACTTCTCCTAGCTAAAGGAGGAAGTTCGAACCTATCACAAAGAGGCTAAAAACCTTGAAAACAGATTAGATAAGTGACTAACTAGAATAACCAGTGTAGAGAAGTCCTTAAATGACCTGATGGAGCTGAAAACCATGGCACGAGAACTACGTGGCGAATGCACAAGCTACCATAGCCGATTCAATCAACTGGAAGAAAGGGTATCAGTGACTGAAGATCAAAGGAATGAAATGAAGCGAGAAGAGAAGTTTAGAGAAACAAGAGTAAAGAGAACCAATCAAAGCCTCCAAGAAATATGGGACTATATGAAAAGACCAAATCTATGTCTGATTGGTGTACCTGAAAGTGACGGGGAGAATGGAACCAAGTTGGAAAACACTCTGCAGGATATTATCCAGGAGAACTTTGCCAACCTAGCAAGGCAGACCAACATTCAAATTCAGGAAATACAGAGAACGCCATAAAGATACTCCTCAAGAAGAGCAACTCCAAGACACGTAATTGTCAGATTCACCAAAGTTGAAATGAAGGAAAAAATGTTAAGGGCAGCCAGAGAGAAAGGTCGGGTTACCCACAAAGGGAAACCCATCAGACTAACAGCAGATCTCTTGGCAGAAACTCTACAAACCAGAAGGGAGTGGAGGTCAATATTCAACATTCCTAAAGAAAAGAATTTTCAACCCAGGATTTCGTATCCAACCACATTAAGCTTCATAAGTGAAGGAGAAATAAAATCCTTTACAGACAAGCAACTGCTGAGAGATTTTGTCACCACCAGGCCTGCCCTACAAGAGCTCCTGAAGGAAGCACTAAACATGGAAAGGAACAACTGGTACCAGTCACTGCAAAAACATGCCAAATTGTAAAGACTAGTGATGCTAGGAAGAAACTGCATCAACTAACAAGCAAAATAAGCAGCTAACATCATAATGACAGGATCAGATTCACATACAACAATATTAACCTTTAATGTGAATGGGCTAAATGCTCCAATTAAAAGACACAGACTGGCAAATTGGATAAAGAATCAAGAACCATCAGTGTGCTTTATTCAGGAGACCCATCTCATGTGCAAAGACACACATAGGCTCAAAATAAAGGGATGGAGGAAGATCTACCGAGCAAATGGAAAACAAAAAAAGACAGGGGTTGCAATCCTACTCTCAGATAAAACAGACTTTAAACCAACAAAGATCGAAAGAGACAAAGAAGACCATTGCATAATGGTAAAGGGATCAATTCAACAAGAAGAGCTAACTATTCTAAATATATATACACCCATTACAGGAGCACCCAGATTCAGGAAACAAGTCCTTAGAGACCAACAAAGAGACTTAGACTCCCACACAATAATAATGGGAGACTTTAACATCCCACTGTCAACATTAGACAGATAAATGAGACAGAAAGTTAACAAGGATATCCAGGAATTGAACTCAGCTCTGCACCAAGCAGACCTAATACACATCTACAGAACTCTCCCCCCAAATCAACAAAATATACATTCTTCTCAGTACCACATCGCACTTATTCCAAAATGGACGACATAGTTGGAAGTAAAGCACTCTTCAGCAAATGTAAAAGAATAGAAATTATAACAAACTGTCTCTCAGACCACAGTGCAATCAAACTAGAACTCAGGATTAAGAAACTCACTGAAAACCTCTCAACTACATGGAAACTGAACAACCTGCTCCTGAATGACTACTGCGTACATAACGATATGAAGGCAGAAATAAAGATTTCTTTGAAATCAGTGAGAACAAAGATATAACACATCAGAATCTCTAGAACACATTTTTTTTTTTTTTTTTTTTTTTTTTTTTTTTGAGAGGGAGTCTCGCTCAGTCACCCAGGCTGGAGTGCTGTGGCCTGATCTCAGCTCACTGCAAGCTCCGCCTCCCGGGTTCACGCCATTCTCCTGTCTCAGCCTCCCGGGTAGCTGGGACTACAGGCGCCTGCCACGTCACCCGGCTAGTTTTTTGTAGTTTTTAGTAGAGACGGGGTTTCACCGTGTTAGCCAGGATGGTCTCGATCTCCTGACCTCGTGATCCGCCCGTCTCGGCCTCCCAAAGTGCTGGGATTACAGGCTTGAGCCACCGCGCCCGGCCTCTAGAACACATTAAAAGCAGTGTGTAGAGGGAAATTTACAGCGCTAAATGTCCACGAGAGAAAGCAGGAGATATCTAAACTTGACATCGTAACATCACAATTAAAAGAACTAGACAAGCAAGAGCAAACACATTCAAAAGCTAGCAGAAGCCAAGAAATAACTAAGATCAGAGCAGAACTGAAGGAGATAGAGACATAAAAAACCCTTCAAAAAATCAATGAATCCAGGAGCTGTTTTTTGAAAAGATCAACAAAATTGATAGACTGCTAGCAAGACTAATAAAGAAGAAAAGAGAGAAGAATCAAACAGATGCAATTAAAAAAATGATAAAGGGAATATCACCACCAATCCCACAGAAATATAAACTACCATCAGAGAATACTATAAACTCCCTACGCAAAGAAACTAGAAAATCTAGAAGAAATGGATGAATTCATGGACACATACACTGTCCCAAGACTAAACCAGGAAGAAGTTGAATCCCTGAATAGACCAATAACAGGCTCTGAAATTGAGGCAATAATTAATAGCCTACCAACCAAAAAAAGTCCAGGAGCAGATGGATTCACAGCCCAATTCTACTGGAGGTACAAGGAGGAGCTGGTACCATTCCTTCTGAAACTATTCCAATCAATAGAAAAAGAGGGAATCCTCCCTAACTCATTTTATGAGGTCAGCATCATCCTGATACCAAAGCCTGGCAGAGACACAATTAAAAAAGAGAATTTCAGTCTAATATCCCTGATGAACTTCGATGCAAAAATCCTCAATAAAATACTGGCAAACCAAATCCAGCAGCACATCAAAAAGCTTATCCATCATGATCAAGTTGGCTTCATCCCTGGGATGCAAGGTTGTGTCAACATATGCAAATTAGTAAATGTAATCCGGTATATAAACAGAACCAAAGACAAAAACCACATGATTATCTCAATAGATGCAGAAAAGACCTTCAACAATATTCAACAGCCCTTCATGAAAAAAACTCTCAATAAACTAGGTATTGATGGGACGTATCACAAAATGATAAGAGCTATTTATGACAAACCCACAGCCAATATCATACTGAATGGGCAAAAACTGGAAGCATTCCCCTTGAAAACTGGCACAAGACAGGGATGCCCTCTCTCACCACTCCTATGCAACACAGTGTTGGAATTTCTGGCCAGGGCAATCAGGCAGAAGAAAGAAATAAAGGGTACACAAGTAGGAAAAGAGGAAGTCAAATTGTCCCTGCTTGCAGATGACATGATTGTATATTTAGAAAACCCAATCATCTCATCCCAAAATCTCCTTAAGCTGATGGGCAACTTCAGCAAAGTCTCAGGATACAAAATCAAAGTGCAAAAATCACAATAATTCTTATACACGAGTAACAGACAGAGAGCCAAATCATGAGTGAATTCCCATTCACAATTGCTTCAAAGAGAATAAAATACCTAGGAATCCAACTTACAAGGGATGTGAAGGATTTCTCCAAGGAGAACGACAAACCACTGCTCAACGAAATAAAAGAGGACACAAACAAATGAAAGAACATTTCATGTTCATGGATAGGAAGAATCAATATCATGAAAATGACCATACTACCCAAGGTAATTTATAGATTCAATGCCATCCCCATCAAGCTACCAATGACTTTCTTCATAGAATTGGAAAACACTATTTTAAAGTTCATATGGAACCAAAGAAGAGCCCTCATTGCCAAGATAATCCTAAGCCAAAAGGACAAAGCTGGAGGCATCATGCTACCTGACTTCAAACTGTACAACAAGGCTACAGTAACCAAAAGAGCATGGTACTGGTACCAAAGCAGAGATATAGACCAATGGAACAGAACAGAGCCCTCAGAAATAATACCACACATCTATAACCATCTGATCTTTGCAAACCTGACAAAAACAAGAAATGGGGAAAAGATTCCCTATTTAATAAATGGGGTGCTAGGAAAACTGGCTGGCCATATGTAGAAAGCTGAAATTGGATCCCTTCCTTACACCTTATACAAAAATTAATTCACGATGGATTAGAGACTTAAATGTTAGACCTAAAACCATAAAAACCCTAGAAGAAAACCCAGGCAATACCATTCAGGACATAGGCATGGGCAGGGACTTCATGTCTAAAACACCAAAAGCAATGGCAACAAAAGCCACAATTGACAAATGGGATCTAATTAAACTAAAGAGCCACTGTACAGCAAAAGAAACTACCAGCAGAGTGAACGGGCAACCTACAGAATGAGAGAAAATTTTTGCAATCTACTCATCTGACAAAGGGCTAATATCCAGAATCTATGAAGAACTCAAACAAACTTACAAGAAAAAACAACTGCATCAAAAATTGGGCAAAGGATATGAACAGACACTCCTCAAAAGAAGACATTTATGCAGCCAACAGACACATGAAAAAATGCTCATCATCACTTGTCATCAGAGAAAAGCAAATCAAAACCACAATAAGATACCATCTCACACCCATTAGAATGGCGATTATTAAAAAGTCAGGAAATAACTGGTGCTGGAGAGGATGTGGAGAAATAGGAACACTTTTACACTGTTGGTGGGACTGTAAACTAGTTCAACCATTGTGGAAGACAGTGTGGCAATTTCTCAAGGATCTAGAACTAGAAATACCATTTGACCCAGCCATCCCATTACTGGGTTACATACCCAAAGGATTACAAATCATGCTGCTATAAAGACACATGCACACATATGTTTATTGTGGCACTATTCACAAAGACTTAGAAGCAACCCAAATATCCATCAATGATATATTGGATTAAGAAAATGTGGCCGATATACACCATGGAATACTATGCAGCCATAAAAAAGGATGAGTTCATGTCTTTTGTAGGGACATGGATGAAGCTGGTAACCGTCATTCTCAGCAAACTATTGTAGGGACAAAAAAGCAAACACTGCATGTTCTCACTCATAGGTGGGAAGTGAAGAATGAGAACACTTGGACACAGGAAGGGGAGCATCACACACTGGAGCCTGTCATGGGGTGGTGGGAGAGGGGAGAGATAGCATTAGAAGATATACCTAATGTAAATATCGAGTTAATGGGTGCAGCACACCAATAAGGCACATGTATACATATGTAACAAACCTGCACATTGTGCATATGTACCCTAGAACTTTATTTTTTTTAATAAACAAAAATTAAAAGGGAGAGATTTGATTGGCTTCAGTCAAGATGATATATGTGGTTCTTTTTGTCCTTCAGACCTTGGGATACCAAGTTTCTTTTATTTATTTATTTGTTTGTTTGTTTGTTTGTTTGTTCAAGACAGAATCTTGCTCTGTTGCCGAGGCTGGAATGCAGTGGTGTGATCTTGGCTCACTGCAACCTCCGCCTCCCAAGTTCAAGCAGTTCTCCTGCCTCAGTCTCCCAAGTAGCTGGGATTACAGGTGCGTGCCACCATGCCCAGCTAATTTTTTTGTATTTTTGGTAGAGACAAGATTTCACCATTTTAGCCAGGAGGGTCTCGATCTCCTGGAGATACCATGTTTGTTAAGAAGAACATCATTCTGAACTCTACTAGACACCCTGCCTAAACTAATATGGAATATTCACTCAATGTGTCTACAGTAGCGTCTCTTGTTTTACAATAATCACTTAGCTACTAGTTGCTGTGGGTTTATTATTTAATCTCTATTACCTGATTTTAAATGCATTGTTGCCTTCAAGGAAAAAAAAATGGTATATTACAATGTCCTTACACTAGACAGCTATTTTGAAAATCAGATTACCTATTTAAAAATGCTGCATTTCTCCTAATATTTTCATGTGACCTAATTAAGCTGACCTTGCTTTCCTGAAGAAGTGTCAGTAACTCTTGGTGTTCCCTATTTGGATTATGAAGTCTCTCAGTGTCTTAAGATTAGGGTGATGAGGCTAAGGTTTTACCAGTTTATGTCAGGTGGCCTTATTGACTTTTTGAGAGTAGCTGCCAAGTTTTTAGCTTTCTGATAAAGCAATAGCAACCTAACCAAAGCTCCCTAAGAGAAGCTTTCCATAAACTATTAGTTAGGATGGGGGAAGTATCCTTGCAAGGGAGGTTTTGTTTTTGTTATTTCTTTTGCCTGGACTCATCAGAGTTCAGTTGCCAGGCTTATCAGAATTGAAATAAAGGCAGTATTTACTGATCATAATAGAATTGTGTCACCTTTACTAACATTCAATTCCCTTCCTATGTATCATCAAATGCACATGAATCCCATGATCATCTCTAATAACTAAGTCTCTGCTAGGAACTATGAAAACCTAAAACTTTTAAAATCCAATTGTTACCTTTCTGAATGTGAACATGTAAAATTATGAAACCTAACCATTGCAACATTCCTGTCATGCCCCAATTGTAGTTAGAAAGACATTTTCATGTCTAGATTAGTTAAGAAAACAAAAGTCATCTTATTAAGGAAGTCATTTTCTAAACAAGATTTGAGCTAATGCTGTGCTTTGTCTTGTATTTTGCTGTCTTCTTTTTTAAAATTAGTTTTTTAAATAAATCTCCATTATAATTTTAATACAAATGCCAAAAGGAGACTATTCTGAGATATGTATTTACTATCTGAGATGACCGTGGTGCTTATGGTCATTATTTATCTTCCTTATTTTCATAAATGCCTGGGAATAAACCTCTTATAGATACAAAATGCTAGTTTTCAAACTTAACACTATTCTAGATTTCCCATTATTAAGTAAATAATACTAATTTTGGATAGTTTGATAGATTCTCATCAAATTAATAGATCATAATTGGAATGGCCTTACTTAAAAGATAGGTTCCACCAGGGTGGTGGCTCACGCCTGTAATCCCAGCACTTTGGGAGGCCAAGGTGGGCAGATCACAAGGTCAGGAGATCAAGACCATCCTGGCTAATGCGGTGAAACCCCGTCTCTACTAAAACTACAAAAAATTAGCCGGGTGTAGTGGCAGGCACCTGTAGTCACAGCTACTCGGGAGGCTGAGGCGGGAGAATGGTGTGAACCTGGGAGGCTGAGCTTGCAGTGAGCCGAGATTGTGCCACTACACTCCAGCCTGGATGACAGAGCAAGACTCTGGGGAAAAAAAAAAAAAAAAAAAAAAAAAGATAGGTTCCATGGCTTATACAAAAGATATGGGCCATTCTGCCCCAAAGCAGCTGAAAGTGAGGTAGCATAGGAATCTGTGTAAGTGCTGATAGATATTTGCCACATATATCAAGAATTCATGGGAAAACTATGGTTTCAAACATGAAACTGAAATTGATCATGTCAAGGAATCTGACATTGGTTCAATGTCCAAATTTTGTTACTATTTTCCAATCCTAAATGACAATGCAAACCTAAATATATATGCTTTTCATTGGAAAGGATATGTTGGGGTCAACAAATGAGTCTCTAGGAGGATGCTTAAACCTTTATTAAGAAATAAATGTCCCAATTCAGGCATATACAAAATAGTACCATGATTTACAACTGTGCATTTTAATAAGTGGCCCTTATAACTTAAATTTTTAAATTTTTAAATATGTTCTGTGTACAATGATGTAACTTTTGTCATCGCTTTTAGTAATTCATCACAAAAGCAAATACTCACATAATGGGTATTTAACTTGCAACGAACATGCATTTCTCATTGACAACTCTACATATCATGCTCCAAAGACTATTTATATGGGCCTCAAATATATGGACCTCACTTCTGATTGGTGCACAAGAATCCTTTGTGAAGGAATTCAAATTTTTTCTCTGTTAGTAAAATTATTGAAAATCATCATTAGAACTCTAAAATTGATTTTTTGCTTTATACTAAAACTTCTATTTGATGATCATTAATGATTATCCTGAAATGGCAATATAATACAGCCATTTGATATATAAGAATAGCTCATTTATTAGTCAAGTTGCATAATTTTGAGAATTTGCTCATAAACAAATTTTAAGAAAGAGGATGAAGCTGTTAATCTCGTTGAATATACTATATGTGTTTGTATGAATGAGTTATTGGACAGAAAGGAATTTTTCTATTTGCTGTGACAGATAAATATTCACTAAATGCTTTGAGATTAAAGGATTCAATTTAGAAATATCCTAGATATTTTGAGGGAATGACATTGATACATGTGAGCTATCTTTGAAAAACTAATAATTGAGTGAGACTCTTTCAACTACATCATGGAAATTGTTTTTCATATTTAATTATGAAAGATCCAATGTGCTTATTTGAAGTACTTTTCTTTTATCTCTATGGAGAAGACTAACCATAGTAAAAGCTTTGATTCACTTTTTAAGATCGTGCCTTGGCTGCAGCCTTTAAATTAGTCATTATACATTTTATTCTTCCCTTGGCACGTATTTCAGGACTAATTTTCTTTTTATTAAGAGGGGAGAAATAATAGTTTTTTGGATAAGCTAGTCATTCTTAGTATTTGGCCAGATTTCATTTTTCCCACCTTAGACTGACTTTATAAATAGTATTTAATATCTTGATAGCTATATACCCTACAGACTCAGTGATTCTTACTTTAAAATAAAGAAATATTTTCAGTCTTATCTCAGATGATGATTATGCTAAAGATGTATTATGTAAACACTAGAAAAATCTTTAAATCTTTCAGAATGAGTACTGGCCTCCCTCTAGCACCATAATGTGTTTTCTTAAATTTCCCTGAAAAATTATACAGCAAAAAGTTTCTAATAATGTCTATTTTATTTTCTTTCTATTTAGTATACATTTAGCAAGTATAAAGGATATTCCAAACCTTGGATTAGATAATAATGGGAGATACACCTTGGATTTCTTGGTAGTTCATAGTTTATTTTCTGGCATACTTTTTCTGGACATATCATTTATTTAATAAAGGTGAGTTCAGGCAGCTCTCTGCTTCTTCTCACATATAGTAGCTAGACCATAATTCTCAATATCATTCAATCCAGATAACCATAGTTACCAATATTACAGTCACAAAAACAAATAAGTTTCTTCTTATTTAAGAAAATGTCCTGAAAATTGCTTTATGTAATCAATCAACCCTCCCCCATTTATTGCGACCATACCACCTTAGCTCACAAGAAACAACCTAAAACGACAATTTTCATTCAATCACAGTCATCAATTAGAAGCTGGTATGAAATGTTTAGTGTGATCCAGGCTGTTCTGAAATCAAGTATCTTTTCTCTGTCTTGAAAAACTTTGGCATGATAGAAATTTTATCAGTTATTTACCATTAGGTTTCTCCTACCATATTTTTACTGGCAGAAATCTAAGTCTAGTCAGTTTGACTCCTGTCAGCAGGCAGACTATAGATACTGGAAAGTACAGCTTAATTCCATCTAATTTCAAGTCTCACTAGCTTAAATCTACTGAGGAAGATTACATAACTGAAACAAGCAAATTAGGGACTCAAAATAACGTAATGAGGACAGTAAAGATTAACTTCAGTGCTTTTAAAAAATTCACCTGGCTTTTCTCTTGGAAGGCCTGTGCAACTAACATAATACCAGATTATTTAGTACCTAAATGCATCTGGACTTTATTTAAAGTTGATCATTTTGTTGACTCATTCAAAAATCTTCTTGCTGAGCTCTTACTTGTTTTGTCTTGGGATTTCACATAATTTTTAAGAGGTACAAGAAGGAGAAGCCATAATGGATGATAAAAGCTGTAACTCCCTTCACTAGACTGTAAATAAAACCTTGTATTAATTCTTTTGCCGTGACAGAAAGCAGTGCAGCAAATACTTCTGGGGCCAGTTATTTAATCATTTTATTTGGCCATGGGAAAATAATCTAGGTAGCTTTCATGCTTTTTTGTGTGTGAACTGTCATAATTAAGGTGAATTGGAAAATAATTGATTACATAGTTGAATGACAAATACTGTACTCTGAAAAGCAATAGTTTTAACCAGTATCATTTATCAGCCAGATCACTGTATTAGCATCCTAAAAATAAGTTCCTTGCTCCAAATCTTGCCTCTTTCCATTCTCTCCTGAAAAGGCAGCAAAAGTGATCTTTGTAAAATTGAAATCTAACCATGTCACTTTCTTCTTAAAATCTTTATTTTGCCTCACTGTGGTTTTCAAGGAAAATTACAAACTCCTTGGTTGTGAATACAAAGTTCTTGATATCATATTCCCTGTCTACAATTGTAGATTCATCTTCTGCCCCAGCTCACATGCTCTGCTCCGACCATATGACTTACTGTTCCCTAAAGGCATCTCCTTCTGACTTTGACACCTCTGTTTCACCTAAGATATATATATATATATATATATATAATATCTTATATATAATATATACACATATGTATGATATATACATATAACTAAGATAACCTAAGATATATATAATATTGATACACACATAATATGTACATATATAATATATACATATGTATTATATATACGTATATGTATATATATAAATATATGCGTATATTTATCGTGTGTGTGTGTGTGTATATCACTAAGAGGTGTTGTTTTAGTTTCTCTCTGCCCTCTCTGCCTGATGAAATCCTAATCATTTACTTACTCAATGATTTTTCAAGATTTTCTCATGATCATCTCTTCCAGGAAGACTTCCAAGAGACACTATCTTGATTCTTCGTCTGTGGTCCAGTAGTAGCTGCTGCATGTTTCATATAGTTCTCTAATCATTGGTTTCCTTATGTTTCTCCCTCTATTAGATTATGTGCATTTTAAAGGGAAAAAAAGTACAGTATTACATTCCTCACTGTGTTCTAGGTGCCCAGGGCTGTCCTTGGATACATGTAATAGGTCCTCCATGAGCAAACCTTTGCTAAATCCATGAGTGGTAAAGATTTCTATATTCAAACCAAGGCTCTGACAATACTTCACTGTAAAGCCTCAATTTTTTTTTTAATATAAGGATAGAGATTCTTGCCTCAGGTGGGTTGTTATAACTGTTAAGGGCAGTGTAAAAGTTCCTTGAAATTTCAAAAGAAAAAAGATACAAAGATGATAGCATTATTGTTAAACATATTCTTTATGCAGCAATTGGGTGAGACTAGTAAGGGAGAAAAATAAA
Organism: Rhinopithecus roxellana; assembly: GCF_007565055.1. Classification (NCBI taxonomy): domain Eukaryota; kingdom Metazoa; phylum Chordata; class Mammalia; order Primates; family Cercopithecidae; genus Rhinopithecus; species Rhinopithecus roxellana. The sequence goes on along the minus strand of NC_044559.1, from coordinate 60,714,607 downwards.
CTGAAGTTATGAATCTTTTCTTTTTCACTTGTTTTTCTGAAGTCCCTAGGAGTATTTTTTTGCTATAGGAACACAAGGAGTTTGTCATGTTTTTCTTTTAATGCTTTATAGCTCTCTGATTCCAAGTGCTGAGTAAGAAAGGTGACTCTTTTACTATAAGATTGGTAATAACATTTCAACTCAAAACTCGCTAATCAAATTGACAAGCTGCCCACAAAAATAAAATCCTGCAATAACACATTCCTATTTTTAAAATATTTTTTGGCATTTTATATTTTTTCATTATTTGGTAGAGTGAAATTTTATTGTTGTGGGATGTTCAGTTCACTTGAGAAACCAAACTTAAGAAAAAGACAACTAGCAATTGTCTTTATTGAAGAACAAATATAGAGATAAAACTGAAGAGAAAAAATGGCTTTAAATGTGTTGTAAAACAGAAAGTCAGGTTAGTTATTTGGGAAGCCACAAAAACTACCATCTCCTAGGCCATAGTTTCAGAAGTTTCTCAGCTTTATCGGATTTTACATACTAAAATGAAAGAACAGAAGACTAATTCTGAAAGAAGCACCAATGAAACACTAAGTATGTTCCTTCTTCCTCTTGGCAGAGTAGCTGTTGAGGTAGCTATTGAGGACAAAATCAAGTGTATCAGAAAGTTTAGTGAACAAAAACCCAGAAAAACTAATTCTACTTCTTGACTTGGTGATTTGGCTGGAAGGTAAGGCAGGAAGAGGGGTTAATTTTGCTTCTTTGAGTGTCTGTTTCTTCATCTGTATGATGAATGAGCAGGACTAGCTGTTCTCTGATACCCCTTAGATCTGAAGTTACCTGATTCTAAACAAACCTAGTTTTTATATCTTCAGGTACAACTTTCTTTCACCTCAACCAAACCCCATTTTCTCAAGCTGGAAGGGAGAAAGGAAAGGAGGAAGAGAGAAAAGAAAGGTGAGAAAGAGAAAATAAGGTAAGCTATAAGGAATAGAGGCAGAGAAGAAGGGAGGGAAGGAAGAAATGAGTAAGAAAGAAAGGAAAGATTCCAAAAACTTCACTGTTTCAAAAACTTTACTCTCTCAAGCCTTGCAGTAAAGAAGTTATTTCTAATAATACCAAATATGAATAATTCCTATCGTACATGCGTAAGTTTGGTTTATTAGTAGTAAACAGATTATCATTCCTATGATATAAGAAGTGAAGTTGCTTTCTGATAATAAAATTTTAAAGATATAATTTAAAACTTATTTATTTTATATACTATATAAACTTCCACAAATAATTTGAAAAAATAATGTCCATAAATATTTCAAAAAATAATTTTTTGTAACATTTTAAAATGATTTTTTGCATGGTATGATACTTTTTTTTTACACTTAAAATATTCCTAGGCACTAGCCATGATAGCAAAGACACGGACTCAACCTAGATGCTCATCAATGGTGGACTGGAAATGAAAATGTCTTATATATACACCACAGAATATATATAGCCACATAAAAGGTTCCTTGCAGCAATATAGATGCAGCTGGAGTCCATTATCCTAAGCAAATTAATGCAAGATCAGAAAACCAAATACTATATTATCTCACTTATAAGTGGGAGCTAAACATCGAATACAAGTAGACATAAAGATGGCAACAATAGGCACTGGGGACTACCGGACCAGGGAAGGCGGGAGGGGGGTCATTGGCTGAAAAACTGCCTATTGGGCACTGTGACCACTACCTGTGCAACAGGATCATTTGTAAGCCAAACCTCAGTGTTATGTAATATACCCATGTAACAAACCTGTACATGTGACCTTTAATCTATAATAAATGTTGAAATTGTAAACAAAACATATTGCTAGAAAGCACTAAATAGCCATAAATATTCAATTATGTTGACCTTTATGGAATTTCAATCTGTTCTCTTTCTATATCTCTGATGGCTTTCTTTTGACTCTTCTTTTTCTCCTTGATCGGATGATACCACCAACTTCTCCCCCAATCCCACACACATATAAATGCATATAAATAGTCATGCTTCTATTCTCTTCCTCCCAGCTTCTTTTTCTTCTCTTATGCTTTTTCCCTCTCATTGTGGTCTTTAACTGTTATAGTTGCTAAGGTAGGACATGAAACTCTGTAATATCTCTAATATTGCAGATTAAGAAATGCTGCTGGGTTAGATAACTAAGTGTTACTTCACAAGGGGCCATAGGAAAGGTGTGTCAGAAAGAATCCTTATGATATGGACACTGACCTTGTTAATGTTCTGGGCACCAGCATACACTCCCACTTCCACCCACACACCCACACACAAAAACTCATAATTAGTACTGCCTTTGGGTTGTTACTACCTCTTGTCTTGATGAATCTTAAGTGATAGAAAGAGAGGCTGAAGTTTTATCCATTCTAGAGTAGGAGAAATATGCTTATAAGAGAGTTATGAGTATGGGCTTTATTGTCATACACTCCTGGAATTTCAGTTCTGGATTCAACTAGTTATGTCATCTTGGGCAAGTCATATACATTCTTTGACACTTAGAAACCTCATGTAGCAGACAGATGATGATGAATATACTGTAACTCTTCATCTTGTGAAGATTAAATAAGATAATGTACCATAAAGCTCTTAGTGCAGTAAACTTTACTTTTCATCTGGAGATGTGAAAAATGTATTGGGGTTGAACCTGAAGACCATGCCTGAAGACCATGCCTCAGAGTGTGGTTCTCATCTAGCTGCATCTGTGTCTACTACTACATCAGAACTTCTGTGGGTGGGGCTGAGAGGATGGATTTAGATGAGGATCCTGGATGATGCTTTGGCACCGAGATGTTTCAGAAACACTGCCCCAGAGACTTATCCTCGATTTAAAAATAAAAATCAATAGAAATATTGGATTCAATATGTAGTTTTCAATTTCCAATCAAGGTTTCTACTGTGTACTTTCAAAAATATTCTTTCTTTATCTTCTGTACATTTGTACTGAAAACAATACATTTTGATGTAGGTGTATTTGGAATAACTTGTTTCTTCATCCATAACTTTTGAATAACAATTACAAAGAGACCAAATTTTTAAATGTATATTTTCACAGTGCCTGGTCATTCACAAATATTAAATTTAAGTGTGACATTAGTTTAATCATTTTCAATTGTGTGGGATGTTTTCAAGTTGAGAGAATAACTGAAAGGGATTCTATGTCATAAGTACATAAAATTTAAATGAAGTTTTTACCAATATATATTGTGTCCTAGAGAATTTGTGGTTAAAGATCTAATCTTCACCAAGAATCAAGAAAAATTAAGCCAAAAATGTGCTATTCAAATAGAAAACATTTGTGATCAAATGAGGACTATACCAGGTTAAAAAATATTTATTTATTTATTCCTATTTCCATAAGTTTCATTATATCTACACTATTCCCAGGATGACCCCAATAGAAGTGTTCTTGTCAGGCAGGCATGAATTCCTCATTCTATACCTGTGAATATGCATGGATGTCATCAGTGGTAAAGTGAGTCTTCCTAAATGCTAAATGCCAAGTAGAATAAGAGCAAATGTTGGGCTTAGTTGATTTAGCTATAAAAATACTCAGTGATAAATAAAAATGGTTTAATTATACAATTATGTTTGGTTTAAGAAAAACAAGTACTTGTTCCTATTTGAAGAGACAACAGCTAAAATGAAAAAGATTTGGCAAAGAAAGCATGGTAATGGAATTATTTCTTAAACTGACATGTAGACAAGCAAGTAGATAAAAATCTCTGTCATGTCTTCAGCATGACATTTTAGACAGATCAATGAACTGAAGGTGTGAAGAGAGTGGAATGAATACAGCAGTCCCCTCTTATCCAAGATTTCACTTTCTATAGTTTCAGTTACCCAGGATCAACTCGTGTCATTGTGTTGTATCAACAGTACAATAAGATATTTTGAGAGAGAAAAAGAGAACAGAAGAGACAACATTCACATAACTTATATTGTATGGTTATAGTTGTTCTTTTTTATCATTAGTTGTTAATCTCTTACTATGCCTAATTTATAAATTAACCTATCATGGACATACATATATGTATGTGTATTTGGTACTTGGTACTGTTCAGTTTCAGGCATCCAATGAGGGTATTAGAAAGTATCCCTTGCAGATAAGGGGGGACTTCTGCAATACACTAAGAATTGGAAAGCACAGCATGCATTACTTCATCAGGGAAAATGCCTTATATATTGCTATAACACACAGAAATGATACCAATGGGACAGAAAAACAAGCAGGCTTCATTGATTTTCCCTGGCTCCTCATATTCCTTACTAATGCACTTGAGGACGTAAATAATGCATACAACAGATTACATTAGAGGTGATTGTCTCTTTATTACATGCATAAGTCAAAGGGCATTATTAGTGCGTTACAGACTTGGAATCAGTTCCAGATTGCAGAGTCTCTTTGCCTAATGACTGTCACAAGTGGGAAACTCACAAGCCAAAGCAACCAAACAAGACTATTTTCATAGTTGGCTCATATATTGCCTTCCTTTGTGTCATAAAAATAAAATGTTATTTTATGGAACACTTTTTTAATGCATGAAATTTTTATCAGCTAAGAAAAGACATAAAAGGTTTTCATAAAGGAATATTGTATCATCCTTTGTGATCCTTCTTAAATTGGTTGTTGTTATTTCTTTTTTAACCTAGGCAAGATAATCATAAACAAATTGATGTTACAAGCCTTATGTGATTGTGTCAATAATTTGTATAGCCTGGGGAAGGACTATACATCTTAATCCATTACTTTCATTGCTTAATTATGGTAGATGTTCAATAAAGCAGGATGGTTCTTCCATAGAATTTCATATTATTGATAAATAAAAAAAAGGATCCTCTGCTTGATCACACATTTGTATATGATCTACACAATGTTAATTGAACTATATTTTGTTCTAGTAAATTCTGCAACAGTGACGTACTTTGACTTTGTCACTACAGAAGCACTGTTAATTTAATTTTAGTACCACTGATTTGTATAACATTTATTTCTGCAGGCTTTTTATCTCCCAGAGCCTTCTATATTATGTTCAATATCTGGCTTTGATGAACATTTTCAATGGTAAAACAAACTCAGTCCCCTTTTGGTGGGTAGGTTATGTTTTTTCCCTTACTCCCGAGTGGGATCTGTGCAAAAGCACAAAGGACTGATTAAGTTTTCAGTTAAGATGATGGGATGTATGAGATTTATGAATGGAATGTTGATGACCTAGAAATCCATGGCCTCTGCACAAAAGCCAAGCTAATTTCTAGAATATGTAAGAAAAAGTAAACTTGATTTAATAGATAGGAACGTATTACTTCTTTTTAAAATCTATTATAAATTCTTTCTGACACCATAACAGACCTTCCCTCTTGCAACTTAATAGGATTAAGTTTAATAGGATTAAATTTAGTTCTAATTAAAAAAAAACTTTTTATTTTAGAGTGATTTAAAATTCACAGAAAAGTTGCAAATAAAATACTATGCCCCATGCCCAGTTTTCCCTACTGGCAATATCTTGTATTTATTTCAACTAATGACCAATATTGATACATTATTATTGACTAAAGTCCAGTCCTAACATTTAAAAAATGCATTATATTGAAAATAAAATATTTTATATATAATTAATTGATTGTTTCTCAGCTTTAAAATAAAGACCAATTAGAAAATGTATGTAGCAAGAATAGCATCCCATACCAATTCATAAGGAATGATTTTGTGATTCAATATAGGTGACCAGATAGAAATGTATAACAAATATACAGTTTTGTAGATGCTATTGTGTTATAATTTATTTCAATAGAATATTTATGTAGACTTTAATGTACCATATCTAAAATAAATTCTGCAAGAAACATTGTGTGTTTAGACAGTTTTGAACAGAGCTGGGCAGGGTGTTTCATGCCTGTAATCCTAGCGATTTGGGAGGCTGAGATGACAGGATTTCTTGAGGCCTAGGAGTTTGAGAACAGCCTGGGTAACATAGTGAGACCCCGTATCTACAAAAAAAAAAAAAAAGAAAGAAAGAAAGAAAAAGTTAGCTGGGTGTGGTGGCACATGCCTATAGTCCCAGATATGCTGCAGGGGGGGAAGCTAAGGCAGGAGAATCATATGAGCCTGGGAAGTTGTGGCTGCAGTGAGCCGTGGTTGTGCCACTGCACTCCATCCTGGGTGACAAGAGAGACAGAGTGAGATCCTGTCTCAAAAAAATTAAATAAAGAAAAAAAAGTTTTCGACAGAAAGATATCTTCCCATTTAACTTGAAAAAATTAAGTATTATATTGTAAAGTCAATCATCTCAGTAATAGCTGTTTACTAAGCACTGTGTGTCAGGTGTTTCGCAAAGTGCTTGACACACATTAGGTTCCATCCTATCAACAGCCCTTCAGTGTTTGTTTCTACGTTACAGATGAGGAAATTGAAACTTAGCAAAGCATAGAAAGTAGCTTAGGGACAAACAGCCAAGAAATGATCGATACAGGTTTAAAAGAGGAGGAAGAAGGGGTGGGTAGAGGAAAGCGAGGAAGTGGAGAAGGGGAGGAAGAAGAAGAAGAGAAAATATGTCCAGGGAAAATAATCTGCTAAAGTGTAAAGTATACCTCATGTTTATAACAGGAGATTCAGTATTTAAATCCAATCCTGATTAATAGAATAGAGTATTTAGTCATCTTTGCATTACGTAAATGAGAATGATTGGTCTACATTGGCATTTTTGCAAATTAGTTTTTTTTTTCAAATAGTGCTACTGGTAGGTTTATCAGGGAAGTGATATAGAACTGGTTTAATACAAAAGGCTGGCTGGGCAAGGTGACTCACGCCTATAATCCTAGCACTTTGGGAGGCTGAGGCAGGCAGATCATCTGAGATCAGGAGTTCGAGACCCACCTGGCCAACATGGCAAAAACTCCATCTCTACTAAATATACAAAAATTAGCTGGGCAAGGTGATGCATGCCTGTAATATCAGCTACTTGGGAGGCTGAGGCAGGAGAATTGCTTGAACCCAGGAGGAGGAGGTTGCAGTGAGCTGAGATCGCGCCACTGCAATCCAACCTGGGTGACAGAGCTAGACTCTGTCTCAAAACAAAAACAAAAACAAAAACAAAAAAAGGCTACTGTAACGTGTGAAAAGTATTAATGAATTTTATGTCACAAGTTTTCATCTTTTACAAGGAGACGTTTGTGGTGGTTATTTATAAAGAGGCCGAGAGATAAAAATTATATTAAACTGAGTAGTTCATATAAGGAATTAAAATGAATTATTACTTTAGCGGAGTTGTGGGTTCTGTTACTCAAGATTTCTAAGTGGAGATAGTAGGAAACTTTTCTTTCGGTTTAGTAATGCATAGATATGTGTGCATCTTTCTGTTATAAGGTAGAGGCTTAGGATGTTTGGGACTCTTGTTATATTCCTGACCCTGAATTCCTTTCTTGTTTAGGGAATAGCAAGATAAATATACCTGGGGCACCATCTGGAAATGTATTATCTCTCTTTGATTACTATAATTTCTGTGTCTGATTGTCATAGCTGGAGTCTCTTAAATTTGGGGGCTCCAACAGGGTATTTTTGACTATTTTGAAAATGTAAGTAACAATCTGCATTTATCAATGTTATTTTTAAACGTAAGCATCATACTTTATTTATTTATTTATTTATTTATTTATTTAGAGACAGAGTCTTGTGCTGTCACCCAGGCTGGAGTGCAGTGGTGTAATCATAGCTAACTGCAGCATTGAACTACTAGGGTCCAGTGATCCTTTCACCTCAGCCTCCTGAGTAGCTGAGACTACAAGTGCATGCCACCATGCCCAGCTATTTTTTTAATTATTTTCATTTTTATTGTAAAAATGGGGTCTCACTATGTTGCCCAGGCTGGTCTCTAACTCCTGATATCAATTGATCCTCCCGTCTTGGCTTCCCAAAGTGTGAGGATTCCAGGTATGAGCCTCCACACCTAACCAGCATCATACTTTAGATTCAATCTTCAGAAAATGGTTTTGCTTCAACATTGTTTATTAGGTAGAAAGTAAGATTCAAAACCAAAGAACAGGCTAGGAAGAATTTGTTAAAGGATACAAAATTACAGCTAGACAGGAAGAATGAGTTCTAGTGTTGTATACCACTGTAGATTACTACAGTTAGCAATAATATATAGCTGCCAATAGCTAGAATGAGAATAGTGAACATTTTAAATACAAAGAAATAGTAAATGTTTGAGATATTGAATATGCTATTTATCCTGATCTGATCATTATACATTCTGTGTATGGAAACGCTATGTACCCCATGAATACATACAATTATTTTCTATTTTAAAAAGTAGAGTTAACGCTAAATGAGTTTCTCAGTGGTCTAATTGCTTTTGGATTCAGAATCTCTCTTTTTAATCATCAGATATACAGCTTGAGATTTCATATTTCAGCCTAAAAAACACAGTAATATTAAGTAAAGGTTTGATACACTGCAGCTGTAACAGCAGCAACAAAATGTTTGTCAACTGTTATTACTCTGTTACCCAAATTGGAAAAGCATGTGTATAGTAGTAATTTATGTTTTTGGTAACAGAAGAAGGAAATTTTACAAACATTTTTATCTTTTTCCAAATAATATTTGAAAAATGAGGATGTTTCTCAGAAGAACCCAAACAAATACTAATTTTGGCCACTATGTTGACCTCTGCAAAGGCAATATAAATGGGAGAGACCCGGGGAATAGCTTGGTATTTATCAAAGACATCATAATTTGATGCTTCTACACCATCTCACTAGGACATATGTTTATTGATAAAGACCCAGATACATGAGATAAGTGTTATGGAAATGAACTAACTTCTATTAATTGACAATCCTACTCTTTAGGTAACTGCTTCCCAGTAAATTAAGACCAATCAGTAAGCTTTCTTTGATCAGGTCAGCTAAGAGAATCGGGGCATCATTTTTCTTAGGATAAAACTATTTTTAATTATATTCTGCTTTCATCATAATCTCATGTACCTTTGGGGCATCAGGAAATTATTATTGCTTACCTACAATGTGCCAGGTACTTTTTCATGTACTAATAACAAAATAAACAGTCAAAATAAACAGCCAAAAAAAAAAAAAAGCAGCCAAATAGCCAAAAAAAAGAAAAAACCTTTTTCTCACTTATGTTCTAATGGGAAAAAGCTAGACAACTGATACAATATATAAGGAGATTGTATTATTTGTTATAATAGAGAGTGGTAAATGCTATAAAGAGAAATAAAAAAGCCTAGAGTTTGGGGGCAGTGGTTAAGATTACAGCTTTTATTGATGAAATCAGGGATGCATCACTCAAGAGGGACATTTGGATACAAGTTTTAGGGAGATGAGGGAGTGAGCTATGCAGATGTTAAAGACGGGGCATCCAGATGGGAGGAAGCATGTGTAAAGGCCCTGAGAATGACACGTTTGGAAGTTTAAGGCATGACACACGACCTTGCATATAGGAGGATTGCAGAGCGTATTTCATTAAATCAATACTAGGTTTCAAGATATTAAGTGTTTTTCCATACATTATGGTCTAATTCAATGATATTCTTTCTTTACCTACAGGTAATAGAATTGAATTTGACATGAATATTCAAATATGGTTCACAAACTGAAAACAGGTTGCTTCGTATGTAGGATTTCATATCATTTCAAGCCCTGTTTTTCCATTCACTCTTCATATTAATGCTTTAAACAGTTGTAACTCTCTCTCATAATTGCGAATTGCTTTTTCTAGGAGTGTAATTGGCTGTGAAATTGGACTCTTTTTTTCTTCTGTAAACTGTCTTCATGCTTTGTGGAGAATAGCATTCACCAATTTCTCTTCCTTCCTTTATTTTTGCTTTGTTGAATAGCTTCACCCAGAAGAGAAAGAGAAAATCCCTGAAAGCATTATATACAAAAGGTCATTTGTCCTATTGCCAGCTCAATGATAAAAGCTCGGAGAATGACTAGTACTCCTCTGCAAAATAAGCATTCATAATTGAAACACCAAACCAACAGAATAGATACCAAATTCTTTGAAACAATGGTCTAATGCTGCCCTCTCAAATTGGGATACATTTTTTTTCTTTTAAATCAAAAACCCTAAAGGATTCACTCTCCAAAGGCCTTTCTCTTGAGTTTTGTCCTGCAATTCGAATAAGCTCTTTGTCTTCATATTGTCCTCATGTTGCTGAGGGAGCTCTGATGAGCAGAGACCCCCCTTTCCAAGAGGGTATGGTGACAGAGCAGACCTTAGCCCCTGCTGCTGTTCTCTTGCTCCACCAAGAGAATGAGTGGCAATGATTTTTTTTGTGAATAAAACAAGAAAAATATGAAGCATACATCAAACAGTACAGTCACTACTGAAAGTGCTCAAGTGCCATCCCATTCATGCCATGAGCTATATGATTGGCCCGGATGTAGCAGCCTGAAGGTGAATTATCCTGTTGGGTTCAGATGAGTGCAAATTACTTGCAATTTAAGCATTAAAGTGGATATGAACTTGAACTAGAGTGTATCCAATGTGCAAACTAATTGTAGCCATTTTATCTAGCAGGTTCCAAAATTACCCTTGAAAATTAAAACACTTGTTCCTGAAAATTCTTGTGAAATAGCCTCTGTTCAAATTAGAAAGGAATAAACCTCATAGAGCTTCTGGTTAAATGAAAAGACATTTATTTTTGGTGAAAAAAAAATGCAGCAGCTATTTTTATCAGAATATATGGATTGGAATACTGACTCCAACTCTTAGTAACTAACCCATTTGGGAAATAGGCAATAATGAAGTTGGCAATGTTTTTGGTGTTCTTTCAAACTGGGCTCTGAACTTATTTATTATATGTCTGGCAATGAGGAAATTAAAGAAGAAAAGTAGATATAGCAGACTTCTTCCTGAAAGAGCATCTTGGGAAGATAAGGCATATATATGGTAGAGATTAAGGAGTAAAGTAATTAATATAATGATTGGTATCACTATAATACCAGAAACAAGACTTAATGCCAAATGTAGAAAATGTAATGTTTGAATCCTAAGGAGGGAGAAATTATACCACACCAACAATTCCTAGAAATTTCTCTCTCCAGGGATAAGACTTGGCACTTGACTATGATATGTCAAGGTTAGAACAGAATATAGGGACTACCTGGCTCAGTTTTTCATCGCACAGATGTTAAGAATTCCACAGTATCACAAAGCTGCAAGTTAAATGGGCCTACAGCAAAGACTGCCTAAGCCCTAAACCAAGCAGTTCTTTCCTTGTTTTATTTATTCATTTGTGAGTAAATAAACTCATTGAACAAGCATTTTGAGTGCCTATATGTTCCAGACACTGCTCTGAACCAAACAGTGGGCAAAATTTACAAAATCAATTGATGTAATGGAACTAGCATTCTAGTAGATTATATACACAGTGAGTTTATATTTTTGAAAATAATTTTTCTTAGTGAAAAGAGTGTAATGGGGTTGGGGTGGGCAGGTAAGATAGTGAAGGGTTCTCTGAGAAGTTGTCATTCACACAGAGAATTAAATTGTAAAGAGCCAGCTATGGGCAGGAAAACATTTCCAGCAGTGAGAAAATAAGGATCAAAAGCTCTGGGGGAAGAAAATGTTTGACTGGATGAAGGATGCACAGGAGGTATTCCATACCTGTAAACAAAGATATGGAATTGGGAAGCAGGCATTATCCTGTGATCACTGATTGTTCTTCTTTTAATATAAGTTCCCACTTCAATATGATAAGGACACCCCATTGGGAAGACAAAAAAATAGAGAGTAGATCTTAAATGTTGTCAATACACAAACACACACACAAAGAAAGAGAAAGAAAAAATAAGGCAGTGATAACTATGGTAGGTGATGATATGTTAATTAGTTTAATTGTGATTATTTCACAATGTGTACATATATCATAACATTAAGTTGTTCATCTTAAGTAATTTTATTTATAAATGATACCACAATAAAGCTGGAAAAATTAGAAAATACTATACATAACTTGAGGATTCAGTTCAACTTAATTTAAAAAATTTTCTTTCTACTAATTTGTCATTCTGTTTATTTTTTGAATATATGTGCCCCTCCCTACTCACTTTATGTGAAATAATGTAGTAGGCTGATAGTTGGGGTGGGAGAAATGAAGCACTTTTCCATGTTCGCACCTGCAGCACCAAAAGCAAAAGAAAGCTTCCGGGGATCACTATCAGGATGCTGGTCCCTGGAACCTTTCCCTATCAAAGTCCATCTGCCTTCCTAGACACTTTTCTGAGTAAACAAGGGCTAATTTCCAGGCAGCACTTATGTGGTTAGTTTAAATTTTGTACATCAGGGCATTCAAGGGAGAACACCTTACCCATTGGGATTTTACTTGGCAAGGTACATCCTTCTACAGGAGAATCTAAGAATTCTACATTATAAGATTCAAACAGATATGGTGCAAAATGCAATTAAATGATCATTTTAAGAAATCATACTGTTTTCTTGTGATAGAGTCTCCTTCTATCACCCAGGCTGGAAGACAGTGAGGTGATCTCAGCTCACTGGAACCTCCACCTCCTGGGTTCAAACAATTCTTGTGCCTCAGTCTCCCAAGTAGCTGAAACTGCAGGCCTACACCAGCATGCCCAGCTAATTTTTGTATTTTTTGTAGAGATGGGGTTTCACCACATTGGCCAGGCTGGTCTCGAACTCCTGGCCTCAGGTGATCCGCCCACCTCAGCCTCTCAAAGTGCTGGGATTACAGGTGCGAGCCACCATGCTCGGCCTTAAAGCATTTCATGTGAAGTTTTGCCAGGACTGGCAAATATTGGACCCTAAGTTTGATGGAGAAAGGTTTTCTGGGCTGCTTTCTTACCTTTCAGTTTGTTGGCAGTATCATTATCAGAATAACTTCTTTCCTTTTCATGGAAAAAATGTCAATGACTGCTAATCTGGAAAGAGAATGTGTAATTTAAATGGGAAGCTGAGTCATGTTTTGTCCTCCCATGAGAAAAACAAAATGCTTCATTAGAGTTGCAAAGTGGACTTAGGTATCTTCTTTTCTTTCCCATGTTGAACAATCTTCACCCTTTTCTTATGTATTTTCAGAATATTGTCCAAATGAGTGCAATAAGATGACATTTTATTGGCAGATTTTTCTGATTCAAATACATACATAGTGCAAGGAATAAATTTCTTAATTTGATTGATGAGGATCTGATACACTCGCTGTCTCCTCTGAGGAGCAGTTGGTTACATGTAGAGCCTAACATAAATAATTTGAATCCTATTTTTTTGTATTTTTTAATTGTTAAGTTTTTTTTTATATAGAAATGGAATCTTGCTATGTTGCCCAAGCTGTTCTTGAACTCCTGGGCTCAAGCAGCCCTCCTGCCTTGACCTCTCAAGGTGCTGGGATTACAGGAATGAACCACTGGGCTTAGCCCCATTTTTCACCTGTAACCTTAGTTTGTACAATTGTTGACTTTTCTGTTAGACAATAGGGAACCTTTTATATTTAAACAACTGTATGGCAAGTATTGAATGTCAAAGGTTAACTGTAAATAGCAAATGCTTTTTAGTGTTCCTCTACCCGATGTAAAACAACAAAATTAACTAACTTCCAGAGCAGTATAAGAATTCTGACAACATCATTACATCTTACACTCCATATACTTCAAAAGAAGAAGAAGAAGGAGAAGGAAAAGGAGAAGAGGAAGAAGAAGTAGAAGAGGAAGAAGAAGAGGAAGAAAAGAAGAAGAAGAAGAAGAAGAAGAAGAAGAAGAAGAAGAAGAAGAAGAAGAAGAAGAAGAAGAAGAAGAGGAGAGGAGGAGAGAGAGAGAAGAAGAAGAAGAGAAGAAGAGAAGAAGAGGAGGAGGAGGAGGAGGAGGAGGAGGAGGAGGAAGGAGGAGGAGGAGGAGAGGAGGAAGAGGAAGAAGAAGGAGAAGAAGATTGTAAGATGCTAGTATAACAGATAATTAAGAGACCATTGGTCAACTTGTAATGATCAGGGAAGGTTTGGAAGTGGGCATAGAACCAATATTGTTGTAGTAAAAAGTGGTGGCTACGAGGATAGGGAGGTGGTGATGCTAGGTGTGGGCCGAGTAGACTAGATTATTTCAGGTGTGTATCTGTAGTCAAGCACATAAAATGTGTGATTCAGAAACTATTACAATATAATATGACTTGCCAGTTTTTATGAGCTGTTAACCTTATACCAAATTCCTATATACTTAGAAGAGTTTTGATTTCTTCTTTCTTCTTGTTCAAGACCATACATGTTAATGTCAGGAGTAAACCAAATACTTGGAGGATATAACCACCTACCATGGGTTAAGACTAGAAGACAGTAGGGACTGAAAGGCAAAATAAGGTTGTGTTTTCTCCAGCAAACCTTTGTACTTAAATAATTGTATAGCAAGTATTGAATGTCAAAGGTTGCCTGACTAGGACAGCTTCTTATGAATTCACGGGTTTGATATAGTTTGTCTTAGCTTCTTAACACACCAAAACACAGGAGAAAGGATGCTGAACTTTGGAGTGTTTGTCTTCATTAAATGCATGAGTGGCAGCTTAAGTGATCTGCTTCTGTGCCAGGTTAAATCATGAACTATAATATTATAGTAGTAATAATAATATCTGCCTTTTGTGAAATGCTTTGTGTACTAAGCACTGGGATGAGTACTTTATATACTTTATCTTCTTTAATCTAAATTACCATGCATGAGACAGGTGCTGTTATTTACAGAGAAGAAAACCCACAACAGGAAAGTTGTGGCAGAAACTTGCCAGGGTCACTAAGGTAGGAAATGGAGGAGCCAGGTTTCATACAGAGCAGTTTGAGCATCAGAAACCAACCAGAACTGCAGTTACCTGGCATTGGACAAACCATGTCATTCTCTGCATTTGTTTCTTTAACTATTAATTTGTTTAAAACATATGCCTCCCTGATGAGACTTTTGTATTAAGTGAAATAATGCATATTAATGCGGACAGTTCTGCCTGGTGCATGGTAGGCCGGTTTTACTAGCTAGTATGGTGTCTTTCTAATAAAACTCATTTTATTGGCAGCTGCTCATCTGAAGTTCTGATTTTTTTAGAGCCTTTTGATATTCCTTTGAATAGATTAACTTAGATCTGATGATAAGATGTCATAACTAAGACTCTCATCCTGATATAATCACCCAAACTACTATATATATATATCTCCCATGGTAGGTGGTTATATCCTCCAAGTATTTGGTTTACTCCTGACATAAACACGTATGGGCTTGAACAAGAAGTGTGTGTGTGTGTGTGTGTGTGTGTGTGTGTGTGTGTGTGTGTGTGAGATATAAGGTTATGTGATATACAGGGAATATAATGGTATGTATGTATATATGTACAGTTAGCCCTTTAATGACAACAGGAGTTGGATCTATTCCCCTGCACAGCTGAACATCCACATATAGCTTTTGATTCCACCCAAATTGAACTACTAGTAGCCTACTGATGAGGGGAAGCCTTATCTATAACATGAAAAGTCAATGAACACATATTTTGTTTGCTCTATGTATTATATAATGTATTCTTACAATAAAATAAGCCAGAGAAAAAATTGTTATTAAGAAAATAAGGAAGAAAAAGTATGTTTACTATTCATTAAGTGGAAATGGATCACCGTAAAGGTCTTTATCCTCATTGTCTTCAAATTGAGTAGTCTGAAGAAGAGGAAGGGTCTTGCTGTCTCAGGAGTGGCAGAAGTGGAAGAAAATCCATGAATAAATGAAACTGCACAGTTCAAACCCAGGCATTTTAAATATGGGTATGTGTTTTCCAATTGCTGATGGAAATTATATACTTAAACCATTGTTATTTTGACCTGTCAAATTTTCTCTTAATCCCCAATTTAGAAGAATTTTTGAAAAAAAAAAAAATCCCAAAGTACCCTGAAAATAGACTATGATTTTCACATCCTTTAAAAATTGATGTATGGGGTGTGAAAATGAAGCCAGACAAAATAAATGAGATCACTTCTTTTTAAAATTAAACTTTGTCATTGTTTGTACTAGCTATCCTACAGCCCCAATATAGTTTTGAAATTGAATGGATTCCTAATAGAACGTTGACCCATCAATGTGTGTTTCCTGAAGCTTCACAACTTGCATGGACATTTTGACTTGTAATATAACAGGTGTATAAATATATTTACAATTTAGGTTACGCCACTAATTTCTTCCTTACACAAGTTCTGTGGTGAGACTGCCAGAATTTGAATCTTGCTTCACCACTTATTAGCATGTACTCCTACGCAAGTTGTTTAGATTCTCTGCACTTGACTTGCTCACCTGTGAAATGGAGATAATAGTCACTTAAGTAATTACGGTTGTCATGAGCATTAGCATTTATGTGCCTGCCATGTAGCAATCCTCAGTTAATGTTAGCTGCTACTAATACAATTATTATCAAAATCATTATTATAATTCTCATTTTTAAAAAGTAGTTTATTGAAAACAACACTGAATTAAGAGACAAATCCTATGTTTAATCTGAAAGGTGTGTTAATGTCTCAACATTATGATTTTCTCATCAATAAAATAGAAATAATAATACTTGTCTTGGCTATCTCATTGGATTATTCTGAGAATCCAATGAGATACTATTGGTGAAAGTGATATGAAAATTGCTAAATGTTATGTAAACATAAAGTGATATTTATGTTATATTAAAGAATGAAACTGAGAGAAAGACTGAAGAAATGTTTCATCGGGGATGAGGCAGTCCCTTTTAAGAGAAGCAGGAAGAAGTTTTCACGAGGTCTTGGGTACAGGCAGGTGAAAAGCTGAAACTCATGCTGAAAATGAGAGAATATCAAAAAGGCATGAACATACTGATATGGCAGATTTCTGTTTGACACTTAGGGAATATGAAATGCTTCTTACAAAGGAGCATAGATGAGATAACAAAGATTATAATTTATAATGAGGGAGGATTTCCTATTTTCTGTATGGCAGACTTTGAATTTCTACTCATACTTTAATCAGATGATGTAAGATAGATATATTATTGTGGATAATTCACCTTTCTGAGATGTGCAAATCAGCTTGGCATATATTGCAAGCCCTGAGAAAAGTACTGGCATAAAATTTCTTATCTACCAAAAAGCATTTGAAATATTGTGAGAGTGAAGAGAGTAAAAGAAGATTGAGAGAAAAAGAGAGAGAGAGAAAAGGGGGTAAGGATGTCAAAGTTTCATATTTGTTGGTTTCTAGCAAAGGGGCAATATAAAGCAATTTGTGGTTGTCACATGTGAACACATAAAATTTTTTTTTTTTTCAGAAAGCAGTTTGCTTTATTGATGGTTCCATTTTTACTTTTGTAAATTTCTGAGTAAAACATACTTTTTAATCTTTTCTGACAATCCTTTCTATCTGAAAATCTGAAGTATCTGTCAGAAATCATGTCAGCCATACAGTGTGCCATGTGATATTTTGCATTTATATTGGGTCTTTCAATCAATAAAAAATATATTAGAGTGCTTTAAGAATCACCTTACGGAGTAGCAAAAGGAAATCAGTTTAAAACTAAGTGGCTTTTGATATTTTACAAGGTGCACTGGAGAAATTTAATACCACCCAAAAGAATAGGACTCTTGAGGCTGAGACCAGGCAGTATGTTGGAATCTGGGAATTATGAAGTGTTTAATGCTGAAAGATGCTTAGACATTATCCAGGTCAACATCCCTATTTACAGATGAAAAAATAGAGCCACACAATGGATTAATTCAGTGATTCTATTTGCAAATTATGGTTTCTTTAGGATCAGTATGACCTAGGAATACATTAGAAATTCCAATTCCAGGGGCCTATTCCCCAGACCTACTGAAAATCTGGGATAAGACCAGCAATCTTTTTTTGTTTGTTTGTTTTTTGAGATGGGGGTCTGTGTATTTTAAGAAGCCCTCTGAATGATTCTGATATGCATGATAGCTTGAGAACCACTGGACTAGCTTTTAATTTTTCTAACACTTACCCCAATATTTTTCATATTTGTACCATGCTGCTGCTTCTCTTTAAATCAAAGTTTTACTCTTTAGAATTGAGAGGAGTAAGAATTAAACTCAACTGTGTCCACGTATACCAAAATAGTGGGAAAATCAAGGAGATAATTTTGTGACGCAGCTCTTAAAACACCTTTGTCAGACTCGAGAATTGTTAGATGAAAGTAGTATTCTTAAGGTTTAACATTGTAGATAACTGTCTCATTTCCCTACTCCATAGAAACTGATTAAACTACAATCTCTAAGAGATATTCAGGAACACTGCTTTAGCCTTATACTATTTAGAAACAGCCCTAATATTTTGATTAAAATGAGTCAATCTTATATCACCTCACCTATCCTGCATCTAGATTAACAAAGAACTGCAAAGACTGGTAAACAGAGCCCCAGCCATCTTTTGAATTTTCTCCCTTGCCCTGCAAATATAAACACTTCCTTGACTACCCTGTAAGCTTATGTGTAATGCTCTGAATACTTAATGGGTATTTTAGGATGCTGAGTATGGAACAGATAAGAATTAATACATAGTGTATTTAATCACTAAAAGTAGATTACTATTATTGAACTCTGAATGATATATAAATTTTCCTTTTGGTTGGTTAAAATGGGTTTACTTAGATTCATTATAATTCTCTCATAAAATTATTGTAATGGACCTTTTGCAAACAAATCAGGTACATGATTTTCATCAGTGAATTCAAGAAGAAACAATGAGAATCTTATTTGGAGACAGAAACCAATTTACCATGAAGCTAATACACCTTAAACTCAGTGTCCTTCCAAAATCCAGTGCCTAATTTTGGACTTGTAATTTTGTATTCTTTTTCTTGAACAGAGCCTCCCAAATTCAATAAACTTTAGGCCCCACAAACTCTAGATCCACCTTCAGCTGTGGAGTCTTAGTTACTCTGTCAGTGAGCAGAAATACTTTACCTGTTGAACTCGGTAAAAGTCTTTCTGTTTATGCTCAGTGAACATTGAACCAAAATGAGCACCCGTGCCAGTGTTAAAGCAGGTAGAAATTGTTTCTGTATAAGCACCTTGACGGTTGTGAGTGGTTTTCGATTAGCATTAGACTGGATTGTCAATCACTTCTTTAGCATTTTAGATTTCCTTTCTCTTGAATAGAAATAGACAAGAAGCACTTAGCAGCTTACCACAACATTAGGCAATGAGGTGTGTGTTCACACATGTAAAAATGTATATCTCTAAATGCTTTCAAAAGGAGGGCAACTTTACTGTGGATTAGTTCTGGCCCCAGGAATTCAAAAACACTTCTTAGTTTAAGCATTGGAAGAGAAAGCATCTGGATTCAAATCTGAAATAAATGACAAATGTTTATTAAATAGATATTTCTTTGATTTGTGTGGCTCTCATCTCTGATGCCTTACAGCGACAGCATGATTTACATCTTCATTTTAGTGAAGGCACTTTTTTTTCATCACTGAAAGGAGACAAAAAATGATTCAGTTGTAAATATGACCTAGTGTAAGTAGGTTTGGATGTTATAGCTAATTTCAAAATTCCAAAGGGGAGGGTTGCATGATTGCTATGTTCTTTTTTGATTATCATTTTAAAAGTTGAAATGTTGCCAGCGATGCTTTTAGGTTAGTCAAGGATAGGGATGGGAGGTATGAAGGAGAAACAAACCATGTCATATCTCTAAATAATAACAGCAGGCAAATGGTAGCACTCAACATTCCAGCTCACTCTGATGTGTTAATATATTGAGGCTTTAGATTAAATTGCTTTAGAGTTTTAGACTCATTACCTCTTTCCTCAGTGTTACTGTTAGCTAGTTGTATTCTAGTCCAAGTAAATTAGTCTCTTGGAACCTCAATTTCTTCAACCACCAAAGATACATAACACCTACTACAGATTTGTGAGAATCAATACGTTAAGCTTCTAGGATGGTATCTGGCACACAGTCAATAAATACAAAACAGACTTTATAGCCTTTTCAGTGAATACATTTGAAGCACATTTTATATACATGAGATCACCTGGGGAGAACTAGGTTGAGAATGAAAGCGCCTCTTGCCTACGTGTGTCTATATTTGGGTAACAAAAGCCTAGAGCTTTTGCTGACATAGTGGGAGTAAATGGTGAGAACAGGAGAGACAAGTAACTGCCATGCTCTTCCTGTGAACTTTTGATAACATTACAGATGATATAGTCACTTACATGGAATTGGTTGTACTTTGTCTTGATACTCTACTTTAAAAGCTGGTAGCTTGTTAAATGTTCTGCCTTCACGGCTACAAGTGAGAGCTGTGAGTTCCCAAGGGAGCCCTATATGCAGTGGTACATGTGGCACTGAGAAACTAAGCTGGGTTCCAGAAGTTTATTAATGCTTTCTTTTAAAGTGACAAGAAAGATCACAATTTAGGATTACAGTGTTTGTCATCACCTTCTCTGCATTTTTCTTTACTCTTAATAAATAGGAAGTTGGCCTTTGGGTTAGGCCTCTCCAGGTGGTAATATACTAGCATAAGATTCCAGCAAGACCAACACCACACTGCAATTTGAGGTGTGCTCCATATCTCTGCCAATGTTGTATTTTCATTTTTTAATTACTCAAGAGTTTGCTACAATGACTGAGATCTCTACCATGGAAATTGCTTCTTGGATTGAAATATTCTTTCTAGAATGCCACAGAAAAAGCTTTATATTTTACCTAGGGTGATTTAACTTCAGTGGGAAGACTTGATTCTTCTTTTTCTAGAGATGTATATAACTCATTGTGATGAGTTCCTTTTATCCTTGGCTACCAGGAAAACGATGGTAAATTGAATATATAAAAACGATATAGATTATAATCAATAAGTTTATATACATGTGTATAACTGCCCCACTTTTTCCGTATGAGATCACTCATGGCTTCATCATTGTTTTTAACCTAGGACTTTTCTTCAACTCCTAAGGACCTGCACAACTTTGAGAATGGAGCCATTTTAGAGACCTATAGTATATTAATTCTAATACACTAACACTAGTCATAAGAACAATTTTACAAATAGATAACTTGAAATTTTAGAGTTAAATATGAAACAAATCAGTAACTTTTTATTAAATTTAGATTTAACCTTAAAAGTTTTAAAGATAGATTATATACAAATAATACATGTTCATTGTTATGAAAATAATACAATAAAGAAAAATACAAACATATTGTAGCAATTAATATTCACTTAAGTCTTACCGTATGCCAGGAACTTGGCTAAGATATTACATCATGAGGTAGGGTTTGTTTTTCCCATATCACCGATAATCAAATGGCAGCTTCAAGAGGTGAAGTCACTTGCCCATGGTCACGCACTTTATAGTGAAGCTAGAATTTGAAGTTCGGCACCCTGATTACAGAATTGTGGTTCTCAACCACTAGTTACAAATCCAACCCGAATTTATAACTCTTTATTAACATCCTTCGAAACAGTTATATATATATGAATATGTGTATACCCATACATGTATAGTGACATAAAATTGTATATAATGATATCTTACTTTCCATGTTGTTATGTACACTACCTTTTGTTCAACAATGTGTCATGGGCCTTCTCCTCTATATAAAAGGATTGATATACATACACAATATTATATTCTATATCTCAAAAATAGCAGGGCCCTTTTAATGAATATGTGTTATATCCTATTTCATAAATAGAGAGATATAATTTCCCTAGAATATCCTTGTGCAGATCCTTTATACACTGATGATTTGTTTCCTTGGAGTAAATCCTAATGATGGGAATAGTGGGACAAAGGACATACCCATTTTATGTTGTGGCACGTCCATCTAACCAACCAAACAGGAAGGCATTGCAAATGTATCCTCCCAGCACCAAGGTAAGAGAGCGATATCCCATTTCTAAGTGTTATTTTCAAAATTAGATTATATCAGTAGTTTTAAACTTTGCTAGCTGTAATTGTTTGAGGATGGAATTATTTTCTTTTTTTAAAAAAAAACTGAATTCCAAATGTGATAGTAATTTTTTTCATTTTCTATTGTCATTTGTGTCTACTTGGGGAATCAGTGAACTTGTGCTTTTAAATAGCTTTATGATCCAAATAAATATTTTTACAAGCTTAAACTCTTAGAATCCCATAATATTAGCAAAATGCACAATACTTTTCTGTTTCACTTATGTTGCTCACTTCAAAATCTAATGCTTTTTTAAAAAACAGAACTATCATACTTGGATTCTATAAAGTTTACTATCAAAAAGTTTAAGGTAATAACTTACCATTTCTGAGATGGATTAAAATGTTACAGTACTGTGTGGCTTCATATTGCTGTAAAAGTCACTTTAAAAGCTTTTCCTGGAGGAACTTATGGTGAGATAAATGGTTTCATATTTTTGGGACATTATTTCTCATAAAGCAATATATTCCAAATGTGTTAGCATTGTACACTTGCATATTAGTCAATCTGCCGACCTAAAAAATGTAAAAAAGCAAAAGTATTTCCCATGTAGTATTACCATAAAAAGCAGTACCTCACTAGTGTTTTAGTAAAAACACAAATGTGAAGACATACTAAATTTAAATCAACTATATTACTTTATTTTGCTGTTTTAAAATAATACTAATGCTGCACAGACTTCTTACAATTATGTGCATTTCCTTTTTGCATGTATGAAAATCTTAAACGTGGTATTCCTATTGAAATGCTGACTCGTAAAAAGAAATAGGCACAGTATTGAAATTTCATCATGATAGAGGTTATAGATAAGTAGTTTGAATCTTTTCATTTTTCTCACTTTTACCACTTACAAGTCAATTTTGTGAATCAATCAGGTTTATAAAATAAATATCTTGATGGAATAAGATATTTACCAAGTTACACCATCCTATAAACATTCAAAACCTGAAACAGCTGACGTCTTGAAGTTTTGTTTTGGTTACCTGTAGTAATGTTTTGATTACCTATGTTTCGTTTAGTTTCATATCCTGTCTACATTTATCTAAGTTACTTTACATCATTGGTTACTAGCTTCGTCTCTCTTCTGTGACATTCCCATACTTCCTGGAATATTGTTCATTCAATATATTTAATTGACAGGCAGTTTTTTTAAACTTTGGTTCAGTAACAGAGGTACTAAATCACCTGAAAGTTGTTTCTGTGACTAGTAGGCTACACTGAAATTAACAGATTTGTTTTTGGTTAGGATTCTCCAACCATGTTCGTTTTCAGGATGTAATAACAGCCCAGAGGCTTGTAAGTTGTACTCTATTAAATCCCTCTTCCTAGAGAGTTGTTAAAACAGAAAGATAATGCTCTTCATTCCTATTCTCTTCTCTGGATATTTCTAACAATTTCATGATAAGTCCTAATAGATAAATCTAAGCACACTTCAATTAGATTATTGGTAAATAGCAATCCTTACCAAAATTGCCTTTTCTACTCCTTTAGCTTGAAGACTTAACTCCAGATGGTCAAGTTAGTAACCTGAATTTTTAAATGCGATCATTGCCTTCAGAAACCATACTATTTTTAGGTTGTAATTCACACTCATAATTTTTTCTAAAGATAATGATGATAATTTTTCCTTGTCATTTTCTGTTTCTAAAGACATTCTTCTGTCCAATCCTCATCTTCTGACAGTCCTAAATTTTGTCCGTCATGACTGGATTTTTCATAGTAAGTGTAGAAGTAAGGCGAAACAGCCTAGAATGGATCTATCCCTCTTTGCTGGACAGTGGTGAGAGGGCAACATTGAAGTCTGCCTTCTCATAGGGCCAAGAACTTCAGGATTAGTGAAACCAAGAGAAGGCTGATGCGTTCAAATAAATATGCCCCTTGGCCGGGCGCGGTGGCTCAAGCCTGTAATCCCAGCACTTTGGGAGGCCGAGACGGGCGGATCACGAGGTCAGGAGATCGAGACCATCCTGGCTTACACGGTGAAACCCCGTCTCTACTAAAAAATACAAAAAACTAGCCGGGCGTGGTGGCGGGCGCCTGTAGTCCCAGCTACTCGGGAGGCTGAGGCAGGAGAATGGCATGAACCCGGGAGGCGGAGCTTGCAGTGAGCTGAGATCCGGCCACTGCACTCCAGCCTGGGCAACAGAGCGAGACTCCGTCTCAAAAATAAATAAATAAATAAATAAATATGCCCCTTAATTAAGCCATACTGTCAGCAATAAATCTTTTATTTATCCTTTAATGTCTTTTAATGATAGCCTTGAAATGGGCGATTAATGCCAACATTTTCAATAGAGTCTGTTAGAACGCACCATGTTACTCATGCTAGCTCTGTATGCAAGTTTACGTTAATTACAGTGATTTTTTTTCTACTTTTTATTTGATAATCTTTGAAATAAAATTATGTTTTAATGAGATTGGGACCAACTATAGAACATATAGCATATTTAAATCAGTATTGTGTTGAGGACTTTTGTCTTAATTTTACCTGTGTGTTGCCATTTAGCCATTTTCCCAGAAGAGTTTGGAATAATCTCTGTTTTTTTGTTTTGTTTTGTTTTGTTTTGTTTTTAGACAGAGTCTCACCCAGGCTGGAGTGCAGTGGCACAATCTCAGCTCACTGCAACCTCTGCCTACTGGGTTCAAGCGATTATCGTGCCTCAACCTCCTGAGTAGCTGGAATTACAGGCACGTGCCACCACGCCCGGCTAATTTTTGTATTTTTAGTAGAAATGGGGTTTCACCATGATGGTCAGGCTGATCTTGAACCCCTGACCTCAAGCGATCTGCCCACCTTGGCCTCCCAAAGTGCTGGGATTACAGGCGTGAGCCACCGCACCCAGCTGATTTTATTTTTCATAATAGATGTCTTAGTAATTCTGGGGGAGTTTTGTGAAATGCACATGAAAGTAATACACATATAGAAAAGGTGAAGTGTGATGTATTCAATATATTTACAATTTTTAATATCTCTCACGATGAAACATTAACATAAATGTTTCCTTTGTCACTGAGTTTTGTGATATTGTTAGATTAAGGAAAATAAAGTTTCAGAAAGACTAACATGTCACTTACAATAGCTAAAAGTGAATATATCTTTTAACAAAATGTTATATCTTAATTATACCATATTTACCAATTTTTATTTGGAATACAAAGTCACAAATGGAAGAGAAAAAGTCAGCATAATATTTTGATTAGATTTCATGAAGTTCTCTTCTGATCTATTAACTATATGAGGAGACCGGCCATTGTTAACTACTTCTATGGTAATAATTTCATTTTTACTATATTTCCATTTAATTTATAAATGTTGATATTTGTGTCAACAAAGTTCTCCTATGACTATTAGCGCTTACAGACTTTAGCGATCCTCACAATCACTTTTCATGTGAAGTCTTGAATTTAGCATAAGCATCTAGCATAAATTACAAGAGAAAATGTAGATTAAATGGATATATGAAATCAAACTGTCTTTCATTTGGAATTGGGATCTGGCAGTTACGTTTTAATATATGTTTTCTTTAAAATCTTTCCACATCCCATTCTTCTCTCTCTACCTCTCTGGAAGTAACAATGCTTCTCCATTTGGTCTGTGTCGTTCTCATCCACATTCTCATATTTTTATTACATATGTATGTGTCTATACACAAAATACGATGTTTGTGAGTGTTCATGAGGTTTATAAATAGGTGCCACAATCTATGTATCCTTCAGTAACTTGTCTTTGCCACTCTGTTATGTTTTTAAGATATATCTATGCTGTTATATGTACGTATGCTTTGTTAATTTTAAGTTCTGTATCATAGTCTATTGCACAGGTACAATGTGGTTTGTTGATCTTTATTTATTGTTAAAATTTTGGGATCATTCACCCAAATTTTGATATTACAAACAATATTACAATTACTATTCCTGCATGGGAATTCTGAAATTCTGTTATCCTATATTCTTGCCAACACATGGTATTATTAGACCTTAGCTGTTGACAGTATAATAGATTGGAAATGGTACCACTTTGTACTTTTAATTGGTATGTTTCTGAATTTAAAAAATATATATATATTTCTGTGTTAAAATATTTTAAAAACATTATTAAGCTTTTATACCACTCTTCTTTCTTGAAAATCCCATTTTCATGGAAGAGAATTAAGCTCTTGTCCAACGCTTACCTACATTAGTTTAATATACTCAAACAGCTTTTTGTCTTTCATAAGAAGAAAAGAAAATATCAATTTGAGGGGCAGCTATTTTTCATTAAACATAGAAAAAATATATTATTTTTGTATATTATGCAACTATGCTCTTTCTAAATTAGCTCACTGGAGACAGAAGGATTCATGTCTTTAGTTTTTTTTTTTTTTTATTTTTGCTTTTAAGGAGATACATCAATTAGAGTGAAATGATTAAATCATCACCTACTTGTCACCAAGTGGGGTTGGCCTCCTACTTCCTTAGTATTACATACTCTACCTAGTTCATCTAAAACACACCCCAATGAAGGAATAAGTACATTTAAAAAAAATGGGCTGATTCTGCCTTTGAAATGGTCCACAAAACATGTTTGTTTCAAATTTGGAACCTATATTTTTCTAGAAGGAATATGCTAAAATTTAAAGACTAAGTAGAGACTAACTGTTCAGGTAAGTTCTTAAATTAATATAACTGAAAAAAGGATTGAGTTGGCTGAAAAAAAAAATAACTGCTATTCTGCTATGATAGCCTCAGAATCTGAATAATAAAAAAATAAAATAAAATAGATGAGTAAAAAACAATTTAACAACTAGTCTATAATATTCTTTTCTCTGAGAAAATGCATTATGTAAGCCCTGCTTGTTCTTGGGGCTCTAAAGAGAGTTTGCCTGTGACCTCTGCAGTAAGAATAGCTGCTTTTTTTTCTTTTTTGTAATTTAAGTTCCAGGGCACATGTGCAGGATGTACAGGTTTGTTACATAGGTAAACATGTGCCATGGTGGTTTGCTACACCTCTCAACCCATCACCTAGGTATTAAGCCCAGAATGAATCAGCTATTTTTCTTGATGTTCTTCCCTCCACCCACCCTCCCCAACCCTCCCTGTATCTATGTGTTTTCATTGTTCAGTTTCCACTTATAAGTGAGAACATGCAGTGTTTGGTTTTCTGTTCCTGTGTTAGTTTGCTGAGGACAACGGCTTCCAGATTCATCCATGTTCCTGCCAAAGACATGATATTCCTTTTTATGGCTGCATAATATTCTGTGGTGTATATGTACCACATTGTCTTTATCCAGTCTATCATTGATGGGCATTTGGGTTAGTTCCATGTATTTGCCGTTGTGAATAGTGAAGAGTAGCTGCTTTTAATATATGTGAGCCATTAGACAGAGAAACCCTCATGGGTAATTTATTGGGAATTCCGTGGGATTTTTACCATATTGAGTCCATAAAATAAGAAATATGAATACTTTCCCATTTAGCTATGAGATTATTTGCTTAATACTGTCAGCCACCAAATTAAAAGATAAATTGGAATCACAACTATTATATTACTACTTTACTGTTTTGAACTTAATTCAACCTGTAGTGATGTAGCTGGCAAGATTTATGTTCGTTGGAAGATATAGTTGGTTTTGACTTTACATAGCAGTGTATCTAATTGTCATATGTAAAAACTTTATAGATAAAATTATGTTTCTATATAGGAGAGTATGAAAGAATATAGCACAGTAGTAAGCTATTTTGTAATCTGAACATTTTTAGGTTCAAGTTTTCTTTTCTCAAAACTGAGTGCAAAGAGAGCCAGAATGGAGTTTAAAAGACATGGGCTTTAAAGTCAGATGACGTTTATTAAAATTATAGCTCCATTATATGAATTTAGGCAATGTCTTGACTTCTCTGAGTCTTTTCTGAGTCAAATTCTCTGTCTATGAAATACTAATAGTTAAAAGTTGTTTACTATTTCAGACTTGGATTCTGCTATCTCATCATTGTTTAGTCTTCTCTATTCATTAAATGAAAGCACCATCTGCTCTATTGCCCAGACCTAGACCATAGATGTTTCCTTCATTTCTGTTTTTACTCTAAACACATGAAACCCATTAGTAGGTCCTATCTGCTTTTCTACCAAAACATCTTCACAATGCATTCACTTTTCTCCATCTACACTTCAGCATTCTATCTAGACCACCATCTTCTCTATCTAGAATATAGTGCAGAGAATATGCCATTTACCTTAGTCTTCAGTGGCTTAAAATTTTGTAAGCAAATGTCAGGATGATTTTGAAATAATTACTGGAAAAGTGCTAACTGAGGCAGAAAATCATTTTAATGTGAGTAGGATGAATTATACCTCAGGTGCCCTTAAGGTTTGCATATATACTATAATTGAGTAGGGACAAAGTTTTGTATTGACAGTTTCATTTTTCATAGTATTAATTCACAGTATTTAATGGTATGGCACAATTCTGTTGAGTTAAGGTTTTTCAAATCTTTTGATGGGATATAAATTAGAGTAAGAACTGGAATTCCACAGAGCATGATCTACCGCTAGCACTTACAGCACTTAATCAGACATTTGTAGTCAAATTACTTCCATTTACTTATTTTTCCACTCAGAAGTAACATTTTCCAGGTATTTTTGGAAAATGAATTAGTTTCCATTAATTAATTTGTTTCCACTATAGCTTTAATAACTCTGTTGAACCTCAGGGTAACTCATTATAATGGTGTGGACCTAATTTGTCAAGTGTGATGCAATAGCCTTTTGTGTGAATAAAATTCTTCTGTCAATGTCAATCAATTAACTAAAGTGATTTTTAAATGCCTACCTTATGAGCCACTTTGTGCCAGGGCCCTGTAGGGACTCCAAGAGTAGACTACTAGGTTCCTAGATTCAAAAACTAAAATCTAGTTGGGAAGAAAAGAGCAACTTACAAAATCATCTAAAAGGAATATAATATATAACTAAGATTCTGCAATGTGTAGTATAAAAGTAATAAATGATAGGAAAACTCTTGGGATAATTGATACCAAAGTTCAACAGAGTTCCATTCTCATAGTACACCCTACTAAGTAGAAAGTTACTTACATGTTTATCATCCTGCCTGAGCTTCCATTCTTAGTTGTCAACTTTTATAGACTGTCTGGGGGAAAGGAGAAGGGGCGAGAGAGGAGTAATAAAACAAATTGTTTCTGAGTACCTAATAAATTTCAGTTACTTATGTCTACATGTTTTATCATTTAATCTTAATAATTATCTGGAAAAATAGGTTTATTTGTGCACATTTTACAGTTCAGAAAATTGAGGCTCAGAGAAGGGAAAGAACTTGCACCAGATAGCTTGGTTAGGAAGACTTAGGCTTCTCTTTACCAAGCTACTTTGTGCAGCATCATATAACCTACCAGTTAAAACAAACAAACAAATAAATGAAACTCTATAATAGCAATTCAGTACAAAGAGGAATTATTGTAGATGTTTTGAGAGGATTTGGTTAGTTTCTTTTCATTAGTTTCCTTTATGATTTACCCCAGTAAGTTTAAGAATAACAAGCAATAGAATGGGTCTTATTAGCAAAATGCATGATAAAATGGAGTAATCAAATCACCATTCAGTAGGACTCCTAGTCTCTTCTGTCAAGAAATTCATAAACTTAACATGATACATAGATAAACATAATTAATTATAAAACAGGAAGCATCAACGGTAAAATTTAAGAGTGAACCTTTTTCTGTGACTGTCGTCTTCTTAATTATCACTTAAATTCTTTCTTGAAAGGGTAGTTTGATCAAGGAAAATGAAACTGGAAAGATAAGGTAGGATCATGCTCCTTTGCATAATTTATAAAAGAATAATATTAATATTTCAAAGCTAATTCAGGTTGCTAAAATATTTTGGTGAATTTACACAATAGTCCAATAAGAATATGTTTCCCATATGACGTTACACTTTCTCAAGGAGTAATAACTTGGTGCATCATTTTATTCATTCAAAACTAAACTAATTGTCTTAGTTTTAATATTACCTACAGATGGCTTAAGGTTATCTAAGAAAGTTTTATAATATATTTATAACATAAATACTTGCCCACTTTCTGAGGATTCCTGGAGCTTTCTCAATGAACTTAAAGAGAACTATCATTCAACGCAGCAATTCTGTTACTGGGTAGCTATCCAAAAGAAAATAAATTGGTCTACCAAAAAGGCACATGCACTTGTATGTTAATCACAGCACTATTCACCATAGCAAACAGGTGGAATCAACCTAGGAGCCTGTTAGTGGTGGATAGGATAAAGAAAATGCGGTGCGTATACATCATGGAATACTACACAGCTGTAAGAAGGAGTGAGATCATGTGCTTTGCAGCAACATGGATGGAGCTGAGGCCCATAATCCTGAGCAAATTAACACAAGAACAGGAAACCAAATACCACATGTTTTCACATATAAATAGGAGACAAACATGGGTACACATGGGCATAAATATAAGAACGCTAGACACTGGGGTCTAGTAGAGTGCGGAGGGAGGACAAGAGGACAAGGTTCAAAAGCTACCTATTGGGTACTATGCTCATTACCTGAGTGACAGGATCAATGATACCCCAAGCCTCAGTATCACACAATATACCCATTTTACAAACCTGCACATATACCCTCTGAATCTAAAATAAATGTTGAATTTGTAATAAGAAAAGGTAAAGAAAAAGACAGGTGATGTTTGCATTGTGGAAGCCTTGAATTCCAAGATAGGAAAACATTCATCTTTAATTTGTTCAGCTATAGGAAGCCACTGAAGGTTTACAGACATATTACACACTAAAACTATAGTTTTGAAAAATTAGACTAAAAATGATGGTATATGGTTTAGAATTGGAAGAAACAAACCTAGACAGCACTGTAGCATTTCAGGGAAAAAGTAGTTAGATGGTGGAATGAGGATAAAAGGAAGAAATTGATACGAGGTATTTTCTGATTTATTGAGGCCTAAAATGTACACATTCTATAACTTTTCAGTTATGTGTGCATATGTGTTTGTGCATTTCCTGCAATGATGGAATTTCTTTTTTATTCTCCCTTCATGATTATTAAAACTTTATTAAAATGTTAGCCTCCTTTAGCTAAGTCAAGGCTTCCCCCAAAGAGTGGTTTTGTCCAAGCTTAGGTTAGAGTTGTAAATGTTAAAAGTAGCTCTGTTTAAAAATTTCTGAGCACAAATTTACAAAATAAGTTTTTCACTGATGACAGAGAGTATCTGTGCTATTTTTCCTACTGTCTGATACCCAAATTATGTTCATATTTTTAGCCAATTCAAATAGTAGCAACTGAAAGAAGAGATAGTTGATATATACTCCTAATCTTAGAGGAAGTTAACGTGTTTAAATTTCTTGCAGCTGTTTCTGGTATGAGGAAAAGGATGTACACGTATTCCTGTCTTCCTAACTTGTATTATTATTCATACCTCAAGACAGAGTAAGCATTTCTCAAGAGAAATCTAGTTATTTAAGTGTGACATATTTTATAAATACAAATATAAGAATCACTCTTTGATTAATTCACAAACCCTGTACTCAAACCTCACTAAAAATGGGTCTCACTGTGTCCTTTAATATTCACTTATTAAACTTTTTTCTGGGAACAACATATTCAGATGGGCCTCAATTTTTTGTCATCTGAGAAATGTAGGAACTGGCTCCTTCTAGTTGGAAGACTTCTAAAACTTAAATCCACTTCTAAATGCTCATAGAGAGATCATCTTTCTTTCCAGAGAAAATAACAATAATATTAATAATAGTAATACTGGAAGAAAGAATAAAACTGCAGAAAGGGAATTTTTGCTAAAGCAAAGCTGTAATGAATAGCAGCAGTTTGATTCTTCCTTAAAAGGTGTATTTGCATAGTTGTAAATTACCCATGTCAAAGACCAAACAAATCCTCATTCTGTGTCGGAATTTTAACTCCTTACCCAAAGCCAAGTGTACATTACAGTGAGTCCATAGAGAGTCTATGTTTTTCAGTTAATCCTTACCTTAAATTAAAAGATGAAGTGGAAAGTTTTAAAGCAGCTTCATCTGCTATTGAATTCTAATACATTAATATCTAAAAATTAAGCACAATATTTGTATAGTATTTAGTATTAAATATTGTATAACTTCGGATGGTAGGATTACTCTCTAGAGCAAATTTACACATAGATAGCTTGCTTTTCATTTAAATACCAATCCATTGGCAGCATAGTACAAGAGAAATGGTTTTGAAGTAAGTTGGATCTGTTAATCCTGGCTCCAGAAACTTTGGATTTGACCTGGACAAGCTTCAAAGTAACTCTGAGCCTCAATCTTCTCATCTGAAAATGGGAATAATAAATATCTACTTCAGATAATGATGTTTTGGGATTATTTAAGAGACAATGGACATACTAAGAGATTACTCATAAACTGTTCATACTTTCTACACCATACAAAACATATATGGATTAAAACATATGTAGAACCTTCACTTTATTCCCTTGGATATCATGGTTGCTCAGCCTTACTTTCCCCAAGGTAAACAATCATTATGAAGTCAAAGAGAAAATGGTTCAGAGATGCTGATCAAAGCAAGTGCAAAGTTCATTGGCCATATCCTGGAGGGACTGTCTCCTGACAAACTTATCAGAGATCAGAACATGCTCATTCATTTAAACCAGAAAACACATTTTGAATCCTAATGTGTGTCAGCCATTGCCCCAGGCATTGAGTATACAGTGCACATTTTTTTTTAGCATCGCGCCTTGGTTTTGGTGTATCTTGGAAAAGACTATCATCCATATCTTTGACATGATCTTATCAGTTTAATTTGTTCCTTTGGATTAAAGCACCTAAAATATTTTATCTAGAACAGAGATTTGGAAATTTAAATATAAAAATTGCCTGCAGTTTTAAATGCAATTTCCTGAGCCCCTTCTCTAGAGACAATAACTCAAAATATGAGGTAGGCCTTACAACTATCTGCTCAATAGATTTTGATCAACAAGCTAGTCTACAGCTGCATTTCTCAATTTCACTCAGGATGTTTATAGCCAGAGTATTCATATCTAAATGGACTTTGCTATTTTTAACAAGGAAAACTTATCAAAAACAGTAAAGAACTAGAAGGTGATTTCTTCTTAGGAGAAAATAAATTCTGGTTATAATCAAATTTCCAAATGAACATATTTTACTATTTGAAATAAGCCAATCTACAACTAGAAAATCAACTGAGGGTTGAGATTCCAGTGATCCAGTTAGTTATTAAGAGGATAATCCAAAAGGTTTATTTAATGTGCCATGTGAACCACAATTAAAAGGAAAAATATAGCTTGAGCTTTCAGTCAAAAGGCTAGGAGATATATAACATCAGTTATAGTAATTGTCTTTTGATAGTAGTCCAAGAATACAGTTACTTCCCTTTTTTCAATGATTCTATGACTATTTTAAATATGCAAAAGTTTTAGACAGATACAAAATAAAAATTGGTATGCAGTTGTTTTTGTGGAGAGGGTTATATATGTTAGGTGTGAAGTTAATATGAATAAATACATCTAGATGAGCTGTTGTTTTGTCTCAAAACCATTCCTTGTCATTAGACGGGCTGTAAGGGAATGCTGTAATATTTTGTTGCCGAGTTGCTAACTGGATATTCATGAACTAGGTGCCCTATTAACTATTCCATCAACTGTTGTGTTAACTAGCTGCTATGTACTTTGCTAGCTTCTGCTGAGGGAGGCTACAAGACAAAACAAACAAGGGAAAAAAACCTCTCACGTATGTAAGGTTTCATAGCAAAAAGTTTGGATAACCTAGGGAAAATAAATTTTGTTGCACCATCTAATGAAAAAAATAATGCAGTCCGGGCATGGTGGCTCACACCTGTAATCCCAGCACTTTGGGAAGCTGAGGAGGGTGGATCACCTGAGGTCAGGTTTTTGAGACCAACCTAGCCAATATCATGAAACCCCATCTCTACTAAAAATACAAAAATTAGCTGGGTGTGGTGGCGTGTGCCTGTAATTCCAGCTACTCAGGGGCAGAAACAGGAGAATTGCTTGAACCAGGAGGCTGAGGTTGCAGTGAGCCCCGATCGTGCCACTGCACTCCAGCCTG
Organism: Rhinopithecus roxellana; assembly: GCF_007565055.1. Taxonomy (NCBI): domain Eukaryota; kingdom Metazoa; phylum Chordata; class Mammalia; order Primates; family Cercopithecidae; genus Rhinopithecus; species Rhinopithecus roxellana. The sequence goes on along the minus strand of NC_044559.1, from coordinate 60,680,572 downwards.
GGCAACAGAGGGAGACTCTGTCTCAGAAACAAAACAAGAAAAAAGAATAATGCAGTACTTTATTCTATGTGATTTACAGTATAACATGGGTATTTACCAGGCTATGCACCTTCCCTTTCATTTTCCTTTTGGAAATACCTTTGTGTGTTCAAGTGCAAAACTTGTAAGAAAGTCAAAAAATAAAAATGAAGTTTAAGTGGTAAAAGTGACATTATTCACTCTAAGAAGGTAAAATTAATTCTAGTAGAACTTCAAGTTACTGTATTTTAATTAGAGAAAGAAATTTCTCACAAGTAAGAACATTGTAGAGTTGTGAGATATACTGAGAAATAATCAGAAATGGAAGCAATCGATTACTATGATGAATAGAAGATCATAGAAGATCAGTAGAAAATTTAGGTGCAGCCTGCTTACTGTTGTGAGAAAGTAGGTTAGATACATTCACAAGGTCATTAAGAGCTCTGTGTTTATGTGTTTAACAAGCAGAACTTGTCAAAAACAAGATGTTTTTCTCTTCAATGATGGTCAGAGCAACATAGTTGTGACTGATTTTGAGAAATTATTTCATTGTCAGCATCTGCTACAAACATGTCCAAGAAGTCAGAGTTGTAGATCCAGATTTTAGCTGGAAAGCAGAAAAGCACCAGTTAGCAATGAGCTTTCCTTCTTTGTCTTCCTATTTCACAAGTGAAGAAACTGAGGCTAGGAGAGGCTACCTGCCCCCCATAATCATTTTCACTTGGAGAATAGGTGGCATATGGGGAACTAGAATCAAAATGCGGAGTCTCTTTGGCTAATTTTCTTTCCCCACTGTATGCCATCTATTGTGGAATCACAAATCATATAAAGAGGATATTAATGTTATTTTTACTTTCATATATTCCCCAAACATTTAGATTGTAAGAAGATTTTACTCCAGTGAAGAAAATTATTCTGTCACCAAGAAAAAAGGTTCCTCTTTCTACATAACAATTACCTTGCCAAAAACTAATTGCTTAGCATAAAAATGCTGCACTTTCTTCATGCATTAGTAAAATCAATTCTCCCCACTATAATACTGCTCAGCCATTGTGTCTGTCAGCACTCTGGGTGCAAAGCTGAAATCTAAAGCTGTGTCACCAGACACAATTAATTTTAGGGTTGATTTTGCAGTTTGTGAGCTCTCTAGGCTTTTCACTTCTCTTCTGTTCTTCTGTAACCTACCATTTAGATATGAGGGGATGGGGTGGTATTGCAACCTCAATAACACTTAGAAAAAAGGAAAGGAAATCAGGTGCCTTGTTCATTTCTTCAACACGTTATTGAACACTTAGTTCTGTCAAACACTGGTAACACAAGGAATGTGGAAACCTGCAATTAACAGACCTGAGACAACTGACAGTTAGGGAGTGTACTGGACATTGATTTCTAAATTCAGATGGTAAATAGTTTAACAAAGACAAACACAGTAGGGATGTTGATGATGCACATACAAGGAACAGTAGAAACAAATTGCCTGAACTGGATTGAAGAATAAGTAAGAGTCAGTAAGGAAAAGTAGTGTGTGTGTATGTGTGTGTGCGTGCGCGCACATGTGTGCACACATATGTGTGTGCATACACATGTATATGAAAGGAGAACAATTTTTGCATATTAAAGTTCTAAGAAAAGACTTTTAGAGATGAACTCTATAATCCTGTATCAAATGTAAAATTGTTGGTAGCTATTTGATCTCTATTCATGGGATACCTCTACATTATCACAGATCAACGCCCCTCACCTCATAAAATGCATCAAGAAATTTAAGATCAATTCTGTCAATAGACAAAAATAATTTTAAATAACACATTTGAAAGATTTAGCTGTTGATTTTTTGAGGATTTTCCTCATAGGTATCTATTCAATTAGTAAATATTAACTAAGAAGTGATGGTTTGAATACTTTGTTAGAACTGGAGAAATAGAGAAGAGTTAAGTTGTCACCAGCACTGCAGAAAGTGTTCAGTCTAATTAGCAAGATACAGTTGGCACCCAGTAACTAAGAATATGCTGCAATAAAATATTCAACTGGAATGAAGGCTGTGGGGGGGGGGGGTGTTAAAAAAGTATCTTCAGTAAAAACTTATCTGAGATAATCTTTCATTCCCATTTGAATATTTATGTAGATGCATAGTTCCACCTAGAGTCTGATTTTCAATTAGACAAAAAAAAAAAAGATCGAGAATCTCTACTTATGAAAAACATTTCTGATTTTGTAATTAAGAATCCCAGTAATTAAATATGCCAGGAAAATTGTATTAGATTGCATTGCCTTGGGTGAGGTACATGCTTTCATTTCACACTTAAGGACCCCTTTTAAGAGCATAAGCAAATTAAAAAATGACCCAACAGCCTCTATTCCCCCTGTCAGGGGGAAAAACACATTCCAATACAGCTTCTAATTTGCCTTGCTAATTCTAATTAGTGTAGTATAAGCTGCTGGACAATTTTACCAGGAGGACAGTCTGCAAAGAAGCATATTTCTGTAGCTGCACGCTCTTGGGAAAGAACTCAAACTGGGAAAAATTGAATAGAGACTTTTTCTCATTTGATTGAAGGTTATAGATGAAATAAAATAAGGTTTGAGGAAATCAAAAGAGGCTGCCCTTTTCTGTATTCAGAACTGCTTAGAAGATTGAATGATAAGATGAAACTGAAGTAAAGCCTCCAGACCATTGCCTTTGAATGGTCTGGTGAGTTGCTGCAGTTAAGGAAACACATGTTTACTCTTGCCACAATGCATGAGTGGGATCTACTAGTATTCTACTTGTTTCTGGGTGTTTAATTTCAGTTCTGACACTAGAAAGTACAATCTTTGAGAGGAGGGATTGTGTGCTCCACCATTGCTTGTGCTGACTTCCATAGCTCAGATATGCTAACTGGATCAGACTCCCGCAATCAATACTTGACTATTGATGAGAGGCCCATCTCCTGCCTGCCGTGATTATTGATCAGGGTCTTCCAAGAGGATTCCATGGCCTTTATCCCTAGGACTAGCCAAGAACAGCAGACACCATACATTCACAAATAGATCCAGGGCACCTTCCCTTCTCCTTCCCATTTTGAGTTTTAGTCTAAATATAAATTACTGGCTAATCAGTGCACATTCTGGCATTCTGGGGACTCAGTACCACTGTTTTAATTATGAAAAGAGGACTTTGATTTCTTAATTTTGACTGAGGTCCAACTCAAATATTCTGACCAGTTTATATACTATATCTCATGAAGGAAACATATAGAATGTTTCTGATGATCCTCACAAGTATGGACCTAGTAAATTACAAATAGGACCTTCACTTTTGAATACAGCTGCTTGAAAGGGGAGCAGTTCTTTTTGTTATAAAGTGTGATGGCTTTGTTCCTCATGCAATCATTTCTGAGTTTAATTTTAAGTCATCACTATCAATATAAAAGACAGGTTTTGATATCAACATTAGGCACATCAGATTCGCGTATTGTACTTTTGCTTTTTCAGACAATAATTGTTTTAGCTTAATGGAGTATAAGAATAATTTAAGTAATAGAATGCCATAGTTCCATTTGGAGATCTCTTCTAGATTAATTTATCCTATTTTGCTTTTGCAGTATCACGAAAGTGCCCTGTATATAGTATTTTGAAGCTTACTGAAAATACATTTCTCATATATAAGGTACATTGTCTTCAAGAGAAATGCTGATTTCCTTTAAGAAGTTAATACCCTATATTCAGGAAAAAAAAAAAAAAAAAAACTAGACCTAACTTTCTGTTCCAATTACTAACTGATAGTTGGTTATTAAGTATTTGCTTTCTTATTAGACTTTACCAATTCCAGCAACTGTTTTACCTTAGCCTCCTGTCCATCACGGCCAGTACTGATTATGAAACTAACTAGTGTTGAGTGCATGCCTGTTGAGTGTAGGCTCTCAAACTGCTGGTTGAATAGATTTGGAACAGGGCTCTGACATCTCCATTTTTAATAAACATCTCAAATTATTCAAATGCAGGTGGTCAGGGAGCCATCTTTGAAAACTACTACTCAACATGATAAAGGCATTAGAATCTACCAATTTATTTAAATTTAGATTAGACAAGGTAAATTAGAGTGATATCGTATGTCACTAGAAAAGTATGGCACCAAAAGGAAGGCAGTTCCTTTTTTTTTTTTTTTTTTTTTTTTTTTTTTTTTTTTTTTTTTTTGAGATGGAGTCTCGGTCTGTCACCCAGGCTGGAGTGCAGTGATGTGATCTTGGCTCACTGCAACCTCTGCCTCCTAGGTTCAAGTGATTCTCCTGCCTCAGCCTCCAGAGTAGCTGGGATTACAGGCATCCACCACCACGCCCAGCTAATTTTGTATTTTTAGTAGAGATGAGGTTTCACCATGTTGACCAGGCTGGTCTTGAACTCCTGACCTCAGGTAATCTACCCACCTTGGCCTCCCAAAGTGTTGGGATTACAGGTGTGAGCCGCCACACCTGGCCCCCCCCCCACCTTTTTTTTTTTTTTTTTTTAAGAGTTAGGGTCTTACTCTGTTGCCTAGGCTATGAGACAGTAGTGTAATCATAGCTCACTACAGTCTCAAACTCCTGGGCTCATGTGAGCCTCCCTCTCAGCCTCCCAAGGAGATAGGACTGGAGGTGTATGCCACCATGCCCATTTAATTTTTTAATTTTTAATTTTGTAGAGCTGGGGTCTTGTTGCCCAGGCTGATCTTGAACTCCTGGCAACAAGTCATCTTCCCACCTCAGCCTCTGAAAGCACTGGGATTACAGACTTGAGCCACCATGCCTGGCCAAGGCAGTTTCATCACTAAATACCTGTGAAGCCTAAGACATTCGATCATGTTCTGCAGGTAGCTATAAAGTCTAGAAACTGTTGAATATACATAATAAATGGTTTGTTGATATTACATCACAATAAATGTTATATTCAATATGTTGTCTCATATTACCAATGCATAGTTTAGTGCAATGTGCAAAATTACAAGGAACATAATGTGTGAGCATTCCATTTACATCCATCTCTGTATGTGTATCTGTGATATGTTGATAAGGTTCCTCAAATTTCACTAAATAAACTTTTATCCTTTAGCCTAACACAAACTCCCAAATCATCTAACCCAGTTTTGCAGATTATCACTCAGCCATTTCCATATCACACTGGCCTGGGGGATGTGGTGTGCCATGCTACTGGAACCACTCAGATGGCTTTCTTTAGCACATAAAATGGGGCATTATTTGATCACTTAAATTAGCAAACATTGTCTTAGACTTTAGTAACTGCAGGACTGCCTTGGCTTCTTGCTATACTCAACCAAAAAGGCATGGGCTGGGAAATTATAAAATTTGGATTAGAAAAAAAATAAAGGTTAGGTAATCTTATATTAAGGGTCTTTCAGTTTTTAAATGATTTCGAGTTATAAAATGAGTCAGTGCTCCTGGATGTGTGATAATGGAATCCTGTGAATGCCATTGGTGATATAAATTAATTCTGTGCCAAGTGTGGTGGCTCAAGCCTGCAATCCCAGCATTTTGGAAGGCCAAGGCAGAAAGATCGCTTGGGTCCAGCAGCTTAAGACCAGTCAAGGCAATGTAGTGAGATCCTATCTCTACAAAAAATGTTAAAGTTTAGCTGGAGGCAGTAGTGCATGCCTGTAGTCCCAGCTACTCAGGAGGCTGAAGTGGAAGGATCTCTCGAGCCCAGGAGTTTGAGACTGCAGTGACCTGGGCAAAAAATAAATAGATAAAAATAGGTCAGATGTGGTGGTGGCTCATGCCTGTAATCCCAGAACTTTGGGAGGCCAAGGCAGGCAGATCACTTTGAGGTCAAGAGTTCAAGACCAGCCTGGCTAACATGGTAAAATCCTATTTCTATTAAAAATACAAAAATCAGTTGGATGTGTTGGTGAATGCCTGTAATAATAGCTACTTGGGAGGCTGAGGCAGGAGAATCGCTTGAACCTGGGAGGCAGAGGTTGCAGTGAGCTGAGACTGTGCCACTGCACTCCAGCCTGGGTGACAGAGTGAGACTCTGCCAATAAGTAAATAAATAAATAAATAAAAATTAATTAATTCTGGCAAGCTATTTTTCATAATGAATCTGGATCCTCTTACCTAAGTGTGATTTTAGTTGAATCATCACTCCTCTAGGTAAACGTTTTCTGACGTCCCAGACCAGGTCAAATTCATCTATTCACCTATCCCATAGTAATACATACTTTTACCATTAGTACTTACGTGATTTTTTTTTTTTTTTTTTTTTTTTTTTTGAGATGGAGCCTCACTCTGTCACCCAGACTGGAGTGCGGTGGCACGATCTCAGCTCACTGCAACCTCCGCCTCCCGGGTTCAAGCGATTCTCCTGCCTCGGCCTCCTGTGTAGCTGGGATTACAGGCGCCTGCCACCATGCTCTGCTAATTTTTGCATTTTTAGTAGAGATGGGGTTTCACCATTTTGGTCAGGCTGGTCTGCAACTCCTGACTTCATGATCCACCTGCCTCGGCCTCCCAAAGTGCTGGGATTACAGGTGTGAGTCACCTCACCCAGCCCTTATTTAACTGATTATTTAACTGATTTCGGCCCCTTTGCTAAATTATAAGATGTTCAAAAATAAGAACTATGCATCTTTTTGCTGAATATTTTATTCCCAGTACAAAGCACTTCTGACATGAGATTAGTACTCAAAAAATAATTGTTGCGTGAATTGATGTAAGATTAAATGAGCACAATTTTCAGTGAACCTAGAAACTTTTACCTATGGTGTCACCCTCTTCTCAATATCTTATCTTCTTACTAAGGGACACACTTCAGTTATTATAGTCCGTGGGAACCAATTTTCCATGAAAAATAACCTGAAATGAAAGAGAATTCCAGAGTCAAAATTTTAAATTATGTTAGCTCAATGGCCTTCCAATAGAATGGAAGAAGCAAAGAAAGATGTTAACTTCTGCCTCCCTTTTCTTCCTCTTCCTCAAACAGCTCAGTCCTGCCTTTGTTTACTTAAAGTGTATCCAAATATTTATTTCTCCGTAAATTTATGAGGTATTTTTAAGGTATTTGAGATGTTGTCCAGCGTAGTACATTTTTGTCTCCCACTTGGCTGTTCGGAACAGCGTTATCTCTTCGTTTTCTAAGCTGGAAATACCCTTTAAAGAAATAATCAATGCGACAGTTTGAAAGCTAGGGGAAGGATGAAATAAAAGTAAACACTACCAGTTTTTTTTAAAATTGCTTCTTAAATGCCCTTCTCTGGAGGAGACTGTAAAGTCCTATTCAAGCTGAAATTATGGCCAACAGTGGCCAGTGCTGTTCCAACAGCAACACCAGGCACTAGCAAGTAATCTCTCTGTTTGGTGTGTATAATGTATGAAAAAAAGTGACTGCTTATACAATTGGACTGATTACTTACTTTCTGTGGTGGCAGAAAGAGCATTTGTTGTCCCCATAACAAGCTTCACATGAATCAGCTTACTTTAAAGGTACTTATCTAGGGTTAGGAAAAGTATATTTTTTCCATTTCCTTTCAAATTAATTCTTATTCTAGTTGGTATATGTCTTCCTGTTGGCTAGAAAACTAAGCTAACCTTCTAGAGTTAAAAAAAAAAAACTGTATTTTCATCATTATGTTTTGATAATAGCAAAATCAAAAGTATTTAATGCTATATACTCCTTTTAAAATAATTTCCCTTTAATTCATTATTGGTAAAACATTGATCATCTGTCCAAAAGTTAGACAATGTTTGCATGCTGTCTTAGTTTAATCACACACACTTACCAATCACATGAGACTCTAACATCACCCCTGACAACTGTATGTAGCTACCCTATTTCTCAAGAACCCATTTATTTAATAGTATTTGCGATATAAGGGAATGATCTGTTTCAACTAACAGATGGAATATTCAGAGTACTATATTCTGATATCTCTTGGCATATCTCATATTCCTTTATAAATCAATTTTTAAATCTCATTGAATGAAGCTTCTGGTTAGTGGGTTGTTCATATGTCAATTTTTCCAGGGAAAAAGATTGACCAAAAATCACTATTTACATTTCAGAAGTTTCCATACAGATTATTGCCAACTCTCTCAGGGTCCTGTGACAAGAAAGTCAATATTGGATACACAAGAAAGTACAAGGGTCTGAAGCAGTACGTGTGACCTTCCAGAAAGTAATAGAAGTGTGAGAATTATATTGAAAAACAAAATGGAAAAAAAAGTATATGTATAACTTATATAAGCACAATGAATCACTCTGATATTCCTCAAAAGAATAGGATTTTATAGAAAACCTGTGAGAAACATAATAGAAATTCTTAAAAACCAGATACCTCCAAAAATTGCTTTATACAATTATTTAAATATAAGTTAGAGAAACAGTAAGATAAAGTTGATTAAAAAAAAAAAAAACTCTAGAAGGAGATATATCCCTAAAACCTTAATAGCCACATGTTGTGCTAACGATAATAACTTGATATAAATCTAAAAAGACTAAGTCGATGCATAGACCTTACTTTAGAGGAGCTAGCATTGGTCATCAATTGTCTATTTTGGGTCAGATACCATGGTAGCCTCCAAGGATACAAAAATACTCCCTGCTCTCAAAGAGTTTACCATTGGGAGTTTCCATATACTAGCATCTAAAGACTATTGACAACTGCCATTGGCAGGGAACTGCATCTTCATTCTTTTAGCCTTTTTATCATGTTGCATGAGCCTTTTTTTTTTTTTTTTTTTTTTTTTTTTTTTCCTGTGAGAGAGAGTCTTGCTCTATCACCTAGGTTGCAGTGCAATGCTATGATATCAGCTCACTGCAACCTCTGCCTCCCAGGTTCAAGAGATTCTCCTGCCTCAGCCTCCCAAGTAGCTAGGACTACAGGTGCATGTCACGATACCTGGTTAATTTTTGTATTTTTAATAGAGACAGTGTTTTGCCATGTTCGCTAGGCTGGTTCCGAACTCCTGACCTCAAGTGATCCATCTGCCTCGGCCTCCTAGAATGCTGGAATTATAGGCGTGAGTCACCGTGGCTAGCCTGCCCAAGACTCTTAATATAATGATAGATTAGTCACTCAATGGAAGTGGAACACATGTGTTCTTATTTGTTTTAACTTACTGGGTTTTAGTAAAATATCCAATGGTCCCAGGCTGTATGATGTTTAACCTAAGTGGAGCATTAAATGCTCAATAGCACTTAAATGATATTCAACTGAATAAACAAAGATTGATTGAGAAAAAATGTGGCAATTGACTAAAAGGAGAGGTAGACATTTGAGATGGTATAAATTTTTTTCCAAATAAAATCTTAGACAGAATGGGAAACAATTTAAAAATAAAAGGGATGAGAAGAGAAGGAATAGGATGACTGTAAAGTTTCCCGTTTTGCGTGTGTGGGGGAGCATGTGGGCACCTGTGAGTGTGCTACTGAAACAGGAAAAGGAAGAGAGTTTCTGGAAGATAAACACCACCATGTGCCAGAGTTGTTTAGAGCTACAATAAAGTATAAAATGTTTATCTGAGATGATAAGCTGGATAAAGCATAGGTCTGAAAATTTGACAGACTTTGGATGATTTGGCCTTGAAGGAGAATGTGATTGGCTCACTCACTAGCCTATTTTTCCACATTTGTTGAATTTGTATGAGTTTCAGGATAGTACGGATGAAACGAAGGTGTCAACCAGGGGGTGATTTGGATTTGGTTATCCTCTTCTCCCCCAGGAAACATTTAGTAATGTCTGGAGACATTTTTGGTTGTCATACCTGGGGTTGGGTGTTACTCATGTCTAGTGGGTAGTGGCCAGAGACACTACTAAACATTCCATGATACACAGGACAGGCCCTTTCAATGAAGAATTGACTAATCCAAAATGGGAATACTATAGCGCCAAACATAAGAAACACTGTTCTAGACCTATTCTTCCAAATTCTTTCCAGACTTTGTTAAGAATCCAAATCCCATTCGACTACTTTTTAATTTTCTTCTAATTTAATGTATTTCATCATTCACAAAGGATCAAATTATTAGTGTTGATGATATAACTTTGGCCTTAATAATTATTATCAGATATTACAACACTGTATCTTTCTTGGTTTTCACTGCAGCTGTGTGTTTTTTAGGAGGATTCTCTGAGAAAATGTTTTGTTCTAATGAAACAGAATACCAGTCCTGATTAAAACCAGGAAAAATTAAGCCTTTGAGCTCCAAAGATGTATTTTTATATTAGTCTTTTACCATTATAACCTTCTGGCTATTTTAATGCAAACTTGTTTCTGTAAAGCCATATTTTGGTTGCTATAACAACTTGATGTAGCTCTTGATGAGCTCTTCTTGCCTTAATGCTGCTTTTTAAAAAGTTGGGGTTGCTATGACTACAAAATGCTGTTTTATTTTCAGCAAGCTTTTTCCCCTTGTAAATTTGCTTTCAAAATATATATGTGTACATGCATGCATATGTGTGTGCTTCTACTTGCATGCCTTATAGAAGACTAGAGTATAGTAAAAACCGAAGTCTAAAATCGCCAGAAGAAAGGTAACAGTTGATTTATCTAGGTGATATTATTATTTTTAAACTGATTTTCATAATGTTGGATGAACTCAGATTTGAGCTGTTTTTCTCCTTCTTCGAATTATATAACTGTTTAATGACAGCTCCCCTTCTTTGTTTCATGATTTACTTATCTTGTTCTTTGCGTTTTAATCTCTTCCTGTTTCCAATCTACCTCTGCCTTAGATGGGTCATTTGAACTCTAAAAATGTGAAAGCATGTGTGTCTTACTATGTTCATGATTGTGGGTGGGACTCTACTTTATAAGACTACTGATTATGGCCTTCTTTATATCAAAGCTAATAACAAAATTCCCATGGCTAAGAATCTCATGCAAATTTTGAAAAGCCATAAAGCTGGAAGTTTGGATACTTTTCTTCTATTATTAACTCTGTCACAATTATCAATATGAGCATCTGCTCACCACATACCTTTCTAGAGGAGTGCCATCCAATAGAAATACAATACAGCCACATAGAAAATTTAAAATTTTCTAGTAGCTAAGTTAAAAAGTAAAAAAAAAAAAAAAAAGCAGGTAAAATTAATTTTAATGACATGCTATCTCACCCAATATATCCAAAATAATATCATTTCAATCTGTAATAAATATTTTTAAATTATGAATGACATTTAAAACTTTTTTTCTATTAAATCTTGGAAATTCAGTAGTTACTTTACACTTACAACACATCTCACTTCAACTGAGCCACATTTCAACTGCTCTTCAGCTACATGTGACTAGTGGCTACCATATTAGACATATTGAGCTTTAGATCTCAATCAAATTCAGTCATACAACAAAGTTTCTTATTTATTGTTCGCTTACTAGTTTGGGGGCCCTTTGTTAAGTCTTAGGAATACTTAAATGATTAGGAAAACTTTTTCTTAGTTCATTTGAAAGAGAGAGAGAGAAAGAGAAGATGAAGATGAAGAAGGAGGAAGAAGGGGAGAAAGAGGGAGGAGGAAGACAGCAGGGGGAGGGGAAAAAGAAGAAGGAAGAGAGGAAGGGAGAGAGGAAAGGAGGGAAAGCAACTGGAAAGATGCAACTTTTCAGCTATTTTGTGCTATTTTATTATAATCTAATGTTATATTATTTCATTATAATTAATTTGAGAATAAACTAGGCTTTCTGAATTCATTTGGTGTTACTTGTTCACAGTTGTATTCCCAACTTCTTGGGGAAGGGAATGTTTGGGACAGATTGGCTACTCCCCATATATTTATTAAATGAATGAATGAATCTCTTTTGTGATTGAGTCCAAGACTAAGTAAATATTATTGTCAAGGAATAGTTTGAAAAATAAAACTGTACATGAATATTTTAGGAAGGCGAAGGGAGGAGTGGCTAACAATTCGAAGTGAAGGGAAATCATGTAAAAGACTGGTATTCTTTCCCTGTATATTGTTTTTCTTGCTGTGTGAAGAATTTTGTCTGTAAACAAGGAGAAGCACATAAATCCCTGACATTGTTTTGGTTCCACCTGGCAGGGGATGTTGCCAGAACATCATTGATGTGTCCAGATCCCTGATCACATTGCTGCTTCCTTATCCCTTCCCTGCCTTTTCTCATTTGAAAAAAGCCAAATCAAAGTGAGCATGTGACCCTTTCAGCCTGCTCAGTAAAGGAGTTTCTGTTTTCTTTTTAATCATGTGTCATTTTTTATCACCATTACTTTAGAAATAAAGTGGCTGATTGAATTTTCTTATTTTTCTTTTTGTAAGCTGAGCCATTTTGCCTGAAATGTAGAGGTTTGGGTGATCTAATCTGATTTGGAAATCAGAGAAAAAAGAGAAGAGTGTTACAACTTGAGTGGTTTCCAAAAGCAGGTTATAGATGGTAATCTGGTTTGTGAATTAAAATATTTGATGCTGACAGCTTTTCATATTACAAAAATATTTAACCAGCTCCCATCATTTGTCACAGATTTTTTTAACCTCTCTTCAGTAATGCAACAAAATGTCTAGCGTTTTATGCCTCATGTTTCTTCGGCCCTTGTAAATTGGAATTATATTCAACACATTTCACTTGCAGAGTTTAAAATGTAAGGTGATTTTGGAATCTTTGTTAGAGTTCCACAGTAAGACATCATTCTACATTAGCCCGAGGGGTTTGCTCAACACAAATATTAGAAAATACTTGAGATTTGAATGACCCTAGGTTTCTATGATCATGTCATTTGTGTCTAAACTGGTAAATGGAACTATTGCTACCTCAAGGAGTTTTGTTTATATCAAACACTAGACGATGTAGGCTAATGCTTGGTACTAAAATAAATGAATCAGAAACTCTTCGAGTTATTTACCATAACCTTATGTTTACCTGTAGACATTGTGAACTATTCATTTGTTCATTCTCTTTTATCCTGTGTCACTTATGTTTTTTTTTTTTTTTTTTCTATTTTTCTTTTTCTTTTCTCATGTATTGAGACGGTGTCTTACTCTGTCACCCATGCTGGAGTGTAGTAGATGATAGCGACTCACTGCAGACTCGACCTCCTGTGTCAGCCTCCTGAGTAGCTGGAACCATGCCTGGCTAATTTTTTTTAATTTATATTTGTAAAGACAGGGTCTCCCTATGTTGCCTAGGCTGGTCTCAAACCCTGGGCTCAAGTGATCCTCCCATGTCGGCCTCTCAAAGTGCTAGGGTTAGAAGCATGAGCCACTGTGCCTGGCTGACTTTGAATATATATGTATTTCTGATTATTTTTTGTTTTAACTAGAAAATAGCAAGGGAAGAATAATTAAATTAATTTTCCAACTGGAGACATGGGTTAAAAATTTATTAGATTGAGGGTGGAACAAGATGGCCGAATAGGAACAGCTCCAGTCACCAGCTCCCAGCACTAGCGACACAGAAGATGGGTGTTTTCTGCATTTTCAACTGAAATACCGGGTTCATCTCACTAGGGAGTGCAGGACAATTGGTGCTGGTCAGCTGCTGCAGCCTGACCAGCGAGAGCTGAAGCAGGGCGAGACATCCCCTCACCTGGGAAGCACAAGGGGAAAGTGAATCCCTTTTCCTAGCCAGGGAAACTGAGACACACAACACCTGGAAAATCAGGTAACTCCTACCCTAATACTGCGCGTTACCAAGGGTCTTAGCAAAGGGCACACCAGGAGATTATATCCCACACCTGGCAGGGAGGGTCCCACACCCATGGAGCCTCCCTCATTGCTAGCACAGCAGTCTGCTATCTAACTGGAAGGCAGCAGTGAGACTGGGGGAGGGGCGCCCACCACTGCTGAGGCTTAAGCAGGTAAACAAAGCCGCTGAGAAGCTCCAACTGGGTGGAACCCACAGCAGCTCAAGGAAGCCTGCCTGTCTCTGTAGTCTCCACCTCTAGGGACAGGGCACAACTAAACAAAACAAAAAAAAGCAGCAGAAACCTCTGCAGATGCAAATGACCCTGTCTGACAGCTTTGAAGAGAGCAGTGGATCTCCAAACACGGAGGTTGTGATCTGAGAAGGGACAGACTGCCTGTTCAAGTGGGTCCCTGACCCCTGAGTAGCCTAACTGGGAGACATCCCCCACTAGGAGCAGACCAACACCCTACACCTCACACAGCAGGGTACACCCCTGAGACAAAGCTTCCAAAGCAAGAATCAGACAGGTACACTCACTGTTCAGCAATATTCTATCTTCTGCAGCCTCTGCTGCTGATACCCAGGCAAACAGGGTCTGGAGTGGACCTCAAGCAATCTTCAACAGACCTACAGCTGAGAGTCCTGACTATTAGAAGGAAAACTAACAAACAGGAAGGACACCCACACCAAAACCCCATCAGTATGTCACCATCATCAAAGACCAAAGGTAGATAAAACCACAAAGATGGGGAAAAAGCAGGGCAGAAAAACTGGAAATTCAAAAAATAAGAGCACATCTCCCCCTCCAAAAGAACGCAGCTCATCGCCGGCAACGGATCAAAGCTGGATGGAGAATGACTTTGATGAGTTGAGAGAAGAAGGCTTCAGTCCATCAAACTTCTCAGAGCTACAGGAGGAATTACATACCCAGCGCAAAGAAACTAAAAATCTTGAAACAAGAATGCAAGAATGGATAACTAGAATAATCAATGCAGAGAAGGCCATAAACGAACTGACAGAGATGAAAACCATGACACGAGAAATACGTGACAAATGCACAAGCTTCAGGAACCGACTTGATCAACTGGAAGAAAGAGTATCAGTGATTGAGGATCAAATGAATGAAATGAAGTGAGAAGAGAAGTCTAAAGAAAAAAGAGGAAAAATAAATGAACAAGCCTTCAAGAAGTATGGGATTATGTGAAAAGACCAAATCTACTTCTGATTGGGCTGCCTGAAAGTGAGGGGGAAAATGGAACCAAGTTGGAAAACACTCTTCAGGATATCATCCAGGAGAACTTCCCCAACCTAGTAAGGCAGGCCAATATTCAAATTCAGGAAATACAGAAAACACCACAAAGATACTCCTCAAGAAGAGCAACTCCAACACACGTAATTGTCAGATTCACCAAAGTTGAAATGAAGGAAAAAATCTTAAGTGCAGCCAGAGAGAAAGGTCGGGTTACCCACAAAGGAAGCCCATCAGACTAACAGCAGATCTCTCAGCAGAAACTCTACAAGCCAGAAGAGAGTGGGGGCCAATATTCAACATTCCTAAAGAAAAGAATTTTCAAACTAGAATTTCATATCCAGCCAAACTAAGTTTCATAAGTGAAGGAGAAATAAAATCCTTTACAGAGAAGCAAATGCTTAGAAATTTTGTCACCATCAGGCCTGCCTTACAAGAGACCCTGAAGGAAGCACTAAACCTGGAAAGGAACAACCGGTACCAGCCATTGCAAAAACATGCCAAAATGTAAAGACCATCTATGCTAGGAAGAAACTGCATCAACTAACGAGCAAAATAATCAGTTAATATCATAATGACAGGATCAAGTTCACACATAACAATATTAACCTTAAATGTAAATGGACTAAATGGTCCAATTAAAAGACACAGACTGGCAAACTGGATAAAGAGTCAAGACTCATTAGTTTGCTGTATTCAGAAGACCCATCTCACATGCAGAGACACACATAGGCTCAAAATAAAGGGATGGAGGAAGATCTACCAAGCAAATGGAGAACAAAAAAAAAGCAGGGGTTGCAATCCTAGTCTCTGATAAAACGGACTTTAAACCATCAAACATCAAGAGAGACAAAGAAGGCCATTACATAATGGTGAAGGGATCAATTCAACAATAATTAGGAAGAGCTAACTCTCCTAAATATATATGCATCCAATACAGGAGCACCCAGATTCATAAAGCAAGTCCTTAGAGACTTACAAAGAGACCTAGACTCCCATACAATAATAATGGGAGACTTCAACACCCCACTGTCAACATTAGACAGATCAATGAGACAGAAAGTTAACAAGGATATCCAGGAATTGAACTCTACTCTGCAGCAAGCAGACCTAATAGACATCTACAGAACTCTCCACCCCAAATCAACAGAATATACATTCTTCTCAGCACATGTAAGTTCATTGCGGCACTATTCACAATAGCAAAGACTTGGAATCAACCCAAATGTCCATCAGTGACAGACTGGATTAAGAAAATGTGGCACATATACACCATGGAATACTATACAGCCATATAAAAGGATGAGTTCATGTCCTTTGTAGGGACATGGATGCAGCTGGAAACCATCATTCTCAGCAAACTATCGCAAGAACAGAAAACTAAACACCACATGTTCTCACTCATAGGTGGGAACTGAACAATGAGATCATTTGGACTCGGGAAGGGGAATATCACACACTGGGGCCTATTATTGGCAGGGGGGACGGGGGAGGGATTGCATTGGGAGTTATACCTGATGTAAATGACGAGTTGATGGGTGCTGACGAGTTGATGGGTGCAGCACACCAACATGGCACATGTATACATATGTAACAAACCTCCACGTTATACATATGTACCCTAGAACTTAAAGTATAATAAGAAATATATTAGATTATATTTATAATCATTTGTATTCCTTTTCCTAGGTAAAATTTTTTAAATGTGAGTCTTCTTGTACCCCGTCCTCCCAGAAAAAATTTTATGGGCTGCCTTTAACTTTTCAATGAAATAATTCAAGTTTATTTTATTTTATTTTATTTTTTGAGATGGAGTATCACTCTATTGCCTAGGTTGGAGTACAGTGTTGCGATCTGGGCTCACTGCAACCTCCGCCTCCCTGGTTCCAGCAATTTTCCTGCCTCAACCTCCTGTATAGCTGGGATTACAGTTGCAGACCACTATGCCTGGCTAATTTTTGTGTTTTTAGTAGAGACGAGGTTTCACCATGTTGACCAGGTTGGTCTCGACCTCCTGACCTCAAGTGATCTGCCCGCCTTGGCCTCCCAAAGTACTAGGATTACAGGTGTGAGCCACAGCATCCACCCTCAAATTTTTAATCATTAGACTACAAGGCACACTAGAAACATGATTAGAGATGGCCAGGACTTTCAAATCAACTAGTTTAGTTATTTTCAATCTTTTTGTCTGGTGAGTTCTTTGCTCAAGCTAAGTGGACCCCAAAGTTCAAACACGAAGTCAAATTGAAAAACCAAGGAAGAAGGAATGTAGGTGAAGAGGATAGGGAAAGCACTGTCCCTTTCCTGGAGTTCAATTCCAAAGCCATAAATCACTTTAACTCTATCCATTTGCTACTAAGATACAAAGGATTTTGTTCAAGGTCAGACAGCTCTGCCTGAAAGCATGGTCGGTGTTTTTTGGATTCATTTGTTCAACAATTACGTGAGTGCCTATTATGTATCTCACTGGCTCTTAGGATACTGGAGATCTTGGAATATGACCACGGACAAGTAGAGAAAGGCTTCATGAGGCTTATGTTTTAGCATAGGAAGACAAATAATACACTAGTAAATGCGTATTGCAGATAATTTCAGACTATGACCAGGTAAGGTGATGACATTGAGTGACTTTAGAAGGGGCTGAGATCAGAGAAGGCCTCTTGGAGGAGGTGACATAAAGTTTATGCATACCTCTACTCCTTTGTTGTCTTCAAGAGAGCTATCTTCAATTTCTAACAAGGCTATCATGCTGGGATGGTGCAGTGGAAAGAACACTACATTAGGAATCCCAAGGTCTAGGTGTTTACCCCACTTCTGTGTCCTTATAAGACTTTACATATTTTATTTTATATCTGTGAAATGAGAATCATCATAGCTGTACAGGATGAAGGAAGATCTAGTCCCTGTCTTTTTTTTGTTAACCCTCTTAACCACCCTCTTCCTTACCACACCAGTGTCTTAAACATTATTTCCTATGAATGCTAAATTTGTTTATGTTTTTGAGGTATTCCAAGCCTTAAGAAGAGCTGTGGTTCTTTCAGCCTGGAATGATTCCCTTTCAAGTTCCTAGTTTTTAAAATAACATCTTAAGTCATTACCCGTATCTGAAACTTGCTCTGGTTCTTTCATACAGAGGAAAGAATGAGTGTTGTTTTGCCTCATTTTTTGAACCATTTAAGATGGTGTTTTTAAAAGTTGTTTTTTAACCTTCTAAAATGTTATTTCATCCCATGTATTACAATAAATCACTAATAATTGTCTATGTTTTCTTTCTTCCCCCTTTAGATCATGAGTTCTTTAAAGGCCCAAACCATATCTGGTTCACAACCACAATATGGGCTCTTGCCACACAGATCAAAATCTAAAAAGGAAAGTGGATGCAATGTAAATGTTTCTTAATAATGTGTGGGGAGAACCTTATCCAAAACGATTTCACAGAAAATAGCATTTGTTTTGCTGATACGGGAGAGTTTCTTTATTCCAATCACAGGGCATGTGACAGGGGTGTGGCTCACTTCTTTGGTGCCCACTCCTCAAAACCCTAGGGGGAGCATGCAGTCAGGCAGGTGCAGAGGCCGTGGGGAGTGCTTTTGGGATCTGGCCCATGGCAGCTTCCAGGACTCCCAAAGCCCAAGTGGGTGTGTGTTACAGTGTGCTCTTTCAGCCATGCCATCTGCAGATGCCTGTGTTAGTCAGCTCAATAGACCCTCTGCCTTATTGCAAGGACAGGGGGCTATTGTGATAGCCTGAGTTATTGCCCAATGTACTGGAAAAATCAGATCACATATTGGCTGGAAGGTTGAGAGCAAGGTTTGATTGAGTGGGTGGAGGTGGCTTTCAGCGAGATGGTTTGGGAGCCAGAAGAGGGGATGGAATGGGAAGGTGGTCTTTCCCTGGAGTCGGGCAGCCCAAGGCTAAACTCCCCTCGACATGTGCGTCATTCTGCCATCACTGGTCTGGCGGTGTCTGTTGGTGTCCGCAGGTCTGTTCCTTTGCTCCTCTCAACATCCAGCTGCTTATGTCTGTGTCCGCTTAAGATCTCAGGTTTATATGGGCACCGGATGGGGGGCATGGTGGACCAGAGTAGTCTTGGAAAATGCAACATTTTGGCATGAAAACAGAAGTTCCTGTTCTTACTTAGGTCCATGGGCACAGGCCCGAGGATGGAGCCCTCATCAGGGCTCCCTTCCCTTCTCTACCCAGCACTTCCCTGCCCCACTCCCCGTATGACACCTTACATTGCAAAGGTGGTTGCTTTCTGGCTTATCCTGGGAAACAGGCATATGTGCTTGCTAAGCCCTTCACTAAATTTACAAGAGTATATACACTGAATAGGAGGCAGAGAAACAAACATAATACTTTACTCGTTCTCAAATTTCCTCCCATTCTAAGAAATGTAACATATAATGCTCTGTGTACAAGAGAGTGTAACCATTCCATCTAATACCATCCTGCAAAGTGCTTCAGAAAGTAGAATGGCAATAGAGCCAGCCTTCGGTAAACATTTAAAGTATGTTTTATCATTTTTCACCAAATCCCATCTTTTCATCATTTCCTTCATTGACTTATGATAAATAAAAAAGCAGGGAAACAATTTTGGGGGAAACACTAGAGTATAGGGCTAAAGTACTTGGTCTTAGAGTACCTGAGTGCAATGCACTGCTCATCTACTTGCCACTTTTGTTGTCGTGGACAAATAAGTTACTTCATATCTAATACCCCCGTTTACTCATCTTTAAAATGTGAATAGTACCTGTTTCATAGGTTGTTCTAAAGACTACATGGCTAATACATCTGTGACTAGCTAACACGATACCTGGTAAATAGTAAATACTTTAAAAAATTTTACCATTTTTTTTAAATTACATGTAATTTGGATGACATTGTTGGTTTATTTTTATATTGTAATTTCCTATGGCTAAATCTAGCTCAATAGTAAATTTTGAATAAATGGGAGATTAATTTATTACAGGCTTTATTCAGTATTTCTCACATCTATTCCTTTCTTCTCATTTTTAAAGTATTTTCAAAATTTTTTCCCTCTGTCTCTCCAGACTAATTGGGTAACTAACAACTGCATGAAGACAGCCTATGAATTTCAAGGATCTTTCATTACTGTAAACCTGGTAATCAAGCTGGTGACTCTTTCTGAGGCCTGAAGAAGTTGCTGTTCTGAGAGTTCTGTTACACAGACATCTCTGTATTTAAGTGTTTTCCTTTGCTATAGAAATAAGTGAGAAGTATGTATGTGGTTTATTTCACTTCATTTTATTCTGACCAACACAACAGTGAAGCTTCCAACTGAAGACAGAGTAATTATACAAGTCATATCCGGTAAAGAACTAATGGCATCTTTTCATGCCTCACCAAAAAGGGTAAATCAGAGGCTAGGGGAGTCATCTGAGTAAAAGAGAATATTTAAAATACTCATTTAGAATTTAGAATGCAAATCAAAGTATGCCTGTTTAGTATTTTCCTTAAAAAAAAAAAGTCTAGCAACAAGCTAGAGGGAGATGTTTTATTTTGGTAAAGCACATTCTTCTATCATCATTTCTTAAATGAGTGAATCTAAGTAGGTTCTTTCTGCTTGTGTTCCTAGGGAAACAATTGTTCCTGGAATGAGATCCTATATTCAGAAGGAAGCGATCTAAACAGAGTGGCTGTGACTAAAACATAGTAGCTTAACTGCAAGTTGGTAGGAAGTAGTAGGCTACCCAAGCTAATCTGCTGATTGCTAATTTTCTTGGTTGTTGTTGCACTGCCTTGCTGTAATTGAATGGGCCCAGATTACCCTGGGAGGGTGGAGTATTGCAGCCCTCTGAAGAGAACCCTAGCGTGTGTGGTGTTTTCCTTTGTGTTTGCTAATGAAAAGCCCAGTAATCCTGAAAGCGATCTGAAACCAGTTTTGCCACTGGCATCCTATGTGGTAAAAATGGTCTTTAAATGTGCATATCGAATTAGTAGACTCTCACTGAGAGGCTTCAATGGAAGGAGTTTCTGCTTCACTAACTTAACAGTGGATACTTAAACAGCTTTTCTTTATTTGCAGCTCTGCATAGGAGGAGAAGCAGTTAATTTTTTACCGTGCTTAGTAAGTTCGATCCAGAACAGGGCAGGCAAACCTTTTCTGTAAAAGCCAGGTAGTTAATATTTGAGACTTGGTGGGCTAAGAGGTAAAATTGAATATATGACGTAGCTGCTTATAGAACAAGAGAAAACCTCTGCCCTTGTCCTGTTTGCCTGGAAGCTGTGGGCTCTCAGTAGCAGCTAGGTGAGAGAAAAGAAAAGTTGATGACATTTCTCAATTATCTAGTTCTGCCTGGGAGCTCCAGCCTCCACAGACCATCATCCTGTCTCTCATTCCCACGTCCCAACTTTCTGTTCTCCCTCTATATCTCCTATCTGATAAATAATACTCACATTACAGTCAGCAGGACCTACCTTAGTGGCCCCAGTTGGATCCCTCCCTGCTGCCCATGAGGTAGAAGGAAAAGAGAGGTAAGTGCCTACTTTTCCCTGTTGAAATAGGGAACCTTGATAGCTGTACTAGCAGTGTATGTTGGTCTTTGTGTTCTGGTCAATTCTTTCAATTGGAGAGAGGAGGAGTGTAGAGAATTCTAAGTCCAGATAATTGATTAAAAAAAAAAAAAAAACTCTTGGAACAAACCATATGTATAATTAGTAGCTACCACTAGTGTTTCTTTGTACTGAGGGTATTTAGCTGTTAAAATATCATTGGTTTTGTCTTCATTTCCAAATAATGTTTTGTAGTGATTGGCTCAATTAATACATAAATTCAGATACTTTCAAGTATTGTTGCTGAAAACATATTTTCCCTTTGAATTTTCAAAATCCACCTTCAATCCTACTTGCTATCAATTAAATACTGGTTCTGACTGCATCTTAATGCCAATTTATGGTAGCTTGGCTCAAATACAGTCATGTGCTGCGTAACAAAGTTTCTGTCAACAACAGACTGCATATACTATAACCGTAATAGGTTTGTTGCCCAATGCACATGGCAAGTCAATACACCAAGGCACTAGGATGCTACTGAGAAAGAGGTTTAATTGTAGGGCTGCTGAATGAGGAGATGGAAGGAAACCACAAATCCTTCTCCCTGAGAAGTATGGGGCTAGAGTTTTTATGGGTTTTGGAGTGGGCCAGAGTGTAGAGATTTTTGATTGTTCAAAGAGTGCAGTTTGAAGCCATGGGACAGGGAGTTGAAGAAACTGTATTTTCATGCTGATTCAGTTCTTCTGTGAGAGTCTTTAAACTGGTTGGTGTCAGCTGTTCTGCTGGAATTGACAATCTGGTTAAAT
The DNA here is from genome assembly GCF_007565055.1 of Rhinopithecus roxellana. NCBI lineage: Eukaryota > Metazoa > Chordata > Mammalia > Primates > Cercopithecidae > Rhinopithecus > Rhinopithecus roxellana. The sequence continues at coordinate 60,658,379 of NC_044559.1, read as the reverse complement.
GATTTTTAAACAAAAGCTTTATGATTCTAACATCAGTGATCCTATCTAAAAATAAAAGCCTTGTGATTATAACATCAGAAATCCTATCTATAGGAACAGAGGGATGCAGATGGTCAGTATCTAATGTTACATGACTTTCTGTTATTAGGAAGTGAATCAAAATGCAACCTAATTAATGCTTAATTATAACTACATTTCTGACCAAAATTTCTGTTAACCTTGTGAGGATGACTTCAGTATGATGACAGTGCCATAACATTATAATGGAGCTGATAAATTCTCACTGCCTGGTGACATCTTGACAACCCTGACACTATGTAGGTCCAGTATAATGTGTGTATTTATGTCTTAGTTTTTAACAACAGCAACAATGAAATATTAAAAAGTAAACAACTGAAATAAGAAAAAAGCTTATGGAATAAGGATATAAAAATAGTTTTGTAGTGCTGTATGATGAGTTTATGTTTTAAGCTAAGTGTTATTACTAAACAGTCAGAAAGTTTAAAAAAATAAAAAGTTTATAAAGTAAAAAAGTTATAATAAGCTAAGGTTAGTCTATTATTAAGAAATATTAAAAAATAAATTAGTGTAGCTTAAGTGGACAGTGTTTAAAAAATCTGCACTATTCATGTCCTAGGCCTTCACATTCACCCACCACTCACTCACTGACTCACCCAAAGCAACTTTTATTAGAATCCGGCAAACTCCATTCATTGTAAGTGCTCTATATGGGTGTGTCTTTTTTTAATATTGTTAAAAATTTACACTTTTGGTGAGAATGTAAATTAGTTCAACCATTGTAGAAGATAGTGTGGCAATTCCTCAAAGATCTAGAACCAGAAATACCATTTGACCCAGCAATCCCATTACTGGGTATATACCCAAAGGAATATAAATCATTCTATTACAAAGATACATGAACACATATGTTCATTGCAACACTATTCACAATAGCAAAGATATGGAGTCAACCCAAACACCTATCAACAATAGACTAGATAAAGAAAATGCAGTATATATATACCATAGAATACTATGCAGCCATAAAAAGGAATGAGGTCATGTTCTTTGCAGGGACATGGATGAAGATGGAAGCCATATCCTCAGCAAACTAACCCAGAAACAGAAAACCAAACACCACATGTTCTTACTTTTTAGTGGGAGCCTAACAGTGAGAACACATAGACATAGGGAGGGGAACAACACACACTGGGGCCTGTCAGGGGTTATGGTGGTGAAAGGGAGAGCATTAGGAAATATAGGTAGTGCATGCTGGGCTTCATACCTAGGCAATGGGTTGATAGGTGCAGCAAACCACTATGGCACACATTTACCTATGTAACCTGCACATCCTGCACATGTACCCCAGAACTTAAAAATTAAAAACAATTTTTGATCCATTGTATTTGTACATATTTATGGGTACATGTGAAATTTTGTCACATGAATAGAATGTGTAATGATTAAGTCAGGACATTTAGGGTAGCTATCAAATGAGCATCATTTGTATGTTTTGGATATATTTCAATCTCTCTCTTCTAGTTTTTTAAAAACTTACAATATACTGTCATTAACTATAGTAACCTTCCTAATCTATCAAAGAAGAGCTTACTTCTTCTATTGAACTGTATATTTGTACACATTAACTAACCTCTCTTCATCCCCACTGCCACTCATACACCCTTCCCAGTCACTGCTATCCATCATTCCACTCACTACCTCCATGTGAGCAATGTTTTTAGTTCCAACATATAAGTAAGAACATGTAATATTTCTCCTTCTGTGCCTGGCTTATTTCCCTTAACATAATGACCTCTATCCATTTCCACCCATGAAGTTGCAGATGACATAATTTTAATTTTTGTTGCTGAATAGTATTTCATTGTCTATATATATATATCACATTTTCTTTATTCATTCATTTGTTGATAGATACTTAGATTGATTTCATTTCTTTGCTCTTGTTAATAGTGCTGCAATACTATTTACAATAGCAAAGACATGGAACCAACCCAAATGTCCACCAATGATAGACTGGATAAAGAAAATGTAGTACATAAACACTATGGAACACTATGCAGCCATAAAAAGGAATGAATCGTGTCCTTTGCAGGGACATGGATAAAGCTGGAAGCCATCATCCTCAGCAAACTAACACAGGAACAGAAAGCTAAACATGGCATGTTCTCACTCATAAGTGGGAGTTGAACAATGAGAACACATGGACACAGAGAGGAGCCTATCAGGGCTTAGGGGGAAAGGGGAGGGAGGGCATCAGGACAAATAGCTAATGCAAGCACGGCTTAAAACCTAGGTGATGGATTGATAGGTGCAGCAAACCACCATGGCACACATATACCTATGTAACAAACCTGCACGTTCTGCACATGCATCCTGGAACTTACAATTAAAAAAAAAAAAAAAAAAAAAAAAAAAAAAAAAAAAAAGTAATGCTGCAATAAACATGGAAATTTATGTGTGCCTTTGATATATTGATTTATTTCCTTTTGGATAAATACACAGTAGTGGGATTGCTGGATAGTGTGATAGTACTGTTTTTAGTTTTTTGAGAAATCTTCAAACTGCTTTTCATAATAGTTGTACTAATTTACATTCCCACCAACAGTATGTAACAATTTGTCACTCCACATCCTCACCAACATCTATTATTTTTTGTCTCTCTAGTAATAGCCATTCTCACTAGGGTGAGATGATATCTCATTGTGGTTTTGATTTGCATTTCCCTGATGAATAGTGATGTTGAGCATTTTTTCATATGTCTGTTGGCCATTTGTGTGTCTTCTTTTGAGAAATGTCTATTCATGTCCTTTCCCAATTTTTAATAAGATTATTTGCCCTTTTTAAAAAAACAAACAAACAAAAAACTGTTAAATTGTTTATTTGTGTATTCTGGATATTAGTCCCCTGTCAGATGAGATATATTTTCTCCGTTTCAAGAGGTTGCCCCTTTACTCTGTTGATTGGTTATTTTTGCTGTGCGGAAGCCTTTAATTTAATATAGTCCCATTTGTCGTCTTTTTGTTTCTTTTTTTTTTTTTTTTTTTTTTTTTGCTGCCTGTGCTTTTGAGGTCTTATTCATAAAATCTTTGCTTGCCTAGACCAATGTCCTAAAGAGTTTGCCTTATATTTTCCTCTAGTACTTTTATAATTTCAAGTCTTACGTTTAATTCTTTAAATCATCTTGAGTTGATTTTTGTACACAGTGAGAGATAGAAATGCAGTTTCATTCTTCTGCGTATGGTAATCCAGTTTTCCTAGTACCATTTATTAAAAAGGGTGTCCTTCCCCCAATGTGTGTTCCTAATGGCTTTGTCAAAGATCAGTTAGCTATAAATATATGGATTTATTTCTTGGTTTTCTACTCTTTTCTGTTGGCCAGTGTGTCTGTCCTTGTGTCAGTTCCATGATGTTTTGATTATTGTAGGCTTGTAATACATTTTGAAGTCAGGTAATGTAATGACTTCAGCATTGTACTTTTTACTTGGGATTGCTTTGGCAATTCTGGCTCTTTTTTTTTCATTTCATAAACATTCGAAATATTATTTTGTTTATTTCTGACAAAAATGACATTAGTATTTTAATCGGGATTGCATTGAATCTGCAGATTGCTTTGGGTAGGATAGTCATTTTAACAATATTAATTCTCCTGCTCTATTAGCATGAAATGCCTTTCCATTTGTTGTGTCCCCTGCAATTTTTTTCTTCAGTGTTTTGTAATTTTTCTTATAGAGATCTTTTGGCTTGGTTAAATATATTCCTAGGTTTTTGTGTGTGTGTTGCTATTGTAAACAGGATTGCCCTCTTGATTTCTTTTTCGGTGATTTCATTATTGGCGTATAGAAATGCTACTGACTTTTGTATGTTGAATTTGTATCTAGCAATTTTACTGAATTTATGACTTCTAAAAAAGTTTTTGTGGAAGCTTTTGGTTTTTCTATATGTAAAGTTGTATCATTTGTAAAGAGGGACAATTTGACTTTCTCCTTTCCAATGTGAATGCCTTTTATTTCTTTATCTTGCCTCATGCACTGGCTACAACATCCAGTACTTTGTTGAGTAAGAGTGGTGAAAATGTGCATCCTTGTTTCAGTTTGAAAGAAGAGTCTTTCAAATTTTCCCCATGATGATGTTAGCTGTTGGTTTATCATATAGGACCTTTATTATTTTGATGTATGTTGTTTTTATGCCTCATTCATTGATAGTTTGATATCATGAAGAAAGGTTGAATTTTATCAAATGGGTTTTCTGCATGTATTGAGATGATCATGTTCTTTTTGTCCTTCATTCTGTTGATATAATATATCACATTTATTGATTTGTATATGTTGAGCCATCCTTGCATACCTGGCATAAATCCCACTTGATCATGACATATTATCTTTTTGATGTGATATTGGATTTGGTTTGCTAGAATTTGTTGAGGGATTTTTTGTCTATGTTCATTAGGGATATTGGCCTGTAGTATTATTTTAAGGAGGATTGATATTAGTTCTTCTTATACATTTGATAGAATTACACTGTGAATCTATCCAGTCCTGGGCTTTTCTTTGTTTGAAAAGTTTTTATTACCGATTCAATCTCATTACTCATTATTGGTCTGTTCAAATTTTCTGTTTCTTCCTGATTCAATCTTGGTAGGTTATATGTTTTTAGGAATTTATCAGTTTCCTCTAGATTTTCCAGTTCGTTAGTGTATAGTTATTTATAATAGTTTCTAGTGATCTTTTGTGTTTCTATGGTACCAGTTGTAATGTCTACTTTTTCATTTCTGATTTTGTTTCTGTGGGTCTTTTCTCTTCTTGGTTGATCTAGCTAGTGGTTTATCAATTTTGTTTATCTTTTTGAAGATCCAATTTTTCATTTTATTGATTCTTTGTAATTTTTTTAGTCCCTGTTTCACTTAGTTCTGTTCTTATCTTTATTATTTCTTTCCTTCTGCTAACTTTGGTGGTAGCAGCAGGGTGAGTACACTCAATCTCAAGTCCCCAAGATAAGTGCTCAGGTGCCAACACTGGTGGAATGGGCTGGGAAATCCACTGGTCCCTGAACTGCATATTCTGGCATAAGGGAAGGGGTGGTTAGACTGGGTGAACTTGTCTCAGGCCTCTGGGTGGTGTGTGCTATGGTAGGCAGGAGTGAGGTAATCCCTAACCCCTTGGTGGAATCCACAGGTGAGGGATGGTAGTGGTTGTGCTGTAGCCCTGCCAGTGGGTAGGGTAGAGCTGTCTTCGCTGGAAGTATTGTAAGTTGGTGGGTGGGAATATGTACACCACTTGCTCTTCAGCACCAAGAAGGTGGTGACCTATGTATTTCTTGCATTTCAGTCCCAGTGGCAATAGCCCACACTTTGCTTGTGCCTCATCTCTAACACCACTAGGACCCAGGACAGTAGGCAATCTGTTGGGGGCAGGACTCTAAAGTGGTGCCTTGGTGTAGCTGCTTAGGTCTCAGGGAGTCTGTGGGACCCAGCATGAGCTTCCCTCTGGAGCAATGCCATTGCACAGTCTCTCAGCAGCTCTCTGTGTTAGTTTTGAGACCCATGAGGCTCAAGGGGCTCTCTCATGGCTAGGATTGCAGAAGTCCACAGTGGGAATATAGACCACTGGGGGTCTCATTTACCTTTCCCTTGCATTGAAGAGTCTCTTCCAGTTCACTCATGGTCTCCGCCTTGCAGGCTTGCTTTAGGTATTCCTTCTTCTTCCTTCTATTAGGTGTAGCCTGTCACTTTTCTGTTGAATTCCAGTGTTCACTTTTGGATGATCTATTTGAAGTGTGATTATCTACTTGCTATTTTGGTTTATAGTGGAGGAGGTAAGCACTGGTGGTAGCAGCAGGGTGGGTAGGCTTAATCTCAAGCCCCCAAGGTGCTGCTACCAGCACCTATCTGCATGTGTCATCTGGAGGACTGGAGACTGGCTTTCCTAGCCCACCATAGCCATTGCCAACACCAGCATGAACTGTTGTACCTTTTCTATGTTTAGATATGTTTATATACACAAATACTTACATTGTGTTACAATTGCCTACAGTATTCAGTACAGTAACATATTCTATAGGTTTGTAGCCTAAGAGAAATAAACTATACCATACAGCCTCAAAGCAATAGGCTATACCATCTGTGTGTCAGTACATACTATATTTGCACAATGATGAAATCGCCTAATGACACATTTCTCAGAATGTATTCCTGTCACTAAGTTACACATGACTGTATTTTGAAACCTATGAAACAATAAAAATCCATGTTTCTCTGTATCCTGCTTGTTTTTCTCAAGCAAAGTATTGGTCATGCTTACATGGTGGCAAAGCATCCAGCTAAAATATAAGAGGTTAAACCTTTATCCAGACAACTTAAGCATGAGACAACAGATGCAGAACATCTGGAAAAAGGATAATCATTCTGGATGCTTCTGATACTCTAATATTTTCAACATTGTATCAATAGTCTTTTCATCCTCATTACAATTGTAACTGTCCCAAGAGAAGGTCTTTTTTTTTTTTTTTTTTTTTTTTTTTTTTTGGTTCAGAGCGTCTGGCTGCAGCAGTTTTATCAAAGTAGCATGGTGACCACTGCTCAAAATGAGACTTCTATCTTGGCTTCAGAGATTAAGGAAACTTGGAGGCTGCAGAGAGTTTGTTTTATTTGAGGTTTATACCACAGCTGGCCTAGATTTCCCTGGGAAAACTGGCCCTTATTTTCTGCGTTCCATAGCAAACCTGGGAATAGCCATGGTCCAGGAAATTATATATGTAGGTCATATAAGGTAATCCTACCCATTCAAGTGCTTCAGAACAAAATACAATAGCTTAATGAAAGAAAGAGGTAGAACACAGGGAGGGAGAGGCATCCCCAGAGCCCAGAGCTAAGCCTCTAAGAAAAATGGTCATCATTGTCACTGTCATCATCATTGTCATCAATGCAAACAAATGTTTAACTTAACATATACTAACACCTTTTCTAAGTATTTTGCATATATGAACTCACTTTGGTACTAACAACTATGCTATGGCTAGATACTGTTATAGTCCCTACTTTACAGATTAAGAAACTGAAGCATAAGAAAGTCTGCACTTACAAGTAATATAGAGCTTTTGATTTATGGGTAATAGAGAGCCACTGAATGTTTTAAGTTAGGAAGTAGCATTGTCTGCTTTGCATTTCAAATCATTTAGACATTTATTTTTTATTATTTATTATGTATGTATGTATTTATTTATTTTTGAGACAGAGTCTTGCTCTGTCACCCAGGCTGGAGTATAGTGGCATAATCTTGACTTACTGCAACCTCCGCCTCCTGGGTTCAAGCAATCCTCCCACCTCCGCCTCAAGAGTAGCTAGGATTACAGGTGTGAACCACCACACCCAGCTATTTATTTATTTATTTATTTATTTATTTTGTATTTTTAATAGAGACAGGGTTTCATCATGTTGGCCAGGCTGGTCTCCATCTCTTGACCTCAAACAATCCACCTGCCTCAGCCTCCCTAAGTACTGGGATTACAGGCGTGAGCCACCATGCCTGGCCCAGGCATTTTAAATCATGTGGGAGAATAGAGGAAGAAAAACTAGGCTGGATGTGATAAGAACTCCAGAGGTAGTGGTGACAGGGAAAGAGCAGAGAAAGGGATTGGTTTGCTAAATAATTTGCTTACATGTACAATATTGGGTACTTGAAGTTTTCAAGGAGAGGGGGCAGCTGAAGAAATCAATGTCCCAAGTAAAGTAAATGTATAGAGAAAAGAAGGTAGGTAGATTTTAATGCTCAATCTTATGTATTTCTGAGTAATGCCTTGATATTAGCAAGCCCATTTTGCTCTATGAAGGAGGTTTTCATTTGACTGGGTCTTTCCCCATTATTTTGATTAAAGACAGGGTGGGGAAGATTCTCTGAAAGACATTTTTGTTTTGAAGCTTCCCTGCCAAATAAGAAAGAGGAAATAAGACACTAAACTAAGACCAATCAAATCAAGCAAATCAAACCCTCTCGGCTTCATAACTGTGGAGGGGCCTGCCTGAATTTGCCTTTTATAGAGAAAGTTTTCCAGGGCTCTTATGTTAATTAGGGGATTTGTGTTTGCTACAGATGATTGCATTATCATCCCAGACAGGACAGCTAAACTCCTCTGTGCGAGAGAAAGAAAACTATTACATATCTCTCCAATCACGTTTTAAAGGATTTTAGGGATTGTAGGTAAGTTTCTGTTTATTGTCAGGTCTATCTTGAAGCACATTCATAGGTAAGTGCAAGTGGGTCATTTCTAGTCCCTTATTTTTGATGTTTCCAAGAGGGAAGAGAAGAAACAAATTGTCATCTAGTAAGACACTGCTAGAGAATCATCAGTTGAGTTTGCTTCCTGTGTATGAGTCCTAATTGTAGTTTTTTCTCTAACTTTGGAGTTTTCTTTTAGGTTGGACTTTGGATTGAAACATGCCATGACAATTTGAATTCATTTCATGGCTCCTGGAAGTTGGCAAATGAGCAGAGTAGTTATCAGAATGGTTATTGTGTTTGGTAGATGCTGTTTGCCCCTTACACCTCAACAAACACTAACATATTTAATTTTATTCAAGTAGATCATATATTTGAGGATAATTTGGACTACAGGGAAATTTTAGCATAGTAAATCTTCTATGAATTTATATAAAACCCTTCTGAAGATTGTAGAAAGTCTTGAAAAATAACCCAAGGATTTCCCCTAGATTAACCTGTAGTTAGTAATACCCAGAATGGCTTTGAAGATGAAAGTAAAAATAAAATAAATTATTTATAAGTTCTGTGGTCATTTGGCTCTCTATTCACCCCAGACACTGAAGGTACCAGGTCACAAATCACTTCCTTATGCTTGACTTAGAGGCATAAGAAATAATTCTTCTTGCCTCATTTTTGGTACAGCCCTAGGTAATGGTAAAAATACAGTCATGATGATACAACTATCATCTCTACTACTTTGAGCCATTTCAGACTTAAAGTCTTGTGTTTTCAGGTCATTGTTAAACATTATTATACATTGTTGTGTAATTTCTAGGGCCAGTGTCATACTCAATTATTTATTTGTGCCTTTAATGTTAATATTCCTATTGTTTCTACTTATTAATTATTTCCAATGTGCCAAGCACTGCTCTAGAGTTAAATTACATATAACTCAGGTAATCCTCACAATGACTTTATGAGTTAGGTAGTATCATTATCCTAATTTTACCTAAGAGAAAAATGAAGCACAAATAAATTATATAACTTCTTAGGGCCACATTGCAAGCAATAAATTAGAGTTTGGACCAATATCTTTTTGACGGTTGTAAGTAAGGTTAGGGAAATGACTCAGATGTCCTGATCTGACATTATGGATCAAGGATTGGAATCCACTGCAATTTCAAAGACTTAAACATTTAACTATTAGGTTAAACTGACTCCATATATGTATATGTGTGTGTGTGTGTGTATATATATATATGACTTCTACATATATGTGTGTCATAAACTGACACCTATATATGTGAGCCGTAAACTGATATATATTTATATATGTGCTGAAATTCTGCCATATGAGACCCACGGCATTAGTTTGAAGCCTTTTGATGCTTCATTAGCTGTTCCTTAAAGGGCATTCAGCTGTCATCAGACTGGTTGCACCTGAAGGGGAATCACTTTATCTTTGTTGGCTAGGTGAGATCAGATGAAACAGTTTTGAAACTATATGTCAACAGTTCTCAATCTTCTTAGTTTCCAGATCCCTTTATATTTAAAAAGTTTTTAAAGATCTCAAAACTTTTGGTTTGTGAGCATCATCTCATAGAACATTTTTTTAAATGTCTCTTTTTATTTAATGCAATTACATTAAATAAAATGTAATTGCATTGTCTCAAGATGGCATTTGAATATTTGAGGGATGTCTAAATGAATCAGCCAAAAGTGTATAATACTGGCCACCTTAGTCCCTAGAGCCATCTTGTTTTTGCTGCTCAGTGTCCATGCAAGTATCATGCCAAGTTTAGTATTCCTTCAAAGATGCAGACCTCTCTTTTACATGAGGAAAATCCATAACCTCTCTCTCTTTTAAATTAACTAACTCAGATATTGTTACCTTCGTTCTATTCTAGAATTCTGTCCATTTTATTTCTGCTCTAGAATATTCTCAATTTAACCTGATGTTTTAAAGTTTCTTTCTATTTGTATAATTCAACTTGATTCCTAAGTTACACCAGTGAATAATTCTCACCTTTGGTGTATTTACACTTCTTAAAATTTAGTTGACTTGTTTCTCCTTTTGCAGTATTTTAACTGAAATTCCTTATCAACCACAGATTTCTAGGTTGAACTTGGATTCTTGATTTGGTTCCTTACTTAGGAACCAAAATCAAAGGTCGTTGAAATGTTTAAAGTGCAACTTGCCATCAGCCCTGAATATTTCTTCAGATTTCTCCTCACCCTGTATCGGTTGGATTTGCTTATTTTCCGACTATTTGATGTATGCCAAATCTGATGATATGTGGCTCTGCTTCAAAGTGTAAGTCAATACTTTCAGACAATGTGCACCCTTATAAAAATATAGAAAATCCATTCATAAGCATATATACCATGCCTCTCTTAGTCATATACTGTGTCATATCAATTTGAAAAGGAGAATGAGATCTGATCCCACGACTCAGGTCACCTGGAAGAGCTTGAAGTAGTTACAACTAATTAGAGGAAACTAATTCAACAAATTAGAGGAAACCAATGTCTTCAGGGAATATAGATTCTTCACCTTCAGGCTTCTTTACCTTCCCCAAGAAAGTATTCTACCTACAATTTTGGGGTATTAGTGAATCCTGATCAGATACCAAGGAGGAATCTTTACATCCACAGTGCTTTCCAGACTTCTCCCAATCTGAAAGACCACAGAAACTCTTTGGCAGCTATTTGCGCATGACCAGTCACCCAAACTTTCTGCTTTCTATGACAGTTCCAGGGAATCTATACTGGAATTACTTGCCTGGTCATTAATTGAAAACGGTCATGGAAATGAGATACTTTGTTTATATCTGAGGTAAATCAGTAAACTCTAACTTACAAATAAGATACTGGTAAGTGCCAGAGTTCAAGTTAAGGCCTTTTCATTAAAATTATGCAATGTTTTCCTCCCCAGAGACTTATAAACAGAAAAGCTGACCGTTATTGTCAAAAGCAAGAGCAATGCTTTTTGGCCATCAGACTTGTGTCCGAAAGCCAATCAGATCTCTTTAAGGAAATTATTACTTTGGGCTTCACTTTCTCAAATTGCAAGATTTCAATGTGATTTTTTATCCTGTTTCATTCATAGTGCTAAGATCCTATTTGTTCATTATGAGAAAATGAAATATTTTCTTCAAAGTAAAACTAATGCATGAGACAGAGATTGAGTCACATAATTAGCTCTGTAAATGACAATTACTCAAATTTCTCTCAGTTAAAAATACCAAAACAATACATCACAATCAATGGAAACATTTTTATTGCCTGTTTTATGTGAACATTTACAAATATCTTCATATCCAACAGATCACATTGATATCTATTATAGGTTTCTCATAAAGCTATGTGGGGACAGAGAAAGGTGTGCTTTAAAGATAGTATAGCTGAAGCAATTTCAGTTTTCTATTTTTCATTTTTTTGAGACAGGGTTTTGCTCTGTTGCCCAGGCTGGAGTGCAGTGGTGTGATCATGGCTCACTGCAGCCTCAACCTCCCAGGCTTAGGCAATCCTCCTGCCTCAGCCTCCCAAGTAGCTGGGACCACAGGCATGTGCCTCCATGACTGGCTAATTTTTTAAATTATTTATAGAGACAGGATCTCCCTATGTTGCTCAGTCCAGTGTCAAACTCCTGGGCTCAAGCAATCCTCCTGCTTCAGCCTGCTGAAGTGCTGGGATTACAGATAGACATGAGCTATTGTGCACAGCCTCAATTTCAGTTTTGAAGCAAACTTTTAGTAATTGGGCACTTAAAATGGCAACTTAGCTTGTTACAGGTTATGTTACTTTTCATTTTTCATAATGGAATTATAGTTGTTAAGAAAGAAGAAACTATGGAATTGCTTATGGAATAGTGATATACACAGAGCATCCTGTTGGTAGAGAAAAGTCAAAAGAGTAAACAAGTGGAAACATTTCATTGAGAGTTGGTCTTGTTTCAGTTGATTCTCAGGAGTGCATCTCCTAAGCTGCTTCTACTCCCCTCCCGCATGTTTCCGTCTGTGGACTGGACCCTTATCCTCACACCCTGAAGCTGGTGATCATTCTGACATTGGATTCTAATGTTTTGTTTTGCTTCCCAGGAAAAGCAGCACAGGATTACTGTGTAATGTCTATTGTTCTTAGGCTTGCTATTTTTCTCTATAAAAAATATACCCCAGACACCATTCCACAACCCCTGGGGCCAAGAGATGATTAGCGATCCAGAAATTGTTAAAACTTGCATCACATGTCCATTAACCACTCATATGTTTTTCCTAGTCCAGCATGAAATGACAGAAAAGTGACTCTCTTACTTTTTAAGCCAGGCCTTTGATTCATATGTTAGAGAATCTAATTTTTAAAAACTTGTCATACATTTGGGGCTGTATGCCTGTCATGAGAGAATGACAACCATAAATTTAAAGCGTGTCCAAAGGCTAGCAGTAATGATTGACAAATACCTGCTTGCTAGACCCATTCATTACATGAAGTGATTCAGATGTAAGTGTTCCTTTAGGATTTATGGTGTGAGAATGGACCCTATTTTCTTGAGGACTAAGGAAGCTGCTCAATTAAGCTTTCTTTTCTATAGATGCTTCAGTTTATTTGTTTTTTTTTTTAAATTGTTGTTGTTGGTCTCTATAATAAACAGAAATCCGCCTCCTTGTAATGAATACCATTGTTTGACTTCTTATCACTGAAGCTCAGTGTACAATTCTTTCATATCACTGCTTCAGATCTTTCTGTCTGGCATAATCTTTTAAGTCTTTTCTTTCTCAGCAGAATATACTCAGGGTCTCCAATTATTTCCCCTTCTGGAAGAGCTTCAGCACATCAGTGTTTTCCTTCAAATGGGATTTGGGACACAGTTGTGGCCACAGAGATGTTCTTCACAGGATTAATCACAGAGGTGAATAATTAGAAAATGTTGAGCAAAATAAATGATTAAATAATGGTACATTCTCACAACAGACTGTTATGAAATCTTTAAACTATATTTTAAAAGAAAATGTCTGATTATGGGAAAATATTACAACTACATTATATTAGAGACAAACACCACATGATCTCACTCATATGTTGAATCTTTAAAAAGCTGATTTCTTAGAAATAGAGAGTAGAATAATGGATAGTAGAGGTTGGGGAGGGGAGGGTGTCTGGGGAGATTGGTTAATGCATACAAAGTTACAGTGAGACAAGAAGAACAAGTTTTGGTGTTCTAATATGTAGTAGGGTGACTATAACAAATAACAATGTGTTGTATATTTCACCATAGCTAGATTTTGAATGTTGTCATCATTCAAAAATAATAAATGTTTAAAGTGATGGATATGGTAATTACCCTGACTTGATAATATACTATGTGTATACATATTGAGACATCACATTGAACCCCATACATATGTACAATTATCATGTGTCAATTATGAATAAAAAATAGGCCAGGCATGGTGGCTTATGCCTGTAATCCCAGCACTTTGAGAAGCTGAGGCAGATGGATCACCTTGAGGTCAGGAGTTCAAGACCAGCTGGCTAACATGGTGAAAGCCCATCTCTATTAAAAATATAAAAATTAGCTGGGCGTGGTGATGGGTACCTGTAATCCCAGCAACTTGGGAGGCTGAGGCAGGAGAATCACTTAAACCCGTGAGGCAGAGGTTGCAGTGAGCTGAGACCATGCCTTTGTACTCCAGCCTGGGTGACAGAGTGAGATTCTGTCAAGAAAGAGAAAGAGAGAAAAGAAAGAAAGAAAGAGAGAGAGAGAGAGAAAGAAGAAAGAAGAAAGGAAGGAAGGAAGGAAGGAAGGAAGGAAGGAAGGAAGGAAGGAAGGAAGGAAGGAAGGAAGGAAGGAAGGAAGGAAGGAAGGAAGGAAGGAAAGAAAGAAAGATCCATAGACACAGAAGTAAATTCGTGGTTTACCAGGTGCTAGAATGGGGATTAATTGAAAAGGACAGGAGAGAGATGTGAGTTGATGGAGATGTTCCAAAACTGGATTTTGTAGTGGTAGCATAGCTGTAAATGTACTAAAAATTATCACTTAACAGTGCATTTAAAATAGGTGAAGTTTATGATATTTTAATTATGCTTCAATAAAACTGTTAAGATATATATATATATCTTATATATAGAGAGATTAATTTTCTTTGTATTTCTCCAGTTACTATTATCAAAGAAACCTTCAGGAGATTCAAAACAGAACAGAGAGCCACAGCTAATGAAAAGGCAAATTATGTTCTGGGTTATAGCTTTTCTCCCAGACCAACATCAGTTTAAGTTGTACTTCTCCCCATGTGTATTCTTGCAGAACTTGTCATTCACTCTACCTTGCAATCTATTTTCTTTGAAAATTGCTTGAGAACCTACCTAACATTAATACTGAAAATGTAATAGTAATTTTATTTTACTTACTGCACAATATTGCTGAAGTCAATTACTATTTCTTGCCTTAATATTTACAGGCATCTTATGCGATCAAAGTTGTCACAAAGGAAAGAAACTTAACACTTTATTGGTGTATACAGTAGAAATATTTACTACAATTGTGGGAATGACTGAGTAACCACTTTTAATGAATGTCACAAAGCAGCAGAAATCCCTGTGAAAACTGGATGACTGATACTCATTTTTCAGTGAGCTTTTACAATTAAAAATCACTTGACATTGAGCATGAAATGTGAACTGTATAATTTTGTTTTAGAAAACATAGTTGTCATTTTAGTGACTAGGACCTCTATATCATGGGGCATATTTCTAGATACTGTGTTCAAGAATGTGTGAATATTGTCTTTGAAATCCTACCTGCATGTTGTTAGGGAAACACATTTCTATTTCATTTTTTTAAAAATAATGGTTGAAAGTGATTTTTTGAAATCCTAGGGGGAATTTTTCTCCTTAAACTTCTGTTTCTTTTTAAACTTTTATCCAAACAACCCACAAAAATCTACAAATCATAATGAACAGCACTGATTTTCAGACTTTTATATTTCTTCTACTTTTGATCTTTTATATAGCAACAATCCATCATCTTTTGGGCCAATTTTAGCATTCTTTTATTTTTCTGCAATTTCTTCATTCTGTAATATTAACTACCAACTCAGCTAAACCTGGTATTGACATCATATTGGGGACTAATTGGTCAGTGCTGAGATCACTCTAGGAAAATTGTATTGCAGGGAGGGTCTCCATCAGTTTTCGCTTTTTAATCAGTACCTATGCAGGAGTTTGAACTTGTATTTTAATCCCATAAGGCTAAATGTTAACTTTTTAGTTTTCAGGGCTCTTTTTTTGTTCGTTATTCATTGGTTCATTCATTCACTCAACCAGCCAGTGTTTATGAAAACCTATCGTAGTGCCAGGTACTGAAAGTATGGAAATGAGAGACATAATCTGTGTCACAAGAGATTCTCTAACAAACCAACTGACAGTGAAAATACAAGTTCTATTATGGAGAAAAGGAAGCAAGGTAGGGCACTTAACACATTGGAAAAAAGGAGTCATGGTAACTTTCTACAATCTTTCTTTTTCTTTTCTTTTTTTTTTTTTTTGAGACAGAGTCTCGCTCTGTAGCCCAGGCTGGAGTGCAGTGGCGTGATCTCCATCTTGGCTCACTGCAAGCTCCGCCTTCCGGGTTCACGCCATTCTCCTGCCTCAGCTTCCTGAGTAGCTGGGACTACAAGCGCCCGCCACCACCCCTGGCTAATTTTTTGTATTTTTAGTAGAGACGGGGTTTCACTGTGGTCTCCATCTCCTGACCTCGTGATCCACCCACCTTGGCCTCCCAAAGTGCTGGGATTACAAGCGTGAGCCACCGCGCCCGGCCACTTTCTACAATCTTTCAATTAACCCTTGAAGAAATAAATCCACTGGAGAAGGGATAGAAGGAAATGGAAAGAAATGCTTGTGCCAAGTTGTAGACACACAAAATAACATGGTGGATTTTGGAAACTCAAGGTAGTTCAGCTTACTAGTAATGGGATACATGGGGAAAAAAATGATATTAGTGAAAGCTTGGGCAAGTTGTGCAAACTGTTTCTTCCTTATCTATAAAGTGGAGACAGTGAATACAAGTTGCTTAACAGAGTGCAGACATATAATACATGCTTCAGGTTTCTTTAGGGTGGAAGTAAGACTTTCATATAAGGACTAAGGAAAATCTCCCAATTAATTTTCAATCTCTGCATGAAATTCTAAAGCCTGACAGTTTGGACTCAGATAGATGTATGCTTCTTGTTATTGTTTTGAAGTGTTTACTAATTATGAGGGGTATTTGTTCGTTTGTTTGTTTGTTTTCTGGAATCATTAGGATACAGCAAATATAGTTGGAAAGCAGAACACCATAGTGATTGATAGGTCAGGCTTTTGAAGTCAGACTTGCAAATTTCTTGTTTCTAATCTGCAAAATGGGGATAACAATAGTATATCTAACTCACTGTTTCTCTGAGACTTGAAAGTGCTTAGCAGAGTACCGAGCACCTAGAAAGCCTTCTGAAATGGTAGAATGGTAGCTTAAAGTCAAAATCTTCCTTCCTTTCCTTTCCATTCCTTTTCCTTCCTTCCTTCCTTCCTTCCTTCCTTCCTTCCTTCCTTCCTTCCTTCCTTCCTTCCTTCCTTCCTTCCTTCCTTCCTTCTTCCTCCCTCCCTCCCTCCCTCTCTCTCTCTTTTCTTTCTTTCTTTCTTTCCCTTTCTTTCTTTCTTTCTTTCTTTCTTTCTTTCTTTCTTTCTTTCTTTCTTTCTTTCTTTCTTTCTTTCTTTTTTTTCTTGGAGGTAGGGTCTCACTCTGTCATCCAGACTGAAGTGCAGTGGCACAATCTTGGCTCACTGCAGCCTTGACCTCCCAGGCTGAATCTATCCTCTGCTTTCTGAGTAGCTAGGACCACAGGTGTGTGCCACCACACCCAGCTAATTTTTGTATTTTTTGTAGAGATGAGGTCTCACTGTGTTGCCCAGGCTGATCTCTAATTCCTGAGCTCAAGCAATCCACCCACCTCGCCCTCCCAAACTGCTGAGATTACAGGCATGAGCCACCGCCCCCAGCCTCGTCTTGTTTTCAGTGGTAAATTAGTACACATGTTTTCTCTCAACATTGGGGTAATAAAATAGCTCTGGTATATATTTTTACCATTTAAGTTTTTATTCACCACCTTTAAAGTTTTCCTATTTCTTTTCTCCATTTAGTTAATAAATTAAGTAGACTATGCTGGTAAAGTGCCTCTGAAATCAAAAAGCTTTCAAGTTTTTCAAAACTGCAAGTTATGTTAGTGAGCCACAGAATCAATTTAGTGGTTAACAACTAGCACTTTGTTTTTATAAAATAGAAAGGATCATAATTGAAAATATGGAGTGTAGAGGAATAGGTAAGAGCACTGTTTCACATTAAATTTTGTTTCAGGTATGTGTATATGAAATCACTATGTATAATCTATTTCCTTCTGTGGTTCCTGGTCAAGGAGTTTGAAAGTAATTGCTGTAAAGCAGTGTTCCGCAACCTTTTTGGCACCGGAAACCAGTTTCATGGAAGTCAGTTTTTCCATGGACTGAGGTGGGGGGATGCTTTCAGGATGATTCTAGCGCATTACATTTATTGTACACTTCATTTATATTATTATTACATTGTAATAATAATACAATAATTATACAACTCACCATAATGTAGAATCATTAGGAGCTCTGAGCTTGTTTTCCTGCAACTAGATGGTCCCATGTGGGGGTGATGGGAGACAGCGACACCGAAAAGTGTGTTGCTTATGTCCAGTCTACACCATAATCTTGTTTTGATTGCTGTCACTGCAGAAAACACTGCTTCACAAACACAGGATGTTGGAAATGGACGCAGGCTTTTCAGTACTTTTGTGGCAAACTCAGGATATTCCATCTTGATTCTAATCCAGAACATATGGAGATTTGAAGTTGTCTTGAACATACTTTTAAGGCCATCATCATTTGTGATTTCAAGCAATTGACCCTCTTCTAGGTGGACAAAGTCAATTCACCTAGCTTACTAACAAATGGATGGCTGATCCATTCCTTCCCAGTTTAGGGGTCGTTTATGGTAGGGAAGTAATGCTCAAACTCTTTGAAAGCTGAGATAGATGATCATGTACCAGCTGGGAGAAAGAAGCCCTGGCTCCATGTCTTTCAAAATCTCTGCTAATTCTTGAAACATGTCAGAAATTCCAAGTTCGCTCATCGCCCCCATAATTCCAGTTTGGCTTTGATTGCAGTTACTGTATCTGCTGACTTTAACACAGTTGTCATTCTCCCCTGAAGTGACAGATTGAGTTAGTTGAGCAGGTTGAAAACGTCACACAAGTTAAGCAAGTTTTGCGACCCATTCTGTGTCACTGAAATGTGCTGCCAGTGATGACTGTTTTTCTAAAATAAATCTCTGGAGCATCTGTCATAACTCGAAAACTTTGGCCACTGATCCACCTCTAGAAAGCCATCTCACTTTGGTGTATGAAAAGACATGTGTGCTGTGTGTCCATCTCCTCTCAGAGCTGCACAAACAGACATGAGTTAAGGGCATGTACTTTAATGCGGTTAATTTTAATCACATCCTGCAAAACATTGTTAAGTCCAGGTGACATTTTTCAGCTAGCCAGCATTTTATTATGGATGACACAGTGCATAGACTCAGAATGAGAAGCAACCTCTTTGACCTGGGTAGCGAAACCAGAAAGCCATCCAGTCATGGAAGCTGCTCTGTTCATAAATATACTGACACAAAATGACCAGTTCAGATTTCCTGATAGACTTGAAAAGTTCTGCAGCTGTGCTGTTGGTTGGCAACAAAAGTGCACAAAACATACCCTCATGCACATCCTCCTGAAAAATATATCTCACAAAAACAGGCATTGTTGCCTTGTTGTCAATATTGGTAGACTCCTCAACCTGAATTGCGTACCATGGTGACTCATTAATTCTCTCTACCAATTGTGCCTCAATATCCTCTGCTATTCATCAAATCGTCTAGTTATGTTGCTAGCCGAAAGAGGAACGTGTGCTATCTTTCGAACTGCAACCTCTCCTAATAGTTCATGACACAGGCAGGATCACCTGTTTACCAATAGTAAAGGGCTTCTAAGCTTCAGCACTGTGGTTAGCCACTAAGAATGATGCTCTCAGTGCAGACACATTTGATGACGTGCTGGCCTTCAATAATTTCTTCTGTTCTTTGTGTTCACGTGTTTTTCTATTGAAAAACTCCAAAGGCTTGTCTTTTAATTCAGCATGCTTGGTCTCCACGTGGCAAAGCAGTTTTGAAGGTTTCACAGCTTTTTCATTGGATAGCCAATCACCACATATTATACACAAAAGGGTTGGAGAATGTAAATCACCTGTTGTGATGAACCCATAACTTAAGTAGTACTCTTGGTAATTTATTTTAAATGCAACTTTCCTTTTGTTGTCATTCTTAGAGTCTTCTGCTGTCTCTTCATTGGGTCTTTCCCCCTCTTCAAAGAAACTCTCCAGTTACATTTGTTTTCACTCATTTGCACTAGGGTTAGCTTGTGGGTTTACCAAAACTCTGACTGAGACAAGTGTGCAGTGCAGGGAAAGAGGCATGGATAGAAGTGGTAAATAAACTAATAAACTAAATAAACTAATGGGTGGGCCACACATGGACTAAAATTAGTGTCGGATTCTGACTTAAATCCTACCACCAGATGCAGCTGTACAATTGAAGTACATCAACCCACTTGCCACTATAAAGCCTGCCACCAGATGCAGCTTAATTGTCACCTAACACTCACTAATAGGGTTTTGATATGAGTCTACAAGCAGTTGATTTGTTGTGGTCTCTATGCAGTCAAAGCTCTCTGCTAAGGTTAATCTGCATTTGAAGCCACTCCCCCCAGTGTTGTCATCACTGCCTCAGTTCCACCTCAGATCATCAGGCATTAGATACTCATAAGGAGCATGCAACCTAGATCCAATGAGTGTGCATTTCACAATAGGGTTCACACTCCTGTGAGAATCTAATGCTGCTGCTGATCTGACAGGAGGTGGAGCTCAGGTGGTAATGCCAGTGATGGAGAGTGATGATAAATACAGATGAAATTTTGCTTGCTTGCCTGTTGCTCACCTCCAGCTGTGTGTTAGGAACATGGTTGTGACCAGTACCTCTCCATGGCCCAGGGGTTGAGGACCCCTGCTCTAAAGGATAGAAAAGCAAGTTACAAGTTTCTCCCTTATTTGGATCAGAATCCCAGATTGCAGTAACATCTAAATGAAGCTTGTCCAACCTGCAGCCAGTGAACCACATGCAGCCCAGGACAGCTATGAATGTGGCCCAACACAAATTTGTAAACTTTCTTGAAACATTATGAGATTTTTTTTTTTTTTGCAATTTTTCTTTTAAGCTTATCAGCAATCATTAGTATTAATGTATTATATGTGTGGCCCAAGACAATTCTTCTTCTTCTAATGTGGCCCAGAGAAGCCAAAGATTGGATACCCTTCATCTAAATAGAACCTAGCAGATTAGAAAACAATAAAGAAAGAGTTTGTTATAAACCCCCACATGATTTTAAAGAACTGTACAGGTTGTTTTGGGGATGCCATGGGAAAATGCTGTCATTCAGCTATCTATTGGAAACTCAGAAACTGCTTGATCTTTGGAATTATGTAAATAGGACTTTGAAAAATATGCTGAACTTTTTCCAATGATTTTATGAGCTTGTGCACATGCACACCCATCACAATCAAGTACAGATGGCTTTAGCAGTGGGAAGCTCAGGAAGCAAACTTTGCTTTTCCTCTCTGTTCTTACATTATCATCCATTCTAATTGTTGCTTATTTGAGACAGCGAGGTTAATCATATCTATCTGTAGTCCCCTGCCGAGCTGATATTTTCTTTCACTGTAAGGTGTTTCCTAATTACTCTGGGAATGAAATTTTTTAGATTGAGTGTAAAATTGAGCGCAAAGTTATGCTTGTAGCTTAAAATGTGCTCTATTTATTGGTTGAGTTGGGGCCAGTCGTTTTATGTAAGGAACTCGAATTGGGCTATGGTAAAACTGCACTTACTGACGCATGTCTCTCCTTGCTGGTGAAATTAGTTTGGAATATGGTGAGTCCATAATGACAGAGGAGTAAATGTTTCCCTTTTAAACAGCAGTTTTCTTGGTTCCATTGTAGGAGTAATGCTTGGAGACCTTAGTATTTTCCAACTCTTACCAGCCTCTATAAAATTCCTATTTTTAGAGATTATGTCCAATGTAATGAATCTTGTTTATAAACTCATGTAGTCTTTACATTTAGTTTTTTATCACTAGATTTGGACCACTATGCTTAAAGCTAATCAGCAAGTGATTCTGACTAGCAGGACACCTTTAAATTTGAGCAAAGGTACTGCAGTTCCCATTGTTGTCACTCAGAGGTACGACAATAGTTGAATTAATTATCAGTGGCCTGAGTAAAGATCTAGAGGCAACTACTCACGTATTTAAAAAAATAATAATAATTCCCTTGGAATTCTTCCAGGTCTGTTTTATTAACTTTCTATTTTCTATACTAAAAGAAAAAAAAATAGATTAGTAATATTGTTAACCTGACGATAGTAGACTTACTCTTTTCAAACAAATTTTCACCCTTTCTAACAGTTTAGCTCAACATCCTGAAGCAAGCAAGGGAAAATGTAAATCAGGCATTGCAAAGTCAAAAGCACATATAAATCAAATCACTTAAAATAATGACTCAAGAAAAAAAAAAAGAAAATATGGTATTCCTGGTCAAGCTTTTGTTTTCTTGTATGTAACATCCCTGGTTACAGAAAAATATTTCTGAAGCATAAAAAGAGAAGGTATAAACATGATAATGAATGACAACCAGCATCTTCATTATGGGGATAGAAGAGATAGGTGTGGTCTGTTGCAAAATGAAGAATGTGTACCCTACTTTATCAGACATTATGCTCAGCTCCAGCAAACAGTTATCATTTGGGGAGTCAGTCCCAGCAATTTTAGGTTTTACTTTTTTCCCCAAAGAAGCCAAATCCAGATTTTTAACATGAAATGTCCTGGCTTATAAATGTTGGCTCAATTTTTGGGGGCAGCATGTAGACCAAACAAAATTGATCCAGAAGCTATTTGGCCTATTGGTTGTCAATTGATGACCCCTCCACTGTAGATTTCCTAACAAAAACAGATGGAATATTTCCTTTGTTAATGAGGGTAATAATTTAGAAGGGTTCAGGAACCCCCCTTTTGAGGAAGCAGAATCCTCATGTTGGGATTTAATAAAAAATGTTTTGGTCATCAATTTATAAAATTTCACAGAATGCAAAAGTTTCTTGATTGTTGACATATTACTTAGCTTGGAGAAAGGAGACAAGATGATAACTAAGGCAGAATGAAATATGTGCTTCCACAGAGATTTGCATGTTCTATGACAGTAATAAACCTACCCTAGGTACTAGCAAACTTCACAAAGGAAGTGACAAAAAAATGAGACTATGAAATATTAATAGGAATTTTATAGAAAAAGAAGAGAGGATTTGCCAAGGGAGGAAAAAGTATAAGCAGTTACATTGTGGGCTTTGCTAAGTCTTAAAATGGTGATTGATGGGGTTTAATTGGGAAGTAGGATACAGGAAAACATATAATTGGGACCAGGCCAAAGGGACCTCAAATATCAGTCTATACATCTAAAACTTGAGTATATAGTTAGGGGAGCCATTTGGATTTAGACCAGGGAAGATACGTCATCTGATCTGAGATTACCTGATCTGCATGTTATTATTCCAAATCTTGGTTTGAGTTCCCTTAAAGTACTTGGACACTTTCTGTAAGGAATTGGATAAAAATAAGGACCCTACCTAGATACTGGCTAAAAAGGTATATGATATCTGGAGGTACTGACAATTCTTAAGAATCAACTTTACACTAGTCATGATAAATTACATCCTTATGATTTCCAGATGAAGCTAGAAAGCAATGTTCAAGAGGCTATCAGAATACCTGGTAATTTCATGGAATACTACACAGCCATAAAAACGAATGAGATATTGTTCTTTGCAGCAACATGGATGAAGATGGAGGTCATTATTCTAAGCAAACTAAACTAATTCAGGAACAGAAAATGAAACACTACATGTTCTCACTTGTAAGTGGGAGCTAAACACTAAATTCACATGGACACATAGAAGAGAACAAAATACACCAGGGCATACTTCAGGGAGGTGGGTGGGAGGAAGCTAAGGACTGAAAAACAACCTGTTGGGTAGTATGCTTATTATCTGGCTGACAAAATAATATGCACACCAAACTCCCATGACATGTGATTTATGTACAAAAACAACCTGTGCACATACCCCTGAAACTGAAATAAAAGTTAACAAAACAGAATACCTGGTAATTTGACTGATGTGCAGAACAGAATAGCCTATCTTGCATTTGGGTTCTGTGCAGAGAATATTATGCCTCTATTAGAATCAACTAATAGAAGTCATGAAAACAAAAATTAAGTGGAATTACGTTGAAATAGACTGGAAAGGAAATGCAATGACCTTAATTATTTTAGCAAAAAAAAAAAAAAAAAAAGATTAGATATATGAAGTTGCCACAGTATGAAAGTGGAATGAATATGCAATATGTAAATATAAGCCAATAAAAGTGTCATTTTTATATTAAAACATATTCAAAATAAGAGCAAAAATATTTTACCAATCATGAGAAAATTGTCTTATATTAAAGAGAAAGTACAGGATTAAATAAATATTTTTTTCTTCCTAAAATGCCCGTGGCCAAAACCTGCTTGTGGGTCATGTGTCATAAAAGGCACCTTTTGACCATACTTGGGTGTTGGTCAGGAAAATCAACCATTGTGCCAAATTATAATTAGATAAAACATGTCCTAGACAGATGGCCATTTTGGCACAATTGGCATAAACAATGTATGAGTTAATGTGAATTGCTTTAACACATGATTTCTGTCTTCCAAGAAACTTAATGTAGAATCCATGTGACTCCTGTTCATCAACTCAAGAGTAATTGTGTGTCTAAATTAATCTCTTGGTTTATCATTTGCCAATTGCTCATTTACATGTTTTAGAGACAGGGAAACAATTTAGCTAAGCAATATTAAATAAATAGTCCAAGATCACAATAAAGAAAATAAAAAAGATAAATCTTCAGCTTCTAATATTTTGCAGTTAATAGAGAAGCGCAAAAAATGAATTCCTATAAGGTTCCTGAAACAAATTCATCATGAAGCAAAGGGGTACCTTGGTTGAAGTAAATAGATCAGGAAATCTATGGTAGCACTTAACATTTATGAAGAAATTTATGAAGTCATAAATAAATGGGAAACTTCTGTTAAGTGGCTTGGTCTTATTTTTATTTTATTTCCTTAAAGCATACTCTGCTTTAAGTTTTTTATAGAAGTAAGTGGAGTCTAAATGCATGTGTTTGCACTTTCATTTTTTATGCCTCACACTTCTTGACTTATGAATATATTTGACAATTGATTTTAGAAGAGGGAAATAGCACCACCCTAGGACTTTGGAAACCTTGGCTTTGCCTTTAGCTTCTTCAGTAGTCAGCTATATTCAAAAGCAAAACCATTGACTCTCCATAATCAATTCTGTAAATTAACAGGGTTAGATAAAAAATATTTGGATCCTATTCATCATATAATTGGTTATTCTGTTCATGTTTTGTTTATTTACATTACTGAATAGTTGGAATTGAGAGTGCAAGAGTAAGCTGACTGATGTTAAACATCTCCATGAGAATACAGCTATGTGTGTGAGAACAGCATCAAATATTGTGCCTGATATAAAACAGTGCTCAATAAGTACTTAAGTAACTAGTGGTTCTAGGCCACCCTAAGAGCTTGAAGTGATATGGATATCTCACATGGAATGATGAACTTTGGACACTTGGATAAGATCTGGGAAGGATGGGCCCAGGTAAATAGAGGGGACTTTTCACTTGACTGTCTGTCCAGCCATAATGTAAAGATCTATTTGGCTCATTCCTGGCTGATTCAGCTTGTGGCTTTAGTTTGTTACTTTTAACTAACCAATTTCCTTTTATTTTATTTTGAGCTATTTTCACCTGTATCAAATTCTTTGATGTGATAGGTAACACATGAGGAGAACAGTGTGCGTTACTTGATGGTTTATTTTCCTTCGGTTTTATTCTTCACGGGGAAATTCTTGACTAGAGAGAATAAGGCACCCATTACTAAATCTTAGCTTAGCAGCAAATTGGATTGGTTATAGACAGTAGCTACTTTAGCAGCTGGACATCTTGTGATCATTCAATATGGTGGTTCATTTTTGAGGCTTTTCTTCTGAAAACCTTCTCCATAAAAAGTGATTGTCATTTTAAAAAAACATGAAAATATAGCAAAGAACATGAACAAACACTTCTCAAAAGAAGACATACTTGCAGCCAAGAAACATATGAAAAATAAAAAGCTCAACATCACTGATAATTAAAGAAATGCAAGTCAAAACCACAGTGAGATACCATCTCACACCAGTCAGACTGGCAATTATTAAAAAGTCAAAAAACAACAGATGTTGGAGAGGTTGTGGAGAAAAAGGAATGCCTTTACACTATTGGTGGGAGTGTAAATTAGTTCAGCCATTGTGGAAGACAGTGTGGCAATTCCTCAAAGACCTAGAGGCAGAAATACCATTTGACCAGCAATCCCATTACTGGGTATATGCTGAAAGGAATGTAAATCACTGTATTATAAAGAGATGTATATGTATGTGTTCAGTGCACTATCATTCACAATAACAAAGACGTAGAATCAACCTAAATGTTGATCAGTAATAGACTAGATAAAGAAAATGTTGTATATGTACACCATGGAATACCTTGCAGCCATTAAAAGGAATGAGATTATGTCCTCTGAAGAGACATGGATGGAGTTGGAAGCCATTATCCTCAGCAAACTAATGCAGGAACAGAAAACCAAATACTGCATGTTCTCACTTATAAGTGGGAGCTGAATGATGAGAACACATGGACACATGGGGGAAACTACACACACTAGGGCCTGTTGGGCAGGGAGTAGAAGTAGTGAGAGCATGAGGAATAATAACTAATGGATGCTGCGCTTAATACTTAGGTGATGGGATGATCTGTGCAACAAACCACAATGGCACACTTTAACCTATGTAACAAACCTGCACATTCTGCATGTGTATCCCTGAACTTAAAATAAAAGTTGAAGAAAAAAAAAGTGATTGTCAGCCTGGGCCCTTGGAAATATGAAATAATGAAACTAGCTAAGTGCAGTTGAGTGAGAACGGAAACAAGATGAGAGATCCCAGATTTGCCTAGATATTAGTCAGCCTCATCGGTCTTTCACCAATTAAATGATCATAACAATTTAGAGCTATGATTGAAAATTCTATTGGCTAGTACTAATAAACTTTTTACAAAAGTAAAAATTTTACGAGAGAAATCATATGGTCTGGCTGGATCTCTTTTTCTGTGAAGTTTCTGAAAAATTGACTAGCAGTTTTATTATTTTAGATAAGTATACTCCATTTGGGAATCTCTTCTTAAAATAGTAATGGAAGTCTTATTTTGAAACCACAGCCATAAAGACACATTCCAAGCAATTCTCACAGTGCTGAGTCTCCAAAATGAGTGAGCATGTGGTGTGTGTAGCTTGGTGGTGAGCAGATGAGCAGAAAGGTGACCTAGCTGCTCTAAGCAACCACAAGGAAAGACATATTATAAATATTCAATATTTGATATGCAGTTGAATTTTATTATGCATTCATCAAATCATTGCTGTGCCAAATGCTCCATTCTCGAAACCACAAAGAGAAATAAGACATTGATTCTTTGTCTCAAGCTGTCTCTGATGTTCATGTACTTTGCCCGCCATCTTCAAAAGGCATATAGATAACCAAGAAATTCTTTGTTATAATATGGAATATAAAGCAGAAGAGTTACAATGGGAATAATATGTGCAGGAGAGCCTGTCTCTTCAGTAGAATCATGGAGAAGAAGGAAGCAGGAAGTAATCATTTATTGGTTCAGCTAGTTAATTTGAAATAATGACACGTTGAAACCATTATTTCCCAATTAACTAAGACTGGAAAGAAGAAAGTCAACTAACTAATTAAGGTTAAGAAAGAAAGGGATATGCTCATTCTTAATGAATGAAAATGAAATACCTTAAATGGCCCATAGGGCAGACAAGGATATGCCTCTTCAAAGAAGATTGTAAGTTCTACATAAGAACAGCCACTATCTTTATACACTGCAGAATTACGAAAGAAGACTGTGGATTGACCTTAAGCACTGTAATGTTTTTTAAGGAATTGCTTTGGATTTTTTCCAGCAGTTTTAAAATAATTTTTATGTATATTAGAACAGGAGAGGTGAGGATTGAGTCTATTTATAAATCATATATAAAACAAGACATGAGAGGCCGGGCGCGGTGGCTCAAGCCTGTAATCCCAGCACTTTGGGAGACCAAGGCGGGCGGATAACAACGTCAGGAGATTGAGACCATCCTGGCTAACACGGTGAAACCCCGTCTCTACTAAAACTGCCCAAAATTAGCCAGGTGTGGTGGCGGGCACCTCTGGTCCCAGCTACTCGGGAGGCTGAGGCTGGAGAATGGCGTGAATCCAGGAGGCGGAGCTTGCAGTGAGCCAGATCGTGCCACTGCACTCCAGCCTGGGCAACAGAGCCATACTCCGTCTCAAAAAAAAAAAAAAAAAAAAAAAGACTGAAGTGAGGTAGAAGGCACTATTTAAAAGCTAAGTTAACTCTGAGCTTCCTGGAAGCCTAATTTTAAAACCTAAAATATTACTCCTTATCTTTCATTTTTGTCAAAAGAATAAATAAATTGCTTATAGGAAATAAACTTTTATGCCACAGAATTCCAAATCAAAGTCAATATACAGATTTTTATATAAATTATTTTATTAAGAATTAATTATAAAATGATATTTACATAATATTAGATTGGTGTAAAAGTAATTGCGGTTTTTGCCATTGCTTTTAATGCAAAAACCACAACTACTTTTACACCAACCTAATTAAACATTTGCCTTATTTAATAAAGCTTCTGAATCTTTGGAAGCATGTAAATTAATCATTTTTCTATTCAAGAGTATTGCTTCCTCTTGTTTCTGGCCTCTTCTTAGCTGTATGACTGTCAGTCAGTGATTTCTCACAGCCTTAGTCTCTAGATCTACAAAATAGCTATCCTAGTGCCTTTGTCAAGGAATGGTTGTAAAGATTAAAAGAGGTAATGCACCAAAAGCAAAATCTCTGAAACAGTAATTGTTCAATAAAGCTAAGGTGCTTCAGTCTTCATTGTCATTGTCCTCAACATCATCATCACCATTTCTACCACAACACTTCCAGAGACCTGCAATGTATCTTCCAACTCTACATGGTAGATGGGGGGAAATGAATTCTTATTTCAGTGCAGCTGGCCACCCTGCTTATAATAACATTGTATGTATTCAGGAGTATCTAGAACATAAATTATTAAACCAGCAGTAGTCCCTGATAACAACTACATTAGGTTTTATGATGTCAAGAATCTGAAGCTACCAGAGGAAAGCTGATTTATAGTTCTCTCAACACCTGAATTTTTTTAAGAAATTGGTTTTTCAATTTCTATTTTTCCTTTCTTTTCTGACATGGTGGAACTTGTACGTGTAAGAGTAATGTTAGTTGGCTGGAGTAGGAAAAACAAAAGAAAGTAAATCAGAAAATACGTATAAAGGATTGACCAACACTAAGACCCTGGTTATCTTTCTCATTTGTCCTATTGCAGGTGTAAATTATTTTTTCTTGTTAAAGAGGGAGAAAATGCTTCCAGAAAAAAAAATTAAAACCATCTGACTACATTTTTAGGGTCTCTCTGGAGATTTAAGGCTGAGATTTGAATTTTTTTAAGATTTGAATTTTTTAAGTCCTTCAAGTTTAGGAAGTGAGGCTCAAATTAGTGGTTCAAATTCTCTATGTAGCTTTTAAACTTGTAAAGTTCTCTGACATTGCTCTTAGCAAATAAGCAGTACGTGTATATGTCTTTTTTTATGTTTGGTCAGAATAAAAGACATGACTTTGGAATAAAATATTTCTTCTCTCTAAATATTCAAGTTTCTCTTTTGTATTTTTTCACATTTACCTTTTTTGTTTGTTTGCTGAATTTATAGAGTTTTGTAACCCTGACTATACTGTCACATTAGGCAAATACATGCTATTACTGGTCAAAGTGTAGATGAGGGATATGGATAAAGAAACAAATATAACAGGATAAAGGAATCAGATAATCAGAAAAAGCCCTTTATAATATTGCTAAATGAGTGACTTAAGCAATCATAAATGACTTCAAAGATTAAAAAAAAAATTATCCTGGGTTATTATCCTGAGTTAGCATCCAGAAGTGACTGGGGAGAGAGAAACAATAAACAATGAACTGTGCTCAGGGGTTTCCAATGGATTCAGTGCTGCTCTCAAGAGTTCGTGAGTGGAGAACATTACCACGTTAATTGTCCTGAGTCCCTGCTCCTTGAGTTTGCAAATCCTATGGGTCACTGAGGGGATTAGTGGGCTGTTCACATCAATAATCAGATAGGAATGGAACAAACTTCTAGGTGATGAATTTTTTAGTCTACAGGTAAGGTAGGGAATAATGATAAACGAATGATGTCTTCTCCAAGAGAGAATATTTCTGCTGGAGTCTGTGGTCACGTGGGTCCTTTGTGTTTTTTGGACCCCTAAACAGTCTCCATCTTGGCAGTCCCTTGCTGTGCTCGATTGACTGGTTTTTTGGAGGCAATGGGTGTTCTTTCTTAGGCAACTTCCAAGTGATCTATTAGATTGGTGCAAAAGTAATTGCGGTTGCTGCCACTGAAAGTAATGGCAAAACCGCAATGACTTTTGCACCAGTCTAATAGCTATACTGGCTCATTCTAACCTCCCACCATCTTTTGTATTTATCACTGCCCCTTTTAAAAATGCAGACGAATTATACTTTTCCCCTCAACAGTTTTTCTCCAGAGGTGTTTCTTTCCTTTAAGTTTCCTCCTTTGGAACCCTGTTCTCTTCTTTCTAAACAATTGATCTAGATTGCTCATTAAAACCAGGGCTGAAAATCAATCAGAAAAAGCAGTTCTGTTTCCCTTGAAGAAGAGGCTTACTTTTTAAACTATCCAGTGCTGAAAAGGAGAATATTTGCAGTCCATCCATGGTAAATCAATTTTTAAAATAGCTAGTATTTATTGAGCAGCTATTGTCAGTTACTTGTTCTACATTTCATAGAACTTAAAGTTCTACAAAATAGAATTTAAAATAGAACTTGGCCGGGTGTCATGGCTCACCCTTGTAATCCCAGTACTTTGGGAGGCCAAAGTGGGTGGATCACAAGGTCAGGAGTTTGAGACCAGCCTGACCAACATGGTGAAACTCCGTCTCTACTAAAAATATAAAAATCAGCCAGGCGTGGTGGCACATGCCTGTAATCCCAGCTACTGAGGGTGCTGAGGCAGGAGAATCACTTGAACCTGGGAGGTGGATGTTGCAGTGAGCCAAGATCATGCCACTGCACTCTAGCCTGGTCAACAGAGCGAGACTCCGTCTCAAAAAATAAATAAAATAAAATAAAACTTAATGCATAGATACTTATTTAAGTATTTTCCCCCTCATTATGCACCATTAGTCCTGTCACTGAACCTGCTATTCAAGACATCAGCTTCCCATTTTCGATGGCTCAAGCCTGTAATCCCAGCACTTTGGGAGGCCGAGACGGGTGGATCACGAGGTCAGGAGATCGAGACCATCCTGGCTAACACGGTGAAACCCCGTCTCTACTAAAAATACAAAAGACTAGCCGGGCGAGGTGTCGGGCGCCTGTAGTCCCAGCTACTCCGGAGGCTGATGCAGGAGAATGGTGTAAACCCGGGAGGCGGAGCTTGCAGTGAGCTGAGATCCGGCCACTGCACTCCAGCCTGGGTGACAGAGCCAGACTCCGTCTCAAAAAAAAAAAAAGAATTAATCTGCATTTCTGCTAGATAACTCAAGTTTTCAAGACTGGTAGAACACAAGACTACTTGATTTTTATATACAGTATTGTCGCCGAATAATTCTGTCTTCTCTTTTAGAGTTTTTATCTACTAATCGTACATGATAATATTTTGGTCATGCTAGTTTTTAGAGAGCAAGGAAGGAACCCAACTGTTTATATTTCTCCTAAGAATAATTACTAATGGGCTTATTATAACAAAGGGCTGTGTGGGAAACAAATTAAATGGCTGTCACAATGGTACCAGCGTGAACTTATTGATTGAAGAAACCGAAGGCTGTCTGGAAACGCTGGATTTCCGTCTGACCCTGAAAGAATTAGTTATCTTCAATCCAAATTATATTTTGAGCTCTCTGAAATCACAAGAAAAAATACTGTTTCTAAAACTAAAGTAATCCATATTCTTATCTAAAATGTCTGTTTCTAAAATCGCTAAGTTTTTCCCACTTTTTAAAGTTAATTTATTCTGACAAGAAAGCCCCAGGATTTCAGAGCTACTGAGATGTAATGATAGACACTGTGATTTTTTTTTAAATGTTACTAATTGTTCATGCTTGAGTTAAAAAAAATTAGTCAATGAAATGCTAGCTGATTTTTGGATATTCTGTCTTTCAGTAACAGGTGTCGTATTTGAGAATATAACATCAGTGATTTTATCCAACTGTATGTTTCTACATCTTAAAATATTTCCTGTCAATGTTATTTCACTTAATAAAAACAAACTATTTTCATTCTAATGAAAAATAGTTTTAATGCCAAAAAGATTTAGTCACAATGTAGAAAACTCAGACATCCTAAAACGTGATGATTTTCCCCTTTCTGAATTTCCATGCTAATTTATTACACATACGTCTCTCTAAGAAATTTTAATTAGATATTAAAAATTTTGACATTTGACAAATATTGGGAGAAAATTATTCATATTCATATTTAATAAAGCTCTTATACATTGGCAGCTTTTTAAAAAACTTGACATTTAAAGGAAGTAATATTTATATTTGGAAAATGACAAGCTTGACATAACTGAATCCTGGTGAAGAGATAGCTAATTGGCATAGACTGTGGTGGATCTTTTGCTGAGTGCTTGGATTAATAAAAGCTTTCTTTGGTGTCAAAGTAATTCTCTGGTGTCTTTAAGTGCAACTGTTTCTTAAAAATCTCCAAAGATGTTAGTGTTGAAATAGTTCTCCAGCACTTCTAAGTGCTGCTGACAAAAACAAAACAAACAAATAAATACAAAAACATAAAACAAAATTTTTAATTATAGAAACTTTCAAATATACACAACTTCCAAATAAGCAAACAATCAATGAAACTTTCTGTCCCATCACCCAGCATTAATACCATTAAACTAACCAGTCATGACTAATTCTGCCCCATCCACATCCCCAACCTGTCCCTGACTTCTCATATTGCTTTGAAACAAATCCCAGCTATTGTATCATTTCATTGTGAGGTTGTTGTGAGGATTAACTAAAAGCATGCCTGTTGTATGTCTCTAAAACATGAGTTCCCTGTTACTCTCACCATAATTACAATACCAGTATCACACCTAAATCTAATAAACTCTTAATATCACAGAATTTTGAGTCAGGGTTCAAATTTTCAATTATCTCCAAATTTATGACATAGTTTAACATGTTTTTCTAACCTATCTCTGTAGTTTTTGTAACTTGGAAGTTGGATCTAAACTTTGGATCCAGATTCTGTTTTGTGTTTTTGTTCTTATTTTTTTATTGATGAGATTATGTCATAGCTGTATTCATTCTTCCTTTGAGGAGGCATATAATGTCTGACTTTCTTTTTTGTGATGGAGTTCATGCTTAACATCTAGATCCGTTTGCTCATTATTATTTCAGATATTCAAATTCTTGATTTATTACCTAGAATACTTCTAGCAAGGGAATTTATGGAATTAAATAATTTTGTATGTTTTAATTCACTTTAGTTCTTATTAATGCCTGAATTGTTCCAACTTAGACCAGTGGGAAACTAGGCAAGTTTTATTCTGAGTTTTTCTGACATGAATCTAGTAGTCTTTAACAGCTTTATTATTATCAGATATAATAAGATGGTCCAGGCTTATCTTGTATATTTCATGACTCAGGTCTGACTCAGCTATTTCTTCAACAACCCTTAATTCCATTCAGAGGGAAATAGTGTTTAAGAGATGCACGATCTGAGCACTACGGTTGTCCATTGCTACTGGGTTGGCTTCCTTCCTTCCTTCCTTCCTTCCTTCCTTCCTTCCTTCCTTCCTTCCTTCCTTCCTTCCTTCCTTCCTTCCTTCCTCCCTCCCTCCCTCCCTCCCCTTCTCCCTTCCTCCCTCCCTCCCTCCCTCCCCTTCTCCCTTCCTCCCTTCCTTCCTTTCTTGAGACCAAGTCTTGCTCTGTCACCCAGGCTGTAGTGCAGTGGTGTGATCTCAGCTCACTACAACCTCTGTGCCTCCTGGGTTCCAGCGATTCTCCCACCTCAGCCTCCAGAGTAGGTGGGATTACAGGTGTATGCCACCACACCCAGCTAATTTTTACATTTTTAGTAGAGATAGGGTTTCATCATATTGGTCAGGCTGGTCTCAAACTCCTAACCTAAAGTGAGCCAGACTGGCCTCAAACTCCTGATCTCAAGTGACCTGTCTGCCTCAGCCTCCAAAAGTGCTGGGATTACAGGTGTCAGCTGCCACACCCAGCATCTTGGTCATTATTTCTAAGCCTCATTAGCACATTAGAGTTTTTAAACATGTTTATCTTTTTCCCTTATGTTATTTACAAATTAAATATCAGCTGTTCATTTACATGTACATTTTTTACTTGTAAGACTTGCTTGACCCAGGAGAGATATAAAGCAGCTTATATTTCACAAGAGTGTTCATTCCGATGAAATTAGAAGACAGCATTTCAAGTCATATTAAAACATTTTGCAACAACATCTTCTACATTTAAAATTCTATGTCTCACCAGGCGCGGTGGCTCATGCCTGTAATCCCAGCACTTTGGGAGGCCGAGGTGGGTGGATCACCTGAGGTCGGGAGTTCGAGACCAGCCTGACCAACATGGAGAAACCCCGTATCTACTAAAAATACAAAATTAGCGGGGCGTGGTGGTACATGCCTATAATCCCAGCTACTATGGAGGCTGAGGCAGGAGAATTGCTTGAACCTGGGAGGCAGAGGTTGTGGTGAGCCGAGATTGTGACATTGCACTCCAGCCTGGGCAACAAGAGTGAAACTCCGTCTCAAAAAAAAAAAAAAAAAAAAAAAAAAAAAAAAAAAAAAATTCTATGTCTCATATTTGAATTATGTATAAATAAGCAATCTTTTGAGTTCAATTTCTCCTGAAAATCATTTCTAATAAATAGATTTATATGCTGGGAAATACACAATAGCTTAATAATTACGTTAATATATTAGTGAATTAGAATCCACTGGCAAATTAGTCACCATTTTTCTAATTAGAGTGTGAAATCTTAATTTTTTGGAGTCTGATTAACTGATAATAGCTATGTCATGATGTTCATGCAAAAACCTGTTTTGATGAGCATTGCAATATAAAAAGTACCAGTTAATAGGCAAAATGAAAACAAAAGAAAACCAAGTACTCATTATTTTCCCTTCAAAATTTTCTGAGCACCTGATAAAACATGACAGTGAAGCTTCAGCTACATCAATAGCAAAATTAGTATTACTGGATATTGCCTTAGCTTTTTGTACAATTAAAGGCTAAGAAAAAATTGTATGCTGAAGAAGAGTTGAATCTGGATATCTGCAACTAAGAAGATAGACAATTGAAGGAAGTTATTTAGTTTATTTAGAAGAATTTAAAAAATTCATCAGTTTTTCATTAAACTTGACTTGTATAATATGCATAAAATCAAGTATTAAGGCTGAACTCTTAAGTATTGTAATTTTCAAAAAATCCTGTCTGGGTGGGAGTAGGGGAATGAATGTGTGTCACTAGAAGGCTAGTAAAATTATAGAGTATAGTAGTAGAATAAATTCTATTCAGTCATGGAAAAAAAATGAAGCAGATCTATATGTGCTGCTATGGAAATCTCCTAAGTTTAGTACAGTTTGTTGGTTAGAAACATGGGCTGTGGAGCAGGTCTTCAATCTTGACACTATTAGTACAACCTTGAGCAAGGTACCTAATTATTTTATATCTCAGTTTTCTTAATCTGTAAAATAAGTATTATAATAATATATACCTCTGAGGATTGTTGTGAGGATTAACTAAAAGAATGCCTGTTGTATATGATAAATATTTAGTCTAGCTTTCTCCTCCTCCTCCTCTAATCCTCTTCTTTCTCTTCTTCATCTTTGTCCTCCTTCCCCTTCGCATTTTTTTATCTTACATCATCATCATCTTGCTGAATGAAAACTGAAAGCTTTATATAAATGTTTTTAAGGCAGGATCTATTTGTGTTAATCAAAGCATGTGGATATATATTTACATATATAAGCTTATATACTTATATCCATAAAAATTTATGAAAAGTTTCATTAAAAACAATTAAGAAGAGCTTACCTCTGGAGAGCAAATTGCTTAAAGAAGGAAAGAGGAGTGAGGCAAACACTTGACATATTATACTTTCTCTTGTTTTAGGCTTGAACTTTGTATCTCCATGTATTTTTTAAGTAAAAACAGTACAAATTTAAAAATAGATAATGTAATAAATCAGCTATGTTTGGTCTTAACTGTGAGACCAGCCTAATAAAAGATGGACAAAATAGATGGCTAGGTAAATTATTCAAAGTACTTATATGTGGCCACTTCTCTAAATTATCTTTTCTACTGGCCCACTTAATTCAATGAAATGCTGCTACTAGAGGCTCATTCCTTAGTGTTAATATTTTCCCTTTTTACAGAAAGAAGAATAAATAAAAAACTTTCAGAGAAGTTAGTTTAAAAAGAACTATTTAAAAGGACCATTTGTATTGGCATTAAAATATAAATCTATTTTTTCAACTGGTCTTCCAGCCCATAATATATATCTGCTAACTGCTCTCTGATAGAATGGATGTTCAGATTGTTGGGGAGCCAGTGAGTTATGAGATCAAGATTTAAAAAAAAAAAATTGGGGTGAAGCATTCTGAAATGAGATTGCAAGGTATCTACAAAAGGAAGGTTTTCTGATCCAACAGTCTAGAGTTAAAATCTCAGCTCTGCCCAACGAAGTGATGTGTAGCCCTGAAAAAGTCACACTTAAATTTTCAGATGCTTTTCTTCATCAATATAATGGAGACAAAAAAACTTACATTTCAGGAAGGTTTGTAAGGACCTGATACGGTATTTGAGTTTTCCTTATATGCATTCCAGACTTAAAAGTCCATGTCCCTTTGTTATAAAATTATCTT
This sequence comes from Rhinopithecus roxellana, assembly GCF_007565055.1. NCBI lineage: Eukaryota > Metazoa > Chordata > Mammalia > Primates > Cercopithecidae > Rhinopithecus > Rhinopithecus roxellana. The sequence continues at coordinate 60,621,790 of NC_044559.1, read as the reverse complement.
TCTCTGTAATAAAAACCATTTTTCCTTTTAGGTATAATTTAAGAAATTACATTTTCTGGTTATACACACACACACACACACACATAATGTTTAAAAATCTTCCATGATGAAGCGCCGGGCGCGGTGGCTCATGCCTGTAATACCAGCACTTTGGGAGGCCGAGGCGGGCGAGAAACGAGGTCAGGAGATCGACACCATCCTGGCTAACACAGTGAAACCCCGTCTCTATTAAAAACACAAAAAATTAGCCGGGCGTGGTGGTAGGCGCCTTTGGTCCCAGCTACCAGGGAGGCTAAGGCAGGAGAATGGCATGAACCCGGAGGCGAAGCTTGCAGTGAGCCAAGATCAGGCCACTGCACTCCAGCCTGGGTGACAGAGTGAGACTCCGTTTCAAAAAAAAAAAAAAAGAAAATCTACCACGATGATTTTTGAACTATGTAATCTTTTATGTCTATCATTTGTTATTCAATAAATATTTATTGGGTGCCTCCCCTGAACAAGCCCTAATTTTAGAAACTTTGGAGGATAAATGATAAATCATACAAAAATCTAACACTTAGAAAGTTTTAAGTCTTGATAATGAGACGAGATGCACATATCTCTATCTCCACCCCATCCAAAGTAAACTTCAAAGAAAATCATGAATTTTTAATGAAACAGAATTATTTTCAACAGACTATTAACTCTTAATTTAAGTTGTAGTTCTGAATCATATGACACTGTATATTGCCCACACTGGCTGAAAATCATAAGTAATGAGAATTTGCCTAAAGAGTACATAGTTCATTTAATACAACAGTCATAATATATTAATTTTTATTCTCTTTTCTTTTTCCTAAAAACTCAGAGAACTCACTAATCTTCCCAGCATTTCTGTAAACAGAAAGAAGGCAGGTGGCACTAGATATGTTTTTCTCTAATAATCTTTTCCTGCTGGACCTAGAGTGGTTGAAAATGTCAATTTGCTCTGTAAATACTTTTCTTTGAACATTTTTTTAACTGCCAAGTGACCTCAGCATTATCAATAAGGGTTTTGTTTAGTGACATTTAATATTCAATTATGGAAATGTATGTCACTTTAATGTCTAACCTTCATCTTTCTCATAAAAAGTTTGTGGAGCACAGAAGAAAAATAGAGCATTTCTAGGCATTAAGTATGTCACATGGAGGAAGTAATTATATTCCAGTAAGTGTATTTTTCATCATGTTTGCAGTACATTATATCCACTGCAAGAATGTCTAAAGTAGGCCCAGCATGGTGGCCCATGCCTATAATCCCAACACTTTGGTAGGATGAGGTGGGTGGAACACTTGAGGCTGGGGGATCAAAACTAAACCCTATCTCTATAAATAAATAAATAATAAATAAATAAAACCAGAATGCCTAAAGTATCTTTAGAATGCCTAATTAATCAATATATGGTTTGGTGATCAGTTCTGTGTTTTTGGCACTACATTTTTGCCCTTTGCCCCTAGGATTCAAATGCAGATTTCAGGTTTTGGTAGATAGTCATAGAAAATAGGAGCTCCTACTTTCTTTGTCAAACCCAGTAATTCACTTTCATTGTATATAGAGCAAAAGGAATCCATGATGAGTCATTGCTGTTTTAAAGAGAAGAAATAATCACTAGATAGTACATTTATTGTTAATATATTAAGCACTTTGGATGCCTTCTTTGTACAACCAGTCTTATTTAATTAAGTATATGATTAAAATTTTTTTTCTTCTAAAAGGGATCCCCAAAGTATCTTTGTAATCATTTTCAGTTAAGGCAAACTCTTCAGTTGCTACAGAATACTCTTGCTGAATTTGTTTCCCCACAGATAAGTAATGCCTTCCTGTGTTATTATTCTGAAGGTAAATTAACACTTAACTAGGGCATATTCATGTCACTGATAGTCGTGACTGCAAGTTGTCCAGGTTCTTGGTGTTTTGAACAAGGAATTGGACAAAATGCCCAGCAAAGCAAGGAAAGAATGAAACAACAAAATAACAAAAGCAGGGATTTATAGGAAACGAAAAGCACACTCCACAGTGTGGGAGCAGACCCGAGCAGTGGCTCAAGGGCCCGGATACAGAATCTTTTTGGGTTCAAATACCCCCTAGAAGTTTCCCATTGGCCACATCATGCTCACCTCATGTAACTGAAGTGGTAGCCCGCAATCAGTCTGACTGGTTGCAGAAAACAGCGAACTAGAGGCTGAAATGAAGTTACAAAGGTCACATTCCTATGCAAACATCTGATTGGTTGCAAAACATTAAACCAAGTGTATGGCCCTTTTTAGTGAAGAGTCCTGTGAGACTACGTAGGTCTCTTGCCTATGATGCCGACCCAAAAGTCACCATCTTCTCTCTATGTCTAACTCTTCTCATCTCTCACCCTCTGGGTTAAGGCTTTTTCTTTAGTGAAGCTGGAATAGACCAATAACTCCTAGAGGTCAGAATTTTAGCAACCAGAATAAAGCATAGCCCCAGTATTCACAAGGTGTTCAGGAGGGAACCTATCCAGTCCACCGTGCTTTTTCCCTCCTGTGAAATCTGGACTTGTTTTCTCTTCAGTCCATTTGCTGCTTAATCGTTTACCGTGTCAGGAAACCTCATGGTTTTTGTTTAATTGAAATCTTGGCTCTCTAATATTGTTTTACTTTTTATCTCATCTCAGTTGTGTACTCTTTGACAAGAGTCCCTAGAATTTTTATATCCCATACATACTAAGCACAGTACCTTTTCATGTGAGTTTGAGAAAAAAATTTTCTTGTATAACCATTGACAAAATTAATTAGCAATGACAAAACCAATGAAAACACATTACTCTTAGTTCTTAACGTATTAAAGAATTCAGTGTTGACTATCAAACTATTACCTTTGCCTTATTTTTTAATGTATTGTAATTGAAAGTAATTAATTTTAAATCGAAGGTTTAATCATGTAGCATAGCATTTCCTAGAGTGTGTTCCATGGGATATTGATGAGTGTTATATAGGTTTCTGTGATCAAATAAGTTTGGGAATATTTTAGAAAATAGTAATATCACTAACACTATATTGATTCCTGTTGTCTTTCCCATTTCCACTGCTGCTGCCTTAGGCAAGGCTTTCATTAGCACTTCCCTGGGATGTTACCCCCACCCCACTTCTAACGGTCCCCATCTCTGTCAATTCATTTTAGTTCAACTGGACTCATCAGTTGCCTACTGTGTAATCACTGGTACCTGTGATCTCACCAAAAGAATCTGTCCTAAAACTCCTCTTACATTTGTGGTTCCCAACTGGGGGCGATAGTACCCTCCAGGAGATTTGGCAATGTCTGTAGACATTTGTGGTTGTCACAACTCAGGCTGGAGCAAGAGATGTTATTGAAGTCCAGTGGGTAAAGATCAGGGATTCTGCTAAACATTCTGCAATGCACAAGACAGCCCTTGCGACTGAGAATCAAACACCTCAGAATATCAATACACTATACTGATTATACCACTGACTCCTTAAAACTATCACTTGTTTTCCATCTCATACCTAAGGAATTTCATACCCTCAGGCATGATATTCAAAAGCCTTCACAATCTGACAGTAGCCTCCCTTTCTAGGCCATTTTCTACTAGTCCTGTCAATACATACTACTCTCCAGTCTAATCAAATGATTCAGTCCTCCCCCGACACAAGCTGTACTTCCCTACTTTTCTGTTCCGTGTGCTATCCTTTTACCTGTGGTGGGATGCCCTTCCCTCTTGTTTACCTATAGGTTACCCCATTCCAGCCCAAATGTCACTTCCTCTAGGAAGTCTCCCTTGATTTTCTTCTTACTACTCCCCTAAAAGAGTGATTTCTCTCTCCTTTGGACCCTCTTAGCATTCTGTTTCCCTCATATTTGGCACACGATTGGCACAAAATGTTTACAGATCTGACTTTTTTTTTTTTTTTTTTTTAGTATTTAGATGGAGTTTTGCTCTGTCTCCATGCTGGAGTACAGTGGCGTGATCCTGGCTCACTGCAACCTCCACCTCCCAGGTTTAAGAGATTCTCCTACCTCAATCTCCCAAGTAGCTGGGACTGCAGGTGCACATCACCATGTCCAGCTAATTTTTGTATTTTTAGTAAAGACAAGGTTTCATCATGTTGGCCAGAATGGTCTCGATCTCTTGACCTTGTGATCCACCTGCCTCAGCCTCCCAAAGTGCTGGGATTATAGGTGTGAGCCATTGCGCCCAGCCCTTCTAATAAACAGTAAATATTTGAACAATGGCATCATTAACAACTTTGTGTCCTATAAAGCTTTTAATAGATGTGTTCCATAAATACTTAAATTGAATTACATTATTTAGTTTAGAGAAGAGATTTCTAGCTCAAACCTTATCATTGGCTTTAAAGTTGTCTATGTCTTTAACAAGAATTAAGTTTCTACTGTTAGTAGTAACATTATTTTAAGAGCTGTCTTCTTCTGGAAAGAAAATATTTAGGCTTAATATAAAACTTGCCACAACTGAACTATAACCACTAAACTATTATAGATATTATACTATTACAACCCCTTTGATAGTTAACAAAAGGATTCTGATATAATAGCACTAATGCAATGATGTTGTTAATACTTTTTGTTTAAGGAAATAATCACTATGTTAGTTAAGTGATTTTTGACACAAATTAAAAAAAAACTGTCTCAGACTTATTCTTTAAAGTATAGGGAAATTGATTGGCTTGTAATTGGAAATTCAAAGGTAGGGTTAACATCCTCAAACTGCTGGCTAAACAAGTTTAGCATCTCTTAAATATAGAATTTAGAAAAAGAGGGAAAGAGTCATCGCCAGATACTTTGGAGGGAACGTCAAGAAAGAACTTTCCCAGAGCTCCTAGGGAAGCACTTCTCATCTCATTGGTCCCATTTCTTTTTAAAATTTTTTGTCATTTGGCCTTTTTGATTTTTAAATTATTTTATTTTTAATTGACAAATAATTGTATGTATTTATAGAATACAATATAATGTTTTGATATATGTATACATTGTGGAATGATTAAATCAAGCTAATTAACATACCTAGCATATATTTTTGTGGTAAGAATGTTTAAAATCTATTACTTTAGCAATTTTGAAATATGCACTATTAACTACAGTCACCATGCCATGCAATAGATCACTATAACCTATTCCTCCTGTCTAACTGAAACTTTGAGCCCTTTGATCAACATTTCATCTTCTCCTACTACTCCTCTCCAGCCTCTATTCTACTCTCTGTTTCTATGAATTCAACATGTTTAGCTTCCATATATAGGTGAGATCATGTGGTATTTGTTTTCTGTGCCTAGCTTATTTCACCTAGTATAATGTTCTTCAGGTGCGTTCATGTTGTCACAAATGACAAGATTTCCCCTTTATTAAAACCAAATAGTATTTCATAGTGGGTATATATACATTAGTGTATTCATTCATCCCTTTGTAGATACTTAGGTTGATTCCATATCTTAGCTATATTGAATAGTGCTGTAATGAACACAGAGGATAGATATGTTTTCTACATACTGATTTCATTTCCTTTGGATGTATGCCCAGAAGTGGGATTGCTGAATCATATGGTAGTTCTATTTTTAATTTTTTTTAGCAATCTCCATACTGTTTTTTATTATAACTGTGCCAATCTACATTCCCACAAACAGTGCACAAGGATTCCCTTTTCTCCACATCCTCAACAACACTTATCTTTTGTCTTTTTTGATAATAGTCATTTTAAAACGTGAGAGGTAATATCACATTGAGGTTTTGATTTCCGTTTCCCTGATGATTGATGATATTTAGCACTTTTTCATATAACTATTGGCCATTTGTATGTCTTCTTTTGAGAAACATCTATTCAAGTCATTTGCTCATTTTTTTTTCTTTGCTTGTTTTTTTCTTTTCTTTTTCTTTCTTTCTTTCTTTTTTTTTTTTTTTTTTTTTTTTTTTTTTTGTAGAGTCTTGCCTTGTTGCCCAGGCTGGAGTGGAGTGGTGTGATCTCAGAATACTGCAACCTCTGCCTCCCACGTTCAAGCAATTCTCTTGCCTCAGCCTTCCGCGTAACTGGGACTACAGGCATGTATCACCATGCCTGGCCAATTTTTTTGTATTTTTGACAGGGACAGGGTTCCACCATGTTGACCAGGCTGGTCTGGAATTCCTGACCTCAAGGGATTCACCTACCTTGGCATCCCAAAGTGCTCAGATTACAGGCGTGAGCCACCACGGCTGGCCTCTTTACCTATTTTTAAAATCAGATTATTTGTTTTCTTGCTAAGGTTGAGTTGAGTTCCCTATATATTTTGAATATTAGTATTTTATCAGATGTATAGTTTGCAATTATTTTCTCCCAAATCCAAGATTATATATTCATTTTATTGTTTACTTTGCTGTGCAGAAGCTTTTTAGTCTGAGACGATCCCATTTGTCTATTTTTGTTTTTGTTTCCTCTGCTTTTCAGGTCATATTATAAAAAAATCACTGCCCAGATCAATGTCAAGAAACTTTTTCCCTATGTTTTCTTCTAGAGGTTTTATAATTTTAGGTTTTATGTCTAAGTGTTTAATCCATTTTGAATTAATATTTGTATGTGGTGTAAGATAAGGATCCAATTTCATTCTTCTGCTTCTGGATATTCAATTTCCCCAATACCATTTATTGAAGAGACTGTCCTTTTCTAGTTGTGTGTTCTTGGTGCCTTTGTCAAAGTTTAATTGACTCTAAATATGTGGATTTAGTTCTGAGCTCTCTATTCTATTCCTTTCATCTATGTTCTGCTTTCATGCCAGTTCTATTTTATTTTGGTTACTGTAGCTTTGTCATGTATCTTGAAGGAAGATAGTGTGATATCTTCAGCTTAGTGCATTTTGCTGAAGATTTCTTTGGTAATTTATGGTCTTCTATGGTATTTTATTAGTTTTGAGATTTATTTAAGGAAAGAAAAAAAAAAAACACACAACCAAACTCAGGAAGCTGCTTATTAATAGAATCTACCACATCTTTAAAATAAGAAGGTTTTCCTTGTGTCATCTCTCTGAATTTAAACTTATTCTAATAGCTAAAAATGGAAAGTTGGAGAACATATTCTTCATACTTCTTTTTATATTTTTAAAAGTTAATAAATCACCTCTTTATCCTTTTACTCAGATTTGGATGATCTCAAATTTGTTGATTAATGTTTAAACTTTAATTATTTTGGTTTCTCGTCTCTGTTCACTGTTCTAAATTTCTCTGCACATTTTAAGCATGAGGAAGCTGACAGTGTACACAAATACCCTCCTACTGGGTGCACGTCTTCTTGTTAAAAACAAAACAATCAAGAGATTTCAATAAGCTTTTCAATCTTTTGTGAGGAAATTATTTCAGCCCAGTTTAGGATTTCTGTATTTTTCCTCCCATCTTGGGTTACTCGTTAGACTCTATACAAGTGTGTAAATCTTGATTGAAGAAGACACTGCTGATGGTGCACATGATTTATTATAACCATGAAATTAAGTCCTGGGCCACATGCCCAGTATCTAAACTAAATCAAGGAGAACTTAACTGAAATTAGGCAGTGAGCCTGGAAGAACTTTACTTTGTTCATTCTCAAGTTTCCAATTCCATTGGATTCATGTTTCATAGAAATCTGAATTTGGGGGTCACAGGAAGAGAGAAATTTAATATTAAAACTATACTGGCTATACACAAGATTCTGTAGCAAATGAAACTAACCAGGAAAAGATAGGTTCAAGGAGTAGGAAATATATGTCCAGCATATAATGGATACTTTGTAAACACTGAATGGTAGGATACTTTTCAGGTTAAATTATTTACAGTGTTAGAAAATATTTGCAGTACTTAATCAAAATATAGAAACATCAGGAAATAATTCAGCACATTTAGAATCTTTACTTCAAATGAGAACAGCAGGCCATGACAGAATATGGACCTTCATGATTCTACAGATGATAAAATTCTGTGCTTGGATTTTTTTGTAGTAAAAAAATTATATATACTTTTAAGCCCTCTATGACTCAGAATTTTAAAAGTGGGAATCTATTGTCAATCTACTTTAGTCTCTCATTATAATGGAAAACTGGATTAAATAACAGAATACTTCCAACTACTACTTAGTGATAAATACTGTGCAATAGGTTGTTTTTATTCTTTCAGATCATTCCCTGGAGACACCAGTAACCTAACTACTAGAGAATTAGCATAGAGACATTATGTTAAAATTTTGAAAATCAAATTTCTGTCACGAAATATTGGGAATAATAGACAGGTACTGAGTAGGAAAGGGTAAATACTGCTTAATTCTACCTGTGATTCTGTTTAAATTTTCAAGTGCTGTGAGATTTGGAGTCTTGGAGACATTATTCATTTTTAAAAGTCAGGTATGAATATATTCAATTATTAGGGATGAATCTTGAATATAACGGAATGTAAGCAACATCTTGGCACCAAGTTTGAGATGTACAAGAAAAGAACAGCTACCATATTCACTGCAAATCAAGTGTTTTACTGTCATAATAGATTATACAACTTTTTCAACCACAAACTTTATTCTCAAATCCATGATTCTTATGAGATGTAACTAAATGTTCTTCTTAAGTGATCTTTTCTCTTCAGAAATACCAAATACAGTTGTATGATGCATTTTTAACCCAGTTAGTACAGTAGGCAATGAACCACAGGGTATCAGGAATTAATATTTTCTGAAAATTCCTCCTTCTCGCTGCCTCTAGTTTGGATAACACTTGGTCATGCTCTCTGACGTTGTACCCAATATGTGCACAGCAATTCATTCATTCAAAAAACTTTGTATTGAGAGCCCATCATGTACAGGGTGTTATGGGGAAACAGAGCTAGGTAGGACTAATTTATCTTTGTATTTCCAGTGCCTGAAACATTAGAAGACCTCAGGAAGTGTTTGCTACCCTGAACTGATTCTTTCACCTCAAAGTATTCAAACTCTTTTAGTCCTCGCCTTAGCTATAATAGCCTCCTACCTCATATTCATTTGCCTACTATCTCTTTAATTCATCTTAAACATCACTGCCAGATTCTTCCTGAAGCATATCTGTAATCATGTCATCCCCTGCGCAAAAACCTTAATGGCCCTCTTATCTCTTCAGAATAGTACTCATTTTCCTTCCTCAAGATACTCAGAGCCTTCCACAACCTGGCACCAACAAACCTTTTCAACAGGATTCCTTATCATTCGCCTTCATACATCCTACATGCTAGTACCAATTAGATTGGTAGCATAGGGTAAGGCAAATTTAAGAGTACAGACTCTGAAAGCTAGCTGCCTTACTACAAATCTTGACTTTTCTGACTTGGCACTGTGTGGCTTTGGGCAAGTTACTTGAATTCTCTGTGCCTCAGTTTTCTCACCTGTAAAAGGATACCAATAACTCCTACTGGATAGTTATTGTGATAATAAAATGGATTAATGTATGTCAAGCATTTATAATAGAGCTGGGTGCATGTTTATTAGGAAGTCAGTGGTATATACTGTTATTTTTTCCCCCTTTAAGCTTTGCTCATATTGTTTCCTCCATTTGGAAAGCCCAGTTTACTCCTTTACTCTCATTGTTTTATATACATGTCCAAATTCTACCTATCCTTCAAACTCTAGTTTATACGGTCTTTCTGTTGATTTGTCTGCAGTCTATACACTTAGCCACTAAGCTCAATTGCTTCTGCCATAACAACAGAAAAAATATTCTCATGATAAAAATCATTTTGTTTTCAGATGAAATATAATAAACATGGATGCAGAAATTTTGGGTCACGGAATAACTCCAATAACACTGTTCATTGTATGCAGGGCAATGCAGAGTGGAAGATTATGAAAGTAAAAGTCAGATTTGCAATCTCTGAGTACCTGTCTTAATAATTATAGGAATCAAATTGTCCTTGTGCCCCAGGATCATGGAGTGATTCAGAAGGTTTTGTAGTAAAGTGCCCTCAGCATTCTTTATTTTGTGGTCAAAGAGACATTTAAATCATGCCTTTGTTTCACCTTGAGAATTATGGCCCATTCTTCAAACACTCAGCATACTGCTAAGCAGTTTATAGAGTGGAACATTTTTGATTCATTGAGAGGTGGTTTGTGAAGAAATTTTTAGCCATGAGTTTCCAATTATATTGGAACCCATTTTTAACAGGCTTCCAAAGGAGAATAAAGTAGAGACTTCCTGATGAGATTTAGCAGAAGGGACTGTTCTGCTGTGCAGAATTATGTCTTCCCTCTCATTGCTTGAGGACTCCAGTGTACTGGGCTCCAGTGAAAAGCAAACAAAGTGTTTGTCAAGAAGAAGGAAATGGAAGGTGTCTTGAACAAGTTTTTTGATTGCAGAAAAAGAAATCAACTTTAGCAAATAAGCAAAAAGGAAAAAATTGGAAACACATTGATAAAATCAATGGCTAGTTATGAGACCAAGTTCATGAATGAACTGGAATAAAAAGAAACATGAGATCCTTGGAAGCAGGAAATATGGATTTATCTATTAACAGAAACTATCCCATTGGCAAGCAGTACAGTGAATTATATTCAACTGTTACTTTCATCTTGCACTACTGGATCAAGATTTTATCTCCTGGAATAAGACTCTCTTTATGCCAAGTCTAGGTCACACACCCACTCGCCATCTCTGTTGACAAAGGGAGAAGGAGGATCTAGCCTCTCTGCCACCCAATGCAGAAAGAAGGCGGTCACCCAGATTAAAATACTCCTTTCCCTCCAGGATTATCATAATAGGGCAGGGAAGTCACAGTGCTCTGAGGGTGGGAGAATAGATATAGGACACACACAAAATGACAAATGTCCCTTCCAGATCCTAGGGGGCAGGTGACATGAAAAGAAGCCCAACAAACATGTCATGAATCCCACAGGACCTTGCCTTAGATTCAAACCTGGCCTACGTCAAGGCTAACAATTATAGAAAAAATGATGCTGTGAGGAAAAAAAAAAAAAAAGGTCATCTAAAACTCATTCTTCATCTATAAGCATAACTCGTAACAAGAGATGAATTCTTACTAAAGGACACAGAGCAGAATAAAGTTAAATTGACCGCAAAACTGGCTACAGCTTTTCTCCATTGATTCCCATAGAGAGTGGTTCTCTTAACTTCTGGCAGTTTTCACTTTTACTTTTTTCTTCTACAGTTTTCAGAAAATAGTGTCTCCTTGAAATATTAGCAGAAAAAACTCCCAGTTTTCTCTTTCCCAGGACACATTTATTTTTCTACCTGTCTAGATATAAAATCCTTAAATTTTTTTGTCCAAACCCTTTCTACTTTTGAAAAACACGTACTTTCCATCTCTTCTACTCCCATATTACTAGACAAAAATGACACACTTGGACAAATGCAAAAGCAACAGTGGGCAATGGGTTTTTCAAAATGAGATCACCAGTGAATTGTCTATATTTATTATGCAATTTGCCCCCTTTGCATTTGATTTGGCTGTTTTATGTTTTCTTCTAATCAAAGTTCTTAGTAAAACACGAGGCAAAGGTGTTTGTTTTATAAGCATGCTTTTTATATAATTCAAGTATTCTTAGGGATTCTAGAAAATAGGCTTGAAGATTGGGTTGGGGTCTAGTAGAGAATAAACATAGATATACCCTAAAATGACAATGTTCCCTAAAACAAATAACACACAGGGATGACAGTTCACTCAAATGTGCTACAGAGGGTAATCATTGTGATCTTGAACAGTCAGATGCATTTTAGAGATGAGTCTTGAGATAGTCTTCAGAGGACAGGTAGGATTTTTATAGGCCCAGAGGAGCTGAGCCATCTGGCTGGGAGAACAGCATGAGCTAATACCCAAGGAAATTAATAATCTATGACAAATGAAAATAATTGTTTTCAGGCAAAATCAAGGGTTATGATGATGTGATGACTAAAAGGGATGACTCAATCCATTGGAAATATGAGTCTAAAGGGCAGGGGAAATTTAGGAGTATGAGTATAGCTATCTCCGTGCACAGTATCAAGAATTTGAAACTGTAGCAGTGAATTATCTTATGTGCAGTCAACAAGGCAGATTCAGGTTTTGTGATAGCTTAAAGCCTATTCAAATTTGGAATGTCCTGTTTATGGAAAAGTATACAAAATTGCAAATGCAAACTTGGTAGAGCTCATCACAAGCCTTGGAAGATGCCAATTAAATGAGAGACCCTGAATCCTAAGCTTTGTTAGTTTTTGAAATGTCTGCTTCCAACTATAGCAGTGCTGACCAGTAGAAATATAATGTGAACCACATATGTAACTTAAAATTTTCTATCATGAACATCAAAGAAGCAAAAATAAGCAGTGTCTCAGACCCCACTCTAGACCTACTCAATCAGAATATACATTTTTAATAAGGTCCCCAGATTATTCATATGCATATTAAAGTTTGAGATATGCTTTTGAGATATGTCGCTCTATATAATGAGGATTAGAGTGTCTGAAAATAGTTGCTGAAAAAAAGAGACAATGTAATTCTCAAAGAAGGCCTAGGGAAAGGAATTTTAAAAAAAAGAGTAACAGAGATGGTTTCTGGAATCAAGAAGACACAGTGACAAATGACACAGGAAGGCTGAAGAAGATGGTTAGAATTGAGAATAATCATTATCAGAATCATGCTGAATGCTAGCTATAATTATAACACCATCACCACCAGCAGCACCGCCACCTTTATCATCATCATATCCTTTTTAGCCCATTGGTAAACTGAGCAGTTTCAAGAGACAGAGCGGTAAAAAGTAACTTGAATGTGAAAAAATTGACAAGAAAATGATGGACCATAAAGTGTGTTTAGATTGCTTTTGGTTACAAAAAAAAAAAAAAAAAAAAAAAGACATTGCAATGTAAAGTTATCATGGTATATTAAAGAAATAGGACATCATCCTAGCAGTTTTTATAAGTATTTTTCGGCCTGATTATGAAAAGATTATAGTGACTGTTTCTCATTCCTTCTCATACTCATTTCCCTACCTTAGTAACCCAGTTCAAATAATAACTCTGATAACACAGTAACTTCAGAATACATTTGGAATAGTTCTGAAATTTATTATTGAAAATATTTTCATGTGGATTCAGAGCTGAAAATGAAAAATGATCCTTCTGAAGCTGCTTAATTGAACACCTTTATGCCTGTGGCCCTGCTTGGTGATGCATGTTATGGCTGCCAGTGGGTAAAAAGAATCTCATGCAGTTATTGAAATGCTTTGTGACTTTTGTGATTGCAAAGCTTAATTTAATCATAAGAACATATCTCATTACTGTTGCAAATGTTTTATTCACTTTTGCTGTTAATATAGTCCTCTATTTTTATTTGGATTCAAGGAAATACGAATGCTTTAAATTGGAACATAAATCACATATTAGAATCCAAATGAGCCCATTTCATTCTGTGAGCAGAGATTTTGTTGTTGTTGTTGTTAGGATGGATTTTCCAAAAAGTGCTTCGTTGATTTAGCAAACTGAGTGAGTCCATGTATAAAGAAAAGCCTAGATGTAGGAGACCAGGTATTCAACTGCGTATTTCCATAATCAAGATGCTATCTGGAACATAATTGGCACTCAATAAATACCACAAGGATGGATAGCAAAATGAATGAATGGATGACAACATAACAGTTATTTCCCCTACTTATTGTTGATCCAAAAACCATTGCTTCCAGTGTGTTTGGTTATTTTCATGAAATTAACCAGTTATTTTAATGAAATTCCTATTTTGCCCCTTTTTAAGACATTGGAGTTAAGTACTTAAACAAATTTACAAGAAAAAAACAAAGAACCCCATCAAAAAGTGGCCAAAGGATATGAACAGACACGTCTCAAAAGAAGACATTTATGCAGCCAACAGACACATGAAAAAATGCTCATCACCACTGGTCATCAGAGAAATGCAAATCAAAACCATAATGAGATACCATCTCACACCAGTTAGAATGGCAATCATTAAAAAGTCAGGAAACAACAGGTGCTGGAGAGGATGTGGAGAAATAGGAACGCTTTTTCACTGTTGGTGGGAGTCTACAGTAGTTCAACCATCATGGAAGACAGTGTGGCGATTCCTCAAGGATCTAGAACTAGAAGTACCATTTGATCCAGTGATCCCATTACTGGGTATATACCCAAAGGATTATAAATCATGCTACTATAAAGATACATGCACTCATATGTTTATTGTGGCACTCTTCGCGATAGTAAAGACTTGGAACCAACCCAAATGTCCATCAGCGGTAGACTGGATGAAGCTGGAAACCATCATTCTCAGCAAACTATCAGAAGGACAGAAAACCAGACACCGTGTGTTCTCACTCATAGGTGGGAAATGAACAATGAGAACACTTGGACACAGGCCGGGGAACATCACATGCTGGCGCCTGTCATGGGGTGGAGGGATGGGGGAGGGATAGCATGAGGAGAAATACCTAATGTAAATGACGAGTTAATGGGTACAGCACACCAACATGGCACATGTATACATATGTAACAAATCTGCACGTTGTACACATGTACCCTAGAACCTAAAATATAATTATTAAAAAAATTGAATTTGATTATTTAATAGTAGTTGATGTAATCAGACATTTAATTGTGTGGATAAGAGCATATAAAGACAGGAACTGGTCACTGTGAATTATGTACAAATTCTCTTCTGTAGTTTTAGAGTATGTTTTTCTTGAGTATAAAAGATAAATTAAAAGTAATCCTTCAAACCATTTATACTATATTTCTTTGTCCTTTTTGAGCAATAAACACACAAAATTACATGCTGTGCAATCTGACAAAAAATATGGTATAAGACTTAGAATTGTGGTTTAAGACTCTAGTAATTAAACATATGTGGAATTTGTACTGTGTGTCAGTTACTATACTAGTCCTTGGGGAAATTTAGCTGAAAAAGACTGTTTCCCAACTCACTTCTTTTTGGGAAGGTTTGTATACATAAAACCATTATATGATCAATTATAAAAAGTACAATCATAGACTAAGGAGAAAAGTATAAAAGAAGCAAATGGAGTAGGCCATAAATTCTTACTGGAGGATTAAGAAAAACTTCAGAGAAGGGAATATTTTAATTGAGCCTTAAAAGATTGAAGACTGAAAATGGGGAAAGAGAATCACAAAGGGTGCAAATTCAAAGGTACAGACTCAGGATTTCTATGGAGTTAGTGAATAACGTCCTGGGATAGTAAGTATGGAGTGTATTGGGTGGAATGTTGGGAGTAGCACTAGAATGTTGGATCTAGTTTGTGAAAGACTTTGTAGGCTCTACTAGCAAGTTTGACTTTTTGTTTTTGTTTTTGTTTTTGTTTTTGAGACAGAGTCTCGCTCTGTCACCCAGGCTGGAGTGCAGTGGCCAGATCTCAGCTCACTGCAAGCTCCGCCTCCCGGGTTCACGCCATTCTCCTGCCTCAGCCTCCCGAGTAGCTGGGACTACAGGCGCCCGCCACCTCGCCCGGCTAGTTTTTTGTTTTGTTTTGTTTTGTTTTTTGTTTTTGTATTTTTTAGTAGAGACAGGGTTTCACCGTGTTAGCCAGGATGGTCTCGATTTCCTGACCTCGTGATCCGCCCGTCTCGGCCTCCCAAAGTGCTGGGATTACAGGCTTGAGCCACCGCACCCGGCAACAAGTTTGACTTTTAACCTATGAAACTCAGGCAATTACCAAATGTTTCTGATCTAAGGAGTGGTATGATTAGATTTAGATTTCAGATAATGAATTTTAGCAGTTAAAATTTACAGTAGAAACTGTAATGGTGTCCAATGATGAAAACAGAACCAGAAAAACTGCAATGAGGATGGGAAAGACAAGATAAATATAAAAGAGATTATGGGACCAGATTGGGTAAGACTGGCCAGATTTTGATATGAAAAGTGAAGATGTAGAGTCAAAAACAGTGCAGATGTTTTTAGCTTGAGCAATGATGTGGATGTCGTGGCTATGTGAGAAACTCCAAAAGAATCCACCAAGGCCAGTTTCCTGTTCTATACCGTTACACATAAGATTTTCATCTTATAACTTATTCCTTCTATTCAATTTCACATCAACCTTAAAGCTGTTTAGAAAACAATTTTTTGGCTGGATGTGGTGACTCATGACTATAATCCCAGCAATTTGCAGAGTCAAAGTAGGAGCCTTGCTTACGTCAGTAGTTTAAAAGCCGCTTGGACAACATAGCAAGACCCCATCTCTACAAAAAAAAAAAAAAAAAAAACTTAGCTGAGTACAGTGGCACATGCCTGTAGTCCTAGCTACTCTGGAGGCTGAGGTGACAGGATCACTTGAGCCTAGAAGTTTGAGGTTGCAGTGAGCTATGATCAAGCCACTACACTCCAGCCTGGGAAACAGTGAGACCCTGTCTCAAAAAAAAAAAAAAAAAAAAAAAACCTGACTTTGATACTGCAATGGAATAAACTGCAGAAACTGTAGAGAGGGTTATTAGATCTCTAATTAGGTATCATTTTTTGTACATTTCAAAGAAACATTGACAATATTTCCAGGGATGAAAATTAAATTTTAATAATGGTTTTAAAATTTAACATTTATGATGCTTTGAATAAATAAAAGATAGAAAGTGAATTTTATTAATTTCTACCTTAAAAATTATTTTGTTGAGTTTTGTTTTGCTTTAGTTTTATCTCCTTAAAATTTTGTGAATTTAAATACAGATAAGTGTTGTTATTAATATTTTTTAGATAAGCTACACAGTGGGTTCATTCTGCTGGAATACAATTTATATTTTCTTGAGTGAAGAAATTTATCTTTAAGTAAATTATGAAATTAAACCATAATAATTTCAGGACCACCAAGAAGTTCATTTTATTCAATTTGACAAACATGATTTGACAGAATATCATCAGTATTGTGGCAAAACCTAAAATAATAAAATTCTTAAGAAGAATAAACCAATAATTTTCCTTTCTGTTGTTTGGCCCATCAATTCATGAATTAATTTTCAGAGCCAAATTTCCAAAACAAAAATACATTTCTTCAGAAAAGTAATAAGGATCTGTGTTCTTCCACAGGAATCTCTTTTCTTATGACACTGTCCTAACATGGACAGCTTATAACTTACTGCCCACTTGTAATATTCAAGAACATAAGTCTCTTAGAAATAAATGCACTCTCATTTTGCATCTAGTCTATTGTCAAACACTGGGCTTAAAGCATTTTCATGGCTGTTCTACTGAGTTGCTAGTCCTACCCTGTGAGTTTTGTATAATCATTACCATCATAGAGGTTCAGACACTGAGGGTGAATAAGATACTCTCTTTGAAAATGGTTCTGGCATAGAAAGGTCACAAAACTCCATCTTTGTTAAGAAAAATAAGATGAGCATTGGAACCAAACCAATCTGATTGAAATCCTGACTCTACAATTGTAAAATGTCCTGAACATCAATGTTCTCATTTTTTAAATGAAGAAGATAGTATCTACTTCAAGAGATAATTAGGAGGGTAAAATAAAATAGTGTCTTCTTTTGAGAGGATGTCAGTGGACATTTAACCAGCAATGGCTTGGGGATTGCTTCATTATTGTTATAAGAGTATGTCAACAGTGACATCTGACCTGTGGACGTTTAAAAGCTGCCCATGGTTGGGAATGGCAAATTATTGTGCTCTAGATCTCATCAGCCACTTTATTCACAAATGTTCTGCTATCCAAGTCTGTTGTCACTTCTGAGTATAAATCTCTTCCTTTTCATTATTAACTGAAAAAAAAAATAATCTCACAAAACTTACATTGTAATAACTTGAATTATCTGGGCACAAATGATTTGTATCATGTAAAGATTAGATGAGTTGAGCAAATAAAAATCTAAATTGCTGACAAAAATGCTAAAGCAAACATTATAAAGAAAGAAAAGTTGATTTTGACAGATAAAAATTAAAATAACAAGATGCCTAGTTTGTGGTATGAAATGATTTTGTTATGTGGCACTAAAATAATTTTACATGGCCTTGCCCAATATAATTAATTAATATGGAAAATTTCAAAAATCCATCTTATGTTAAGTTGCCATTGTCCTGATTATATATGACCATATTATTTTGCCTAGTCATCTGAATCTTGATTTTGAGACCATATGATCAGTAAACTATTATCCACCCATGGACAACATTTTATTTAACACAAATGTATTGTGTCGATCTCTTTTCTCTTTTGTAAGCAAAGATTCTCTTTTGTACCTAATTGTACATTTTAAGACAACATGTTTATGGTCATGATATGAAGGAAACAGAGATTAACAATTGAATTTTGTGGTTTTTGAAATGTTGTTTCAACAGTTTTTATTTTATTTGTCTTTCTACTCATCCCTTGTACTATTTCTTGATCTCCTTCTTCATTTTCTTTAAATGTATACAGTGTTTAAATATCTGCTCTGTAAAAAGAAGTTATACTAACCTCAAGTCTAAGGAGAATATTAGGATATAAGAGATACTGTCATTGACCTCAATGAATTTTTATTTTGGTAGAAGAGAAAAAAATAATTATAGGTTGCTTGCTAAATAGAGGTATAGAGAACTAGAGGTATTTATGAATATGTATGTGGGTGTTTGTGTGTGTGAAATAACACAAGGGAAAGCAATGTCCTGGGAAACTGTGATTATAGCAGCACATTTATTATTTAAAAAGAAAAGTAAATGAGCTTTAAGGGAGGTTAAATGATCAATAGCCTTAGAGAAATTAATGGAAATTAAGGTGTTGATAGATAAAACCTTATGTTTGTATGTACCATATAACAGGAAGATTTCATTCTACATGGAAGAAACGTGGTGACATTCATATTATGTGTCCTGTGACTCCAGCCCTAGCTCCCCTTTATTCTGACAAGCATTGGTAGGGCACAGTCTCTGCTGTTAAAATGTAGATCTCCATAGAAATCAAGTATATCTTTGGCTGCTTTTCCAGCCACAAGTCCAGCACTAAGTTGGCCCCTTGACGGTTTTTGACACATGAAAGAATATAAGCAAACTTACATAAGGAGCAGATGACACTGGCTGGGAATTAAATTGGAATGATTCCTTTGTAAGATTCTCTAGTGGTTTGAGGAATAAAAGTGAGTGAATCCTTGTGACACAACTTTGATGTAAATAAGTGGCCTTTTCCTTATTCCATTATGCTTAATTTACTCGATAGCATCTTTTGGGACAGATCATCTTCTATTCCCCTCAAAGAAGCACTGAAGTGTAATAATATACTATAAATGTTACTTACCCTTGGAGTGAAATATCTGCTAGTTCTGAGCTTTTCCAGAACAATACTTCATATCATAAATCTACCCACATGGTAGATGCAGCTGTTGCTTAATTATTTCATCAGGCACAAAGTTCATGGTTCCTTGGCTAAATCTTTAAAAGCAATCGTTAAATGTGTTCAGTAGAACTCTTGTAAAAGTTTATTTGTTTATTTATTTATTCTTTTTTTTTTTTTTTTTTTTTTTTTTTGAGATGGAGTCTTGCTTTGTCACCCAGGCTGGAGTGCAGTGGAGCAATATCAGCTCACTGCATCTTCCACATCCAAGGTTCAAGTGATTCTCCTGCCTCAGCCTCCTGAGTAGCTGGGATTACAGGCACCTACCACTAAGCCTGGCTAACTTTTTTTGTATTTTTACTAGAGATGTGGTTTCACCATGTTGGTTGGCCAGGCTGGTCTCAAACTCCTGGGCTCATGTGATCCACCCGCCTCAGCGTCCCAAAGTGCTGCCATAAACATTTGTTTCTATTATCAACAAAAATAATATCTAATAACTAAAGACTCCAAAATATTGTTAATTATATATGAATGTACTGCCAAAAACAATATCTCAATATTATTTACAATATACCTATTGATACTTTTTATTTTTCAAGAATGAAAGAAAGCCTATTGTTTTGAAATAAAGCCTGTTTTTCTTGTGAATATCTATGAAAGAATTTCTTCTACATGTCAAATATATTGTCTAGTATATAGTTCCTTTTAAAAAATGTTACCAACGTAGAATAGCATAAAAACACTAGTTGTAAATATGTATAGCCTTCCTTCTGTTATTTGGAATTGAGAATGCTTTATTCAAGTTAACTGGGTTTTTAACTTGGTGTTGTCAATTGTAATAGTGTTAAATAATGATGACTTAGGATTACATGCCTGAATTAGATATAGGGAATACTCTTACTGAGGCAAAAATAAGGGGTGGCATTTCAACATTATACAAACCATATTTTTAGAGTTCACATTTTTTAAAGGGTTCCAGGGACTACAAACACTCCTAGCATCATAGAAGTCCCTCTAGGTATTGATCTTATTCATCTAGTCTTGTCCATGTGTTGTTTATATTTCTATACTGCTCAAATTTATTGAGATTTGTCTCTTCTGCATGTCTTCAAAGTACTGCTTTCTGTTTACTAAATCTTTCAAAGATTCCAGGCTCTGGCATCATTTGTCTTTTCCTAAGCACTAACTATTTTGAGCTCAATATTGTGTTCACAGTGCAAAGGTCCTGTTGATTTCCTCAAGATGAAAACATTACTGAGTTATGTGCAGAGACCTGAAGACAAAATCTGGCCCTGAAGTTGCTTGAGATTATTCATGGGGAGAATTTTCCGGCTCTCTTTTTGTTCCTTTCTAAAGCCATTGAATGCCTCTTAAATCACTGACATAAAATTTAGGTCAACACATTGCCTGGGGTCATTTAAATTTCAAATCTGCTGCCATTTTCTTGCTTGTAACTACTGGGAGAGAAGAACATTGTGCCTACAGTTAGTGAGCAGGAGCTAAGAATCTGGCACAAGAAATTTCAACTCAGAGTCAAATTTATTTATGCTCAGCTGCAGGAAGTATGTCAGGAAGGTTAATGAGTCTAAACTGGCATTCTGTCTTCTGACTCAGAGCTGAATTGAAAACCACATATAGTGATAAGGATTAGCCTCTGCCAGATTTTTTACCACTTGTTGGAGTTTAGGACTTGGGTATATTTTTTGTGAGCATGGAAGAATTTTGACTCCATAGAAATTATGAGCAAAACTCAGATTTCATGATTTGCTTAAACAATTTTTGTTTTGTTTTGTTTTGTTTTGTTTTGAGACAGGGTCTTGTTCTGTCGCCCAGGCTGGAAAGCACTGGTTCTGTGATAGCTTACTGCAGCCTTTAACTTCTGGGCTCAAGAGATCTGCCCACCACTGCGGCTGGCCCTTTTTTTCCAACTGCAGAACAAATAATATGTACCCTATGGTGATGTGGTGAGGGTTAAACATGAAAATACATGTGATGGACACAGCTGGTTCATAGTTAAGACCTTAAGAAATCATTAAAGACATCATTTTTGTAACTGGTATGAATCATTAGAATTCTATTCAAAATTAGGATTGTTTTTGTGTTTTAGAAAAAAAAAAATATGAGTTTCAGAGTAACTGCAAAAAGAATTACAAAGCCTATCTCCTCAAATGATCCTGACCTATTATTGTGCATCTCCATTCAGAAAGCATCTCAATGCATCTAAAGGTCTATTAGTTGTATTATTTCTTTAAATTTTATGGTTTCTAAAATAACTGAAGGTAACTTTAGGAAGAAGTGCTTACACGTACATCATTTCATTTATCCTCAAAATAATATTTTATATCAGGAGATATTCCTTTCATGTTATACCTAATGTATATGTATATATTTTTATTTAATCTGAGCTGTTCATGACAATTCGCCATCCCAATTTTTAAAAATAAAATGGTCATTGTGTTCTACATACTCTTCTCCTGCTGCCAAAGTTAAATGTCTAAATATTATCTTATTGTGTATTCATCATCTTCAGCTGCCATAACAAAATATCATAGACTGGGTGACTTAAACAACAGCCATTTATTTTCCTGTAGTTCTGAGGGCTGGAAGTCTGAGATCAGGGTGCCAGCATAGTTGGGTTCTGGTGAGGGCCCTCTTACTGGCTTGCAATCTGCTATGTCTTCCTATGCTGAAGAGAGAGCTCTGATGTATCTTTCTTCTTATAAGGACACCAACTCTATTGGATCAGAACTCCATTCTAATGACCTAATTTAACCTTATCCTATCCTTAAAGGCTGTATCTCCAATGCAGTCACAGGTGGTTACAGCTTCAACATATGAATTTGGGGAGGGGGAAAGGAATAGGCACAATTCAGCTCCTACTACATAATATGGACTTAATAACATGTTTTAGGAGGAAAATTAACAGTTAATTAGCACTGTTACTGTGCACTTTGTAATTGCTGACTAACAAGAAGCATCCAGTTGATCTGTTTTTAATTTCTTCAGTTAAAATATTAGTAAATTGATCTCAGGGTTATATAATTAGTTTTCCCAATATCTATTTTTCGGCCAGTTAACTTTTGTTATTTATTTCTACTTAAATCATGGTCACAGAATATGGTTGATACCATTTAAAAAAAAATAACTCATTGAGACTTGATTGACAGCCTAGAATCTGACTAGTTTCCATAAATGTCCCATGCATACTTTCAAAGATAAAGTATTCTTAATTTCTGGTCAGTATTCTACATATGGCCCTTCAATGAAGCTTATTAATTATGTTAAGTTTTTAAATCTTATACATATTTTCCTTACTTGATCTATCAATTTCAGAGGGGGGAAATAATAAAAATTATGCCTTTATGATAACTTTGCTTATATTTGCCTATGATTCTTGGTTTTTAGCTTTATATATTTTAAGGCTGTATTAGTTGATATGAATGAGTTTAAAACTGCTATATCTTATTTGTTAATTGCTTCTTTCATAATTATGAAGTAACTCTCCATCTCTGTTATTTTTATTTGTTTCCAAGCCTATATTTTCTGATATTAACATATCTATATATTGCTTGGTTGGCCTATATTTTTTATCCAAATTTACCACTTGAAACAGCCCATAGAATATTTTTAATTTCAATGTGGTAATTTTTCTGATAACTGTTATGTTGAAGTATACATACAGCATTATTTTCAGCTTTATATTGACCTTGCTTTTTCTCTAATTATGTTCACTTTGTTTCTATTTTTATTATTTATATTTCATTATTTTTCTTTAATGTTTTGTTCCTTCTGTTTCTTCTCTTCAGTTAACATTTAGAAATGTAAGATACAGTTTTAAATCAACAACAAAAGTTCAACTTAATCAGTATTTTTATCCTACTCCTGAATAATACTGAATAACTAAGCTCTGATCATCTCCTCTAATCTCTTAATAATGTTGTAGACTAATATTTTGCTCTATTTTTTTTTACTTCCAAGTTGAGAAGTGCCATTTTTGTTGTTCTGTGCAATGATTGTTTAGATTTCCTATATTTTTACATATTTATTTGGTCACCATTTTATCTTATATTTTAGAGATTTTTTTACAGGATAATTCATGTGCTTTCTAAAGTATATTTTTAGAAGTTTAATCAATGAGAGTCTGATCATGCTGAATTCTGTTTTATAATCTTCAAATGTGTTTATTTTATTCTCATTCTTAAGTAAGAAAGTCAGGTACAAAATTGTAAGTCAATAGCTATTTTCAGTTAGCATATGAAAGATGACACTGTTATCTGGCTTTCTCACATTTACTGTTAGGTGACAATATGACTACAGTTCTTTTTCAGGTATTAGTTTCATAGAATTGCCATAACTAATTACCACAAACTGGGTGGCTTAAAATGACAAGAATGTATTCTCTCACAGTTCTGAAAGCTAGAAGTTCAATATCAAAAGGTTGGCAGGGCCATGATTCCTCTGTAATCTCTAAAGGAAGATGTGTTCCATGCTTCTGTCCTAGTTTCTTGTTGCCAGCAATCCTTTACCTTCCTTGGCTTGTAGATATATCATTCAGTATCTGCCTCTACATTTACATTGCTGTCTGCCCTCTGTGTATTTCTATCTCAGTGCCTCTTCTCTCTCTCTCTTTTTTTTCTTTTTTGTTTTGTTTTTGAGATGGAGTCTCACTCTGTCACCCAGGCTGGGGTGCAGTGGTGCAATCTTGGCTCACTGCAACCTCCACCTCCCAGGTTCAAGCAATTCTCCTGCCTCAGCCTCCTGAGCAGCTGGGATTACATGCACCTGTCACCATGCCCAGCTAATTTTTTGTGTTTTTAGTAGAGACAGGGTTTCACCGTGTTGGCCAAGGTGGTCTTGATCTTCTGACTTTGTGATCTGCCTGCCTCGGACTCCCATCTTCTCTTTTATAAGAGTACCGGTGACAGTGAATTTACGGCCAACCCTACTCCAGTATGACCTTTTCTTGATTTAACTAATTATATCTGCAAAGATCCTATTTCCAAATACAGTCACATTCTGAGGTTCTAGGAAGGACACAAATTTTAAGGGAACACAATTTAACCCAGTACAGTGTTGTGCCTTTTTTCTATGGCTATTTTTTAAACTATCGATTTATCTTTGATTTTCTGTGGTTCTACTATGACATATATTTTTATTTGTGGATTTCTTTATGTTGATATCATTTGAGAATTTTTTTGTTACCTATTTCTTATCAATTTAGAAGCTCTTAGCCTTTAGCTATTTGAATAGTTTCTACCTTTAGTCTCTTAATGCTCTCTTCTTAGAACCCCAATTTAATGTATTTTAGACCTTCTTACCCTTAATCTTCCATGTCTCCTAAGTCCTTGCTTATATTGTATATCTCCTTAACTCTGTATTTTATTCTGAGTAATTTCTTCACTCTGTCATCAAGTTTACTAATTCTCTCTTTATTCCTGTCTAATCTGCTTTTTAATTCATTGTTTATAATTTTTGTGATTATACTTTTTATTTTTAGAATTTCTTTTTTATGTTTATTTCTGATGTTTCTGACAATTTTTTAATATTTTTAGTTTTTCTTTATGTTTTGCCTCACTTGTTTTATTTTTATAAACATTATAAACATTGCTATTTTATAGTCCGTATCTTACAGGTCTGAAGTCCTTGGTATTTAATTGTGCTATTTGGTTTTTCTGGCTCCTTCATGTGGGGTCATATTTGGTTGAATTTAATTTGTGAAATCACAATTGACTTGGATGTTACATGTCTTCCTAAAGGGAAAATACATGTTTACACAACCCAGGCCACCACTGAGTTATCTTCACTTGAGGTTTTCATATTCACACAGGTAGTAAAAATTAAAACAACTAACCAATTTGACTAAGTTATCAATTTTTAAGAGAGCTTTCACATTTAATTTTACGCCCTGAGTCAAGATGAAACCAGCCAATTCTTGTGTTGATTTCCTTGATGATCTCATAGGTTTTTCTATATCACCTTTACACTGAGGTATAAACTTTCATAGGCACATGATTTGTTCAAGGATCTCAGTTGTATCTTCTAGGTAGCAGAAACCCAAGGTTCTCTATTTCACGCACCATGTGTCTATTAAAACTCAAGACCTCGACTGGTTCTTGTACTGTAAAAAGCCTCCAGAGCCATCCCAAGGTCAGTCCGTGTTTACTACTCTAGTTTTATTCATTCTTTTGTTTAATAAATATGGACTGACAACTTGCTAGGTGCCGGGCACTAAAAAACAGAGCAGAGTCTCTACTCTGCCTAGCTCCCATTCTGTTTGTGGTAATGCCAACAAATAAAAAACAAATATGAAAGGTGGTGACAAGTGCTAAGAAGAAAAATTAAGTGAAAAGAGAAAATAAAGAATGATGATATTTTATAAAGAGTAGCCAGGAAAGGCCAATATGGTAAGAAGTTCTTTGATCAGATAACCAATGAAAGTGAGGCAATACTTAGGTGGATATCTGGATGGAATAGACACAAGTGCAAATCACTGAGATGGGAGCTGTTTGAAGAGCAATGAGGAAATTGGAGATAAAGTCAGAAAGATGGGGAGTGTGGTAGTGAGGAGTTTCAGGAAGGGGAAAATCATGAAGGATCTTACGGACCACTGTGAAGTAATTTTATTTTATACTAAGTGATAAAATCTGAGGAATGATGTGATATGACTTACAGTTCTCTGTTTGGACCACTGTAATTTTCATTTCTCATCTTGTGATCCTACTGTGTTTTTAAAGAATATCTTACTTGTTGAATGCATGTAGGGATATTGTATCTTTCAGTATACATAATCCATCAGAAGTGTAAGTCCACCCACATTTATTCAGTTATATATCACTTTAATGTATATTATCATGATCAAGATTTGAGAATAGACTTTTTAACATCTGAAGTCTACTGATTTGCTTTAATATATTTTTGGCTATAAGCGGCTGTTTATCTCATTCCTGTGATATGCTGCTTTTTTCATGTGAATATAATCTTTTATTGATCACACCATCTCAGGGAATTTTTTCCCCCTTTGGATAGTGTCACAATTGGGGTTCACTTACTTTTTATAACCTAGACTGTGCTAGTGACCATGTAGTACCCTAAGTATTGATTAGAATGCAGAGAGGTATATTGGAGAAAACCAAGAGACTTTTGGCTCTTTCTACTTAGTTCAATCTGTAATTTCATTTCTTGCTTCGATTAAATTATGCAATGCTGTAATTTAAATGGCCTATCTTAAAAGTGAACTGGAAGTTTTTTGTTTTTTGTATTTTTATTATATTTTAAATTTTGGGATACATGTGAGGCAAAACATAAAGAAAAACTAAAAATATTAAAATATTTAAAGTCAATCACAAAAATATTAAAGGTCAATCACAATTGACTTGGATGTTGCATGTCTTCCTAAAGGGAAAATACATGTTTACACAACCCAGGCCACCACTGAGTTATCTTCACTTGAGGTTTTCATATTCACCTGAAGAATGTTCAGATTTGTTCCATAAATATACATATGCCATGGTGGTTTGCCCCCATCATGCACCCATCAACCCATCATGTACATTAGGTATTTCTCCTAATGCTATCCCTCCCCTAGCTCCCAACCGCCCAACAGGCCTCCGTGTGTGATGTTTCCCTCCCTGTGTCCATGTGAGTGAACTGGAAGTTTTTGACAGATGTTTGGCATAGGACTGGGGTTTCATCAGGATGTATAAATCAGTTATACCTACTTATTTTTTAACTTCAAATTTTCATATATTAAATTTCTTATGATATGAAAACATTATCATTTCGTAAACAAGAAATTTGGCAGATTCTATTGCCTTTAATTACATTGTGTGGTGAATCACAAGTAGTATTTTGGATAAAGAACAACTTTACATCTCAAAACTGCTCAACAGTGTAGTCTTAAAGACATTTTAAAAATTAGGAGTTCGAATGTAAGTTAGATTTCAACTCAATGTACTGCTACCAATGGAGGGAATTAAATTGAGGTGACCATTTGGATGAACCCGAGACATTCTAGCATAGCTAAAATATAATTAGTGTGGTTGAGCAATAGTAATTTTGTTAATACTGTTTCCTCTACTTGGAGTCTGGCAAGTTTATTCTCCAGGTTGATTCTAAGATGCATCTTGAATGCGTAAATGTTAATATGCGAGTTAAAAAAAAAAAAAGGATATGGGAGAGGGAAAGGCTCTTAGCATTAAAGAAGTAGAGTTTTAACTACTCCAAGGCTGGCTTTATGTTTATTCAAACTTTTTTGCGTATGAAGCAAATGTTACGTAGTATCTAAAGATGGAAATACTAATATATTTCTGCTTTATGAAAAGAAAACTGAATGGTTTTCAGTGAGGGAAAAATTTTTACAAGAAACTCTTCTGGTTACTTTATAGCTGTAATCCTTCAAACACAGCTGATACATCAGTCTTACTATTAGATAGCATATGAAATATAACACTGACCCAGAAATCATAAAAGTGGTTCAAAAGGTGACTGTTTTATTATGACCACTATGTCCTAAACTATTTGGGAAATGACCAAAAAATGCTTGTGAGTTGATACTAGCACACTTATACTGGCACAGCAGGAATGGGTAAAATAGGAGTGTACTGTATCATGTCTTGCTGACCTTGTTGAGAAAGACTGATTCTGCAAATAACAAATAAAACGATGTAAAATTGCAATTTTTCTCAAGTCAAGACATCATCCATCAAGGGAAAAGTTTAAACACCATTAAATCTAAAAAATAAGAAAAGAATCCCTTTTAGGGTATTTGAGACACCGAGTTGTCAAAGTTCTACGTGGTATAGCCTCAAGACTAGAGCATTAGTAAGTACTTACTCAAAAACATTTACTAAGTTGAAACCAAAAGATCTCCAGTTACTTATCTACCCAAAGTGTTTCCAGTCAGCTGCTCCACTGATTTTAATCCTCCCCTTCCAATTGTTTTAATATAAGTATTTAAAGTTTGTTAATTTTGCTAATTTGGATACATTTAAAATTTTTAAATCTGTTTTTCCTGGGACCCCATGTAATATTCCTAAAGACTTTAAGATTCTATAGTTCTTTAACAAAATTTCCAGAGAAATTCATCTCCTTCTGGTAACTGTGCAAGCCAATAAACTACACTTCCTTCTTCACCTTCTCTGAAATCCTCCCAGTCAAGCCTTGTTGGACTCTATAGACATTTCACCAACCTGTCATCATTTCAGGGAGTGTCATGGGCCCTTATGAAAGAATGTGGGACCAGATTGTCATCAAGACTTGCACTGTCGGTGCTAGTAATCCTAGCATTTTGAGAGGACAAAACAGGAGAATCACTTACAGCCAGGAGTCTGAGACCAGCCTGAGCAAAATAGTGAAACCTATTTCTATTAAAACAAAAAAAAGAAAAGAAAAAAGACTTGCATTGTTCAGTAGAGCAATAGAGTAGCAACCAGACACATGTGGGTCATTTGAATTTATTAAATTAAATTCAAATTAATTAAAATTATATTAAAGTAAAAATTTATCTCTTCAGTTACACTCGCCACATTTCAAGCACTCAGGAGCCCATGTGGCTAGTGATCATCATCACAGAGGAACATTTCCATCATCACAAAAAGTTCTGCTGGAAAGCATTGGGTCAGTCCAAACAAAGAAACCAAACAATCCTTCATCTAAAATTTATGAGCATATTAAGACCTCATTTAAGCCATTATATGTTACTCAGAGTTTCAAAAGTTACCAGTGAGAAAAAAAAAAAAAAAAAAAAAAGGATTTCAATTCACCATTTTCCTCCCACTGTTAACCTGAGCAAAGAATGATCTAAAATAGGTAGGAGAAGCAAAGGAAGCGAAGAACCAATCAGCAGCACTCTTTTATTTTGAAGACAGTTCTACCTCCATTTTCCTGCATAACAAGTTATCTGAGAAAACAAAAGTCTGCTAAATTTTGAAATACTGATTTTATTTGTTTTCTGCTTCTCATTGTTGTGCTGTTTTCCATGGTCACAAATAAGCCAGAAACCATTTGCTGTGGAGATTTATGTGACAACACTTATTTTAAAGTAATAGCAGGTTTCTCATTAATCTCAGTTGTCTGTTCTCTTTTTTCTAGTCTCCTGGCATTGATTCAAGGCTAATGTAATTAAATGATCATCCTGAAAGAAATGAGCTTCAAAGCAGTTTTAAACTTTTTTTTTAAATATGACATGATGAAAAGTACACAAATCGTTAAGTATATAGCACAATTAAATATCACCAAATGAACACACCTGTGTAAGTCCCACCCATTTCAAGCCCCTAAAGCCCCCTGTATGTGCCCTCCCAATAATTATCCCTTCCTTTTTTCTCAGAAGTAGTCACTGTCCTGACTTCTTACATTTCAGATGAAGTTGTCCTATTTCTGGAATGGAATTATACAATGCCTTTTTAAATGTGTGATGTCATTGGCTCAATGTTATGTATGTGATATACCAATATTGTTGCATGTGATTGTATTTCTTTCATTTTTATTGTTGTGTAGCATTCCATTGTATACATATACCATAAAATCCACTCTACTATTGATGGACATGTGTATTGCTGTATTGTTATGAACACTTTTGTACCTTTCATGTATTCAGTGCACACTCTTGTTTGTTATACCTCTTAATGCATTTTCATTTTTTGCATTTTAAAGTGGAAGTTACTTGAGACCAAATGCATAATTCAGCCATCCCTTTTTTACAAATGCAAAGTGTGCAAAGTTTGGGATTTCTGTTGTTGGTATTGGTGTTGTTTTAAAGAAGGTTATAATGTGCTTTTTCAGGATTATCTAGTTCAGAATGGAGCCGGTCTGCCATAACAGAACAGTAAGAATTCTGCACCCTTAACAAATACAGTTGCCAGTGTCTGAACAAGAAACACTCATAAAGCACTCTCTGTAATTCTCCCTGCTTCCAGCTATGATTAAGTCAGTTGCCATAATGTCCAAAGATAATGCCAGCCCCTGAAGCAGAATTTCGGGTCTCATCCCCCATTTGTGCTCAGAGAGGCACTAGCTTTTGGGGACAGTTTGGAAAAATGACCTCAAGGTTTGTGTGTATGTCAAATGCATCTTTAACAAATCCCTGGTTTGATCATTAGAAGGAGAGGGAGTTGGGCAGGAGCATAAGTGAGATGGGGACATGGAAGATCCCATATTTTGGTTTCATAGTCAACTTCTTGGATATGAGAGGGTTTTTGTTTTTTTTCTTTGTAGCATAGGGTCTAGACAAATGTTATGTTCTTCCCTGTGAGTTGAGTAAAGGAGAAAAAAAGAGGATTAAAGATCAGTCTTTTGTTCAAATTGTTGGCACATTTAGCCATTTGATAAGCCATTAATTAGAAAAAGAAAAGCTGAGTGGGTTCAGGGAGAAAGAGGTCATGCTTTCCCAGCATTATCTCAAAGTTTAGCTTAAAAACAATCATTAACAAATATAAAGGGCAGTACCTATGCAGCTAGCTCCACAATCTATTCTTGACATGCTGGGGCTCCCTACAAGCAACAAGCAAGGGAAGCCATTGATTGGGAGGGTCTGGGTAGGCTTCTGAACAGAACAAGTATATTGAATGTAGATTTTACCTTCTATCTGAGTGAATGGAATACATTCTGGGAATTTACATATTTCTAATGTTCAAGCATAGTTGGGATTGGGATTTTTAAAATAATGAATTGAATCAAAATAAAAATTCTTAGCATATGCCACCACCCTAGATCTACTTGAATCTGAATTCCTGGGGATGGAGCCCAGGAATCCTTGTTTTTGATAAGTTTACAAGACATTCTAATATGCAGTCAGCATCAGAACGATTGTAAATAGAACCTGGTGGTGTTTGGATTATCCTTGCTCCATATGATAAAGGGTTATTAGACTGCATTTTTACATTGTTTAATAGGAATGAAAAGGTGACATTACTTAAGAAAATGGGTGTGTAGTTTTTATTTCTGTACTTTATATTAACCAGAAAACAGTGTGTCTTATACAAGTCCTCTGTCTAGCTCTCACTAACTACTCCCAATTTTCAAAACTTAGTTCTGTTTCAAGAAAACTTTCCTGATGACCTATGAATTCAGATTCTCTTTAATTGTATTCCTATAGTACTATGGTGCTATAGTACTCTGTACTTTTCTCTAATTTGGGGACTAAGTCTATCTAGATGGTCTAGCCTTCTTCAAAACAAAGTGTATGCTCAGAGGAACTGGGACAAAGTAGATATTGAATAAATACAAAAATCAGTAATTTAAATAGTTAAATGTCTTATTTGAAGGCAGCTGTCTCGAGCTGCAAACACATGATCCCTGGAGCTCAAGAAAAGACAGAGAAGAGTGTGTCTGGTACAGTCAAGTCTGAAACAGTGGCTGGATGTTCCACACAAACTACCCCAGGGGCCTCAGGCTGAACATCAGTTATTGTCTTGGGATATAATACACTGAGGTCTTTTGGGACTACTGGAGTGCATTATTAAACTGAGCATTCTCCTAATTTATCTCTATGATTTTTAGGATGCATTCATTTATAGATATCTATAAATTGTAATGACTATTTATTGATCACCTAGTACCATGCCAGATGTTAGGCTAGCTATTAGAAATACAAGGGGGAAGACAAGGCCTCTGAGATTTAGATGTTATTCCTCCCTTATTTTTAACTATTGTTTCTTATTCCTACAAGTGTCCTTCTCTTGCTGAAAATCTCTTGCTGTACATGTGCTGAAAATCTATGTTCCTAAGTCAGAAACATTATTTTGAATTCAGTTCTGAGTCAGTAGTCTCTGCAAAAGGACGTGTTTTACACTCAGAGTTCCTAAAAAGTAACCTATTGCTTTTTTTCTCTCGTTTTCCTTTCTCTTCTTTCTCCTTTCTTTCTTTCTTTCTCTTTCTCTCTCTCTCTCTCTCTCTCTCTCTCTCTCTCTCTCTCTCTCTCTCTCTCTCTCTCTCTCTCTCTCTCTCTCTCTCATTGGCTTTTGACTGAGTTATTGATGGCTGGAGTTGCTGAATGTTTCACTCAGAAAAATTTAGATTCTATGAAGAGATGGGATCCTTTGTGGATTACTCAGAGCCACAGAAATATTTTCCACCTGGATTCTTGTGATTTTTCTTAATAATTGCTCTCCCTTGGAGAAATCTGAATTTTTCATTTCACTTTCTAAAACCCTTAAGTTACTTCCTATAACTCCTTAGCTTATCTCTGGAGACACTGGGGAACTAGGCCTTGCCTTATCTCCTAGTACTCCTTTTTATTCCCTACATCACTAAACCATTTACATAGTTCTCTGATAGTGAGGCAGGAGAATAGGGTCTGGGGGCAGGGAATTAATACCAACTTCCTAAAGCTAAACCAAAAGGAATTAAACCTAAGGCCAATTAACACGAACTTCCTAAAGCTAAACCAAAAGGACAAACCCCACCTCCCCACACCCAAGAAACAAAGGATCAAAGGCTACTCTCCCTGCAACCTCCCGTCTCCACCACATCTCAGATGGAAAAGAAAAGTGCTTTGGAGTAGCCGCAGGCCAAGCACGGGCCGCCACTTCATCTGCATATGGTGTCAATGTGCTCTAGCATTGGGTTAGCCTCGGGCCAATTCACCTCAGCTTTTAATTAGCCAGGAGCCAAATCCTTCATCCAGATAAAAGGTAGCTGATAAGAACCTCAAAAGAATATTTAAACCCCCAAATCTTTGTAAACGAGGCCCTTGACCCACTTGCTCAGGTGCTCTCCCGCCCTGTGGAGTGCTTTCTTGCTTTAATAAATCTTGCTTTCGCTTCTTTGTTCCTGGGTTTCATTCCTCTGTTACTTTGTGCATTTTGTCCAATTGTTTGTTCAAAACCTCAAGGATCTGGACAATTCACACTCAAGGCCTGACTTCTGATAACAATAGCACCATGCTAGTTTATTCCAACACCTTGTCTCATACAAGTCCTGTGTCTAGCTCTCACTAACTATTCTCAATTTTCAAAACTCAGTTCTGTTTCAGGAAAACTTCCCTGATGACTTATGAATTCAGATTCTCTTTAATTGTATTCCTATAGAACTATAGTGCTATAGTACTCTGTACTTCCCTCTAATTTGGGGACTAAGTCTTTCTAGACGGTCTAGCCTTCTTCAGAACAAAGCATATGCTCAGAGGAACTGGGACAAAGTAGATATTGAGTACATACAAAAATCAGTGGGAGCAGGATCCATTCTGATTTTGCTGAATCCTCATTGCTTGTAACATGGTGGCATTAGATAAATGTTTGCTAAAAGAAAGATGAGTAAAATGAGCTAGTTATGCTTTTATTTCTTGTTTTCTGAGCACTTCTTATTATGTAAGAATCTGTTAACAGTGAGGTGCATTCATTTATCCAAGTACACACGTACTACCAGTTGACTACCTGTTTTAATAATATTAATGCAACAAATCAGTGATGACATTAGTTAGTTGATCCGTTTATGGTTTTGAACCATTACCCAAAATGTTATCTAGTCATAGGCAGAGACTGGCAGAACACAGGCAGAGACTGAGCTCTTTATTATAACGGTGCCTTCTTTGGAAAACCACTCTCAATTCCCTTCAGATTCAACCAATGTCTTCAGAGGTATAAACCATGAAAATGATTGCCTACCTGTTCCGAAAAGGTTAAAGAATATCATTGAAATAATAACTTGTGTCCTCTTTATCTGTGCTAGTCAATCTGGGAGCTGTTGCAATGAATTAATTAAATTAGAGTAAATTTTAAAATGTATTTAATCAGTTTCATTAGTGACAGGTTAAGTTCTCAATAGCTTCGTGTAGATAGTGGCTGCCATACCAGAAACACAAATACAGAATATTAAATTTTATATAGAATATTAAATTTAAATCAATGGTGTAGTGGCAGGTTCATAAACTGGAAATTTACCCTCTTTGCTTCGAATTTTCATAAGTAAAAACTTGAGGAGAAATACAGTAGTCAGAAGTAAATATTCAAAGCCTGACTATTTCTACATAAATCTACTTATAGAAACCAAAAAGTATTTGCTAAATTAACGCCAAGTGAATGTTAAAAGAATATATTCATTAGATGCTCCTTAAAAAAAAAAAAACCCTCAGATTTATCTCTAATATCTCTAACATTGGATTTTGATATAATTCAGAATGTGGTAGTTCCCAAGTAATGGTAAAATATGCATAATTATAGGATTTTTGTCATTTTAATACACTTCGCTTGACTGGTAGTTTTTCATAAAAGCTTTTTTTAATACATGTAATTTTGTGGGACTATTTTTTTAAGTCAGGCTCAGAAATACTAGACATAGGTAAAGCACAAATATAGTAAATGAGGATTAATTAAATCATAACATTTTGATGTATTTATTCTGAAATGTTTAATTGATATTATAACATGTTGTGTGCCACCTTTGAAACCAGGAAGGAAGAACTTTCAAAAGTCCTTTCACTTCATTCATAAAACAAACATTGAAGATATATGTACCCTATATATATGTAACATTTTAATAAATAGTGCAAACAGTTCCTCAAGCTTTTCTATTGGGTTATTAAAGTTTATCTTAGATAAAGAAAGCACACATTTTAAAAAAAATCTGTCCTCTATTGTACTAGATAAATCTATAGGAAAAAGAAATACATAAGCCATAAAAGCTCGAGCCAGATAAAATCCTGATACCATTTCTATTGGTATTTGTCTAAAACAGGATTTCAGGAGCTTGAAACTCCTTGGGTCAAACAGAGTCAGCTGTTAGAGGGATTTTCCACAGAAGTTTGTCTTCACCATTGTCAACTTCGTATTAGATTTCTTCTCATACAAAATATAGCTTTGCTACATAAGGAAATACAAGGAAAGTGGTGCAGGAAAAAAGTGGCATTTTTCTTCCTCTGCCCAGATCTTACAGTCTGCTCCAAAACACAGTCCAGACCTCTCTAATTTAAAATGCCTCCTTCTTTGGTAACAAATCTTCCTTGGAGTGTCTCTTTCCTCTTCTGAAGTGGAAGTCCTCATAGCTGATCTGGTTTCCTTCATCTTCTAGCCCTCTCTCTCTTTCTCAATGCCTGGGAAGCAACCAGTGCTAGCTCATGTTTCATGTTGCTCCTAGGGTTTCCATACCCATGGGTTTGTTTGTTTGTTTGTTTGTTTGTTTTTTAAGGAATAATAACTGGCACATATCACATGTCAAGAACTTATTATCATGGTACAAGTGCTTTATCAAACAGTCCTCTCAACTACGGTTGGAGGTAGTTTGTCCAGTGTACAGGCGTGAAAGTGAGGTGTAGAAATGAGTCACAAAATTAGTATGTGCTAGAGCCAGAATTTGAACACAGGCAGAGACTGAGCTCTTTATTATAACGGTGTCTTCTTTGGAAAACCACTCTCAATTACCTTCAGATTCAACCAATGTCTTAAGAGCTGTAAACCATGACAATGATTACCTACCTGTTCCAAAAGGGTTAAAGAGCATCACTGAAAACTCTCACTTCTACTTCTGCAACTTGACTCTTCCAATTTCAGTCCAGTTATTAAGTCACAAAATAAATAATTCCTTTCATATTTTAGGGACACTGTTATCTGATTATCCACTTACCTACCAGAGAAATGCTGAAATCTGAAACATGTCATTTTATTTATAGTAAATAGATCACAGGGAACAGACATTTCTCCAAATAAGCTAAACAAATAGCCAGTAAGCACATGAAAATGCTGACAATAGTTAGCCATCAAGAAAACGCACATCAAAACCACAATGAGACCAGGCACCGCAACTTGTGCCTGTAATCCCAGCACTTTGGGAGGCGGAGGCGGAGGTTGCAGTGAGCCAAGATTGTGCTACTACTCCAGCCTCGGCAAGGAAGTGAGGCTCTGTCTCAAAACAAAACGAAACAGAAGACCACAGTGAGATGCAGCTTCATATTTATCTGAATAGCCATAATTAAAAACAAAAAAAAACAAAAAAAAAAAAAAAAAACAAGCGATGACAGTGTTACTGAGCAATCAATGGGCTCATTGCCCAATGCACATAGAGGTTATAGCACTGGCTTTTGAGAAAAGAAAAGCTGTATTGCAAATCCACTGGCAGGGAGATAGAAGGAAGCCCTC
This sequence comes from Rhinopithecus roxellana, assembly GCF_007565055.1. Classification (NCBI taxonomy): domain Eukaryota; kingdom Metazoa; phylum Chordata; class Mammalia; order Primates; family Cercopithecidae; genus Rhinopithecus; species Rhinopithecus roxellana. Next base: position 60,585,486 of record NC_044559.1, on the reverse strand, counting down.
AAATCTGTCTTCCTGCCCTGGGGTTTCGGTAGGGTTTTATAAGCATAGGGTAATGAGGTGTAATCTGATTGGATCTTGCAATGAGGTGATGTTGAGGGCATGATCTGACTGTATCCTACCACCATAGGGTGATGCCAGAGCTTGATCTGATTGGATTCTGGACCCTGCCATGCAGTGTTCACTTCTTAATTTGGTCCCCGACCCTCACTCTGAACACTTAGGTTCCCCCCCAACCCCCAGCCCGTGATTGCACACTTGATTCATCTGGGCATGCTCAACCTGGGAGTCCATGGCAACTGAAAAACTCACAACTTTGTTACAAAAAAACAGAATCAGATTGATCTAATGCAGTTACAAGAGGATGTAGAGAAACTGGAACCCTCATTTATTGTTGGGGGAATGTAAAATAGTGTGGCCATTTTGGAAAACAGTCTAATGGTTCCTCTGAAGTTAACATAAAGTTTCTATATGATGTAACAATTCTACTCCTAGGTATATACCCAAGGGAAATGAAAACATATGTGCACACAAATGTTCACACCGGCACTATTCATAATAGCCTGAATGAAAACAACACAAATATCCATCAACTGGTGAACGCATAAATAAAATGTGGTATATTCATACAAAAGAATACTAATTGACAATAATGCTACAACATGGATAAGTTTTATATATATATATATATACTTTATATATATAAAGTAAAAGAAGCTGAAGACCATACATTGTATAATTCACTTTTTAGGAAATATCCAGAATATCTATACTGAGGAAAAGTAGAACAGTGGTTGCCTAAGGCTGAGGGTAAAAGAGTAGGAAGTGAATCCAGTGTTTCTTTCTGGGGTGATGAATATGTTCTAAATTTAGGTATGGTGGTGACTGCACAGCCCTATGACTATTGTAAAAACCTTTACGTTGGATGCTTTAAATAGGGGGATCTTATGGTGTGTAATTTATGTGTTAATAAAAATGTTAAAAAAGACACCATGGGAAAAATAGATTACACGATTGTTTAAATTATATATTGACTAGAATTACTTTATCTATATAATATATAATATGTATATAAAAATATATAATATGTATATAAAATATATAATATATAATATAATATGTATGATATATATAAAATATGTATGTAAAAATATATATATATATATAAAATATTTGGCCAGGTGCAGTGGCTCAGTCCTGTAATCACAGCACTTTTGGAGGCCGGGGCAGGCAGATAGTTTGAGCTCAGGAGTTCGAGACCATCCAGGGAAATATGGCAAAACCCTGTCTCCACCAAAAATACAAAAACTTAGCTGGGCATGGTGGTGCATGCCTGTGGTCCCAGCTACTGAAGAGACTGAGGTGGGAAGATTGCTTGAGCCTAGGAGGCTTAGGATGCAGTGAGCCAAGATCATGCCACTGCATCCAGCCTGGGTTACAGAGAGACATCTTGTCTCAATTAAAAATTATATATTTAGTTTTATGGATTTCTTATAAAATCTATTGTTATTCCATATAAGTATGTCTCCATTCTAAGTTTTGGTTTCCATTTTCCTCTATAATCCTAAAACCCATCTAGTACTTGGTTCTTGGGAGAAAAAACAACAAGAAAAAATGTAAGGGCAAAAGATAGATTTCATAAATTTTTCACTATTGCCCAAAAATCACATGTTCTAGACCTGTAATGACCTTCATCACTTAGTGAAAATGATGCCTAATATTTCTCCACTTTTCAGCCCTCAATGTGGATACACTTATTACTACCTTATTACTTGTCTCTTCATAAAACTGATTGATATAATGGGGACAGTTAGGGCTTGGAAGTCAGACAAACTTGCATTCAATGGTGCTTCCACCTCCTATGAGCTGTGTGACTTAAGGCAAATTAGTCAACTTCCTCAAACTTTAGTGAAGTTAAAGATGCTGCGTGTCAAATGCCTGGCATTTAGTAGGTTCTCAGTATGTGCTGTTAGTATGTTATTCATGACCCAGCCTTCCAAAAGAGGACATAGAACTCATAAGTGGCATGTGTTGGTTCTAGGGCCCTTGCAAGAGCCTTGCTACGACCTCCCTCCCTCAATAATAAATAACTCCCCTCCCCCTAATCTTGTGGCTGATGTCTGAAATTGCACTATTGTAGTCTCTTTCCATCTACTCAAAGTATTTGCTCACTGTGTAAATTAAAATGCCTATTAGAATTAAAAAAACATTTTAAACAATTATATTTCATGTCTATATCAATATGTTATATTTTATTTTTATTAAAATAAAAGACTAGACAAAAAAGCTTTTGTAATGTGGTGGGTAAGACCCAGAAGACTTACTGAGCAGTTGAAAATGAGCTGGAGACAGCTCCTCCTGCTTGGAGTGGCCAGGCATGATCATATATGTAGAGTAAGTCTGTGGTTTTGTCAGGAAAAGAAAACAACAACAAAACAAAAAAATTTAACTCTTCCTCCCTCATTCTTTCCTGCCTCCTCTCTTCTTTGAAGAGTTAATTTTTACTGAAACATCACTCTCCAGCCCTGGTCATTTGTGTGCCTTTGTCTCAGTGCTGGCCCTGACAGGAGATCAGTTTCATAATCCTGCTTGGCTGGCATGGGCTGAGTCACTGACCAGTCCATCAGTCCCCTTCCTTATGCGTAATCCTGGGTAAATGAAAGAATGGGCAAGAGATGCAGAAAAGCCTCTTTTTTTCCTCTACCCAGAATAATCCATCTTGAATTCCTCAGGACGAGTAGTTTTATTTTACTTTATTTTTTAACTTTTAGGTTCAAGGGTACATGTGTAGGTTTGTTATACAGGTAAACTGTGTGTCACAGGGCTTTGGTGTACAGTTAATTTTATCACCCAGGTAATAAACATAGTACCCAAAAGGCATTTGTTTCTGACCCTCTGCCTCTTCACCCCCATCAAGTAGGCCCCAATGTCTGTTGTTCCCCTCTTAGTAAGCACATGTTCTCGTTTGACTCCCACTTATAAGTGAGAATATGCAGTATTTGGTTTTCTGTTCCTGTGTTAGACTGCATAGGATAATGGAGCTTTGGCCATTTTAAACCAGGGTTACCACTAGTCAAAGCTCAATTAGCTTGCTTGTCTCAGTACAGGCACTAACTAGGGAAAAAACTTCTAAAAACCGGTTTATCTGAAAATGATGGCAATAAAATCCCCACCAATCAAAGATCCTATAAGACATATTCCTTCCAATTCACAAAACATTCTAATTAAGAAAATTTCTTTCCCCTTAGGCAAACAAAGCCCCAGTTAGGACTGGAATGCAAGTCGTCTGAACACATGTGAAAAGGGAAGATTCTTAAGTTCCCAATTTATCTTTACAATCTTTATTTTATTTTATTTTATTTCTTTTTGGAGGAAGACTAGAGTGCAGTGGCGTGATCTTGGCCAACTGCAAGCTCCATCTCCCTGGTTCAAGGGATTCTCCTGCCTTAGCCTCCCAAGTAGCTGTGATTACAGGTGCCCGCCATGATGCCCGGCTAATTTTTTGTATTTTTAGTAGAAATGGAGTTTTACCATGTTGGCCAGGCTGGTCATGAACTCCTGATCCCAAGTGATTTGTCCACCTCAGTCTCCCAAGTGCTGGGATTACAGGCATTAGCTACCACATCTAGCCATCTTTTCAACCTCTCGATGGTTTGATGTCACCACTTGAAAGACCTTAATTTGAATTTAAATTGTTGTTTGCTAGAAATGTTTTGAGTTCACTCATTTAAGGCAAATGAAAACTTTCAAGAAAAAAAATTAATTTGCTTAATTTACAAATGTTGATTTGGCTAATTTGTACTCTTAATTATGATAAGGTTCAAAGACAAGCTGAAAGGCACAACTTGCAGTATAGAGTTTTGCTACCATTTCCAATATATCTACTGAAAATGAAGTAACAGAAAAAACATTGAGCTGATCCTTTGAACTGTTCTTGTTACATTGCTCTTTCTTTTTGGTGCTTTAGAATACTTAGATGAGGTTTGGAAAATTGATAACAGCAGAATTCTGTTGAGGGTTTATTGACACTGAATCATAAGCATGGTGATTTTACAGCTTCAGAATTTCTTCTGGAAATCTTTCTAGTCTAGATAAGTTCTGTGAGATGTTAGGCAATATTTCTGGATTATAGGGAAAGACATTTACAAAAGAAAATGGGGTACCCTGATGTTAGCATTTCTATCTGGATAGTATATCTTACCAGAAAAATAATGAAATTTGTAGGATTAGAAAACAATTTAGGTTTTATGAGGGAATTTTTTGATGAATGGTGGCATTCATTCCAGAGAGTCACAACTTGGCTGAAACAATTTTTGGTGTGCCATGTTTCTGGTGGTCATATATAATAAATATAAACGATTCTACCAATTCAATACAACTTCTCCATATCTAAGGAAAAAAGGGGTTACACATATGGACAAAATACATTCAAGTGTCTTCCCCAAACAACAATAATTTCAATTACGGTGTCTTAGGTTTCCCAGTTGATCCAATGTTCCCTCAATTATCTGTGAAGGAACAAGATCTTTCTTTGTCTCCTTGCTTGTCCAATGTGGCATCTAATACATGGGCTATCTCCTGTTTTCCTCCGATTGGGTAAGGATTTTTGCCAATTCTTGATTTTCTCTGCCAATGGAAGGGAAGTCATGTAGGTAAATTAAAAATCCCTTCTATTTGTCATAATATTAATTTTATGGTGCTTTTATTTGTTGTTGTCATTCTTTTCACTTTCTTGTAGGATTAAATCAGTGCTTTCAAACGTTTATTTGCATGTGGATCCTTGGGGATCTTATTAAAATGTAGGCTTTGATTCAGCAGGTCTGGGTGGGGCCCCAGATTCCACATTTTTAACAGTCTCCCAGGTGATGCTGGTGCTGCCGGTCAGAGGAGCACACTTTGATTAGCAAGAGATTAGGGTATATTCTATTCTCCTCGGTATGTAACATCACAAGGAAGGGGAAGGAGGAGGACTGGAATGGTGGCAGGTGGTTGTCTCTCCTGGGTAATCCTGTGGAGGTGAAAGGGAAACAACTATGGCAGCACCAAACCTCAGATAACATTACCTCAAGGATTTTTCTTCCACTGCCTGAAAAATTTCTGTGAGGAAATTAAAGCATTGACATGCTTTGTCTAAAATTGCCAGTAACAATCCATTTTTTTAAAGTGAAACAAGGATTTGGACACTTACAAAGTATCAGAGTGAATTCTAGATTTTAAAGATTTTTAAGGTATTTTTAAAAATTACCTTGCCCCCACAGTATTTAACAATGATGTATTTTTAGCTCCTAACTTTTATAAAATCTTGTAGAAACAGTCAACATAGTTTTCGTAGAAATAACTTTTTTACGCTCATGCTAATAACAATCAATCAATCTATATAAAACAAAAAAAGTACAATTGGTATAAACTGGTTTACCATATGATATGGTTTGGCTCTGTGTCCCCACTCAAATCTCATCCTGTAGCTCCCATAATTCCCCTGTGTTGTGGGAGGTACCCAGTGGGAGATGACTGAATCATGGGGATAGGTCTTTCCCATGCTGTTTTCATGATAATGAGTGGGTTTCATGAGATCTGATGGCTTTAAAAACAGTGATCTCCCTGCACAAGCTCTCTCTGCCTACTGCCATCCATATAAGACGTGACTTGCTTCTCCTTGCCTTCCACCATGCTAGTAAGGCTTGCTCAGCCATGTGGAACTGTGAGTTCTCCATTAAACCTCTTTCCTTTGTAAATTACCCAGTCTTGGGTATGTATTTGTCAGCAGCATGAAAACAGACTAATACACCATCAAACACAGTTGACACGATAAATCTATCTATCTTTCTACTTATCTGTCTATCTATCTATCTATCTATCTATCTATCTATCTATCTATCTATCTATCTTTCAAAGCATTCAAGATAGTTTTCATAGAAATAACTTTTTATTTTTACAATCGTATTTCATATATACACATATTATCTATACCTATGTTTATGCCTATAGGCATATTCATATATTACAGTAATAGATACCACTAGCATAGATTTGTTTGGGAATAAACATGATTTACATGATAAATATAACATGGGCATAATGAAGAGAAACTCATTCATGACAGTCATCAAGTTTGGTGGGTGCATAGAACAACCATTATGCTTTGCAAAGGGTTGGAGAATATGGATTAATCCCATACAATGTGTAAGTGGTGCTCAGGTTAGATAACTACTCTTAACAAACAAACAAGAAAGACAACAAGATTATGAGAGAGAATTGGGAGACCATTAAATTTACATTTGCTTTGTCTGTGGTTTCCCAGGTGTCCAGGAAAAGCCTGTCTGAGTAAGTGATATAGTATATAAGCCAAGACCTGAGTAAAGAGAATCAACTAGCCATTCAAAGGCCTGGGGAAAGAGTGGGTGATGAACAAGAGAAACTCCCAAGTACACAGATGAGAATGAGTCTGGCAAATTCAATTAAATAAAGCTAGGCCCAAAATATGTGTAGAAGTGAGTAAGGGGCCAATGGTAGTGTGAGACATTGGTATGCTTAAGGCTTGTATTAGTTCATTCTTGCATTGCTATAAAGAAATACCTGAGACTGTGTAATTTATAAAGAAAAGAGGTTTAATTGGTTCATGGTTCTGCAGGCTGTACAGGAAGTATGATGCTGGCATTGACTTGGCTTCTGGGGAGACCTCAGGAAACTTAGAATCGTGACAAAGGGAAAGGGGCAGCAGGCACAGGGCCAGAGAAGGAGCCAGAGAGTGGAGGGGGAGGTGCTGCACACTTTTAAATGAACAGATTACATGAAAACTCATTCACTATTATGAGGACAGTACCATGGGGGATGGTTTAGCACCATCATGAGATTCATGATGAAATGAGAAATTTAGCACTATCATGAGATTCATGGTTTAGCACCATCATGAGATTCTATTCATGAGAAATCCACCCCCATGATTCAATCACCTCCCACAAGGCTCCTCCTCCAACACTGGGGATTACATTTCAATATGAGATTTGGGTGGGGACATACATCTAAACTATATCAGGGCTACATGGGACACATAAGGATTCTGAATTTTATTCTAAGAGCAATGTAAGCCATGAGAGGTTTTAACAGGGAAATAACATGATCTGGTTAAGGACTTTTGTTTTGTTTTGTTTAAATTACTGTGACTGTTACATGAAAGTTACATATAGTGGGTCACTTTCTAAAATCTACATAAGTAGATTCCTGAATTGGTACAGGTTGCTTCATATTCATTCCAGGCAACAAAGTGAGATAGTAGAGAATCACATAATCAGAGGTTGACAGGTACATCAATAACAGATAAAGAAATCAAAGAATTCTGGGCCGGGCGTTGTGGCTCACGCCTGTAATTCCAGCACTTTGGGAGGCCGAGGCAGGTGGATAATGAGGTCAAGAGATCAAGACCATCCTGACCAATATGGTGAAACCTTATCTTTACTAAAAATACAAAAATTAGTGGGGCATGGTGGTGAGCACCTGTAGTCCCAGCTACTCAGGAGACTGAGGCAGGAGAATCGCTTGAACCTGGGAGATGGAGGTTGCAGTGAGCTGAGATTGCACCACTGCACCCCAGTCTGGCCACAGAGGGAGATTCTGTCTCAAAAGAAAAAAAAAAAAAGAGAATTTATGTTCCAGTGTTCCAGTATGTATACTATCAATATCTTCATTCTAGAGCTGTTAGCATTTAATATCTATATACATGAATAATATATATCATATTTTACAAATATGTGTTTTCATTGAAAAAAGATACTGCTATTTTGGATTAATATTTATTGAAAATGCAAACATTTGTGGGATAAATATACCGATTGGCTTATTTTCCTAGGACATTTCTTTGCTCAGTATACCTCACCAAAATCTACAAATAAAAAATGCGTCAAGATTTTTGTTTTCGTTTGCCCTGGGTTTTCCTTTTGTTGCTGGTTGGTTTTGCAGAAATATGTGTGCTGAACTGGTTGCTAAACAGGTTTTTCTTTTTCTTTTTCTTTTCTTTCTTTCTTTTTTTTTTTGAGATAAGGTCTTGCTCTGTCACTCAGGAGGCTGGAGTGCAGTAGCGAGATCCCGGCTCACTGCAGCCTCCACCTCCTGGGCTGAAGTGATCCTCCCACTTCAACGTCCTAAGTAGCTGGGACTAGAGCCATGCCACCACGGCCAAGTAATCAACTCATTTTTGTGTGCTTTGTAGAGATGGGATTTCACCATGCTGCTCAGTCTGGTCTCAAACTCCTATACACAAGTGATCCTCCAGCTTTGGCCTCCCAAACTGCTGGGATTGCAGGCATGAAATACCACGTCTGGCCTTAAGCAAGTTTTTCTATGTCATATTTGTCAAATTAGACACTAATATTGATCAAATCTAATAATTGTGTTAAGTTGTAAGCTCGAAGGATAGGAAGAGGTTGGGCTTGTGGCCAAATTGGAGAATATAAGCTGCTTCTACAGGCATTTAAGTTCAAAATTTTCAAGAAAATTGACTGGTAAAATAAAAAATATCTGTAAGCTCAATTGGTCCACAGATCACCAATTTGAGGTTTCTTGTCCAAAGATATTTAAAACTTTTAGGGAACAAAACTTTGATAACATTGACAATAATTATACAATTTCAATAGTGTAATTTATCTGATGCTTAAAATAGATGAAGATCTTTTTCTCTGATGATTGATAAGCATAAAAAGATGAAATCATTTTGGGTATAGGCTTAGCCAAAGATAGGAAATATGTTGTATTAATAGATGATTGTATTTACTCTCCTATACAAGGTTTGTGTCTGGAAATCTTTTTAGTCATGATTTATGTCACTATATTGATTAACATGAGAACAAGAGTGATGTTTCAGATATGGAGTATGATTTTATAAATATTAAGGCACCAAGCAAGCCCTATGTTGGCCTTTGTTAAAAAAATCACATTATGGCCGGGCGCGGTGTCTCAAGCCTGTAATCCCAGCACTGTGGGAGGCCGAGACGGGCGGATCACAAGGTCAGGAGATCGAGACCATCCTGGCTAACCCGGTGAAACCCCGTCTCTACTAAAAAATATAAAAAACTAGCCGGGCGAGGTGGCGGGCGCCTGTAGTCCCAGCTACTCCGGAGGCTGAGGCAGGAGAATGGCGTAAACCCGGGAGGCGGAGCTTGCAGTGAGCTGAGATCCGGCCACTGCACTCCAGCCTGGGCGACAGAGCGAGACTCCGTAGCAAAAAAAAAAAAAAGAAAAAAAAAAAAATCACATTATGAACTCAACTATGCCATTTTTCTTTTTCTTTCTTTCTTTCCTTTTATTTTCTTTCTTTCTTTCTTTCTTTCTTTTTTTTTTTTTTTTTTGAGATGGAGTCTTGCTCTGTCACCCAGACTGGAGTGCAGTGGTGTGATCTCGGTTCACTGCAAACTCCGCCTCCCGGGTTCACGCCATTTTCCTGCCTCAGCCTCCTAAGTAGCTGGGATTACTAGCGCCTGCCACAACTCCCGGCTAATTTTTTGTATTTTTAGTAGAGACGGAGTTTCACCATGTTAGCCAGGGTGGTCTCAATCTCCTGACCTCGTGATCCACCCGTCTCGGCCTCCCAAAGTGCTGGGATTACAGGCATGAGCCACCATGCCCGGCCCAACTATACCATTTTTCAGTGTTGGCACTCATTTTAAATTAAGGTGAGTCTGTAAGATTCACTTAAAGAATGTGTACATCACCATACTCAGCTAATTTTTACATTTTTTGTAGAGACAGGATCTCCCTGTGTTGCCCAGACTGGTCTTGAAGTCCTGAGCTCAAGTGATCTTTCTGCCTCAACCTCCCAAAGTGCTGAGATTGCAGGCATTAGCTACTACATCTGCCCAGCAGATATAATTTTTTAAATGACCAACCTTTGTAACACATATGAGATTCATTTCAAGTGTCTGCAGATATTATATGTGCTTAATCATACAAAATTATTTATGATTGAGAATGTTGTGTATTTTTTGTAATTAGCTATCTATTTTTCATTTTTTTACTTTTAAAACCCTGTGATTAAAGGATAGTTACCTATTTTGGGGATCTAAACCAACTCTTGGTTATAAACAGTTGTTATTAAATGCCGGGCGTGGTGGCTCACACTTGTAATCCCAGAACTTTGGGAGGCCGAGTTGGGTGGATCATTTGAGGTCAGGAGTTCAAAACCAGCCTAGCCAACATGGTGAAACCCCATCTCTACTAAAACTACAAAAATCAGCCAGGCACGGTAGCACACACCTGTAATCACAGCTACTTGAGGGACTGAGGCAGGGGAATCACTTAAACCCAGGAGGCAGAGGTTGCAGTGACCTGAGATTGTGCCACTGCACTCCAGCCTGGGTGACAAAGTTAGACATTGTCTCAAAAAAAGAAAAAAAAAGCTGTTATTTGGTAAATATTTGGGTGCTTTTTGTGCAGTATTTAATAAGCACCGGGTTTGTGATTTTTAATGATGTTACCCCAAGTGTCACTTACTTTTTATTTTATTTTACTTTTTGAGATAGAGTCTCACTCTGTTTGCCCAGTCTGGAGTATAGTGGCACAATCTCGACTCACTCTAATCTCCACCTCCCAAGTTCAAATATTTCTCGTGCCTCAGACTCCCAAGTAGCTGGGATTACAGGGGCTTGCCAACATGCCTGGCTAAGTTTAGTATTTTTAGTAGAGATGGGGTATCACCACATTGGTCGGGCTGGTCTCGAACTCCTGACCTCAAGTGATCGGCCCCCCCCTCAGTCTCCCAAAGTGCTGGGATTACAGGTGTGTGCCACCACGCCCGACTCCCAAGTGTCACTTTTGACACAATTCTGCCCTCAAATGACATGTTATATATTGTTATAGAATAATATCAAGATCAAACATGATAGTTAATATTTTATGAGAAAGGTAATTGGTAATATGAATATTTGTGAAGGTGAATTTTCAACCAAAGAAGTAAACTTTTGTTTCAGGGTACATAAAAACAAATGAAAATATTTAAAGATCTGGGTCAGTTAACATTTGAAATAAATATTTATGAGCACATTATGTAGTATGCCAATATCATGTAATATCCCTATTAACATTTAATATTAAAATTTATATTTAGGGATACTTACAATATATTATTAATGTCCTTAATATGAATTAGTTCTCAACCAGAGCATTCTTGATAAGAGACTGATGAAAAAAGCAAGCTTCAACCAGGAAAGTCCGTCTAGAGATTAGCTGATATAAAGTAGTGAGAGACTGACATTCTTTTGTGAGAAGACTGTCAGATGTAACTGCTAATTCAGTTTCTCTGCCACAGTAGGTTGTTGCACATAATTATCCTTAGACCTCATCAGACCTAAGGGAAAGGTCTGACACACCATAGGAAATTATGTTCTGTGTGCTTAACCAATGTCCCATCACAGCATGGAAAAACAAGAAGCTTTGCAAGCTGTGATTATGTTAACGGTCTTCTTTTTAAAATGTCTTTCTACCATTAGAATTCTGAAAAGTGTAGTTGAAAAGCCAAACATAATCTTACTTAGATTAGCCTACCTTTGTCTGGGATTCACATTAGCTTATATCTTATCAAATACTGCAAAATCCTAGGAAGTCAACAGATGTTAAAACATATTTTTGGTATTAATCATCAGTAATATGAGGGCAAGGGCTAATGGGCAGGCACTGATTAAAGTTGATCATTTCATAATCCCAAGAAACATGTACTTCCCAAGAGGATAAGCCTTAAAGAAGCATTAGCAAATCACTGTTTCACCCCATCATCTTCAACTATTATGATGAATGAATTGGTGATTTTATTTTAGTCTACAAATCTTAGGGAAAATTCAGGATGTGAGGGGTTATAACCGATGATTTTGTAGAAAAACACACAAAAGATTCTGTTTGTAGCAATATTGCTTGTATTATTCTTTACTATCAAATGAAATAAGGCTCTATGCTTTCTACATCAATATTGGAACATTCAATGAATCAGAAGTGAGGACAATCTATTTCCTTAGCTTTCACAGAGTAGAGGTGATTGTTTTTAATAACCTATTTCTAATTGTTTTTTTAAAATGGAAATAGTTGTTATAGCTCATTTGTTCTGTGTTGAATCTAAACTCTTATGAGGGCAGTATATGTGCTCTTAATGGGATTTTTCCCCCTAATAACTCTAATCGAATATTTTGTCCTTTTCCCATCTGTGAATACGGTAATGAGATAGACTGTCCCTGTGTTCAGTTTGTGGGAGTGGAAGTGTGTAGTAGCAGATAAAAGGTAAACAGTGCACTGCAATATGACTAAGGTTGTCAGTAATGAAGATAGCTACAAGGTGCTATTGGAATACAGAGGATTTCTCTCTGGGGAACATAAGCTTAATATCTGACTATCACCAAGATGTTGCTCATACCAACCACAAAATGGCACGTCTTTATAGTTGTTTCAGCTGTCAAACTATATAGATAATGGTTCTAAAAGAGTTCCATTCATTACTGCGATTTCATTAGTTCTGCCTTTTGCATTAAAACCAAAACGTAATCAGGCCCCATGTATATCCACAATGGAAGATTTTTGCATAATGTATTCATTAAAAATAAACATATCAGATACTAACGTCAGCCTTAATTGTATTTTTATTTTCTGCATTAAACAATGCAGAGATTTGACTAAAGACTGTAACATTTAATAATTTTCAGTTAGAGCCCTTCAGTGAAAGCTTTGAGATAAAGCAACTAGAATCTCAAAGTGATCAAGCCAACTCTGTGATTTAGTATTAACCATAACTATCGCACATGTAAAGGTGAGTTATCCTCTCCAATAGAGGGGAGGCATATAGGAAACATGGGAAAGTAGCAGTATGAACAACAGAGTAAAACAGGTAGTAGAAAACAACAGCATAGGGGTGAAAACCTTGTGAATAAAGAATACTAATTTAAAATGTAAACGTTTTGCAAAGGGAAGATAACTGAATTTCTACATTTTCAGCTCTTTGTATTAAACATTTTGTAATCTGTAACTAGATATTGGTTTTTCTTCTCTACAGAAGATCACCTGATATTTGATAACTTATGCTTTTATTAATTACTACTTGTTTTATAATACCAATGTTTGTGTTCACATCCTCAAGGCTTTATTTTCAAGGAAAAATAAAGTCGTAGTAGCGCAATGTGATAAGCCCCATCTTCCAACCAATTTTTAATTGTCTCACTGGTATGTATATTAGGACTAAATGGCTGTATTCCTTACAAAAAGTAAAATGAGCAATAAGTCAACTGAGTATTCAGGCTATATAAAAACTTCTACCTACTTGGGCCTTGATTATTCTGGTAACATGATTAATGATAGAAAAGTAGATTATGAAATAAGAAAACTAAAAGGCATGTTAAATGCTGTTTAGTCTAAAAGTTTTTAACTGCTGTCTGGTGGAGCAAATGGACACCATCTGTATATGAAAGCCAGATACCAAGAAACTGAGAGTTTACTTAGTGAAACCTACTACTTATGAAAAGTCAAATATCATGTATAACTCATCCAGATCAACTGGTCCCTAGACACTGATTTTTGGGAAGGATGTGAGAGAATTACTGACTCAGATTTAGGGCTTAAAGACTACTGAGAAATTGGAAGGTATTGAGAGATAGGGTTTCATCAGAGTGGACTTAAGTAACCTGGTTGATTTTAGAACTGTCACAGCAAAATCATCATGCTCTGATGCTTGGGGCCTGGCAGAACCTTGCTGGTCTCTGAAGGCTGGGATAAATGAAGCAACAGTAAACCAGGTGCACTCCTTGATTTTTCAGGTAACACAACTTTAGAAAAAAACAATTCTAATACAAGTTTAACCTTATCCTGTTAACTCTAATATTTCAAAAATAATTCTAAAACACTAAGACAATGCTTATCCTATCGCCTCCAATAGGATTTTGTATTTTAAATGGTTTACCAAAAAATGTATCTTATACTTTTGGGTAAACTTTATTTTGTTATACAACCAAAAATCTTAAAACCATCTTAGTACATTAATGTTTTAACAGGTCAACTTTTAGTCTTTATGAGCAGTTTTCACAAAGTTTTACTCAACATTTAAAAAATGTAGTTAACATACTGTAGACACTTCAATATTGCTGCTTATTCTTTGTAATCTTATTTGGCATAATATCATCATGTTCAGAGTTATTTTACAGTCACTTAAAGTGAACAGACACACTCCCTCCTCCCCCCACCCTCAATTAAAAATAAAAAAGGAAAACAGAAAGAAATAAAAAGAACAACAACAAAAAAAGATTAGGTTCTAGGAGGAGGGACACCCTAATCCAAGTGTGGGGATGCAGAAGTCAGCTTTTTGCACCCATTCTCCATGCTACAGAATAAACTTTAAGACTACAGCCAAATATTTTCTAAAACCTTTCAAGAAGCTCCAGTGGATTTCTGGATTTGTTCCTTTAAAATCAGGATACTCTGCCTTTGCTCAGGGGGCAGCATGGCAATCTGATCTGCAGTCAGTTGAAGAACCTGCATGATCAAAGCAGCCTTTTCCTGATCCTGTGGAGTGACCTGGCTCTGCCCAGGACTAAAACTGCTAGGCTGGCTTCCACCTTGCTTGCTGGCCCCCTGTATGCCTCCTCCTTGTATACCCACCCCTTGTATGCCTGCCCCCTGCATCCCTCCTCCTTGGATGCCTGCTCCCTGCATGCCTGCTCCCTGCATGCCTGCTCCTTGTATGCCTGTACCCTGCATACCAGCTCCAGGATTCCCCACCCCTGAAATGCCTGGGACCTGTCTGGGTCCCTGAGAAGGGCCACCTGCCCCTATATTAATGGGACCAGGACCCTGAATTCCACCAGTCATAGGGCCTCTTGTACTGGGGACAGGGCCCCTCATCTCCAATCCTCTTGCATCCATGCCTCTTGCTTCCATCCCTCTGGTTTCCATGGCACAGGTCTCCATTCCTCTCCTCTCCATTACACGTGTCTCTAAGACCTCAGTTTCCATGGCGCGAGTCTCCATCGCTCGAGAATCTCTACTACCTCTACCATCCATAGGTAGACCCCTTTGATCTATCATGGGGCCTCTGGGCTCTCCAATTAGCAGTCTGGGATCTCCTAATGGCCCTCCCCTCATCTCATGTGAGGAAGGGCCACGAGTGTCATGACCAGAGGCATGATGCATGGGGGGACCCTGATGGGGTGGACCCAGATAACCTCTGGGCTCCACTTCTCCAGTGACTGAAAGCAAAGTCCCTCCACGTGGGTCATTTGGAGCATCTCCTAACAGTCCTCGAGGAGGCAGACCACCAGGAGTCATGGGTCCACGAGGTATAGGAGCTCTAGGATCTGACATCT
The DNA here is from genome assembly GCF_007565055.1 of Rhinopithecus roxellana. Taxonomy (NCBI): domain Eukaryota; kingdom Metazoa; phylum Chordata; class Mammalia; order Primates; family Cercopithecidae; genus Rhinopithecus; species Rhinopithecus roxellana. Next base: position 60,570,169 of record NC_044559.1, on the reverse strand, counting down.
GCACTTGTCCCCGCTCTAAAGGCACTGGGCCAACCCCTGGCATTCCAAGTTGGGGCTGCATTGCTCCTCCAGGAGTTAAGGAACCAGGACCAGGTCCGGGAACTGCAGCTGGTATTGGCCCTGGAGCTGGAATTCCACCCTGGATAGGAGTCTGCATCAGAGGAGGAATGTCCTTCACAGGTCTTCTAGCCAAATGCTGAGGCTGAGGGGCTGGTGGATTCTGCTGGTTCAGCAGAACATTAGGTCCTGGGCAGAGCCCAGGGCCAGGGCCAGGGCCAGGACCTGGGCCAGGGCCAGGGCCAGAGACAGACACAGACTGAGATTTGCCTGGGATCAGTGGTGTGACATGTATCTTCCGATGAAGAATTTTCAGAGCAATCTCTGGATCCATGATTCTCATCACTACTTGTGCCTGCAACAGCGCATAAGCCAGTTGTGGATTTTGAAGTAACATGTTTCGAGCTTCCTGGTGGCTGTTTTGGACACAGAGCTTCATCTGCTTCATCAGCTCAAACATCTGCTCCGGGGGGAGACTGGCTACTGCTCTGGTAATCGATTCAGGGGCATCTTCTGGATCGATGGGATCCCCATAGGGTGAGTCAATAATGGGCGCTGCAGGCCCGAGGCTCTTTAACTCCTCCTTATTCTTTTCACTGGCAGCATTGTCCACCCGAAGCGCTCTGCCACTGAACTCCCGCCCATTGAGGTTCCGCATGGCACTAAGCGCGGTTTCCTGGTCTTGGTATTCGCAGAAGCCATAGCCCTTGGGTTTTCCCGTCTCTCTATCGTATACCAGCCGGAAACTGACAACAGAACCAACCTCCGAGAAAATGTCCTTTAACTGCTCCTCAGTTGCCTCATACGGAATGTTCCCCACGAACACGGAACGCAGTGATCGATCCATTGCCGGGTCTCTCACCGCCAAACTCGACATGATTCCGGTTGTGCACACTGCCGATAGCGGATTCTTCCAGGCGTCTGTCCTCTTGCGACCGACACTTCCGCTGAGCAACGGAAGCGGCTCTCAAGATCCGGGCAGAAACCGTACTACTTCGCTTGAATCGTTCTGCTTGCCTGTGGACCCTGCATCCCACTAACAAGGTATCTAATGCTTTAAGTCCCTGATCCTTCGTGGTTCTGTCAGCTTCTTATTACAGAATCGCATGATTCCTTTCCCATTTCACCTTCCGCCGACTTTCTGTGCAGCCCCAACAGCCCCGTACGGCACCCTTGGTACGAGATGACCACAGTAAAGATGGCAGCATAGACTTCACCGTAGTAACTGGGAGGGGACTCCTCTCTAGACGTCAAAGGCGGTTTTGCTTCCGTTCCACCGGCGGGAAACCGCCAACCGAAAGCGGATTTAAGGCGGCATGTTTTTTTCTGACAAAGTATTTTCATGTGGCCTTTTATTATAGTATAGTTAAGCTAGATTTCAAATCACATTCCAGACTGAGGCAAAAGCGTAGTCGTTTCAAAGCACATTTGAGATTTGCCCCTTAAAGTAAAACAGTATTATATCTCCTTTTTAGAACAACGCTTTTGGAAATTAACTGACAAGAAATATAAACTGAAGCGTGTGCCGACTGGACCCTTCCCCCACTCTGTTGCTTCCTATAACCGCTGTTAATGGATGGGTGGCAGACCCTTCTAGGTTTTCCTGAGCACACGGGCAGCAGTCGCGCTATTCCTAATATTACGGTTTTCTTCCTTAATAATAACCGATTTCAATATTAATTGGTGATTAAATAAATTAGTGATTAATTAGTTATTAGCATTTTATGGCTTCAGAGTATGGAATAATGAAATTTACTTAACTATCCCTACATTAATTGGTTCTGATTTTTATTATATCATGCAGTGAATCCACCACTTCCATGAAGGGAAAAACAAATAGTGGTTGTCTTCTGCTGTTAGCTTTGCAGGCAGGAGTTAAAACATATTCACTGTGGGGTTTCCCCGACTCCAGTTCGAAGATAGAATTGAAACTTGGGGACGGCTAGGTAAATTCCCAAGTACAAGCAGCCGGAAAGAGGCAAAGTCAGGATTCTAACCCAGGTTGGTCTCGCATAGCTCCAGATCTACACTGCCTTACGCATATTGAATATTTGAAATGCAGCTGGTGTGATTGAGGAATTGAATTTTAAATTTCATTTTTTATTAATTTAAATATAAAAACTAATATTCAGTAGGCTATTGGAAAACTTTTTTAGTATTTATGACAACTTGGGTATAAAATCTACTTTTGCAATAATAAATTGTATTTTAAATAAAAATCATTTCACAGAACACTAAGACAAAAAAAAAGAAAGTACTTCCAGTCAAAATTTAACATTCCAGTTGAGGTATGCCATACATGTAAGACACGTGAAAGATTTTAATGATCAAATACCAAAAAATGTAAAAAATAGCTCATCAATTTTATATTGTTTATAAGTTGAAATGTAATATTTTTATATACTGGATTAAAAATTATTTTGAAGTTAATTCATTTCACTTTTTAAAATGTGGCTATTAGAAAATTTAAAATTATATATATAGATTGCATTATACATCTGTGGACTGGACTGCTCCAAGTCTGTGCTTTAACTCCAAAACAGAGAATTATTTTATTCTGAAATATGCTTCTTAAGTGGATTATGAAACTTCTAAATTTCAGCAAAAAAAATTGTATTATGTATCCTCAGAATCCTTGTCCAATGAATAAATTTGACATGAGTGTGATGGTTTAGTTGCAAATAAGACATCCATTTACCTTCAAGTTTTTGAAACGGTTCTGCACTTAGCTGTTCACCCAAGACGCACGACAGTTTATATTTGCAAATGATAAGGTGCATTTATATCACCTAACAAGATTTTCCTGCTGTATCAAAGAAACAGAATAGCCACCTGCTACCAATGTTTCCCCAGTGTGATTCATTTATTGGGGTCAAAAGGGGAGGGGTTAAGGATAATATCATTTCAAAAAACTGAGGACAAATTTGTTTTTCTTCCTTCTACACCATCACTTTACAAAGAGAAGCCATACCTTTTTTATACATCTTCCATCAAGGGTAACTTACAAGTTGAATATGTGTGTAATTGTGTGTGTATTAAATGTAGTAATCATGAAGATGGTAACGGGGTATTATAATATTTTGCAAAATTCATAGAAGATCGCACACCTTGACAGAGTTTCTTTGCTGCTGATACTATCTAAACCAGTGGTCCTCACATGCATCAGAACCACCTTGAGCCACGGCTTGTTAAGTCAGATTCTGCTTTAGCAGGTCTGGAGAATTTGCATTTCTAATAAGCTCTCAGGTGAAGCTGATGCTGCTGGTTTGGAGATCTTTAAGAATCATTGGTCCTAGGGATTGTTAGTAGATTTTCTCATTTATATCAGACCGAACTAAATTTAGTACACTCTATTAAAAGGTTTGAGGTAAAGGTTTTAAAAACATTATTAATTTACTATTAATATACTATTCTAGTACATGCTGATCTGCTACTGAAGATACCCTGGACATGAAGACTGGGTGAACAGAGAGTAGTTGAAGGACTATGGGGTCAAACAAGAAGGGGGAAGTTATGACTACAGAGTGTGCTTTAGTCACAGGCTTTCCATGTTCTCTTTAGTCCCACTATTGCAAACTAGTAGAATGATTTGTCATGCCCCCCTTCATACAGGACCAGTGTGACCCACCATGTAATTCTATGCCTAGAACACATAAACTAATACTTATTGTTAACTGAATGGCCCCAAATCAAGAGCTCAGAGAAACCTATGTATATTTCCTGGTACCATTACATATTTTTTTATAGATCTAACTTGGAAGAACATCCATTTTTATACTGCTTTTTTATTCCCATAAAGTTTAAATTTTAGATATTTATAGCATGGCATACACTCTGAAGAAAAGTGTACATGGTATAGTGTATGTTCAGATGTTGATTCATTCAATAGATTGATACTAAATATGTTAAGACTGATTTCAAACACACAAGAGAATGTATGGCCAAATGGAAGCTGTCCCCTAATCACTTTCAGAAACTACAAACTTAATCCATTGCTCAAAATGATTTTTTTTTTTTTTTTTTTTTTTTTTTGACACAGGATTTCACTCCTGTCAGCCAGGCTGGAGTGCAATGGTGTGATCTTGGCTTACTGCAGCCTCTGCCTCCTGGGCTCAAGCGATTCTCCTGCTTTAGCCTCCCGAGTAAAGACTACAGGCGTATGCCACCGCTCATGGCTAGTTTTTTGTGTATATTGTAGAGACGGGGTTTCACCATGTTGGCCAGGCTGGTCTCGAACTCCTGAACTCAAGCGATATGCTTGCCTCAGCCTCCCAGTGGGCATTATAGGTATAAGACACTGCACCTGGCCTCAGACTGATTTTTGAACTTCTACCCTGAAATTGCTTTGGGCCTCATTTGTAAGTCATACTAGAAAATCAGTACACTAACTGAACAGTGTACTTTATTTTTAACAAAGAACAGGATTATGCAACAAAATCACCCAACTTCCTGACCAGATTTGGCAAAAATGTCATGCTTAGCTAATTCCAAATATCAAACCTTACATCAGAATATAAAAATTCTATAAACTTTGAGGGAATTTAAGAAAAAGATTCACCATAGAGTATAGGGAAAAAACAAAAGATTCACTATAGATTAAGTAGATAAATTGCAAAGACAAGAACTAAAAATATTTTGAGTAATGGCAGGCATTTTTGAAATAAGTGTATGGGTCCTTCAAGGAATAGCTCAAATAAACTGCTCCACAAAGCTTTCTATGACCTTTCTACCCTTTCCTCTAGGTTAGAAGTAATTTTGTTTTTCTTTGGATATAAACTATTCCTTATAACTTGTACCTTTCTGGTTATAGTAACTCCTTTACCTTTCAGTAAAATTGCAATTTTCCTTCTAAACTATAAAATAATTGTATATGCCCCTTTATCAGTTAACTAAGTGCCTCAATTTATTATTTCATTCCATCAATATTTATTCCAAACACTGACAATATAGCAGTGAAAACAATAGACAGTCTACCAGAACAGAAGGTCTCTAAGTGTGGTCCTTGGTTCAGTGGCATCAGCATCACCTGGAAATATCTTAGAAAATAAAAGTTTGGGGCCCTACTCCAAATCTATTGCATCAGAAACAGAGAAATCTTTGAACAAGTTTTCCAGGTAACTCTAATTCAAGCTCAATTTTGAGAACCACCACATTATAAGAATGCAATCATAGTTGCCAGGCACAGTGACTCACGCCTGTAATCCTGCCACTTTGGAAGGCGGAGGCGGGTGGGTCATTTGGTCAGGAGTTCAAGACCAGCCTGGCCAACATGGTGAAACCTCGTGTCTACTAAAAATGCAAAAATTAACCAGGTGTGGTGGTGCGTGCTTCTAATCCCAGCTATTTTGGAGGCCGAGGTGGGAGGATCTCTTGAATGTGGGATGTGGATGTTTCAGTGAACTGAGATCACACCACTGCATTCCAGCCTGGGCAACAGAGTAAAACTTCCATGTCCAAAAGAAAAAGAAAAAACAAAACCAGAATGCAATTATAGTATAGATAGCTGATAGATAGATAAACAGATAGATAAATATTTTGTTTTCACCTCTGTATCCTCAACACCTGGGATAGAGCTCAGCACAGGTGGATGTTCATTATATATTTGTTGAATGCATGACAGGAAATGACTTTAAAGTTTGTTAATTCACAAATATTTCATTTTACCAAGGACAGAACCTGTGGCATTGAATAATGTGCCTCAAATCAAAGAGAAGACATGCTGCCAGGACCCTTGTCATTTTATTCCTAGGTCAGTGATAGTTCTTCCTGGTTGCCATTTGATAAAATAGATATGCAATAAAGTACGTAGAGATGGAGGAGAGTGATATGGTCTAGATCATCAAGGAAAGCTTTCTGATGGAAATGAGATTTAGGGATGGGTTATAATCTGGCATAGATAGGTAGAAGATGAAGAAAATAAACCAGGAGCTCGTAATAGCCAACGCATGAAATTGGGACCTGGTGTTTTTTATGGCCTCAGAGGAAACCAACAGAGCTGGTGACTAGTGTGACAAAAGATGGGCTTCTGGGACAGATTACAAAAGGTTTTGAAGTTCAGATTCAGGAATGTGAACTTGATGTGAGAGTCAGTATGCTTCCTCCACCACCTCCTGAAACACGAACATAGAATAATAATGGCAGAGGCTTAAGAATACCAAACTTATCTAATCCTTTTCTATGTATTTTCTACCTAGGCTGTTCTTTTTAATTCCTTATAACTTTTAATCTAAATTGCGGCAGTTGTTCTTCCTACATATAACATACTCATTATGTAGCTTCATTCTCATTACTTGCCCTCCATCCCTTCACATATTCTCCTCTGGCTAAATTGTACCACTCACTTTTTACCATACATAATCTGTATTTTTTCACCTCCTAGCTTTTTGTGATACTGTTTGTCAGGAATGCCTCCTTTTTTCCTCTTCTTCTCTTCCCTCCCCTGTGTTTAAATCTTTCTGTTCTTCAATGCTTACCTCAAAGACTTTCCATTTAGAGTATTGGTTTGGTATTCATTATCTTCTATATTAGAGGTATCAATATTCTTGTATTACCATAAAATCTATATCTGATTGATACTCTGCACGATGCCTAGTCCAGTACCTTTTATATTCTAAGCACTTAGTAAATATTTTTTAAATTAATACAAGATCATCTTACAATAACAAAATATAGATGTTAACCAAATGATAATTTAGAGCCTTTTGCTTACAAAATACTTTTCTCTGGGTTCCCATGTTTAGTCCTGATAACAGTCTTATGAAGTACATACAATTGTTTCCTGATTTTTAACAATGAAGAAACTCAGAGTTATTATGTAGAACTTTACCTAACAATGGACTCACTCAAAATACAGATACTTTATAAAGGCAAACTCTGAGCACTTAGTAGGGAGAAGGCTCTTTGATAAATGCTTTATATAATATAATATTTCATTCTTTCTGCAACCTTTTGAAGATAGGCAGTCACAGTTTCTCAATTTATAGGTAAAGAACAGAGGCACAGAGAAGTTAGCATAGGCACTAGTGTGCCTATGCTAACTAGCAGAATGAGGATTTGAACACACACCATTTGACTTAAGAAATCAAGTTCATAAATCATTGTTCTATTAAGTGAGTTGCCTAAGGGTACATAGCTAGTAAGTGGCATAACGACAATCTGAAAGCAGGTCTCCTGAATTTAAACTTTCTATTTCACAAGTAGTAGAGTAATCACAAGTTATTGTTGCCTGGGCACCATCTCCCTTGGCCTTTTTCCTGATTGTCTCTGAATGTAACTAACTGCAGTTGTGACATCACAATCAGTGCTGTGGTAACGGATGGACTGTGAGGTATAAAGACTGAAGCAATTGAGAAAATGTTTTCCTTTTTCAATTTGCAGGACTATAGTTAAACTTCACATAAGGACTTTTATAAGGCATCCAGTTAAAGATGCATTTTTCCATAAAATGAAAGAGACTAATTAATTTGGTATATAACTTTTTTTCCCCAAAATGTTAAACATATTTAATATGAAACAATATACAGAGGAATAAAAAGCAAATTTCATTTACTCAAACTCCTAACCTCAAATGCTCCACCTGCCTCAGCCTCCCAAAGTGCTGGGAGTGAGCCACAATGCCTGGCCCCGAATTTCATTTACTTATACACAGGATGAATCACTGTTATTGGCAAGTGCAGATTACATGAATTTGGGACTGCTGGGAGTCTGCCATTTCTGGACTTGAGGTTGAACAGAACCAAATGTTCTCCCTGGAAGGGATTGCGAAGTCCAGCCCCATTTTTTTTTTTTTTTTTTTTTTTAAATAGATAAAGAGTATGATGCCCAGGAAAGTAAAGAAATTAGACCAGGGTCAAATGTCCACTTACTGATCTAGCTTGTAAAAGGATTTAGATATTCAGATTTTTCTCATCCAAAGTATGCTCTCAGCCCTTAGAAAAGGCAGTAGAGTGAAAGAATTAAGAACACAGAGATTTTAATGTCAGAGTGACTTAGACTGGCTACCTAGTTCAACAAATAATTGTGTGGCCTTGTACAAATTACTTCACCTCTCTGTGGTTTCATTTCCACATCTTTTAAATGAGAATAATGTCACCCGTATTGGATTGTTGTGTGGTGGAATACAGGATGTACTTATATTTTTATTATTCCTTACATTGTATGGTAATTATTAATCTACATTTGTTATGTAGTAATAGTAGATGAAGTAGCATCTTATGTGGAAAGAGACACAAGTTTTAGTCTAATGCTATTTATTTGGGGGCCTGTATCTTTATTTTTATTATTGAAGGGCTTGTACTTGTACTAATGGTCTTGTCAGATTATATTATTTTCAAGTTGTACAACCTTAACACTGCCATTTTAGCTTGCGGTAGATTTGTAGTTGAAGTGGATACTTTTTAGGCTTGATCTCATAGAATATTTCAATGAGAATTTTACTGATCATCTTGGTGCACATTAGGTTCTTGTACTAAACCATGAAATGCACTCTTCAAATATTTAGTCAGCTAGAATTCCACTGGTCCATTTTTATTTAAAGGGCCTGCCTGAACTTTGACTATGGAGGATATAGGCTTATTTAACACCACATTGTTCTGCCACGCAGGTACCTATTTGAGCACATAGTCCTGCTCAGGGTGATATTAGGACTACTACTTCTAAGTGTGCACTGGCAGACATAGGCCATTTATTTAAACATAGAAAGGCATAACTAACTGGACAAGAAGCAGAGCTCCCTTATTCGTGCTTCAGGCTGTCACCCGAAGGAACGCAGAAGTATCCTCATAAACTGTGGAAAAGTACAAGCCCTGTAACTAGGTCTGAATAAAGATACCCTGTTTAAGTGGAACAACGCATGAATCTTTTTTTTTTTTTTTTTTTTTTTTTTTTTGTCCTGTGACCAGAACAATACAACACCTTACTTCAGAGAAATGTGTAAACTGCCACTCACTTCAGAAATTTGGCTAGTATATCTCTTCTGAGGCTAGGCTGGTCTGAGAATGTGCCTATATTTATACCAAGTTACAGGAAAGAGGCCTTTCTGAAACATTTGATTCCAGGCTTAGACTGTTGAAAAATAACAAAAGTCAGTTTAACAGAATATATTTTAGATTCATTATCACGGTTGAACGATCCTTGAAAAACATTACTTCAGGAATGCCAGTTTAAATTTATCTTCTAACTCTAGATTATTGGGCTAGAAATTAGATAGAAAACCTAAAATCTAATGTTTATAGGAATGTAGTAGCTTGCGCTTTATGGTACAAATACCAATTCCAACCAAGGTAAGCAAAGGAGGTGGTGGTTTTTTTCATGACATTTTGTTATCTTTCAGAACCCACAGAAATTAGTCTGCTAGGCTGCTGTATTAGAATACCACAGAAATTTATTTTCTTACAGTCCTACATGCTGGAAGTTCAAATTCAAGGTGCCAATAGGTTTACTTTCTCCTGATCCTCTCTCCTTACCTTGCAAATGGCTGCCTCCTCAGTGTCCTCACTTCGCCTGCTGTGTGCAGGCACTCTGGTGTCTCTTCCTTTTCCTATAGGGACTCTCATTGTGTTAGATTAGGGGTCCACACGTATGACCTCATTTAATTATGATTATCTCTTTAAAGGCTCTGTCTCTAAATACAGTCACAATGCAGGCAGGCCTTCAACATAAGAATTTTGAGGGACATAGTTGACTCCATAACAAGCCGTAAGGCAGTAACCTCTAGGAAAAGAAAAAATGGATAATTGTTGGCATTCAGAATACTCTATTCCCAACTCTTTCTCTCTCTCTCAAAATCTCTGTCTCCCCACTCCCTTCCTCGCTCCCTCTTCACTGCATCTGTTTGTACATTTGTGGTGGTTTTCCTCTGTTGAAAGATCAGATCTCCTATTTCTCTCTCTAGTCCATTGTCATTCCAGTTTTCTGGAACTGGGAATCTGAAGGTCTGGCTTTATTCTGATGTGTATCTGTGATTCAATTCAGCATTGTTAAGAGGTTGGAGCCAGAATGATAGTGAGAGCATTTACCAGTCTACGTCTGCTGGGGCCCAGTAGTCAGCTGGAGCAGGAGGAACCCCACAGACCTTTGTGGTGCCAGTTGTTAACCTCCTTTACCTTTCAGGTCATGGAGAGGTCAGGAGACTGATTTAAGGGGCTCCAGGGAGCATCTATCATCCTGTACCACTGGTGTAGCCATACTGGTTACTGCTGAGTATCTATCCTGGTTGACCATGAATTCCAAAAATACTTCAGTGATCTACTCTTATGAAGGAAGGGAGCAGTTAAAAGGGCTGTTTTGAGCTAGGCAACCATTTCCAATGCACATTCTGCCAGAGAAAGTTTGTCTACAACCTTCCTCTAAATCATTCTCTCAATCTCTGAAAAACATAAAACATTTCCAAAAATAGATCATTTTCTTAGAATTGTTTAAATGTGGACTTCCAGTTAGAAAAATGGTCTAATATAAAACAGTAGAGGAATGTTTAGCCACCAATTCACAGTCTTTAGAAAGTTCACACCATATATAATGCATGATGTTCGTGAAGGTGAATACAGTGTACATTTTAAAATATCAAACTCTTCCATCCTGCATATAAAAATATTGACAATTTTTCTTGACAGTTTAATGATAATATAATAGCGACAATTCTTTCAGTTACTATCATCTTTATCACTATCATCTGACATTTATGTTGAAATAGCTGCATATACATTCTTGCAGAGCAGTACAATGAGAAACTTTTCTCTCTGCCCTCCGGGTGTTTGTCAATTCCATCCTGGCTCTGGGGAACAAAACAAGTGCCTGCAGGAAAACAGGAAAGTGCAAATGACCTACTCCTCTGGGGCTCAGCCTTTTATTAGCCTTGAAAATGGAATTGTGTGTGTTGGTCCATAGCCCTTGAGGGGTCTAGGAAAGAGAAGCTGATGCCTGCAGGGAGAATAAAGAAAGTGCCAATATTTTTCTTTCCATGTAGTGGTCTGGAGTTTGCTGCCAAGGTCCCAGGACTGGGTAATTGTTGCAGGTCTTCATTTTTATCAGCAGGACTTCCACAGGGAGGAGAGGTTCTGAGAAATCCTTCTGGCAGCAGGTGTCTGCAGATGGGGAGGCAGAGATGAGGGAGGGAAGGAAAGTGTTTGCATCCCCGTCAGGAAGGAAACTTACCTGACACATTTCAGAGCAGCAAGGGTTTGACAATGCTTTAGGATACTAAAGTTAGGATACTCATTTATTCAACTAAAAGTTATCCAGAGTGTATTTTATAAATACTTTCTGAGTGTATACTTTGTGGAAGGCAGGCACACAGTTGGACAATATGGGAGTTTAAATGTGAACGAAAATGTGACTTCCCTTTTCAGTAGTACTTCCACAGGAAACTTTATCATTAGCCTTCTCTTGAACTTACACTGAGGATGTATGGTGCTCAGATTTGAGTCTCTGGCAGAAGAACAGCCGTGCCTGCAAGGAGTTTCCCTTCTGTCAGACATGATAGAGAATAGAGAATTTGAGTAGAGAGTTTTCAAATGCATTTTTTGATTTGTTTGATTTCCTGAGAGGTATATAGAAAATGAAAATGTAACTGCTGTTCATCCATTGACCCTCTTTCTGGGGTTCAAGATGAAAGATTATTTTTCTTTATTACTGAGAAAAGGACTGTCACTCCCCAAACTCTATCTACCTATATATACTGAAGATAGGGATGATGACTCATAGCAGCATTCCACTCAAAGTCAGCATAACACTAAAGTTCCGCATACACCCCTTCATCTAGAAGCAGAAGCTTCACGCAAGCCTGCTCTGTGGATAGTACATTGTTGCCAGGCCACTGATTCTTTGAGCAGCTAATGGTCATTTCATGGCCAGAGTTCTTAAACGCTACCCTTAAAGCGTGATTTCTTGAGAACAATTTTTAAGTACCACATAAGTAAACATAGAACCAAATTTATTACTTAAATGACTATAATTAAATTTAAATATCATTTGTACTTAAAGCAAATGATGCCATCAGTTTCTTCTCACAAGTGAAGCATGATAGCTTGCTAACCGGGGACAGCAGAGTCAATGTGCCTGTTGATGCCATGATACATCGTCCTGTTTTATGGGGGAGGGAATTATTTTTATTTAATTTTCTTTGTTGTTAATAGAGATTGGGGGGGAGGTCTCCTCATGTTAGCAGGCTGGTCTCGAACTCCTGGCTTCAAGCAAGCCTCCCATCTTGGCCTCCCAACGTGCTGGGATTACTGGCATGAGCCATCACACCCAGTCAGTGGGATTTTCTTTTTTAAACATGTGAAAGAATTACAATTCCCCTTTAGGGCTGGTCAGTGACTAGCTGTGTTAATTATGTTGTTTGAGAACTTTGCTTCCTAAGCTGACCTTTCTTTTACTTTTTCTTTTTCTTTTTCTTTTCTTTTCTTTTCTTTTCTTTTTTTTTTTTTTTTTTTTTTTTTTTTTTTTTTTTGAGATGGAGCCTCACTCTGTCACCCAGGCTGGAGTGCAGTGGTGCGATCTTGGCTCACTGCAAGCTCTACCTCACAGGTTCATGTCATTCTCCTGCCTCTGTCTCCCAAGTAGCTGGAACTATAGGCGCCCGCCACCATGCCTGGCTAATTTTTTGTATTTTTAATAAAGACAGGGTTTCACCATGTTAGCCAGGATGGTCTTGATCTCCTGACCTCGTGATCCACCCGCCTCGGCATCCCGAAGTGCTGGGATTACAGGCGTGAGCCACCGCGCCTGGCCTGACCTCTCTTTTTCATATACAGTCTCCTAATTTTTTCTCGTTCTCCTGTTTCTGCAGTTGCTGCCCACTATGTCCATTACTTTCTGACCTCCTTCTTTAACTTAAAATGTAAGTGTGTATGCTTCCTGTTGTCTAGGTAGAGGAGAGTTATTCTCCTAAAAAGAATTGCACCATACGAAACTGAAGTTGTCTTGCCTTTAGTTTCCCTCCTTTTGGCTCCAAGGCAATTCTGATTGTTTATCTCAAAACTGTAGCATTTTTTGTCTACTTCCTTTGGAAGACACCAGCACTTTTCCTGTGTGTAGGAAGAAACTGTCAGTGATTGTGGGTGGTTGGGTGAGAAACCAGATAAGATGGATTGTTGGAAAAGTTAAATTGGTGGAGAGTGTTTGAGCTGTGGGTGAACTTAGAAGAAAACATTTTAATAGATAGATCCAGAATGGCAAAGACTGCAATAAACCATGGGGGTAATTCTTATATTCTTTTCTTCTTTTCTCTTTGAATAGTCTTTCCATATACATTTTGGGGAGGAAAAATATATTTTCCTCAGCCATCCTGGGTTCATGGCTGAGGTTCCTATAATAAACAGATGGAGCAGAGGAAAACATATAAATTTAATGAATATAAGTTATATATGATACAGGAGCCTTCATAAGGAAATGAAGACCTGACAAAACTGGCAAACATGAGTAATTTTATGCTAAGTTTGATGAAAATTGGATAGTCATGGAGAAATATGAAAGGAGGACAAAAGTTTGTGATCTAATTATAGTAAACTGGGGGAATCTTAGCAAAGCCTGTTTGTTCAGTTTCTTCTTGGCACCTCCGTGTCTCCTTTCCTCTGAGTATAGGGAGGGCACCTCTTACATGGTCTTATGACTTGCTCCAGGGGAAGATCAGAAAGTCCTTACTAGATTTTATGACCTGGTTCCAGAAAGAAAGGTCCAGAGAAGGTGAGAGTGATCTTCCTGTTTCTTCTGTTTTCTCAAATGCCAAGGTGCCATATTTTGGGGAAGTGTGTCCTGAACTCTATTAACATTTATCTATTAAAATTATTGTCAAGTTTTAATGCTTATTTGCAACACTATTTGGAAAATTGAAGATTTAATATACAGCAGTATAATTATACAACTCTAAGTGTCTTTTTTATAAATGTAGACTCTAAAATATTATTTAATCCTCAGCCTCACATAAGAGAGCCATGTGAATCCAAACAATTATTATTAGAATTACAATGCCATCCTGTACTAAGTGTTCTACACATAACTGCTCATTCTACCTGCACAATAACTCTATGAGGGTGTTTTGTTTTGTTTTGTTTTGTTTTGTTTTTTGATGGATGAGAAAACTGAGGCACACATAGGGTAACTAATTTTCCCAGGGTTATGCAGCAAGTAAAAGTCAGAGCTGGAATATAACTGTCAGCAGTTTCATTAAGGAAAATCATTAACTCCTAAAAGTTCTAATTTATATTTTACTGCACTTAGAATACATGTTTTATTCCCCCAAAGGAAAAATTCTATTAAATTTTACCAGCAGCCACATTTTCTAACTTTTCTTGCCTTGTCAGCTGCCTGTCAGTTTTGTAAAGAAATGCAGCATAAAACTGACAGGAAAAAATTCTGAAATCTATAACCACATGACAGAATATTGAAATTTTGTTGCAAAATTTTGTCATTTATTGTATAGCATTTCAACCAGATGCCAGTTGCACAGGTGATTTAATAAAAACCATTTAGGTAATATATTATTTTGCCAAGAAAATTTATTCTGTTGAATTATTTTCTAATTTTTGATGGTTGTTTCCTTATTAAAACAGAGTGCATAGCACCTTTAAATTATTTCACATAAGGGAAAAGTAAAGCAGAAGAGGTGGCTATTAATTTAAGCTGTTTTACATTTAAACTGTCACTCAAAAGAAATATATATGGAATAAGATATATATGATTCTTTGGTAAAGGAAGACACTTAAAATAGTACATTTCATGTTTAGATGTTCAAAAGGCATTATTTATAAGTAGAGTATTAAGATAGATTGAACATTTCCTAGCTTTAGAACTATGAAAGTCTTTTGCAGACTGTAAAACTTGATGCACACCTCAGGCTTCTTTAGGTTTATGTAACGCAAGTGATTGTGTTTAGTATATTAGTATTGGGTCAGACAGGGCAGCAATATAATTATATGGTTTCTAACATCTCTTAAGAAAAAGGCATCCAAACATTATTTAGAATCCCAGATGTTATTTAGAATCTAAAAGAGCTATTTTAATTCAGGTCAGTATTCACTGTTGTTTTTGTTTATTTATTTTTATTTATTTTTATTATTTTTTTGAGATGGAGTCTTGCTCTGTCACCCAGGCTGGAGTACAGTAGCATGATCTTGGCTCCCTGCAAGCTCTGCCTCCCAGGTTCATGCCATTCTCCTGCCTCAGCCTCCCAAGTAGCTGGGACTACGGGCTCCCACCACCACACCTGGCCTCCCAAACATAACACACTGTGTTAGCCAGGCTGGTCTCAATCTCCTGCCTCGGCCTCCCAAAGTGCTAGGATTACAAGCGTGAGCCACCGCACCCGGCCTATTGTTTTTATTTTTTATATTTATATAAGGCTTACCATATTGGATAACCATAACTCTCTTTGTAGAGAGGGAAATAGTGTCTACAAACTCCATGTAAACACCATGGGAGAGGCATGAGCTACCGTCCTGCAGCAACTTTCAGTCAGCTGGGAGACTTAAGGCACATTTATGACAATGAAAAGAGTAGGATGAAAGAAAGATGGGTAGTTTAAAGGGGTAGAATTTTAGGAGAGAAAAGCATCCTTTATGTCTTAAAAGATAGAAGGAAGAGATGTAGAAGGCAAAGAAATGACATAAAGAGGAAGATATAGGGATGTGGTAGATCAAAATTTTTGTGTGCTACAGTATGTACCAGCCATTCCAGAGAATGTCAGATATATCATGACACTTTCCTGTGGTCACTGAAAGACTGATTTATCCTTCTCCTTATCATCACTTTGAGCAGAGTTTTGAAAGGTTGGAAGGTATCATTCATTGTTAGTATTCACAAAATGCAGAAAACGAACTAAATATATATCAACAGTGAATTAGATAAGTGAATTCATTAGAGCTGTATGTCATAAAAATGTATCTTTATTAGAGAATTACATGCAACTATTTTAAAAAATGAGAGTAATCTCTATGTATTCTTATGGAATTATCTCTTATAAATATATTTAATGAAAAAGAGCAAGGGCAGGACAGTGTTACCATATGCCGTTATTCTTGTTTTATTTCCCCCAGTGGGATGTGCATACATATATGAACTCTTCATTAGTATATTCATAAAGTATTTCTCAAAGGACATCGAAGACACTACAAATAACAGTTTTCTGTGTGTAAGAAGACTGGATGATAGGATAATAGGGAGGTTTGGTTTTTCGTGATATGCTTTTATTTATTGTTAGACTTTATTTACCCTGTGTTCCTCATCACCTCACTCCACAAAAACATTTCATTATATACAACTTAGATTTCATTTTTCTACTGTTTTTCAAGCTTCATATATAAATAAATTTACAAATTATAAAAGGGTTTCTTAAATTAGCAGGTGTCAGAAATCTCTATAGGAACTCACTAGAATAAAGATATCTTGGTCCCCTCTAGGCAGGTTAAATTAAACTCTGGACAGAGAGCTCTGGAATCTGCATTTGAAATGAACATCTGGAATCAAGTCCTCAGGGGTAATGCGGACTTCACTTTGAGAAACCCTTCATTTGAACATGATTACTATTATTCTATTCAAGTGGAGGGCATTAATGTGTCCCGAAATGTAACTGTTCTACGGAATAGGAGGTGATTCAACAGTCTAAGAAATAAACATCTATTAAAAATAGCAGTTATTATTGTCACTATTGTTACTATTCTAGATCTCCTATCCTGTTGACTTCCTCCCACGTAAAGGGGACATATTGCCATTTTTCTCTCCTTGCACCAAGATTCACCCTGCCTTGTATCTAAGGGGATGATGTAAACGGCCCTGATATGGAAAGTCAGAAGGAAAAAAAATGTTTGAAAACTTTTCTTAGAAAACTTAGATGTGTATTACTAGATTTAATGATGTCCACTGAAAATATTGACTTTTTATATATGATTGTGTGAATTTTACTTTCCCAGGCCTTTCCAAGCTTGTCATTAGATGGGTGGGTCTTAGGCATTCATAGACATGGGCATTATTAGGATACCAAGCCATTCTATATTCTCCTCCCAAATCTCACTTCCCACAAATGCTGAGGCTTTTTGCTATGTGGACGTCAAACATCACGGTGGTTCCATATTCTTTGCTTTGCAGTGTGATGGTTCCTTATTACTCCTTCTCCTGGTGAAATGAAACACTTCTTTCTTTCTTTCTACCACCTGTTGCTACTACTGCTTGCTTCTTGACTGCTCCTATCTGCTGCTCTTGTGGGGAGTGGGAGAGAATTCACTTCCCACAGCTTCCAAAAGCAATTACACCTTTTATTTGGCTATCAAACAGAAACCTGGCTCTTCTAATTTACAGTCCATCCTGCATGTTTCCGACAATTGTCCTGGAGGATATTTGAGTGTCTTCATCTAGGCTTACAGTAAAACATAACATTCTCTGCCATTCTAAAACTCATGTCTCAAAATTAAGTCCAGGTATCTGGACAGTCATGTACCCCAAGACCTCTGAAGTATCAGGTGTTCTGGTATGTAAACATCTGTCCATAGTCTTTTACAACATTTTACTTAAAATGTTTCCTGGAAATAAGTTCCCTGATTACTTACTTTAATAACCCAACATTCCCAGAGTGAGCATATAGATTAGCCTCCAGGTTCGCAGGACCTTTCTATAACAGGGTAAATTAAAACAAGTATAACATATGTTTCCATGTAATTGTTGTCCTTCATTGAGTTGCCAAGGTTACAAGCACTATGTGAACTATTA
The DNA here is from genome assembly GCF_007565055.1 of Rhinopithecus roxellana. NCBI lineage: Eukaryota > Metazoa > Chordata > Mammalia > Primates > Cercopithecidae > Rhinopithecus > Rhinopithecus roxellana. The sequence continues at coordinate 60,552,415 of NC_044559.1, read as the reverse complement.
GAATCAGTATGAATGTAGCTGTTGGGTTGTTAATACTAAAAAAAGTTAATATAAAAAAAATTTATTCAGCAAATTACTCTCTATGCTTACCCAGTTATGTAGCTTTTCTTCTTTAAAAAGACAAGTGATGTTCTCCCAATTTCATGGGAAGCATATTTTAATGACCCTCAATGAACAGAATGAATTTGTTCCAGAAAAGTTGCTTATGTACTGAATTCTATTTTCCTATTGACATGCATTATAAAATTAGTGATAATATTCCATTAGTTTTTTGTTCCTTATAAAAGTATCATTTGTAGTTAATAATGCAACAAGCTTAAGAAGAACCTCCAGATATAATAAAATTTGTGTTTTTAAAGGAATATTCATATTAGGTAAGTAACAACTTGTGAATGCAGGATTTCTGTTATTTTCTTTATGTGCCCCAGTAGTTTAAGAGTTCAAAGAGGGAAGAAAGTAGCCCTTGCCAAGAAATTCTTATTCTTCAAGTTTCTACATAGAAAATACGTATTTTTAAGTTTCCTTCCTTCCCTCCCTCCCTCCCTCCCTCCCTCCCTCCCTCCCTCCTTCCTTCCTTCCTTCCTTCCTTCCTTCCTTCCTTCCTTCCTTCCTTCCTTCCTTCCTTCCTTCCCTCCTTCCTTCCTTTCTTCCTTTCTTTCTTTTGAGATGGAGTCTCACTCTGTTGCCCAGGCTAGAGTGCAGTCACATGATCTCAGCTCACTGCAAACTCTGCTTCCTGGGTTCACGCCATTCTCCTGCCTCAGCCTCCCGAGTAGCTGGGACTACAGGCACCTGCTACCATGCCTGGCTATTTTTTGTATTTTTTGTAGAGACGGGGTTTCACCGTGCTAGCCAGGATGGTCTCGATCTCCTGATCTCATAATCTGCCCACCTTGGCCTCCCAAAGTGCTGGGATTACAGGCGTGAGCCACTGGCCCCACCTGTATTTTTAAGTTTTCTACAGTAGAAGAGCCCAGAGTTCTGTTTGGTTGCTCAGATCTGTTCTTCCATGTTTCATCAGAAATGAGTGGGCTAAAAATAAGTTTAAAGGAGGTGAAGGTGTGGCCAAATATGCAAACAGACAATAACAGCCACTCAGGCTATGGCAATTTTTTTATTTGGCGACTTTGACACAATGGAGATGACCTTTTATGAATTTTAGGTTTTGGTAGTTGAAACACAATACCAGCAAATACTTAGATATTAACTGTGACCAGTAGATTGAAATATTCATCTTGTGATTAAGAGTGCCTTCCTTTGAATAACTTATTTGTTGAAAGTAAAAAATGCAAAAGTATTTCCTAATCATCATTTGATTAAATATCCCAGAACTTAATTAGTCCAGCCTGACCCCCTATTCTCAGCCGGCAGTTTCATCCTAGAGCTGAGGATAAATAGATAACCCAATTTCCACCCCTGAGGAACTATGAATCTAGCAGGAAAGCTAAAAATAAACAAGTATTGCTAATCAAGTATGATGACTGCCAGAATAAGAGAAGTTCAAGGTATTAGTTTGTATAGGTGTCACCATAAAAGCTTTCCAGAAGACACAAGCTGAGACTCAAGCTTTGAGTTAACTAGGTAAAGATGAGATCAAGAGTATCCTAGGCAGAAGTAAAGGAATGTGCAAAGCCCAGAGTGAAATGCAAGCCAGGTATTGCAGACTCTCCCAGATAATATTCTGATAGATGAGACTGTTTGTAACCCACTGCACAACAGTTAAGAAGCTGGGAAATGCCAGTTCTTTATCCCCGTGTTGTTGTTTTTGCTACTGCTTTTATACCCCTTAAGAAGTTCAGCATTAAATTTATACTTACGAACATGGGCTTAAGATGGAATTAAAACAAGTTCTTTATTGCCTGATTTCTGGTTTCGTCTTTCTGTTGACCTCCCTGAAGTGAATGTAGGGCAGTTTTTGTTAATAATATTGCCTTTTTTTCTGAGATGGAGTCTCGCTCTTTCTGTTGCCCAGGCCAGAGTGCAGTGGCGCCATCTCAGCTCACTGCAACCTCTGCCTCCTGGGGTCAAGCTCTTCTCCTGTCTCAGCCTCCCAAGTGACTGGGATTATAGGCGCAGGCCACCAGGCCCGCCGGCTTTTTGTATTTTTAGTAGAGATGGGGTTTCACCATGTTGGCCAGGCTGATTTTGAACTCCTGACCTCAAGTGATCCACCTGCCTCGACCTCCCAAAGTGCTAGGTTTACAGGCGTGAGCCACCATGCTCGGCCAATAATATTGCTTTTTGCAAAGTATAAAAGTCTTGTCAGGATCGAGGGTGGGAGGGAGTGGCAGGCAATGTGAACACACTGGTGGGCAGCAGAATTCCAGCTGGTTCTTCCAGTAAGGAAGTTGTGAAAGCACCCTCAGGTCAACATACCCAGGTCTGAAAATAGAGCAGAGCAAGACTGAAGATGACTGGGGAAGCAGATGGTAGACAAATACCAGACATTCCCCCTCTTAGCAGTCTCGTTTCTTTCTACTCTTTTTGTCTGGTTTTGTTCCTCTGTAGACATGATCTCTAAGTAACAGCTTAGGCGACAGTTTGGGAACTGTTTGGGAATTAGCTTTGGCAACTGATTGGGAGGCCAAAGGAAGGATTTGTCAAATAAAGCGCGGTGACTCGGAGCCAGGAGAGTAGCTAATTATTTTTGAAAACTAGTCACTGTGCTGATATAATATAAAGGTGGCTTTGTGCTTAACTCCAGGCACATCCCTAGATTAGAGTATGAAATTTATGATCCTCAAGTAAGAAGGGAAGCATCTTTAGAAATGAGGAAGTAATGGGCTGGGCACGGTGGCTCATGCCTGTAATTCCAGCACTTTGGGAGCTCGAGGTGAGCGGATTACAAGGTCAGGAGATTGAGACCATCCTGGCTAACACGGAGAAACCCTGTCTCTACTAAAAATGCAAAAAAATTAGCCGGGCATGGTGGTGGGCACCTGTAGTCCCAGCTACTCAGGAGGCTGAGGCAGGAGAATGGCATAAACCCGGGAGGTGGAGCTTGCAGTGAGCCGAGATCGTGCCACTGCATTCCAGCCTGGGCAACAGAGCGAGACTCTGTCTCAAAAAAAAAAAAAAAAAAAAAGAAATAATGAACTTATCATTAACATCACAGACAGCACATCACAAGTCTTCTATGAATTAAGTCTTCATTGGTTTCTGCCTTGATTATTACATTAACAGTAGTTTTCTAAATCATCTTTCTGTCTCAGGTTTCTTAGTCCTTCCCTTCATTCATGTTTATGTATACACTCATTAAACATTTAATTATTTCTTTTTTTTTTTTTTTTGAGACAGAGTCTCACTCAGTCACCCAGGCTGGAGTGTACTGGCACAATTTTGGCTCACTGAAAACTCTGCCCCTCCAGGGCAATTCACTGCTTCAGCCTCTGGAGTAGCTGGGATTACAGGCGCATGCCACCACGCCCGGCTATTTTTTGTATTTTTAGTAGAGATGGAGTTTCACCATCTTGGCCAGGCTAGTCTTGAACTCCTGACCTCGTGATCCATGCATCTCGGCCTCCCAAAGTGCTGGGATTACAGGCACGAGCCACTGCACCCAGCCCACATTTAATTACATCTTGTGCACTAGACATTGTTCTGAGTGCTAGGTGTTGTGAAATGAAGCCCCTGTTTTCCTAGAGTTTACATTCAAGTGGGGCTGGTGGTGGGGACAAGCAACAGGTTGATATGGTAAAATAATAATACTAGGAAAAGAATATGAGAATAACTGGTTACTTTGGAATAGGTGATCAAGAAAGCCTTCTCTGAAAAGGTCGCTTCTAAGCTGAGTTCTAAATAAAAAGCAGAAATACGAGTATTCCTGGCAGAGAACACTTTGTGCAAGGTCCCGAGGTGGGAACAGGGGAGCAGTTCAACAAGCTGAAGTGAAGGCCAGACCAGTGTGGCTATGCTACTGTGGGCTGGGGAGGGCAAGAGTAAGGAGTGGGAAGTGGTATGAGATAGGTGCATCAAGCTAGGTGCTTTAGATAGGCTTTGTCAGAAGGCTAAGGGGTTGGGATTTTCTTCTTAGATTTTCTTCTAAAGGGTAGCCATTGGGGCATTTTAAGCAGACAAGTGACACATAGAATTTCTGTTTTTGAAAGCATGTTATAGAATAGATATTCATGAATCATAGTGATATAAGTAAAATGTTTGAATACATAAATAAATGAGGAAAGAAGTACAAATCTTTCTTACAGATAAATTCCTAGGCAAACATCGTACGTTCTCTCTTGTTTGTAGAATCTAAAAATCAAAACAATTGAACCCATAGAGACAGAGAGTAGAAGGATGGTTACCAGAGGCTGGGAAGGGTAGTAGGGGCTGGGGTTGAAGGGAATGGAGTGAGGATAGTTAATGAGTGCAAAAAAAAAAAAAAAAAAAAAGAATTCCTAGGCTGGGTGTGGTGGCTCATGCCTGTAATCTCTGCACCTTGGGAGGCCTCGGCAGGAAAATGGCTTGAGGCCAGAAGTTTGAGACCAGCTTAAATAACAAGGAAGATTATCTCTACAAATTTTTTTTTTAAATTAGCCAGGCATGGTGGCAAGTGCCTGTAGTCCAAGATGCTCAAGAGGCTGAGAAGGGAGCATCACTTGAGCCCAAGGAGTTCAAGACTACAGTGAGAAATGATTGCAAGACTGCACTCTAGCCTGGGAGACAGAGCAAGATCCTGTCTCAAAAAAAAAAAAAAAAAAAAAAAGAGAGAGAGAGGGAAATTCCAAGCAGTAAATACAGATCTTTCCTCCTCAAGGAAGTGGAGCTTAATTCCTTGCCCTTTGAGTATAGTCTGGTTTTAGTGACTCACTTGCAATGAACAAGAATATGGGAAGAGAAAAAATGTAGTAACTTTATAATGGAGAAACTCGGCAGACACCACTAGTACCAAGTAATGAAGGTTAATGTTACCCGACATGATCTGATAAGAGGGATATTTTACTTCTGTGATAATCATCCCCCAAATTCATAATCATGAGAAAACATCAGACAAACACAAATTGAGGGACATTATACAAAATACCTAGTGAATGTTCCTCAGAACTGTTAAGTTCATGAAAATCAAAGAAAGATTGTGTAACTGTCACAGATTGGAGAACACTAAGGAGATACAACAGTTAAATGCAACACAAAATCCTGGATTAAATCCTCAAACAGAAAAAGGATATTAGTGGAAAAACAGTGAAATCTAAATAATGTTTAATGGTTAATATATATGTACCCATTTTTCAGCTTTGATAAACATACCTGTGTTGTGTATGATGGTAACATTGGGAAAGCTGGAGGACACGGGACAGATGCACAGGAACTCTCTATAATGGCTTTCAGAACTTTTCTGTAAATCTAAAATTATCCTCAGAAAAGTTTAAAAAGAAAACAAATAAAAGAGAGGATTCTAGCTTCTCTGTGATGAATAAACTGAGTTTGAGGTTCAAGAGTGAAAGCAGAGAGCCCAGTAAGAGCTAGGTCTACTAGAGTGGTCCAGATGAGAGATGATGGTGACTGTGCCCAAAAGGCTCTTAGTTGTTGGTGGAGATGCTGGGAAGGGTACATAGTTGAATTGTTCTGGAAGTAGCCAAGAAAAGATTTGGGGATGAGCTGAATGGGATTGGTATCACAGGGAAAATAGGGGGAAGGGACGGGAAGAGAGAAACTATAATGAGTTATTTTTTGAAAATATAAATATAATCATATCAATTTTCATTTCAGAAATCTTCGCTGCCTTTCCCCTTAAAGTATAATAGAGACCACACTCTTCATTCTGACCTACAGGACCTTGCATAATTCAGTCCCTGATTATAGCTTCTCATATTTTGCCATCTTACCTCCTACACATATTGCTCCACATGCAGACATTCATACCTAAAGTTCCAATTCTGAGTCATCTCAGATCCTGGAAGAGTTAATTTTTCACCTCTTAAAGCACCAGAACATGCTCACCGTCTTACTGTCTTGCTAGTTAATAACAATAACAGCAGAAAAACAAAACAAAACAAAACAAAACAAAACAAAAAAAAAACTTTTCTGAGCTTTTATAGCATGTCATGTCCTATGTGAAGAGTTTTACCTTCGTCACTTCGGTAACTCTCAACAATATTCCTATGACAAGAGTGCTTTGCTTTTCCTTTGTCTGGACTTGGGGAAGCTGATGCTAATGGGTGGGATGGCTTTATAGTTTATTGTCCAAACAGAAAAGAAGCACTGTCCATACTTACCTTGGAACAACAGGTATAAACTGGGGCTGTTCTGGGAAAGGCAGGACACATGGTCTTATTAGTTGGTGTGAAAATTTGCTGAAGTCCACAAAATTAGCAAATGACACAGCAGAGCTTTAAATTGCAATATTTTAGAACACACACTCTTAATAGTTATAATGATACTCTCTTGGTAGCGGATTATGAGTTTGGTTAATGACTAGACCTCTCTGAGTGGTATGTTCCTCGTGGATACAAATGTTATTGCTGGGATGTTGATTACTAAAGCACTTAACTAATAAGATGATGGTTAGTAAAACAACATGGCCGGTGCTGTTGGCTCACACCTGTAATCCCAGCAGAATTTTTTGGGAGGCCGAGATTGGAGGATCTCTTGGGTCCAGGAGTTTGAAGCCAGTTTGGGTAACATGGGAAGACCCTGTCTCTACAAAAAGAGACCAAAAAAAAAAAAATTAGCTGGGCATGGTGATTTGTGCCTGTAGTCCCAGGTAACTGCAAGGCTGAGGCGAGATGATCTCCTGAGCCAGGAAGGTTGAGGCTGTAGTGAGCCATGATTATGCCACTGCACTCCAGCCTCTGGGTGACAGAGCAAGACTTATTAAAAAAAAAAAAAAAAGTAAAACATTTAACAATGGCAAACATTCAATAAATGAGTACCTAGCACAATACTTTGCTGTTAGTTGGTGCTGGCTTTTTTATAGGTTTTATTAAATGCACTCATGTACTTCAAGGCAAAGAATTTGATGGACTGGCCAAAGGGGTGACCAGGAACTACGTGAAACCCGGAAGTAGATTTTGGAGAATGATCCTCAGTAACAGAAACCTTGCCTTCTTGCAGTTGCTTCAGAGCCAGAGCCAGAGCTAGAGAAATCTTTGGTAGAAAATTGCCATGGAAATCCACATTATTCACCACAGTAAACTGAACAAGTATCCTTGGATCCGTTACTCCAAGTGAAACACAAGATATAAGGTGGCTCTCTTTGTGCACGAAGCTCACACTCTCTGATACCACCTGCTGCTAATAGAATTAATATGCATATATTTTTCTAAATATTTTAATCTGCTGTGTAGTCCAGGCAGTATAGAGGATATTATCATAACCAGTGGTATTTTCTTATATTTTCATGTTGTTCTGTGTGAAATGCCAACTCTAAGTATCAACCGTAGATGCTTTGCTGAATTTTCAGTTTATAACCATGTAAGCTAACATGATGCATTTTCTCCAGGGACTGCCTAATAAATCCATGTAGCTGTAAACCTGCATTTTTGCCTTGCCTTTTTCAGGGAAGGATTCATACTTTAACATTAAATTATTCATAACAGGCAAGGTGCAGTGGCTCACGCCTGTAATCCCAGCGCTTTGGGATGCCGAGGCAGGTGGATCACGAGGTCAGGAGTTCAGGAACAGCCTGGCCAGGATAGTGAAACCTTGTCTCTACTAAAAACACAAAAATTAGCCGAGAGTGGTGGTGGACACATGTAATCCCAGCTACTCGGAAAAGGCAGAGAATTGCTTGAACCTGGTAGGCGGAGGTTGCAGTGAGCCAAGGTCATGCACTGCACTCCAGCCTGGGTAACAGAGCAAGACTCTGTCTTCAAAACAAAACAAAAAAAAAAGTATGTATATATATATATATATGTGTGTGTGTGTGTGTGTGTGTGTGTGTGTATGTGTGTATATATATATATATATTCATAACATAGCTTTCAGTTATGGCTGTTTGCCATCACAATTTTCTTCTGAAAATCTTTCATGTGATTTGTATTGTTATAATTTAAACTGCGGACAATTTATCTTCTATTTACATGACAACATACCTGATTCCTTATTTAGTATGGAGAACATAAAACACCATTCCTGCCCAGAAGGATCTTCCTGAATGATTATATTTATTTTTATATTATGTTGACACTTATTAAATATCTACTGTTGTATAAGTGTCTTTACATGGGATAATTTATTCATCTTTTGCAATAACCTTATGATCTAAACAGAGTTGTGCCTATTTTACGTATTACACCAACATTCAGAGAGGCAAAATATTTCACCTCTATGGCAAAGAAAGCATTTAAATCTAGTTTATCTCTGGCTCTAAGACATCTATTCTTACTGGAAAACCATAGTTTGTTTTTATGGAACAAGTAGAGCAGTAAGAAAGCATACAAATGCATATATTTATATTTAGAATTCTATCTACATTTTTCAATGTTGATAGTCAAGGATTATAAAAGCATTCATAGACACTAGAGAGAGTTATCTCACTGCTAAGGACTGATTAAATGTTAAGTCTCAGTCTCACACAAAAGTGAGTAATCTATGTAAAATAAACAGGTAGAATTCTTCTGCCTACTTGATCTCTCTCCAACTGGAGGGATTTACCCAAATGAACATGCTCCCTGTGGTTCATCCAGCACTTTGTTTAGAAGTTTTCTTTCATGAAAGTATGATAACATCAGGTTTTGACTCTTTTATCTTCTTTTGATATTGAGAAAATTATGTTATCCTGTTTAAACTGAATTTGATGTCTGTGTCATAAGTGGTCACCATACCACTTTCTATCTGAAAGGTAGGTATGCCAAGGTATTATAATAATCCTGATTAATTGAGTTTACTGCAGCACTGTTCACAATAACAAAGACTTGGAACCAACCCAAATGCCCATGAATGGTAGACTGGATAAAGAAAATGTGGCACATATACACCATGGAAGAGTGTGCAGCCATTAAAAGGATAAGCTCATGTCCTTTGCAGGGACATGGATGAAGCTGGAAGCCATCATTCTCAGCAAACTAACACAGGAATAGAAAACCAGACACCACATGTTCTCACTCATAAGTGGGAATTGAACAACAAGAGCACATGGACACAGGGAGGGGAACATCACAGAAAAGGGCCTGTCAGTGGGTAGGAGGCTAGGGGAGAAATAGCATTAGGAGAAATACCTAATGTAGATGACAGGTTGATGGGTGCAGCAAACCACCATGGCATGTATATATCTATGTAACAAACCTGCATGTTCTGCACATGTATCCCAGAACTTAAAGTATGATTAAAAAAAGAAAGAAAAGAAAAGAAAAGCAAAACAAGTTATCTGATGATGCCAGTCAATCCCAAGACAAAATCCCAAACACCAACATTCTGAATGCTGCAAACCCTGAAAGATCAAAATCTTTAACATCAAAAATACTGAAAATCACACTCCAGAAGATTAAAGTCTCAGATGTTGAAATCCGAAAAGCCGAATTTTGGAGAAGAAATTAATGTATTTTCTGTTGTTTGCAGAATAGTTGCATCATCTTAGTTGGATCATGTTAGGTGAAACTGTTATCTTGTTATTGTCTTTATTTGGAAATGAAGTATGGTTTAAGGAGATTCGTATGGGTTTCAACTGATAAGGGGTAGACTTGTGGACTTAATTTTAGGTGTCAACTTAACTGGATAAAAGAATACTTGTAAAACCAGTAAAGCATTTTTACCGGTGTGTCGATGAGGAGATACGTTTGTGAGTCTGAGAGGACTAGGTGGGGAAGACCTACCCTCATGTTTCCAGTATTTCAAAGATCATAGAGGGAGTAAAAAAAGCAGGTGAAAAATACAAGAAATCCCCCGTGCCAAATTATTCAATTGTGTACAATGTCTGTCTCTTTACACACAGGACCATGCTTGCTTTCCAAAAACACCTTTTGTCATAGGATAAAAATAATTCAACAGGCTCAGTGACCTGCACTAAATATACTTGCTGATATGGAAGTTTCTCCAGTGCTTATAATGTACATAAGGTGGTGAACTATTCTTGGTTAGGGATTTGACTGTGGAAGACGATAGATTTCCTATATTTACCACTAAATTTAACATAGACAAACTAGTGCATGCTTCACTTTGGCTAATGGATGGCACTTTCAAAACCGTCCCTACTGTGTTTCTTATCAATTATGCCTAATTCATGCCCTTATTGAATCTGAAAATTCTAGAACTTATTTACTTATTTTTTTAAATTTTTGAATAATGACGATTATTCTTCTTTAAATTGAGATGAGGTCTCACTATATTGCCCAAATTGGTCTTGAAATTCCTGAACTTAAGTGATCCTCTTGCTTTGGCCTCCAAAATTGTTAGGATTATAGGCATGAGCCACCATGCCTGGTCTCATTCATGGATTTTTGTTTTATGAGACAAGGTCTCATTCTGTTGCTCAGGCTGGAGTGCAGTGGCACTATCACGACTCACTGCACCCTCAACTTCCTGGGCTCTTAGTCCATCCTCCTGCCTCAGTCTGAGTAGCTGGAACTACAGGCGAGTGCTACCACACTTGACTAATTTTTGTACTTTTTTTTTTTTTTTTTTTTGTAAAGATGGAGTTTGCCATGTTGCCGAGGCTGGTCTCTAACTCCTGGACTGAAGCAATGCTCCTGCCTTGGCCTCCCAAAATGCTGGTATTACAGCTGTGAGCCACTGCACCTAGCCTTATTTATGTTTTAATGAGTGGAAAAAATGAAGCACTTTATAAACATTTATTTGAAGATCTGGTGGACTTGCAGAAGAAAATGAATTACAATTGAATCCCCAAACCATAATTACAGGTTTGGAATTAGGTACAATCAAGTCTTCTAAAAGTGAATTTCAAGATGTTACCAATAGTTTGTTTTGTCCATTCAACCCAATGCATTTGGCAAAAAAATCAGATGCGTAGATTGCCACATGATATGGCCACAATGAAAACTTCAGTTTAAAAATGTGTCAGGTGTCTGCACTGGAATTTCCTTCCAGCTGATGGAATTTTAGGAGCTTTGAATGAATTAAAGCTGCATTTGTCTGAAGAAGCCAATGAAGTTACTGACTATTTTGTAAATAATTATGTGCATGGTAGGGTAAAAGGACACTTAGGCAACTTTTTTTTTTTTTTTTTGTCAATCACTAGTATTGTTTCCCTTAAATCTGTGGCCCGTATATGAGTGCATGCTTAATGGATTTCCGCATACCCCAAACAAAATAGAAGCATGGCACAGAAGATGGGAAGATTTGATAGAGCATGCTTATCTTGGTGGATATGGAATCAGAGAAGAATTTCTTTTTTCTTTTTCTTTTCTTTCTTTCTTTCTTTCTTCTTTCTTCTTTCTTTCTTTCTTTTTTATTTCTTTCTTTCTTTCTTTCTTTCTTTTTCTTTCTTTCTTTCTTCTTTCTTTCTTTCTTTCTTTCTTTCTTTTCTTTCTTTCTTTCTTTCTTTTTTTTTTTTTTTTAAGACAAGGTTTCATTCCTCTAGCCCAGGCTGCAGTGCAGTTGCACGCTGTCGGCTCACTACAGTGTCCAGCTCCTGGGCTCAAGCGATCCTCCTGCGTCAACCTCCAGAGTAGCTGGGACTATAGGCACATGCCACCATGTTAAGCTAATTTTTGTATTTTTAATAGAGATGGGGTTTCATCATGTTGGCTAGGCTAGTCTCAAACTCCTGACTTCAAGTGATCCACCTGCCTTGACCTCCCAGAGTGCTGGGATTACAGACATGAGCTACTGCGCCCGGCCAAAGAATTTCAAAAAGAGCAGCACCACATAGAACACGAATGTAAACATATTCTCCTAGGTGAGCAATGCCCTAAAAATAAATAAATAAATAAATAAATAAATAAATAAATAAATAAATAAATAAACAAACAGCTATTCATCACAATGCAAAACTTCAAAATACATTTGATCATGAAAGTTGACTACCTCTTATATACTACTTCTGTGCAATTTCCCATAATGTAATACTGTTTGTCCAATTTTCTTTTTTGGTGTTTTGAGGTCTTTTTTTAAATTCTCCCCCGCACCCCAACTATTTTAAATAGTCAGCATTATTTTACACGTCACTATGCTATGTATTTTAGTTTTACATCCTTTCTAATACTGGAGGCATACATTTTGTAAAGACTTTTAGAGAGTTCTAATTCATTTTATTCATTTTTTGCAAATTTGACTTTGCAAAAGAGTGTTATCACAATGTCGACTTTGTGTAAGCATTATGCATGTGTGTAAAAACATTGAAACTTCCTCAATAAATGAAGAGATGTCCGTCTTGTACATCTACATTTGTGAAAGATACAATTTGTCAAGTTCTTAGCTATTTGGGTGGCTGCATATGCAGTAGTGACCCATCATAGTTTTTGATAAATCTTGTCAGATGACTCAGGTTGTCTGTCACGATATTTCAGATGATCACACTTATAAAGCTGGGTGCACACAATTACCATTGTGATATGTGTTTATACATTGCACTTTTTACCAATTTCCTTATGAATATAGTATGTTCATAATTGTTGTACCCATGTAACCATAGTTAATGTAACTGGGTATATATACTTGCAAAAATATTTGTTATTAATGCCTATTTCATTGTGTAAAGTGGCCTATGAAGTAGTCTGACATATTTTTATGGACTTCTCAAATAAATTCCTCTTTAAAAATGTAAATGAATGTCTTTTAAATAATTTTTTAGGCTAGGCATGATGGCATAAGCCTGTGGTCCCAGCTATTTGGGGGGCCAAGATGGGAGGATTCCTGGAGTTCAGGAGTTTGAGACCAGCCTGAGCAACACACTGAGACCCCATTGCAAAAAATTATTTTTTTTAAATTACATTTTTCAGAATTATATTTTTGAAATTTTGATGTCTTGGGATTTTAACATTCAGGATTATAGGGCTCAGGATTGTGTCTATTGGAATTATGGTTCAAACCATCTTCTGATAAGTAGAAAGGGGTCAATATGTCACTCTAACAGACTGCTATTGAGTGAAACCAAGATTCTATTGAAATTAATGTTTTGCTTTTGCCAGCTGCATAGAAATTTCTCTGAGTTAAACCTGGAATTCCGTTGACATTAATGTTTTGCTTTGGCCATTAGCACAGAAATTTCTACTATTTAAGTGAAGCCCTAATATTCCCAGATGAACAGAGAGGCAGTACCTTAAATCTGTACCCTGTATCTTAACTCATATCTCTGGAGAGTAGTTCAAGAGGCTGGTAGCTGACTATAAGATTTATGTAGTCTAGCAGAGAAATTGGATGACGGATAAATGACTGTTTAAACCTATATTATTGTCTTTTGAAATTAAAAGTTCCAAGGGAGTTATTATATTTTAATATATTGAAGTCTAAAAGAGTATTCGTTAATATGTATGCATTGATATAGTGGCCCAATTTAAAACTTAATTCAAACGAAGACCATGTGCCCCAAGAGATAAATGTTTCTGTCCAAATTGCTGTATGTAACAAAAATGAAAAGCAGAAATGAGAGCTTGTCTTCTCTGCAATTTGGAAGTCTTGCTTTAATGAATAGTTGACTTTTTTCCTATTTCAAAAATAGTACCTCCTTCAGAGTTTAAAATTTAAACCACATAGAAGAAAAAAAGGTCATGTGCACAGAAGATTTTCTATATATAATATAGCACACTTCACCTGGGAAACTTTATGTAAAAGCTATAGAATGCTATTCATAGATCATTCAGAAATATATTAAATTTGAGATTTTCTTTTTTTTACACCCAAAGTGCCAAGTAATTGATTCTGTTTCTCTTTCCAACTGTACTAACTAAAATATTGCCTATAATGCTCCCAAATTACTTTAAAAATAAACTTCAAAAAGAAATGAATTGGGAAATGTTATAAATCCATGGAAAATGCTTCGCATTTTGTCTTGAATAAGCAGAAGTTTCTTTGAAATTAACATCTTTGAAAATGTGCTGTTTACAACAAACAATAGCAAAATTCCATTTGTTTTTGTTTGTTTTTGTGTTGTTGTTGTTGTCGTTTTAATCAAAAGCAAAACCACAAAATTCTCACTCTCAAGGAATGCACAGACTACTGCAGAAGCCAGGAAGAAATCTATGTCTTTACAGAGTACTTATCTCAGAAGGTTGTTATAAATATTAAATGAAAGTTATTTTATGGAATACATCTGAAATAGTGCCTGGCACATAAAAAGCATTATATAAGTATTAGCTATTATAATTACAGAGTGACAAATAAAAGGCCGGAGTGCTATGGTTATGGAATAGAATGATGAGAAAGGAAACTTCCAGGGGCTTACGTGTACTTTAAGCGCATGTATCACATATTGATGCTTCATTATGGCAAGGGGGCTAACAAGTTGCCAGTGTGCCACAAGTCAACATGCAGGCAAAGATGGAAACATTTTCCAAATCTAAAGTGTGGTTAAATATGTTGTACTTTGGAATTGTATATGAACTTTTTTCCCCGTTCAGAATTACAAATCTCTTAGAAAGCCATTTTATTTCATTCTAAAACCAAGTTATGATCATCTACTGTTTAGCACAGAAATAAAAGTGAGGGATAAAATCTACCAACACAGCAAAGACACATCTTGCTTTGCATATCTTGAAGAAGGCAATCAGCAACATGGAAAGATGACATTGATTACTGTATTCTATTACTCTTAATCTAACCCTTAAGATTCAGACGGTATAGGATTCCAGCTAGGCAGTTGTGAACTGTTCATTTGTCTTAGGCAAGAGAGTCTCTTCAGCTTTCTGAACTTTTCTGTATTTCACATACTCATTCTAGTTCATGCTCATGTTCAAAGCTTGGCTAGAATAGAATGAAAAAGGTTCCAAAGTAAACTCAGCATAACTCAAACATTCTTCTAGGGCTTATTATCTCTAGTGGAAAAGTGAAAAGATGGCTTGCCTTTTATTTTTAAACACTTTACCTGAGTGATAAAATAACCCAAAAGCGACTGTCAAGAATCAGAAAAATTGGCTGGGCGTGGTGGCTCATACTTGTAATCCCAGCACTTTGGGAGGCTGAGGTGGGCTCAGGAGTTTGAGACCAGCCTGACCAACATGGTGAAACCCTGTCTCTACTAAAAATACAAAAATTAGCTGAGCGTGGTGGTGGGCACCTATAATCACAGCTACTCAGGAGGCTGAGGCAGGAGACTCACTTGAACCCGGGAGGTGGAGGTTGCAGTGAGCCGAGATCGCACAACTGCACTCCAGCCTGAGCAACAGAGTGAGACTCCATCTCAAAAAAAAAAAAAAAAAAAAAAAAAAAAAAAGAGAAAAATTGAGAACCCATAGGCACTGGTAATTCAAACTGCATCATCAGCTACTGGAAAAGTAGAACCAGTGATGTTTTCAAATGCACTTACACTCCTTTAAAAAAATTATTAGACTTTATTTTGTAGAGCAGTTTTAGATTCACAGCAAAATTAGCAGATGATCCAGAGATTTCTCATGAACTCCCTGCTCCCAGACCGCATAGCTTCCCCGGTTATCAACCTCCCACGCCGGAGTGGTAAGTTTGTTACAACTGATGAACCTACGTTGACCCGTCATTACCCAAAGTCCGTAGTTTACATTAGAGTTCACTTTTGGTGTTGTGCATTCTACGGGTTTGGACAACTAGAGCCTCTTTTTAAAAAGAACTCACCTTGTGTTTAAAATGAAACCTGAGTCTGTGAATAGAAGTGTTTTCAGTTGTAGTAAAATTGGAGCTGATGCTTCAGAGGCTGTTGCAAGGATGTGCCCTCAGGCAAGGGCACAGACCTCTCAACCTAGCGCACTAATAGTTAAAGCTTGATCGATAGCCTCAAGCCTTTGCATTGTTTTGTACTGGCTTAATGGCTTTTACTATTTAATATGTTACAAAGGCTCTGGTCTTCAAAAGTAATGAAGTGCAAACATGAATGACAATTGAAAATTTAGTTTGACTGATGACTGACAAGAAAGGGACTAGAAATAACACATTTTAGACTTTGACCTTGCAGAGAATTCTTTACTCATGTGAAGTGGGATGGGTGAAAAACATAGCTCTTTTTCTTTCCCCCTCCCCCATCCCGCCTTGCTTCAAGAATTCATATGTAAGCGTACTTTGTAGAAATTGTGTATGTATTGCAATAAATTAAACTAGTGGCATCCAAGTTTTTTGGCCATGTCCTACAACAATTTTTTTATGTTGCAATCTGTCAAATACACACGTATGTATCTGACACAAAATTATTAGTATTAGTTATATTCTGGTCACAATCTATGCACCCTAGTTTGGACGAAGATAAAGTGAGTTAAACCTTCCTGCAGCACTGCCTGGCAGGCAACATTTTTATAGGAGGAAAAGTAAACCTGTTTATTCAAATTTAAAAGAATAATAGATGTATGATAAGAAGGAGGCAACTATTAATGTATTTCAACTTACAAAAACCTTCTGTTTGGGCTCAGTGGCTCACGCCTATAATCCCAGCACTTTGGTAGGCCAAGGCGAGCGGATCACCTGAGGTCAGGCATTCAAGACCAGCCTGGCCAACATGATGAAACCCCTAAAAATATAAAAATTAGCCATGTGTGATGGTGGGTGCCTGTAATCCCAGCTACTTGGGAGACTGAGGCAGGAGAATTGCTTGAATCCAGGAGACGGAGGTTGCAGTGAGCCAACAGGATGCCGCTGCACTCTAGCCTGGGTGACAGAGTGAGGCTCCGTCTCAAAAAAACAAAAACAAAACCAAAACAACAACGAAAAAACACTTCTGATAAGGTCTTATATTGAGAACTAATATCAATTCAGTTAACTGGTTTTTGGAAGAAATGTTCCCAAAGTAATAATATTAGCAGAAATGGGGGATTTCAAGTTTGGGAATAATGTTTTAATTTAAAGTGTTTTAAAAATGATCTGGACTAGATGGTATCCAGTTAATTCTCAAATTAAAAAAAAAAATGGAAACAAAGTGGTGTCTGCATTTTTAATATTCCCTCACCCTTGGTATTTCTGATGCAATTTGTCTTCATAGGTCATTTTTAGAAATGTTTTCACAAACTAGAACAGTATTAGTAGGCCTGAAGAAGGAAGCCCAGACTTGAGAAAATTTAGTGGTTAAAATGTTCATGACTTCCAGTATTTAGTTTTCTAGAGATAGACCATCAAGTAGAGAAAAGAATTTAGATACAACGATAGATCTGAATAAGAACAGGTCAAGTTAAAGTGTTTTTTGTATATGTAACCTGTATGCCTATGTGCAACAGAAAATTGAATATATAATTTTGTCTCTCAAAGGAGAAGCTTAGATTTGGAGAGAGAGATTTGGAAGCTATATTAGTTTTTTAGGACTGCCATAACAAAATATCACAGACTGCGTGGTTTACAAAACAGAAATTTATTTTCTCAAAGTTATGGAGGCTGGAAATTTAATGTCAAGGTGTTTAAAGTAGGAATGGTTTCTTCTGAGGCCTCCCTCCTTGGCTTGCAGATGGCTGCCTTTCTTGCTGTGTTCTCACATGGTCTTTCCTCTGTGTGCATGGCCCCCCAGGGTCTCTCTCTGTGTCCAGATTCCCTCCTTCCCTTCCTTTCTTCCTTTCTTCCTTTTTTCTTCCTTTCTTCCTTTCTTCCTCCCTTCCTTTCTTCCTTTTTGTTTTTGTTGAAACAGAGCCTTACTCTGTTGCCCAGGCTGAAGTGCAGTGGCAAAATCTTGGCTCACTGCAACCTCCGCCCTCTGGGCTCAAGTGATCCTCCCACCTCAGCTTCCCAAGTAGCTGGGACCACAGGCACACACCACCTCGCCTGGCTAATTGTTGAATTTTTAGTAATGACAGGGTTTCACCATGTTGGCCAGGCTGGTCTCAAACTTCTGACCTCAAGTGATCTGCCTGCCTCGGCCTCCCAGAGTGCTGGGTCTACAGCCATGAGCCACCATACCTGGCCCAAATTTCCTTTCTTATAAAGACGTCAATCAAGTTGGATTAGGGTCTACTCCTATGGTTTCATTTTAATTTAATGACCTCTTCACAGGCCCTGTCTCCAGATACAGTCACTGTGTGAGGTATGTTGGGGAACACAATTTAGCTCATAACAGGTTCCATCAGAACATAAAAGAACAGTAAATAAACATATATTAAGCATGGAGTCCTTAGATGCACTTAATGATTAATAAAGGGCTGGAAATCCATGACAGCAACAGAAAGACGGTCAGAGAGGTATAAAGAGAGCAAGAAGGGTGAGATTCAAGAAAGTGAAATTCTTTCATGATGTGGAAGGCTTGGTCAAGTTCAGCAGCTATGTCTAATAATAGTAGTGAAGAAAAAATTATTTTCCTTTGGAAACTAGAAATTATTAAGGATCTTAATGAAAGCAAATTCTGTTGAGTGGTGCTGATAGTTAGATTTTGCTGGGTTGATAGCTAAATTGAAGGCAAAAAGAATAAACACAACCAATTTACCAAGCCAGAGAAATAACAGATTTTGAAACTTGTAAGATCTCACCTTAACAGAAATCATAAGCTGGGCTATCTTACTAGACGGGAGATGTCTTATTCATTTTGGGCTGCTGAAATAAATTAATATAACTGAATGACTTAAATAACATACATTTATTTCTCCTAGTTCTGGAGGCTTGGATTCTGAGATTAGGGTGCTAGTATGGCTCAGTTCTGGTGAGGATCTCTTTCTGGTTTGCAGGCAGCCACACTTTGACTGTGTCCTCAAATGGTAGAGGAGAGAGAGACAAAAAAAAAAAAAAAAAAAAAAAAAAAAAAATCTTGTCTCTTCTTAGAAAAACTCTAATCCCATCATAAGATACTACTAGCCTCCTGACCTAATTACTTCTCAAAGGCCCCATCTCCAAATTCTATCACATTAGGATTTAGGGATTAAATATATGAAATTTAGGGGGAAACACACATAGCAGAAGTGACTTTCAGAAGCCTAACACCTGAGTCATCATATACTGAAAACTCAAGACAAATTCTGGAATGCAGAAGAAAAGCCCTAGATGGGTGTAAATTTTTTAGGAAGTTGTGTGGGGGCGGCTGATACAGTTTTCCACAGGATTTTTCTTGAGGTTATTAATACTATTAGTGGCACCAACTAATAGGAACATCTTGAACCAACTAATAGTAACATCAATAATAAATCTGAACCAATGATCTGAAATTTATTATCTTATACTTTGCTTTTTTTCTCTATATAAGATGGAGTTAAAAAGCAAGTCAGTGATCATTTGATCTCCCTTGAGTATCTTTAAGAGTTAGAGTCTAAATATCAGAAAGTAATTTTTGTTGAGGATGATTTGATAAAAAGAATTCCAATAACAGGCTTAAGCGAGGTTTTGGTCTTATAGAAATAGAGCACTGTAAGCAAATCAATACTGAGCTCGGCCATAAGTGGATATGATTGCTGGTGTAATGGGTGAGCTGCCAACAGTCATGATGCTAGCAATTTTGATCCTGCAGTTGTTGCAATGAATATTTTGAGTACCTTGGGACCCTCAGTAGTTGTATATTATTTTTCTTCTCTGTGTTCCCAAGTTTGAACTTCTGGTGTTAATTATAACTCTGCATACCTGAAGTTAAAAAATCTAAAATTTTAGATTATTATTAGGAAAAAAACTTCACATACTCCAGCTATTAAATAGTGTTATTATTCTGTATTTAATTCTTGGCATTCTAATAAACAAGATGTTTCTATAACAGGTTCCTGTGATTACCTTTTTTTAAAAAGTATTTTAGTTTTTAAAAAAAAAATTATTATTATTTTTTGGCTCCTGGCATCTTAAACCAAACCTAAAAATTACCAATATTTTCCTTCAGTGAATAACATTATATGACTGATAAACTGTCAACGTTCATTCAATTTCATGTCCTGCCTTTATAATTATTGGGGATGATCAAGGTATGCATTTTAAAAATGTTAAAATATGCTGGGTGATAATGGCTTGCATTTATTTGAATAACTGTTTAAAATATGGTTAGAAGTGAAAACATACTGTTAGGGCAAAACTTACCTCATTGTACACTGAAATAATCTACAGATCTTCCTCTTTTAAACTATGAATTAAATATGAGAGATATTGTTATTTTTTTTTCAGTGAATATACAATACCTGGCCCAAGAGCACATAATAAATATTTGTTGAATAAGGAACTGAATTTAGATGTCACAATTATCAGTGTAATGCTGCTCCAAATGTAGGCCTTGAGAAGGAATGCCCAGTATGGAGTAAACAGATACTAAAAAGTTTGGTTTCTTCTTAGTTGAGGGACCATCAAAACGAAATAAATATTTCTAAAGAACAGCCTCCAATTTTTCATTAAGGGATGGTAAGTCAAGATAAACATGAACTGAAATAATCCAAGAGGTATGGAAACACTGGTTTCTTCCAAAACAGAATAAATCTGCAGCAGCTGTCATGGTTTTTCTACTCCACTGAAGAGTTCAATAGTAATTTAAAAGGAGGAAAGAATTCAGTCTTATCTGAAAATGGGCTGTTGTTCTATTTGTCTTGTTAGTAAGCAGGAGCCACAGAAACATAAGGCTCATTTAAAAGAATAAGGTCCCATCTATAGTGTGTTGTATGATCAGGGGTCAAGTGAAGGATTCTGCAGGAAAGTACTGGTCATTCTCATTTGTGGGGGGATTTCTGGAGATATCCAATAAAAATCTTGGGCTCTGAAGAAGCAGAGTGAGATAGGGAATTAGGTAGGAATTATAAAGACAAAACAGGAGAGCACACACCTACCATCCCATCCTTGTGCCCTAGAAGACATCTGTTAGGGGATGGAAATGGAAACCACGCAAAAATAAATTGTTCACTTCCAGACAGATTAGCTATCTTTATATATTGTTTGCTACATGTGTTTCTTTTTTGAAGAATACTTTCTAGGGTCAATGTGGAGAAGTGACAATTCCTTGCTCAGAGTTCACTTTCTAAGTCCTTGGTTTAGAACTGAAATCAAGAATTATCATTTGAGCTTGATGTATGTTTTATTTATGGATAATGCATTAGGATTTATTAACAAGGAGTAAATGGTAATTTTCTATTCCAATTAATTTTGCCTTTTGTGAGAAGAAATGGATTTTCCTCATCTTAATGTGTGAAACTCCACAGTATCCTGTTTTTCATGGTTTCCAGAAGGGAATGAGGACATTTGGAAACCAATAATTGAGAAATCATGACTTAAAGAAACACAAGAAATATACAGGCATTCCTCAGTATTTATGGGGCATTATTCCAAGACTGTCCTTGGATAACAAATCCACTCAAGTCCCTGATATAAAATGGCATAAATTTGCCTATAACTTATGCCAATCCTTCTGTATACTTTAAATTATCTCTAGAGTAGTTATAATACCTAATACAAAATTATGTAAATAGTCGTTATACTGCATAATTTAGGAAATAATGACAAGGGAAAAAAGTCTATATGTGTTTGGTACAGAGGCAATTTGTTTTCAAATGTTTTCTATTCCTGGTTGTGTAACACATGGATATGGGACAGGGGGCCTGACTGCATATATATATATATATATATATATATATATATATATATATATATATATATGTGTGTGTGTGTGTGTGTGTGTGTGTGTGTGTGTGTGTATGTTTTTTTTTTTTTTTTTTTCCCCTCCAACTTTAGGTTGTCTTTCTTTCCTTTTTTTTTTTTTTTTCTTAGATAAGATCTTGCTCTGTCACCCAGACTGGAGTGCACGACTCACTGCAGCCTTGACCATCTGGGCTCCCACAGTGCTCCCATCTCAGCCTCCTGAGTAGCTAGGACCGCAGGTGTGTGCCACTATGCCCAGCTAATTTTTGTATTTTTGTAGATATGGGGTTTTGCCATGTTGGCCAGGCTGGTCTCCAACTCCTGGGCTCAAATGCTCCACCTGCCTTGGCTTCCTGAAGTGCTGGGATTACTGCCGTGAGTCACCATGACTGGTAGTTATTTCTTGATTTTGTTTCAGAAGTTCTCAAGGGGTGGACATAGTGTCATCTGGCACTGTATACTTTAAAAATATTATTTATTATCATTATTACTTTTAAGTAATAGAGATGCTGTCTCAATATGTTGCCCAGACTGGTCTCGAACTCCTGGGCTCAAGCAATCCTCCCACGTCAGCCTCCCAAAGTGCTGGGATTACAGGCGTGAGCCACTGTGCCCAGCTGGATACTTTTATTAAACACATTTATTCCTTAATATTTTATTATGAAACATTTCAAACATATAGCAAAGTTGAGAGAAGTTTAGCGTGAATACTCATATACACACAATTTAGATTTTACCAATGACATTTTACTATGCTTGCTTTGTCACATATTTATCCATCACTCTATTTATCAATAAATCCATCTTACTTTTTTTCTTTTTTAGAGACAGTGTCTCTGGTATTCCATTTCTTGGACTGAGAAAATCTATTGTCCAGGCTGGAGTGCAGTGGTGCCTTCACAGCTCATGATAATCTTGAACTCCTGGATTCAAGTGGTCCTCCTGTCTCAGTCTTCTGAGTAGTTAGGACTACAGGTGTGCCACTACCATACCTGGCTAATTGTTTGTTTGTAGAGAAGGAGTCTCGTTATGTTGCTGAGGCTGGTCTTGAACTCCTGGCCTCAAGCAATCCTTTTACCTTGGCTTTCCAAAGTACTGTGATTACAGATGTGAGTCACACCACCTGCCCCATAAATCCATTTTACTTTTGATACATTTCAAAGTAAATTGCAGCTATCAGTTCACCATCCTTCAATACTTCAACTTACATATTATTAACTAGATTATTAACAACTTTTAAAGATTATTTACAAACAGACATATTTGAAGATTATTATCAAGTACACTTTCAGCCTAAAAACCACCACAAATTTGACCACTATGTACCTAAAGGAACTACTATTTCAATAAAGAAGTCTAGGTGCCTTCTGGCTCCCTTGAGAAATCAGTTACGGTCTTTTCATCTTCCCCTACTCCCACATTCTTCCCCTGCCAATTGTTTTTCCATATATCTACTGCTTCACATACCCACTAGACACTGCTGTAGCTCAAACCCTTTCTTACCTTTCATGGTATAATTCTAAATAATGTGTCTCTGCTTCTTTTTGTTCTTTCGACCCATCCTTCTTGAAAATGCTGATTATGTACTCAAAACAGGTTGGAGAGAGTTAAAGCATTGATTTTGGTGTTGCCTGGTTTATTGCTTTCAATCAATTCAGAGATGTTAAATGGCAGTCACGTTGTTGTATTTCCCATTACATAAAGGGGTAGATTTCACTGGTGTTGAAGGAATGGCTGGATGTTGTCGGACAGGGACTCTCACTCCAGTTCATTGACTGATACTTGCCTGGTTTGTGCAAGTCATCTACAGAGCTATTAGAAAACCTTCTGGGTCCTGCCCTGATCTCAAGAAATCTGGACTTCTGGTCTGATAGGGAGCCTAGGACTCCATATTTTTATTTATTTATTTTAACATTATTATTATTATTATTTTCTGCAATGGAGTTTCGCTCTTATTGCTCAGGCTGGAGTGCAATGGTGCCATCTCAGCTCACTGCAACCTCCACCTCCCGGGTTCAAGTGATTCTCCTGCCTCAGCCTCCTGAGTAACTGGGATTGCAGGCACATGCCACCATGCCCAGCAATTTTTTTTTTTTTTTTAATTTTTAGTAGAGACTGGGTTTCGCCATGTTGGCCAGGCTGGTCTTGAACTCCTGACGCCCAAAGTGCTGGGATTACAGGTGTGAGTCATCGCACTCGACTGGATTCTGTATTTTTAAAAAGCTCCCAGGATTATTCTGATACACAGCAAATTTGGGGGAAATGAAAATAAGAGTATTGATCAAAAGTTGGCAGTTTCTTGCTAGTGATCTTCACCAGTTATACATCCTCTCACAGTCCTCAGTGTCTTTAACTGTAAAGTGAAGGGGATGGACCAGATACCTAGATTTTTTTGTTTTCTAAATTTGTGCGCTCAGTTTAGTCCTTCAAAAGGGACACTGTAGGACCCATGTCTAGGAAAACAGAAGGAAAGATTGGAAATAGAAGAGCAAGTCACATCACCTGGGTTCAAATTCTATTTGTATGGCATAGTGCAAGTTATGTAACTGTAAGTTTCTTTTTCTCTAAAATGGGCATAGTAATAATTCTTCCTGCATGAAGCAGTTGCAAGAATGAAATGTGTGGCAAAATACTTGACAAATTCTGAACATTCAAAAAATGTTTTGCTAATTTGTTTTGTTTGCTGTTGCACATGGATGGAAGGGAATGGAAGGTAGAGAGGTTATGAGAGGAGGAAAGACCTCCTATTAGTCTGTATTCTGGTGAGAATGAGCCAACTGGGCTCTAATTTCACCTTGATCTTCACCACAATCTGTGTCCCTTGGCAAATCGTAGCATCTCTGGGACTCCATTTCTTGCACTGAGAAGTGAAATGGTTTAGATGAAATAAACTTCAATCCCCCTTTTAAAGTTAAAATTCTATTCTAATGTGATTCTGATAATTTTTCATGGCACTCCCTGATAATGAATGCTGTGAATTATAAAATGATAATATTTCCTCTCTTTGTTTTGTCTTCTAGTTAGCTTCAAGTTGTATTTAGGACCAAAAATAAGCAACTATGGAAGACTTTAGCAGAGCTGGCTTCCTAGATACACGTTCTATGTAGTCACATAGGGCTCTGCATTTAGAAGGTCCATGTTCCTGGTTTAATGCTCCCAGTTTAATATTGCTGTCCTGAAATCCTTATTTTTTAACAAGGAACCTTGCATTTTCATTTTGCTCTGTGCTCTACAAATTATAAAGTCAGTCCTGGATCTTAGTATATGTTTTTCTATTTTAGCCTCATCATATTTGCCATGCATCCTAAATTTATTGTCTTTTTTTCCCTAATTGCTCTGTGTGTGTTTTTTGAGATATCATGTATTTATTTGGTAAATAGGCAGACAATGGATAAATAAGGACATTATTCTTCTATGAAGATTTGCTTCCCAAAACTCCTAGCCATATTCCCCTCCTAATGTCAAACCTAACAGCATTTACTGTTTGTCATTCATCTTGATACTAAATTATATATTGCCTTGCATCACTATCTAACTTTGCCTTGTGGACATCTTAAAACTTCTCAGGTTATTATAACCTCTTTGAATTTTTATATCCCCAACAGTGCCCACCTTCATGGGTATTGCTCCTAAAAGCCTCCCAGAAAAATAATTTTTGAATTAATTTAACTAGAAATTGAATTGATTTAACTGGGTAGAAGAAGAAAGGAGGGGAGATTTTAGCAAAGAGAAGGGAAAGAGGAAAAGGATCCCAAAGGATGGCCACAGAAGATCATCGTTTGTCATTGCTTGATTTCCACTCCAAAAACCACTAGCCAGGCTTGGTGGCTCATGGCTGTAATTACAGCACTTTGGGAGTCCGAGGTGGGTAAATCACTTGAGTTCAGGAGTTCGAGACCAGCCTGGAAACATGGTGAAACCCTGTATCTATTAAAAATATTAAAAATTAGCCAAGCGTGGTGGCCCATGCCTGTAGTCTCAGGTACTTGGGAGGCTGAGGTGGGAGGATCGCTTTATAGTGCAACTGAACTCCAGCCTGGGTGACAGAGCAAAACCCTCTCTCAAAACAAACAAAATAGTAGTACAGTGATTTTCAATATTTTTTGTTTCTAGAGCCCTTTACAGTCTTAAAAATGATGGTATACCCACACAGAATTTTTTTTTTCTTCTGTGATAGAGTTTCACTCCCAGGCTGGAGTGCAGTGGTATGACCTTGGTTCACTGCAGCCTGGGCCTCCTGGACTCAAGTGATCCTCCCATCTCAGCTTCCTGGGTAGCTGGGACTACTGAAATACCACCACACCCAACTAACTTTTGTTTTTTTTTGTAGAGACAGGGTTTTTGCATGTTGCCCAGGCTTGTCCCAAACTCCTCCTGAGCTCAAGCAATCCTTCTGCCTCGGCCTCCTAAAGTGCTGGGATGACAGGCTGGAGCCATGATGACTGGCCTCCATACAGCTTTTAATGTGGATTATAGCTATTGCTGTTATAGGATCAGCTAAAACAAATTTTTATGATAATTGTAAAATTTTTTAAATAACAAAACTATTACATGTCAACTTAATATTTTTCATCAAAAATATTTTTTTCTCAAACAAATTTTATGATGAGTGACATTATTTTATGTTTTGCAAATCACTTTAATATCTGGATTGATAGAGGACAGCTGGAAAATCATATCTACTTTTCATTCTTTCTGTTGTGATATCCTGTAGCTTCTGTAAAACTCTACCGTACATTTGTGAAAAAATATGAATATAAATGGCAAATGTTTTATGGTTGTTATAAAAATCATTTTTTACTCTATGGACCTCTTTAAAATGTCTCAAGGACTCTTAAGTGTTCCCTGGACCACACTTTGAGAAATGATTCAGTAGAGTGCCATCTTCCTGCCACAATATTTTTCAGAATCAAGATAGTAAATTCTACATAGCTATCTCCATTCCTTTGGCTGAGGTGGGTGGAATTTCGCTCTGAGGCTCAAAAAATAGAATACTTGATCTTCATATTTGCCAACCTGCACTGCCCATTGATTTTCCCCAAAACTGAAAAAAAAAGCACCAATAGATTTGAGAGTTTTTAAAGATTCTTTCTGTTCCTTACTTGCATGTTATAAATGATGGACAGATGCAGAGAAGGAGTCAAGCGTGGGGACACCTTCATACAATGCTAAGTTTCTTAATCTAGGTGATTTCATTCTATTTTTTTTTTTTAATTTAATGTTGGGAAACAATGGGAGGTGGATCTGAATGAAACCTTTGGTAAAAAAGAGACATCATTGAAATAATTACTGGAATAAATTACTGAGTCATTCTGGTTGTAAAATACACATTTTAATGTATATTTCAATTGCTGTAATTTGAAAATATGTATCATGCACTCAGTTTCAATTCGTTACTATTAGGAGCTCTGCATTATCAAGTTTAGGAGTGCCAGAGTTCACATTAATTATGCAAAATAATGTTATTAACGGGCTTTTATTATAAGCGATATTTAATTTTGGGGGTCCTTTTCCTGTGTTCCTTCTCTTTGCTAAAATCTTCCCTCCTTTCTTCTCCTAGCCAGTTAATATCAATTAAATTCCTAGTTAAATTAATTCAAAAATTATTCTTCTGGAGTGCTGTTACGAGCAATACCCATGAAGATGGGCACTGTTAGGGATACACGAATTCCAAAAGGTTATAACCTGAGAGTTCTAAGATGTCCACAAGGCGAAGCTAGATAGTGATGCAAGGTAATACGTAATTTAGTACCAAAATGAATGACAAACAGTAAATGCTGTTAGGTTTGACATTAGGAGGGGAATATGGCTAGGAGTTTTGGGAGGGAAATCTTCAAATCTTCATAGAAGAATAATGCCTTTATTATCCTAGGGATCCTATGGTAAAAAATAAGGTTCTTCGCATTTACCTCTAATGCCAGAGTTTTCAGTGCTAACTTTGTAGCTAGTCTTTATAACACTTGTTTTAAATTGGTATTTGGAACAAAATTCTATTTCCCAGTGACAGATCACCAACTGGAAGCAGGAAGAAACTCTTAGGGAGCTATAACTGGTTGTCAAAGATTAGTGTTCTATGTTTAATAAACATGTCTCCCTAAAGTTATAAGTAGACTGGCTTTAAGAAACACATAGTCAGGTAGAAGTTTTCCCTTCTGTCTTACACATCCATTCAAAGCATTTGTCTGTGGCATTATTGTGATCTTGTGAGATAACTGTCTTCCTTAGGGAAGAGACACATTCTTATTTCTAGTGTGGTCTCCCTTAACCATCTGGGAAAGAGGCTATTGCTGAGATTCTTAACTGGGACTCAGAAGGTATATTTCATTCAGCATTCATGGGTTAGCGCAAGAGGGTAAGATTTACATTGAACCTGAATGTCTTAGTGATTATATGGCCTTGGGTAAATTACTTAATATCTGAGGACCTGCTTCCATGAAGACATTACATTTTTGGAAGATTTACTGTAGTAATAATGTAGAAGATATAATAAGGATAATCTTGATACTCCAAAAGCAACTATTTGGTTTGCTGCTTAATAGCCATGAGATAAAAACGTGAGCTAAGACACACAGAGGGAACAGACCGGAGAGATTATTAAACAGAATCAACAAGTTTAGTGACCAGTTGGATGCAGGTGGTATGAAAGAGATAAGACTTAGGCATGCCCAAGTTGCCGGAACTGGTTTTCTGACGTCATTTGCTGAGCTGAGGAGTCTGCAAGAAACGGTAATGTGGAGTTGTGGGTGCTGAGTTTTACCTGGTCATGTTGAATTTAAGGTAAGAATGAAGAGGAGTGGGGAAACTAATTCCAAGTGTAAAGGTGTAGTATGGGTTTATGTATCTTGGCCTGGAGGTCAGGAGAAATCCGAGAGAAATCAACTCTTTATGTGGTAGATGAAGCCATGAGTATGGACAAAGTCACCCAGGAAAAAAGCACAGAATGAGAGACCTGGGATTGGCCTAGACTAGTAAAAGTTGGCTGCCCTTCAGGAGGCGGTGGGCAAGGGGAGGGAGAGCATTAGGACAAATACTTAATGCATGCAAGGCTTAAAACCTAGATGACAGGTTGATAGATGCAGCAAACCGCCATGGCACATGTATTCCTGTGTAACAAACCTGCACGTTCAGCACATGTATCCCAGAACTTAAAATAAAATTAAAAAAAAAAAAAAAAAAAAAAAACAAGAGAGAGAGAGAAAGAGAGAGAGAAAAAAAGGAACAATACACAGAGACTGGCAGCTCTTTCTCCAGGAAAACTACAGCACACACAGACATTTGTAGTAAGTTCTAACTATGAAGCAAATTAGCTTTCAATATGGGGTCTATTTGGAAGGAATTTTAGGACAGATGCGGTAATAGGGCTCAGCCAACAAAAGTCAGTCTTTGGCCCCCCACAGACAGATGTGCACAGAGTCCCCTGGGGATAGATAGGCAGGAACCCAGATGTGCTTTCTAGGGGTGGGTGCCCATGTGGGCAATGCTGCCCTTTCGGTTTCTTCAGGAAAGAAAACCAAGCTTTGAGTATCAGCGTTAGTCATAGACTGGGCCTCTGCTCCAGGAGATGAAAGTGGCAGCTTGGAAATAATCACATGTGATAATCCTCAAGAGGAAGTCAGCCATAAGGCAACTGGCAGAAGTCTGTTGCCTCAGTAACATCTTCCCGAATAGCTCAAGGTGGGATCTTTTTGGTGTTTAGACTGTTGCCCCAACCCCCAAAATAATTTTTCTCTCTTCCTCTTCCTCACCTTTATTTCTCTCCACTTGTTTAATTTATTATATATGTATTTTTAGTTGCCTATTTGGTATTACACATTCAACTTTTAATGTTTAGCAAATGTAACAGAAAGACTTGGGATTTCTGATTTCTGATTGTTTTAAATATTCGGTCAATACAAATTGAAATGATTTTTAATTCCCCTTGTTCTTTTGATTGACTTAAAAGCGACTTCAACAAGTTGTTTTAATGAATTAATTCAGTACTTTTATCATTGTAGCTTGTTCTTAATACCTTTATTATCCTTTCTTCTTGATTTCTTTCCTTTTAAATTTCTTGTACTGTAAACCACCAACATTCTTTTTCAGAATAAAATAATGGTTATAATAACACTATTCATATACTTAATATATTAGTATTAATAAACTAACATTTATTTATCTTTTACTTTGGGCAGGCCATAGATTTTCATTTATTTCTCCCAACCACTGTGAAGTGGGTACAGTACTGCTGTTATCCTCATTTTCTTGATAAGGAGACCAGAGCACTGAATGCTGAGAAATGTGCCCAGGGTCATGAAGTACCTAAGCAGTAGAGCTGGGACTTGAATCCATGGAGGCTGCTACCAGAATCCCAACTCTTAGCCCTGTGCTGTAGTGAGAGGCCTGTGGACCAGTCCGGCTTTTTAACTGAGGAAACCTTGTTTCAAGTTAGAGAGTGAACAGAGGAACCACAGCCAGTGTCAGAATGAAGACTAGGGCCCAGGATTGCTTTCTCTCAATCTCCTATCCTATTTTACCCAGACTTTCTAGTATAGCTTTGTTCTACCCTTACAGAAGAATAGTGGTAGTTTTTTATATTAGTATTTCATGTATAATTTTCTTGTTTGTATGAGAAAGACATTTCTTATGTGTGGAAGAAGAACAAATATGTTTTTGTTTTTTATGACTGGAGATTTTTGAGCTTTTAAGGCTGCTGCTTACTGGAAGCTGTTGCATTAACCATTATTGATGGGTGCAGTAAATGTTAGGAAAAACACCAAGTCACATTAATCATGGGTCTTCCAGTTGTCTCCCAGTTGAACATGTTTGGTGGCCAATAAAAGCACATCGACCCTTAGAGAGCTTCATGAAAGATTAATTTGCAAAACAGCTATCATCTAAGTGAGAAATAATTGGAAATGAGTTCAAACCTCAGTCCAACTAAGAGATTTTGAAATTTTATTTTTTAAACTGCCTGGTTGTTGAGGGAACAGTGTGTTTATAGTAAAGTAGACTTTTATTAGTCCATCTTAATATAGACCTGATTAACATAGATCTTCATAAGACAATTGTATGTTTAATGAAAGTTAAATACCTTTTCTCAACTATTATCAAAACATTCTAAAGATTAAAAATAGAAAGCAAAAAATTACATATTTTTTTGACTCACCATCTTTATCCTACCATCACCTTATTTTAAATATGTGGTTTTTAAGACTCAAATAATTGTTAACATATTCTGGCCACTCACTGGGAAAAGATTTTTTTAGAGTGATTATACATTTCTTAACTCATCAAACTAACTCATTAGGTGCCATGATGTTTTTCTTTCTTCTTCTTTTTTTTTAAAGACTTCATTATTTTAGAGCAGTTCTAGGTTTACAGCACAATTGACAGGAAGGCACAAAGATTTCTTGTTGCCATCTACCCATGATGTTTTTAAGAGTCAATATTCTGATTAGTACATTTTAAGTACAAAAGACTGAAATGACATTAGTACTTCATAGCATATTACATGCATTTTTAGAAACATTAAATTATCTATGAAACTCTTTCTATTAATAGCAAATATATGTACATATATATGTGATTCATTTGTGTGTCTTAGGTAAATGTTAACATACTCTAAGCTTACATATAGTATTTTTAATGGTAGTAAGATATTTTGAATAAATGCATTAGGAGGAAGGAATGCTAAGTGATAGTGATACTGTCATTTTTTCCTAGCTAAAGAAAGTCCAGGCTGGGTATGGTGACTCACGCCTGTAATCCCAGCACTCTGGGAGGCTGAGGCAGGTGGATTATTTGAGGTCAGGAGTTTGAGACCAGCCTGGCCAACATGGTAAAACCCTGTCTCTACTAAAAATACAAAAAATACACAGGGGTCTCATTATGTCACCCAGGCTGGAGTGCAGTGGTGCGATCATAGCTCACTGCAGCTTCGAACTTCTGGGCTCAGTTGATCCTACTGCGTTAGCCTCCCAAGTTGCTGGACTACAGGCACATGCCATCTTCTCTGTCTAGTTTTTGGTTTGCTTTTTTATAGAAACTAGGTCTTGCTTTGTTGTCCAGGCTCACCTGGAACTACTGGCTTCATATGATCCTCAGACCTTAGCCCCTCAAAGTGCTGGAATTACAGGCATGAGCTACCATGCATGGCATGAATAACAATCTTTAAAAGCATCTTTTTCCTATTTAGACTATTTAGACTAATACACACTGTGTGCCATTATTTGGTACTTTGTACAAAGCCAAACCAAATAAGCAACATGTGTAGATGTTGTAAGCAATTTGGTAGTCAAACTAGTTTACATTAAAAAAAAAAAAAAAAAAAAAAAAAAAAGGCCGGGCGCGGTGGCTCAAGCCTGTAATCCCAGCACTTTGGGAGGCGAGACGGGTGGATCACGAGGTCAGGAGATCGAGACCATCCTGGCTAACATGGTGAAACCCCGTCTCTACTAAAAATACAAAAAATTAGCCGGGCGAGGTGGTGGGCGCCTGTAGTCCCAGCTACTCGGGAGGCTGAGGCAGGAGAATGGCGTGAACCCGGGAGGCGGAGCTTATAGTGAGCTGAGATCTGGCTACTGCACTGCAGCCCGGGTGACAGAGCGAGACTCTGTATCAAAAAAAAAAAAAAAAAAAAATCCCTGCTACCTGCATACCAACCTGAGGTTTTCCTTACCTTTGGGCCATTCTCATCTCTATCTTAGAGTTCCTCCTTGGACTCAAGCTCTCCCTATACACCCTCCTATTTGGAAGCATTTGCATCCGGGCACGGTAGCTCATGCCTGTAACCTTAGCACTTTGGGAGGCCGAGGCAGGCAGATTGCCTTAGATCAGGAGTTGGCCAGATCGGGCCTGGCCAACATGGTGAAACCCTGTCTCTACTAAAAATACAAAAGATTAGCCAAGCATGGTGGTGCATGCCTGTAGTCCCAGCTACTTGGGAGGCTGAGACAGGAGAATCGCTTGAACCCAGGAGGTGGAGGTTGCAGTGAGCCGACGTCAGGTCATACTGCACTCTAGCCTGGATGACAGAGAAACCCTGTCTCAAAAAAAAAAAGAAAAAAAAAAAAGAAAGCATTTGCTGTATCATGAAAGGGGCCAGCACGTTGGCAGTCATTCCTCTTCCTGTCTCCCCAAGCAGTGCCCCTCCATGTATGGCAACAAAATATTATTTTGCAAGTATGCCAACACTTTGCTATTCAATCCTCTGGAGTTTCACTGGAACTTAAAGGGTGGCTTTTCTGGCTACCACCTTATTTCAAAAGGACTATTACTCTCCTGTCATTCTTAATTTACACCAATCACAGCCAACAACTTGGAGGTACAAATCTTTGTGTGCTGTTATTTTACTTGGAGTCACTGGGGATTTTTGCTTGTCAGAGAAGTCAGCATTTCCTAGAATGGAGAGGATAGGAAAGGATAAATTATTTTGCATTGCTCTAAAGTGGTTCAGATTTACACAGAAAGAATTCAGCGTTGGCCATATCACCTACAGTTCACAGTTATCAACTCAGACTAAAAATGTGCAGGTGCTTGCCTAGTGTGAAAAAAGGTGCACTTTTTTTGCTAAGGAGCAAGCTGTGCTTGTCACTGTTTCTGAATTTGACTCTGGGCACTCTCTGTTGAAGAAGCCACTCATTGATCAGAGGCAGAACTTGTCTTAGCATGCTTCCCACAGAGAACCATTTGCTCATGTTCTGCCCAAATCACAAGTCACCCTGCTGGGATGTCTGAAGGTGCAGATGGAAAGACAATGCAGGACATGTGAACTCAAGGGAAAGTGAGATAATTCCCAATATATCCATGGTTTTGATTTTGTAGGTCTTCTAAGGCCTGTTAATGGCAGTTTGTAGAAAACTTCAATAGATTACTGACACCAGGTGGTTAGCAACATTTCAAACTTTCCAGCACAGAATTCTTTGATTTTTGTTGTTGTTTTGAGGTTAGCTGATTTATTTATTTTTATTTAGGTAAAAATCACGTAAAGTTCACCATTTTAACCATTTTAAAGAATACAGTTTATAGATTTTTAGTACCTAGGACTTTATTTTGTAGGGGTGGGGGGTTGGCGGATAGGGTCTCACTCTGTCACCTAGCCTGGAGTGCTGTGGCACAATCTCGGCTCGCTGCAACCTCTGCCTCCCAGGTCCAAGCGAGAATTCTTTGAATTTTAAAACACTAAGACCATGAAGCACCTTAGCAATCATTTAGTCTATCCCTATTAATTGTACAGATTATAAACTTGAAGCCAAGGGAGGCCCTTACTTGCCTGAGGTCTATATAGCAGTAGAGCCAGGACTCCTGACCTTCAGTACTGTTTGTTGTCTTTCTACTAGTTCAAGTCCTACAATATGATTACCAGTTATACATTTTGTCTTTCCAGAAGATGATTATTCACTTGGGAAAAATCTATAAGTTTCCAAATATTTCAGTGCCCATCCAGTCTTATCCAAGAGAGAAGTGGGTGAAGTCTCAAGACTGACCATTATGCTTGTAATGGTGGAAATGACTGATCTGTTTGGACAGGTGCCATTACATGTTCAACACAACTAACCAAGTTGTCATTTCTGATTCCATGGTCACTGGTCCACAGTATTTTTATAGTTTGGCCTGTCGTGTAGGCCTGCCTATGAGAAGAAAATATGCTAATGGTGCTGAAGGGACTATTTCAGTCTGTATGATAATTAAATCTTTCATGACATTTTTAATAGGTTGGTATTTAGGTTTTATCTTTTAAAAGGCATCCTAAGGCAAGAATTGTATTTTCTACAGAAATTCTATTGTACCAAAAAGTTTTATATAGTTAAAAGTTCTTCCTTTTAGTAGGGTATGTGAGTCAATCTGAAAGATAGCATTTCACTAATTATAAAAGAGGACTCTCCACAATGTTTCCTTGAAAAGATTATTTCTTTGAAATTGTTTTTCTGTCTTAATTGGATGTTTAAGCCAAAATACAGGTCATGAAAATAATGCTACAAATCTTTTGAAGTTCACAAACTTTATTTCATGCTATTATCTAGATAGCTGAAATATATTTGAGGTACCTTATGCAGATTTATAAACTTACAATTATATAGTTTTACAATCCAGGTAACTAAAGATATGTAACACTATCAAAATAGCATCCAATTATATGCTACTATAATTTCCATTACTCTTTGTGAAGATTCTCTTAAGTTTATAGTTTACTATTTCAGATTACCTTGGTCCAATGTCAAATTTATTGATATAGGGAGAAGAAAGAAAAATGAAGTTAAAATAATCTTCTACATTTTACTGTTGCTTAATCTATATATATAGTGACTGTTGCTATTTCAAATAAGCTTAATGAACTTGCATAGAAGTGCCTGCCTTCCATTAGTTGGGAAATGAGACAATCTTTGAAAATAAACAAGATAAGATTGTGAAACATACACACACTACATCGTTGACATTTCAGAAGGGAGTGCTGAACTGGGAAATGCGGGTTGTAGTGTATGCCATTTATGAGAAAATACTTACTTTTTTTTTTTTTTTTTTTTTTTTTTTTAGTTTCAGTTCTTAGCTCAGACTGTCATAACAAAATACCATAAAATAGGTGGCTTAAACAACAGAAATTTATTTTCTCAAAGTTCTGGAAGCTGGAAGTCTGACATCAGGCTGCCACGAGCATGGCCAGGGAGGGGCTGGTGAGGACCCAGTTCCTGGCTTATAGACAGCCACCTTCTCGTTGTATGCTCCCACAGCCTTCCCTTGGTGCTTAGAAAGGAAAGAGATCACTCTCTCTTCCTCTTCTTATATGGCTGTGAAACCTATCAGATTATGACCCCTCCATTATGGCATTTGACACTTAATTACCTCCCCAAAGCCCTATCTCCAAATATAGTCATATTTGAGGGTTAGAGTTTCAACCTGTGAATGGACAGGGAGGGTAAAATGGTCCTCAGCAAGTTCTATGCTATGTAAGATGCCAGCTTCAGCTGTTATATTCTATAGTTTTAAAACTGATTAAACAATAACATCAGTTTTGACCTCCCAGTACATTTTTCCCAAGTATCTTTTGCCATATTTTCCCTGGAAGAATCATTTATAATTCTCATTGTATTAAACTGCTCCTCAGGGCACAGATGCCAATCTCTAGCATTTAATAAGGTTTATATAACTTTCAACAGCCTTGTAGCACTCTGTTTGGTGGGCTTAAAATTTGATTCTAAAAAATATATTACAACTGTATCTCTAACAGTCTTTGTTTTCTTCTTCTTCTTGTTGTTTTTTCTTTTTTTCTGAGACAGAGTCTTGCTCTGTCACCCAGGCTGGAGTGCAATGGCGTGATCTTGGCTCACTGCAACCTCTTCCTCCCAGGTTCAAGAGATTTTCCTGTCTCAGCCTCCTGAGTAGCTGGCATTGTGGGCTCATGCTACCATGCCTGGCTAACTTTTGTATTTTTAGTAGAGACAAGGTTTCATCATATTGGCCAGGTTGGTCCCGAACTCCTGACCTCAGGTGATCCACCTACCTCGGCCCCTCAAAGTGCTGGAATTACAGGCATGAGCCACCGTGCCTGGCCTGTCATTTGTTTTTTAATCTCCAAATATTAGCCATAATTCTGCAGGTGTGGTCCCGCAACTGACTTGCACCCCAATAATATATTTATCAATTTGAGTATTTTATGCATGTGGACATAAGAAATCACTAATAGACATTACAGAGATGAACATAGACTGAATATGTTTACAACAATTTTGACTTTATGGACGTCTCTACACTTTACCATGAGACACAGCTTATAATTTTACTATTCATTTAAAACATTTACTAATGATTTAAGATGTAGGTGCCCGGCAATGAGCTAGCTGCTGGGTACACTGTAGGAAAAAATGTACTTTTGCTATTAGGAGTTCACTGTTTCAGGCAAAACAGTCCAAAATGCATGAAGTAGTGTATCAAGAGCTGTGAGAAGAATCTCCATAGCTAAGAGTCAAAGGACCAGGAAGAAAGCTAACACAGACTATGAGGCTTTGCACTGAACGGCACTTCTAAGGGTCTCTTTCAAAAGCATTTTATTCCTCCCATGAAACGTAAAGACCACAAGGGATTATAACATATGCTTAAAAGCATTGGAAGAAAAACTATATACATGAGTTATATTTGTGAGCTTGTGATCCCATTAACAACCCCTTTCTAAAAGAATATTAAGTTTCAATTGCTGCTTTTATTTCATATGCAAAAAAAAGTTTGAAGAAAATTTCAAAGATAAATGTAAATGATGACATATTTGAGGTCTTGAGGTGAGTATTTCTCATCAGTGCTCCTTTTCTGGTCATGTAGGAAGTTCATTTCTTCAAATCTGTTATTTAATGACAATGAAGTTTTTATCTTCTACTCTATCCTGTAATGGACAATTAAAGAGAGAATTTTAGATTCAGATCTGAAGTTAATCCATTCACTTCTCTCCATGTCCTCTTCCCTCCCCAATCCCCCTCAGAGTTCAGATTAATTCACCTCCTCAGGGACACTTTCTCTAAGCCCTCAGGCTAAGTCAAGGCCCCTCAGATGTAGGATTGCCAGAAAAAAATACACGGCATTCAGTTCAACTAAACTATTTGTTTGTTTGTTTGTGTGAAACGGAATCTCCCTCTGTTGCCCAGGCTGGAGTGCAGTGGCACGATCTCGGCTCGCTGCAACCTCCTCTTCCCAGGATCAAGCGATTGTAATGCCTCAGCCTCTTGAGTGGCTGAGATTAAAGGCATGCACCATCACACCCGTCTAATTTTTGTATTTTTAGTAGAGACGGGTTTCACCATGTTGACCAGGCAAGTCTTGAACTCCTGGCCTCAATTTATCTGCCTGTGATGGCCTCCTAAAGTGCTGGGATTACAGGTGTGAGCCATTGTGCCTGACGTGGTTCAACTGAACTTTGGATAAGCAACAAATAATTTTATGCAATAAGTATATTTTATATGTTGCATAGAACATATACTATACTCAATTTTTTTATTGTCTATCTAAAATTCAAATTTCACTGTGCATTCTGTATTTTATTTGCTAAATCTGGCAACCCTACCTAAGTATACAGTTTCACAGACACCTATGCTTTCCTTCATTGTAGCCAGCAGATTTTGTAGTTTAATATTGTTAAGGTCCTTGGACTCCATATGTTTCCAAAAGGCCAAAACTACATATAAACCTTTTTTTTTTTTTTTTTTTTTTTTTGCTCATCATTATATTCTTAGTACCTAATTTAGTGCCTGGCCTACATAAGTATTTGTTGCATAAACTAATAAATATCTGAATGGATGATAAACAAATACTTGGATAATAAACAAATAGTCAGTGTATATACATTTTATCTTTTACATGCATCCTGGTGACTATTTTTCAACTCTAGTATAAAGTCTTTTTATTGCTCTTTAAACTTTTCCTTACCATTGCCAGTGTCTGTTTTATTCTGCATTAACTCCCACACAGTTTGGAATGCTCACTGTTTCCTCAGCTAATGTTGCATTTTCCATATAATTTGCCCCTTTCCGTCAGTGTTTATGTCCATCTCATGTAAGCTACTTCCTTCTTAAATGCAGCTGCATAATATAACCTCATTATGCCTTTTAATACTTGTGTCACTTCTCTTCTATGCTGGATCATTATTTGTTGGTTTTCTCATTCTTTACATCCGTGTTTTGAAAACTTGCATGGGTCCTAAAATTGCTGAAGTTTGAAAACCTGTGCAAGACTATCTGCCTTATGAGGCAGAAGTTTATCTTTTGTCTCCTCTGATCTCCAAATATTAGAGATAGCAGCTATTCCACACATTGTGCTGAATTGAATTTTCAATGGTAAAACTTACATAGAATTTTAGGGATGGAGAGGGTCATGCAGGAAGGCCATTTCTTCAAATCTGTTACTTAACGACAAGGAAAGTATAAGAACAAAAGCTCTTGGCTTTTAGTCTAGTGAGTGGGTCTTCTACCAACCATATGTATCAAATGTCGTCTTTGTTTCTACTTTTAAATAGATGCAGATGAACATTTAACCATACCAGCCCTGTTTTGGTTGTTACTGTTTGTTTTGTTTCATTTATTTTGCTATTTAATTCTGTGAAGGAGGGATTCGAAATGGAAGAATATTGTTCCTTTAAAAGCTAAAAGTCTGTTCGAAAACTATATATGTTGTAGAGTGAGAGTAACAGACAATGAAGATTATTCTCATAGGCAGAAAACAGTACCCTTAAAATATGTATTCATATATGTATATATATATATGTAATATTGAGTAGTTCCTACACAATTGTAGCTGCAACTGTTCTAAGCATAGCCTAAGAACTTTTTGCAGTGTTGATTTTACTCTCTGTAGCATGCTCATTATGTATTGCTGTAAAACACTAATGTTAAGATGTCTCATAAACTAGCTAAATTAGGACCATGTGTCTGTTACTTAAGTAAAATAAACTAGTGCTACTGAGTCTAGTAGTCACTAGGTACTTGGCAGTATACAATTCTTAATCTTGGTGTCTAATTATATTACAAATGATAGATAGTTGTGTTATTTTAGTAAGCTTTTGGAAAAATGGCACCTTTTTAAAGTTAATCTAATCAACTTTATGGAAGAAAATATTTAGGAAGCAATCATATAATGATTAAAATCCACGTATCATCAAATTTTGATCTTTAGACTACCTGTTTTGAAAAGATGAGAATTTCTAGATACCAATTCGTTTGGATTATAAGATGTCAATAACTGTTTAATTGCTTTTTTTGAACCTAAGCATACATTTTGTAGATGGTCTATTTATATTTATCTGACAAAATCAGGTATAGCAGCACTGTCCCCAAAAATGTTAAAAATGAAGACACTCTATCTGTTCAAATCAGGAGCAACTAACATGATTTGTTTAATTATATTGAATTTCTCGCAATACAATTAGTTTTCCTCAAAATGACTGGCCTCATCATTAAATTGATAAGCATTTGGTCAAAGAGAGTAGAAGTTACCTATGCCTGGATTTCATTTAGAGAGCCCCATGCCCTGTTCATAGTAAGCCTTTAATAAATGTTTGCTGATAGCTTTAACATTTTGAAACTGCCTATTCTGACTACACATAGTAAACAAGTATATTTTTCAGAATGTACTGACATAGGTTGACTCTGCTTCAATTTATATGTTCTTAAAATATGAACTGTAAACTGTGAAATCACTTTTCTTAATGTAATTTTTTTTTAACCCTCTGAGTTGCTACCAAAACTTGGTAGCATAATAAGGTCTCTTTCTCATGAACTTATGAACATTCTTTTTTGTTTTTAATACCTGAATTTTGCTCTTCTGTCTTTGATTGTTTTGTTGTTGTTGGTTGTTTGTTTGTTTTCAGGATTCTCATGAGTCTCTAGGATCATTGTAACATGGACTCTTGAACCCTGGATGGGAAGTGCTTTTTGACCTCAAGGAGTCATTAGCTCCTTTCATCTTCTGGGCTATCATCTCTGTGGCTGCTGACTTTTCTCTGGATTTAGCCATTCCTCTAGTCCCTGGCTCTTCTCTTTGTTTGATAATGATTCTTAAGGTCCCTAATGAAAGTCTTACTCAGGCAGACTCTTTTCTGACCCAACTTAGTCCCTGTTATTGATTTGGATTTAGTCCTTCAAATCTCAAGCAAACCTCAGGTTTCCATCTTGATCTATCCTGGGACTTCACTTTTGCGCCTATTGATAATTCTCTGGCAATACAACTCCTCTGTCATTCAGTGGTAAGGAGTCAATTAACTTCTGCTGGTGACCCATCATATGCTAACTGTTCTTTCATTTACTTGCCTCTTTATTCACTTACCCAAATGGGTGGCTTAATCTTATTTCACTCAGGATGGTACTGAATTTGACAGAGGTTGAGTTAGCAAGGAATAAGGCTAGCTTGAAGCAAGCTCATAGTTGGAACCTAGGTGTTTCTGCTTTCAGAGCAAAATGGGGCTTCCTACATTGTGGAACATTTTGTTTATTTGTTTGTTTCCATAGTCTATGGCCAGCTGAGCTATTGGGCCTCCACCCAGACTCACAGAATATACTTGCTGTCTTGCAGAAGGTGCCCATTAGTGAAGTAGTCACCATTGCTGCCTTCTGCCACTTAAAGGAAATTGCATCCCCCTTCAAAATAACTTTTAGGTTAGAGCTGCATGAGTTTCAGATAAGCTATTTAAATACTGCAAGCATAAGTCTTAAATAGGGGGTAGTTTAGGTCATCTACCCAGAAATTTTGTTTCTTCGTGAGATGTGTTGCCACTAGAAAAGCAGTGTTGGATTGGATGAGAATGGATTAGCTCCCCACAGGCACTGTCAACTGAGGCAATTCAACTTGGAATGTTAACCTACTCAATTATGCTTTGGAATAACATAAGAACTCTATTACAAAAAAAAAATAGATAAACATACGTATTAGCTACTGATACTATTTTCTCTCATTTTTTTAAGTGTGGAATAAGAGCCAATTTAATACTTATTTATTGAGTTAACCAATTCTGAACTTCTTAATTGCTTTAGATCATTCTGACTCTGAAATTTCCAGCCAATTAGAGGTCAGAAGTTGCTCAACTGTTAAGCTGTGCACTGGATACTTAAGGAGAAAGTGTCCCTATCTGACATGCTGTCAGGGGCAGATCAATGCTGATCAATATTGGCCATCTAGAGTACTGATGGCTCACTGACTCTGACTGCCTTGTATATTCTTTAATTCATAACAATGCAGAGATGGGGAGATCACTTGGAGCTGGAATGGGTTTGGGAGCTAGGCTTTCTCACTATCTCACCTAGTAAACAATTCACTTAGCAATGTAAGTCATCAGAAGCTAGAGATCTGCTGCTAACAGCAACAGCAACAGCAACAGCAGCAGCAACAACAAACAAACCCAAGAATAGCCCAGCAAGTATCTTGCCTTATAACTTAAGCATTTTTTACACAGCTGATTAGATTTATACTTACTTTTTGGTAGAATTGTAAACCAACCTTTTCAAATTTAACTTTACCTTTGTGGTTAAATGGAATCTAATCAAGCTTCTAAGATACTATTCAATTATTTATTTAACCAGCGTTCTCTATTACAGACTGATGGATCCTGAAATAATAGATGCATCATGCATTGGGATTTTCACATGTTAACTTTCTTGTGTACAGAATCTTAAAATCAAAATGGTACTTATAAATCTGACATTCTACTTGGTTTAGGAATTTTCCTTATCATATTCCAAACAAGGGGCTAACCATCTCCATAAATATATTCAATAATGAAACTCTTCTTACATAAGAAGCCAACTCATTTCTTCTTTTAACAGCTCCCTGATTATTAGAAAGTTCTTCCTTTCTTTTGCATTTATCATTATTTAAAGCAAGTTCAATCATCCTGGATCACACTTTTGAGACAGACAATAAATTAAAAATGATAGGAGAAACATGGAAAATATTTTAATTTAGTATGTTCAAAGTGTTAGATAACATTGGGGGTAGACAAGGAAAGTAGAAAGTATAAAATAGGGTCTCTATTCTCAGGAACATTAGGATTCAATTAAAGATATAATAATTGTAAAAAGTCAGTAGAGGCTGGGAGCAGTGGCTCAGACCTGTAATCCCTCCAAGTGCTTTGGAATGCTGAGGCAAGAGGGTCACTTAAGGCCAGGGGTTTGAAACCAGCCTGTGAAATATAGTGAGACCCCATCTCTACAAAAAATTAAAAAGCTACCCAGGTGTGGTATTGTGTGCCTGTTGTCCCAGCTACTCGGGAGGCTGAGGTGGGAGGATTGCTTGAGTCTGGGAGGTTGAGACCATGGTGAGACAAAGTTGTGCCACTGCCAACATGGGCAAACAGAATGAGACTCTCTCAAAAAAAAGAAAAGAAAAAAGTCAGTAGAGCCTACAATTAAAAATAAAATGTAGGCCGGACGTTGTGACTCATGCCTGTAATCCCAGAACTTTGGGAGGCCAAGGTGGGCAGATAATGAGGTCAGGAGATCGAGACCATCCTGGCTAGCATGATGAAACCCTGTCTCTACTAAAAATACAAACAAATTAGCCGGGCATAGTGGCAGGCACCTGTAGTTTCAGCTACTTGGAAGGATGAGGCAGGAGGATGGCATGAACCAGGGAGGCAGAGCTTGCAGTGAGCTGAGATTGCGCCACTGCAGTCCAGTCTGGGTGACAGTGCGAGACTCGGTCTCAAAAATAAATAAGTAAATAAATACATAAATAAAAATATAAAAGTAATTATGTAGACATTGTATGCTACAGGGCTTATGGAGTAATCAGTAACACATTGTTATATGTGATGAAGCTTGTTTTGGTCCTTGAAGGACAGAAATGATTTTGGCAGGTTGATAGGGAGGCTTATATTTGCAAGAAACTGAGAAAAATGATGTGGCTGGATTCAGTGACTTACTTCATTTTATTTTATTTTATTTTTCATAATTTTGCATTTTCTCACTTTCATTTTATTTTTATTTTTTTTGAGCCAGGGTCTCACTCTGTCCGAAGGCTGGAGTGTAGTGGCATAGTCTCAGCTCACCACGACCTCCACCTCCTGGGTTCAAGTGATTCTCCTGCCTCAACTTCCTGAGTAGCTGGGATTATAGGGACCTGCCACCATGCCCAGCTAATTTTTTTGTATTTTTAGTAGAGACAGGGTTTCACCATGTTGTCCAGGCTGATCTCAAACTCCTGATCTCAAGTGATCAGCCTGCCTTGGCCTCCCAAAGTGCTGGGGTTACAGGTGTGAGCCACTGCTCCCAGCCCCTCAGTGACCTATTTTAAAGAGAAGTAAGAAATAATGAGTATAGATAAGACTGGAACAAATTACAGATAAAAGGCTTTGAAAGTGTTTTGCTCTAGGATCATTGAGGAAATATGTAATGCTTTCAACACTAAAGGAAGTCACTACTTTTCAATTTTGTTTAAAATAGCGTAGAGTTGAGTTGTCCAGTATGGTAGTGGGTAGCCACAAGTGACTACTGAGCACTTGAAATGTGACTAGTCTGAATTGAGATGTGTTATAAGTGTAAAATGCCTACTGGATTTCAAAAACTTAATTAGAAAAAAGTAAAATTACTTTTAATGCTTGTTATGGTGACTATTTTTAAAATGGTATGTTTTGGATATATTGTGTTAAATAAAATATTATGATTAATTTCACCTGTTTCTCCTTTTTATATGGGTAATAGAAAACTTAAAATTAAAGCTTTGGCTTACATTGTTTTTCTGTTGGGTAGCACTACTATAAAAAGTGGCAATCTGTTATTTTTAGTTGTATGCTACCTGAGTCTTATCATTTGCAGCCTAGGAGATAACCGGAGAAACTCAGATGGTAATTTTGATCTGGCATTTGTTCCTTTATATGTAAGTTTTGTAGATACTACTGTTTACTCTGCAACTGTCTATAAATTCAAAGTAAAGTAGTGTGCTAAGAAAATTACACAATTTATCACATTGAAGTTTTCAGAAGCCTAGGATGTAGGAAACAGTCTGTAAAACAAACATTTAAACTATGTGCTTATGTGATATTATTGTTTAATTGTCCGTGTATGTGCAGTCTATTACTGCAGTTATTTCTCAACGGACTGTTCCAGTCGTGGGTGGAGAGTAAAATTGACAGTTCTTCCAACTTGATGTGTAAATCTTTAAAAACAATATACATAAAAAATACCAGTTCATTACAGAAAATAAGAATAGACAAATGTTTTATATAAACAAACACTTAATGTTATTATAAATGGAATAACCAACATTAATCATTTGTTACTGGTCAGTGGGTTCTTGGTCCTCAGAAAATAGAAATTGACCAACAGTCTAAGATGGGATTGAGCAAGGC
This sequence comes from Rhinopithecus roxellana, assembly GCF_007565055.1. Classification (NCBI taxonomy): domain Eukaryota; kingdom Metazoa; phylum Chordata; class Mammalia; order Primates; family Cercopithecidae; genus Rhinopithecus; species Rhinopithecus roxellana. The sequence goes on along the minus strand of NC_044559.1, from coordinate 60,508,113 downwards.
AGTTTATTAGGGCTTTCAGCTTGAGCAGAAGTGGAGAGGACAACAGGAAGAAAACCTGCAGCTGGCTGCCTGGAAGCAAACTAGTCTAGGTTTTTATTCTTCTCTGGACCTCCTCCAGGTAACATCATCACATATTTGGAGTAGTCCATTGGTTGTACCATGCCTTATTAACATGTTAAATCTCCACCCAGGCCTGTGATTTTTTTTTTTTTTTTTTTTTTTTCATTTATTATACTTTAAGGTCTGGGATACATGTCCAGAATGTGCAGGTTTGTTACATAGGCATACATGTGCCATGATGGTTTGCTGCACCCATCAACCTGTTATCTAGGTTTTAAGCCCCACATGCATTAGGTATTTTTGCTAATGTTCTCCCTCCTCTTCTCCCCACCCCCTGACAGGGCCCAGTGTGTAATATTCCCCTCCCTGTGTCCATGTGTTCTCATTGTTCAACTCCCACTTATGAGTGAGAACATGCGGTGTTTGGTTTTCTGTTCCTGCGTTAGTTTGCTGAGAATGGTTTCCAGCTTCATCCATATCCCTGCAAAGGACATGAACTCGTCCTTTTTTATGACTGCATAGTATTCCATGAGTTATATGTGCAATATTTTCTTTATCCAGTCTATCATTGATGAGCATTTGAGTTGGTTCCAAGTCTGTTATTGTGAATAGTACTGCAGTAAACATATGTGTGCATGTATCTTTTAGTAGAATGATTTATAATCCTTTGGGTATATACCTAGTGATAGGATTGCTGGGTCAAATTGTATTTTTGGTTCTAGGTCTTTGAGGATCTTTTCTTTTGTTTTTTTGAGATGGAGTCTTGCTCTGTCCCCCAGGCTAGAGTGCAACGGTGCGATCTCAGCTTACTACAACCTCCACCTCCCAGGTTCAAGTGATTTTCCTGCCTCAGCCTCCCAAGTAGCTGGGACTGCAGGCATGCATCGCCACACCTGGCTAATTTTTGCATTTTTAGTAGAGCTGGGGTTTCACCGTGTTGGTCAGGTTGGTCTCAAACTCCGGACCTCAGGTGATCCACCCTCCACCTGCCTCAGCCTCCCATAGTGCTGGGATTACAGGCGTGAGTCACCCCACCTGACCTGATTTCTACAATTAAAATGAAACAAATATTAAGACAAGGTAAGGTTCTACACACAAATGCATTTGAGGGGAGTCTTTCAAAAAAAGTTCCTGTGCTGATAACCAGGATGTTTGTGGTTAGAGTGTTCTTTTTTTTTAAGTTTGATTGGTTGATTTTATGAGAGGAAGCATCAGTGGCTGCAAGGTTATAGAGCTGGGAGCAGCCATAGTCAGCACAATGTGTAAAGAAGTGGGAAGGGATCCCTTGTCCTGTGTTCTCTGCCTCAGTTTTGGTGTGGGTATGTGTTTGTGTGTGTGTATAATAAATGTGGGGTCAAGCAGTTTTATAATTAGCTTTTGTCACTGAATATATTGTAAACATCTTTCTGGTCCCATAAAGGTACTTTTAAAACAATGGTTTTCAGAGTTCTAGTTTTATTATCCTTGGTACACTTATTTCAAACAACAGCTTTACTCAGAAGCTCAATATATAAAATCGATAAAGCAAAACTAGTCTGGCAGAAGCAAAGTTGGAGTCCTGGAACTCTATCTGCCTGGCCAACTCATTATATCTTACTTCATGGTCACCTAAGGCACTGCAGACCACAGTCTAAAAATGACTAATCTACCACTGTTTTTTTGATGTAACTGTGTTTTATTCGATGCATTAATTTTTGTCTAACATGATATAAATATTTCTCAATTCATAGTTTCCCTTCCAGTTTTGGTAGTTATTATTGTCTTGGTGCTTTAAAATGTTTACCTTTTATGTAATCTTGTTTTGCTCCGGCTATCACTGACTGTCAGTAAGCATGATGAATAACCCGGAGAAGTGAAGTTTCAAGATTAGTCCTCTGTTTTAGAAAAGGGACTATCACTCCATTCATATGCAAATAAATAGCTATTTAAAGAGAGAATAGCTTCCAGTCGTTAGTAGTTTTGCTTCCCTGTGACCACTTATTCATTTAGTAAGTCTATTGCTGGACTTCTTTTTTTTTTTTTTGAGACCAAGTCTCGCCCTGTTACCCAGGCTGGAGTGCAGTGGTACTATCTCCACTCACTGCAACCTCCGCCTCCCAGGTTCAAGCGATTCTCCTGCCTCAGCCTCCCAAGTAGCTAGGATTACAGGCGCATGTCATCATGCCCAGCTAATTTTTATATTTTTGGTAGAGAGGGGGTTTCAGCATGTTGGCCAGGCTGATCTCAAACTTCTGTTGTTGTTGAGACCCAGTCTCAACAAAAAGATCAACAGGAACCCATTATTTCACCAATTATCTCTTTGTTAAAGTATTTGCTTCACACTGCAGTGATAATGATGACTTGCTCCTTTTCTTGAACATTTGTGTCTCTAATTAGATTGTTTCTTAACTTTTAAAATAACCTTACTGCTGGAACTTCAGCTTTCAATCAGCTTTGCTTAGATGTCAATATAGGCTGTGCCTTCCTTTTTGTTTTGGTGGAAATTATTGTTATGCTTATTGTTGTTAATGAATGAAAGTATCCAACTGAGTATTCTATGTATTTCAAAGTATCTAACTGTGTAAATGGGATTCCACATGGCGTCCTGCTGTCCAATCTACTTGAATGAGCTTTGTAGAAAATGTATTTTGGTAGAAAACATCTGTGAACCCAAGGGCACAACTGATGATGTGAAAAATGCATATCCAGACAAAGTGAAGAAATGACATTTTTATGCTTTCAAAAGGAAGTAGTGTTTATTTATTTTTCAGGTCGTGTTAAGCTGTTGAAAGTAGAATGAATATTATTACTTTTTCAAAAAGTGTTTTAATTTTTCTTTCATTGGAATTTATTTTTTTTTCTTACTATGTATATCCCTAAACATTAAAGAAAAATTTCTCAGGCATAGGAACTATTTTCTCTTGTAGAGCTAATTATACCATTTAAATAATTGTTTAAGATAAAGATATGTGGCTTCTCTCTTTCTAAGACACAAATTGAACATAATGTTTACATAGAATTCAAATAGTATTAAACTTTGATTATTGTGGATTGTGTTTTTAGAAAAGATTTTTACATGGTAAAGAAGCAAGAGAATTTTCACTGAGTTAATAGTTTTATAGAAGTAGATATAAGAACATGATATTGACCCTCAGGGATTCAAATCCATGGTCCATGTGGTAAGTGAATATATTACAAAGGATGATAAATAAGGAGGCATAACTAATGTGAATCTCCTAGCTTCTCATAATACCTTACAAGATTAAGAGTCACCTACAAGGTCTGAGATTACTATAGAGATCTGTGCATTTCTGCTAGGCATTAGGCTTCTCATATTTAGATAACACATATAAGGGAAGTATTATTACTCAGATGTAGGTGTTTGGGCCCAATGATGAAGCTCTTATTGATTGTGTACCTGATACCTGAGACACAGGTGTATTATAAAACATTCAACTATTAGTTGATTTCTTTCAAAGGTATTGGATATAACTCAATAGTATATTCAGTCGACCTTAAATTCTACATCTAAAATATGATGGATAAAATGCAAAATGCCCTCATATAGCCATGAATGCTTACTATTAAACTTAGCTGTTATAGCAATGATAACAATGATTTTCTTTTACCTGGGGGTGTTTCAAAACATTTCCATTGTCCAATTCCTTATCTGTGTCAGCCTCTTCCTAGTCCTCTCAACAGAAGAAAACTGTGACTTGCTTCCTTAAAACTGCTACTTAGTTATAAACAATCCTTGCTCTCTTTTAGTCTCCCCCTCAAAGACCATATTTAATATCTGCCAGCAAAGGCTATTTTTCTGAGCTCTTAATTCTTTCTTTTCACCAATGTGATGGCTAGAAGGATCTATATCTAGATCTATATCTAGGACTATATCTAGAACTATCTATATCTAGAACTACCTAGAAGGATCTATATCTAGAACTAATAGTTCTATATCTAGAACTATTCTAGTGGTTCATGCTAAGGTACCTGTGTATTTCCATTGTATTTTAAGAAGTCAGTGCCGTGGAATAGAAAGAATGGGAGGAGATAAGTTTAAAAGTCTGGTTTTCTAGTCCCAACTCTGTCAATGACTAGTTATTTTACGTTAGTTAAATTACTTGTAATAATAATTAGGTTAATCGTTTCAGAGGTATGCCATCTCGAATCCATCTTTAGGAAGAAGGTTATAATCTTTATGATAATATGATTGTAAATCAATCAAAATTGACCTTTTGCATGGTTCTTGGAGAAAAATTAGGTCAATAGAATCTTCTGTATCGTCTTACCATGTACTTGTAAGGATGTTACATTATATGTGTGTTTTTAAATTTTTTAAAAGTTTTTTTTATTTTAGAGACAGGATTTCACTTTGTCAACAAGGCTACAGTGCAGTGACACAATAGCTCACTACAGCCTCCAAATCCTGGCCTGAAGTCATCCTCCCACCTCAGCCAGCTGGGACCACAGGTGTGTGCCACCATACACACCTGTGTAATTTAAAAATTACATAGCTAATTAAAAAAATTTTTTATAGTGGTCTTGCTATATTGTTCAAGCTGCTCTTGAACTCCTGGTCTCAAGCAATCCGCTCGCCTGGGCCTTCCAAAGTGCTGGGATTACAGTCATGAGTCACCACACCCAGCCACATTATATATTTTAAAACGATGTAAAGTTTGGAAAACACTGATCAAATGAAAAAAAAAAAAAAAAAAGTAAGCATTCTCAGTCCTTTTAATTGCTGACCTGTTAATAAAGTATCATCTGGATAATGCTACCTGTCTTAGTCTTTGATCTGTTGCTTATAGCTGAATACCTGAAAATGGGTAATTTAGAAAAATAAAAAAGGAATTTATTTCTTACAGTTGTGGAGATGGAGAAGTGTACAAAGTCAAGGGGCTGCATTTAATGAGGGCCTTCTTGGTGGTGGGAAGTCTCTGCAGAATCTCAAGGTAGTGCAGGGCATCACATGAGGAGGCTGAGCAGACTAGCTCATCTCTCTCCTTTTTCTTATAAAGCCACCAGTGCTACTCCTACGATAATCTATTAATCTACTAACCCATTCATCTATTAATCTATAAATAATGAATTCATTCATGAAGTCAGAGCCCTGACGACCCAATATCTCAAAGGCTCCATCTCTCAATGCTGCCACACTGGGAATTAAGTTTCAACATGTGTTTCAGAGAGGAACAAACATTCCAACCACTGCATTATTGTTCTTACTTTTTCCTTCAGGATTACAGGCTTTTCCCTCAGAACACAAACAGGAAAAGCCCACTCCTATATCACATAAAACATTCTAAAACACATTTAAACTAAAACTCTTAATTCTTTGTCATGGATCTATTTTTACTGAGTTAGGCAAACTTTGGAGCAACTGCTCATAGTATTAGTGTAGGGAGTCTCTGAATGCTGGAAGGTTTAAAAGTACAAGGTGAGATCCTCATGCCCTGACTTTTCTTCACATCAAAAAAATGGCTTATGTTTTGGGGAGAAGAATAGATCTGAGATTATAATCAAGTTGCTGATGCTTTGTTTCTTTGAATTTCAAGGTCAATCTTGCTCTGTGAATGTTTTCTCTCTAAAGAAAGAAAACTGTCAACCTGGTGCAGGTTGAGGCGGAACTATGCAAAGGATGTAGTATGACTTCTAATTAGGCAGTTCCTTGGATCTAAATTTCCCTGGTGACACTAATGTGACCATATGTGCTTTCCATAATATTGAAATAGTGTGCCCCTTATTTCATGTTTTTAGTGCCCGTCTATTTCCTAAAGTGAGAATTAATATAATAAGTCCATTTATGCTTACTATTGTCTGAATGTTTGGTCTCCCCCCAAAATTAGGTGTTGAACCCCTAACTCCCAAGTTGATGATATTAGGAAGTAGAGTTTTGGGGAGGTTATTAAGTCCCACAGGAGCAGCCTTCAAGAATGGGATTAGTGCCCTTATCAAATAGGCAGAGAGCTTATTAGCCCCTTTCATCCTGTGTGGACACAGCAAGAAGGCATGTTCCATGAACCAGAAAGCAGACACTTACCAGACACCAAATTGTCCAACACCTTGATCATGGACGTCTCAGCTTCCTAAACTGTGAGAAATAAATTTCTGTTGTTTATAAGCTGCCCAACTTATGGTATTTGGTTACAGCAGCTCACATGGACTAAGACAGTGCTAGTATGTGTTAGGAAGGAAGGTGGATAGCACAGCTGGATTCTTGAATTCCTTTTAGGTACCCCAGATTTTTAAACCTAACCTTTTAGAGGGCTTACCTTAATCCGTTGAATGACTCGCTAGGGGAAAATGAATGCTGAGGGAATTTCAGGAAGCATGATAGACAGTGCAGGAGGTCGTGAAATCTGGCCTCACTAGAGCAATTTTCACTTATTTTACACTTCTCTCCTATACAAAACTCCCTCAATTCAGGGAATCTGAGAACTTTGTTCCAATGCTTTTGTACATCTATTTGTTAGACAGGTACCTGTCCTTAAGCTGTCTGTCTTCCTTTTCATTTTTCTAATAATCAAATCCTCTATGATTCAGTCTTAGTTTACCTCTCCAAATTAACCTCTCATTGCTGCTTACTGCAGTCTCTCTGCATTAACTTAATTATTCTGCCTGTCCTGTCCAGAGTTGAATTCCTAGTGCTTGGCACTGAGCCTGGCACACAGGAAGTATATATTTAATTAATAAATTAATATATTACATTTCCATACCTCTGAGTCTTGGCCCATACCATTAACCTCACCTGGAATGTACTTTCCTTCCTGTCTACCTGTTTCCAATCTACTTCCATAGCTAACTGAAGTAACACTTTGGTGAAGCTCTCTTTGCACTCAAAGGCTGCCTGTCTGTATCATTCAAGTCTGTTTTGCCCCTAAGCATGCTGTTGCCTTACATGATTTTCTTTTTTTTTTCCTTTTTTTTTTTTTTAACTTTATTAGTCAGCTTAGGTGGCCATAACAAAATATCACAGACAGGGTGGCTTGAAAAACAGGAATTCATTTTTCACAATTCTGGAGGCTGGGAAGTCCAAGATCAATGTGCCACCCAGTTTGGCTCCCCAGTGAGTGCACTTTTCCTGACTTGCAGGTAGTCACTTGCTTGCTGTGCCCTCATGTTACAGTCACACCAATGCACCACAATGTAGCAGTCTCTTGTTGCCCAAGATATCATTCAAAGTTCTTTGTCTCATGACCAAAAACATTAAGGAGCTCAGACACCAAGGGTGAGGTTAGATCAAAAGTTTAGTAAGTGAAAAAAGAAAGCTTTCCACTGCAGAGAGGAGGCCCAAAAGAGGGTTGTTGTTTCACAGTAGAATACAGAGGCTTTTATAAAAAAGTAGTGGGGGCTGGACATCTCATTTGCATAAGGCACACATTTCTGGTATCACCACCCTGTCCTCCTAGTGTGCATGCAGGCCCTTAGTGTGAGTTACTCCATATAGCTTTGTTCCCCTTACTGTGCATGTTTCAGGGGACAACATTTTCCATTGCAGGCATGTCTGGGCAAGTCTCCTGTGTAGCCTTTCTTGTATATGTGGTTGTTGGCATATCTTAGGCAAGACCCCCCCCGCCCCATGCCCCACACCATGCAAGTTTCCCTATGTGTGCCTGCAGTTTGATTTTTCAGGCTGTTTTTTATTTGAAAGAATTTTACTGAGGACCCACCCTAACCACCTGCCTGACAGGTTTCTTCCTCCTCTTCTACTCATATGGGGAAGAGAGAGAATGGAGGCAAACTCTCTGGTGTCTCTTCCTATAAGAACACTGATCCTATCATGAGGGCTTCACCTTCACAACCTCATCCAAACTCACATACCTAGCAGAGATCCCATTTCCAAATACTATCACATTGAGGGTTGGGCTTTAGCATGTAAAATTGGGGTGGGGGGGGAGGAGTTGAGTGTGGAAAAGATTCAGTTCATAGCACGTACTTTTTTACTTTGTTCACTCTGTAATTTCCAAACACTTTGAGGACTGACACCCTTCTCTGCCTGCTCTGCCAGAAGCCTACTACATAACAGAAGCCAACTCTACAATAGAAGCCACTTAATTTTAAGTAGTTACTGATTATTGTTTTTTTCTCATGTTAAACTGTTGCACCAACTGTACTGAAGTTTTATATTTGTCTGAAAGTCCTTTTTACTGGGAGTAAATTATCCATAGGCTTCCTTTAAATGGTTCTCACTAACTGCAATGTAATCAAAATCCTACAGGAAATTTTCAAATTACACAGAAGCCCCCTTTTCTGCTTCCCCATACCACAAGATCCTCATATGCCAAGATTAGAATATAGGCGGAGATTGGCGTAAATGCACATATATTTACTGAAATCCATTTCTTCCACTCTCTACCATGGAGAGCTATTTGAACTGAATTCCCAGAAAGATTAAATAGTATGTAGAATGTACTCTCTTTCTCTCTCTCTCTATATATATATACACACACACACATATATGGATACATATGTATCCATATATGTGTGTGTGTGTGTATATATAAATGGTGGAAAAGTGACTTGCAGACTGGCAAACATAGGAACTGTTTGGTTTGTAAGAGTTTATAGATAAAGGCTATCTGATGACTGAAAATTTATAAATACATTTCAGTAGGCTTTTTAATCTCTTCTCTAATGACTGCTTGCTCCACCTTATATAAATATGGTGGAGGGAAAAGGTTTCATCTCTGAATCAGAAGACTTGGGTTTCAGGACAGACTGCTGCTCACTAGCTTTGTGACCTCATCCACATTACATAATTTCTCTAGTTTTTGATTTTTTTTTTTTTAACCTATGAAATCAGGCTGTTAGAACAGATGACCTCCAAAACTCATGTAATCTTCAGCATATGAAAACATGAATAGTTGATCTCCCAAATCAGTAGTTCTGTTTTATCTTTCTCCATCATTTTATTAGAGGTAAAAATGTTAAGAAACTAATTCTGATAGCTGTAGTTTTATTTTTTTGGTGGCAGCAGTGGTATTTTTGCCGCTATTTTGAAGACATTATAAACCCTCCAGGAAAATTAGCCATGGAGTTGAGAAAGTAGAGAAAATAAAAGACAGATAATCAACTACTTAATAATTGAGAAATGTCTATATTGCATTCTAGGCTTAAGTCCAGAAATAGATTGATTTCTAGGTAAAGGCATTTTGCTGTGAATTAAAAAAAAAAATACATAAAAAAAGTTTTTAAAAATGCACTAAATTATTACCCTAGCAAAAATATCTTCAAAATTGTATGCAGAATTTACATAATTTCACAGAGTATAATATAAATGTAGTTGTTTTCATGAAATGCAGATTTTTTTCTGCTTCAGGGGAAAAAACATCCAGATTTCCAACATACACGCGTGGCCTTATTACCAAATGCTTCTTTAGATAAAACTGGAAGCAGAATTTTTTTAGTTATTTAGTTAGGAAGATTGTTTTACCAGGTTTTTCATAAGCTAAGAGTTGTGCTGGCTATATTTTTTGATTACACACATCTATGGAGTTGGCCAGAATTTTAGCAAAAACTTTTAAGCTCTAAGTAGCTCTCTTTGGCTACTTTTTCTTACTTTAAAAATTATGGGTAGAATATATATTTTCTAAAGACTACACATAGAGACAAATAACACGTGGAATAGCAAAACAAATGTTTTGTCCACTTTGCAAATACCTAAATTTTATAGGAAATGCTGATGGTCTATAAATTTAAAACTTACAGCTGAGCTGCCACTTGTTCTTTCAGTCAATAAGTGCTAGGATTGAGCACTAACAAAATTTGTAAAGAAAATCTTGAAATTTTTTTCCCCCATATGTTTTACATATCCTCATCAGACAACCCAGGAAGGCATAATGTATTTAAAAGATGAAAAAGGAATGGGGGCTGAGAACATAAAAGATGGCATGAGATTGAACTTTTGAGTACAGAATAGCCCTAGTGAAGTTAACTAGCTTAAACAGTAAAATGCCCCTTTTTTGTCCATTTTTTTGTAAAATGCTTTCAAGAGCTAAAACTATTCAACAAAGAAAAAGTATTAAGTCTCATAAAAAAAAAAAAAAAAAAAGATGTGACCCACACTGACTGTTAGTATGTTATGCCATGCTTTATATTAATTGTGGACATCTTTGATGAACATAAGTGAAGTTATTTGGACAACTCAGGGATAAAAACCTAGGACAAAGGACCGGATCTGGAAAGTTCCTGTCCTTGAAGAGCTTTCACAAACAACTGTTTGTTCTGGGTGATTTCGATATTCACTAGAACAGTGCTTCTCCCTGTAATCTGGAAAGCAAGCACAAAAACCTATGCAGGGGTAGCTGTGCAAGATTTGTTTCTTTGTCCTAGATTAAACAACTGAATCAGAACTCTGAGGGGTCAGACCTTGAAATTGGCATCAGAGTGGTTCTCTGAATGATTCTTGTTCACACTTAAATTTTAGAATTACTGCATTAGAGACAGAGGACAGAATCAATTATCTTTTCAAGTTTCAGCTGTCTAGCCTACTACACATGCATGAAATGAAGTCATTACTGAGTGTCTACATGGTAGAAATTAAGCTAAAATTAAATATTTATATAAAATTATACATTTTTATTTAAATCATTTACAATTATTTTCATGGACATATCTAATCTCTTATTGAGAGGATTCTTGCCACTCTATTACTTGGTTTTTCGAAGGAATATTCCACATATGAAATATTCTTCAGTATCCATGTACTGTTGCTTTGACCCAGACTTTCTAATAAAAAAAGGCATTATGACATATTGAGCCTATTTGGAAATGGATATCTTTTGTGATGTCAATTTTTCTACTTTAGACAATATTTATGAATTTCCTATAGCAAATGAAATATGGCAAGCTGGCTTCCTAAATGATGACTTGGATGGCTTTTCTTGGGGAAATAAGAAAGAGATTTTATCAGGTGTGTCCAGTCTTTTGGCTTCCCTGACCCACGTTGGAAGAAGAATTGTCTTGGGCCACACATAAAATACACAACACTAACAATAGCTGATGAGGAAAAAAAAAAGTCAAAAAACAAAAACAAAAAGTGGAAAACTTATAATGTTTTACGAAAGTTAATGAATTTATGTGGAGCCACATTTGAAGTCATCCTGGGCCACATGTGGCCCATGGACCGTGTGTTGTACAACCTTGTTGAAATCCTGTTGTACCACTCTTCCCTAGGTTAATGTATGTCTATACGAGAGTTTCATCTCCTTCAAATGCCTCTTAAAATATCACCCCTCAAACTGGATGTACAAATATACTAAAAAATCTGGCACATTCAAAAGATGTTATGTGTCCTCTAAGGAATTTGACTAGTCAAAGGAATTCTATATATAGGACGAGGCATTCTAGGCTTTGTGTTTTTTGGTTTCTTTAATTTAAGGAGACCTTCTTCATTTTCCCCAATAAACCACTATCTGAACAGTAAAAGAGTAATGCAGCATAGAGGGAAAGTGGTTGTAACTTTGTGATTTACTCACTGTGAAGAAACAAGTATGTTAATTAAAAGGACATGGCATCAGCAATCATTTGGAAGGGTCGTCAGCAGTATGGTATTGAAAGTTCTGAATTGATCTAGATCTGCTGTTTGGAAAACTTAGCACTAAGTTCTCAACGTTTTGTCTGACTGCCAAGCTAAGCTGTAAGACAGGGGTGCCCAACCCCTGGACCACAGGCCAATACCAGCCCATAGCCTATTAGGAACCATACTGCACAGAGGAGGTGAAGGGGTGCGGGTGAGTGAGCATTACCACCTGAGCACCACCTCCCATCACATCAGCAGAAGCATTAGATTCTCATCGGAGTGCAAACCCTATTGTGAACTGTGCATGTGAGGGATCTGGGTTGTGCACTCTTTAGGAGAGTCTAACTAATGCCTGATGATCTGAAGTAGAACAGTTTCATCACGAAACCATCCCCTACAACTCCGTATGTGGAAAAATTGTCTTCCAGGAAACTGGTCCCTGATGCCCAAAAGGTTAGGAAATGCTGCTGTAAGAGACAGTTATTCAAAAAAGTGGGTGCTTATTAGACAATAACTGGAGTCACACATTGCTTAACAAGAGGGATATGTTCTGAGAAATGTGTCTTTAGGTGATTTCATCAGTGTGCGAACATCACAGAGTGTAATTACACAAACCTATATGGTATAGCCTGCTACACCCCTAGGCTATATGGATATAGCTGATGACTTCTAAGCAATAAACCTGTAGAGCATGTTACTGTACTGAATACTGTAAGCAGTTGTAGCACAATGTATTTTTGTGTCTGTTAGGTTGGTGCAAAAGCAGTTGCCGGTTTAGCTGCAATTAAAAGTTATGTCAAAAACCACAATTACTTTTGCAACAACCTAATAAATGTATCTAAACCAAGAAAAAAAGAGTACAGTAAAAATTCAGCGTTGTAATCTTATGGGACCACCATTTTGTATGGGGTCCATTGTTGACTAAAAGATCATGTGCAGTGCATGACTGTACTTCTTTGATTACTTAGACTTCTCTTTTTCTCCTTCTTCCTCTTAAAAAAAAATAAGTTGTACTTGGAAGCATTTCTGGAATTTGCTTTCCGTTCTCTGGGTCTTGGGAGATAAATGTCAGTCAAAGTACCAGGATGGACAGAGCACTGCATTTTCATGTTTTACTTACTGATTTAGCATTTCTGTTTCTCCCCACCTTGTTCATTCTAATTTCCTATGTAATTCTTTGTTTTTCCCTTTTGAGTGTCTTTTGCTATTATTCCATGCTTGGCCTTGACATCTCAATGATTAAAATGTCTATGTACAACCCCTACTGATGTTTTATAAAACATCATTAAATAAATAAGCTATGCAAGTATTGAATTTCACACAAGAATAAAGTATGGGTGTATAGGGCAGTAAGAGGAGATGAACAAACTGTTATCACATAAATTGCTGAAATGTACATCCACCCCTAGCACTTCAGGCAACTCCAGACATTAAATATTGGATGCATGATTCATGGCCTGGCTTTCTATCTGCCCCGCTTGCAGAAATGCCTTTAATCTTTCCTGGTACTCTAAATATACATATAATAGTAATCATTACCCCCACAGTTCCAAGCAACTCTCTCAAAGATGACTTTCCTTTCTTGAGAAAAATAAAGCAATTAGAAATTCAGAATTGATTACATTGTTATGGTATTTTTATTTTTTCTAACTATTACTACTAGGAAGCCTCCATAATCCAAAAAAGTTTTAAATATTGACTTGACTTTAGATATTTCAAGTTATTCTCAAGAATAAAATATGTAGAATATTAAAAATAATTATAATATCAAGTTTTGGAGAGGAAATGAGAAAATGAACACTCTTGTAGACCTGCTGCTGTCTGTGTAAATTGACTCAAGCTTTCTAGAAGGCAATTTGGAAATATATATCAAACATTTTAGAAGTATGTGTATATTTTGATGTAGTAACTCCATTTGGATTAATTTATTCTGAAGAAATAAGTGTGCAAAGATACATATTCAGGGAGATTCATTACAGTTTTTATTTTTTTTTAATAGTGGAACATTGGAAACAACAAAAATAATTAGAAATAGGGTATTTAATTATGGAACAAAGAAACTAAAAACTGGTGAATTAAAAAGAATGAATTAAACTCATATTAGGTGATAAAATAACATTAAAGCATGTGACTGACATCATGATTTTGTAAATATGTTTATATAAACGCGAATATATTCATACAGAATGAAAGTCTGGTAAATTATGCAAAAAAATTAGCCATGGTTATTTCCTGGTGGTGATAATATAAATCATGCATTTTTTTCTCCATCTGAGTTTTCTGTTTGTTTGGTTTGCAGAGAATCTGTATTACGTTTGTTCTTTAGTTTAAAATATTTTTTCTTAAAAACATAATTATGGCCACAGAGATTCAAATAACTAATTGCTTTTAGTGGAAACGTCTCATCAACTCGGGCTAGGGGGTGTTGTCCATTAGAATAATAATGATTTTGAAAAGCATGTTTTGAAATTAGGCAAAATGGAGATTGATGGCTAAAACTTCCTTTTCTCAGTAATGTACAGTGATTGACAAAGAAAGTAAACATCATAAAGGTACTTATCTGATTACTTTTGCTCTCCAGTCTAATGTTCTATGCTTTGGGGCTCGTATAGCAATGTTAATTGGCAGAACTAGAGTGCATCAGTTAGTAAAAATCATCTTTTCAATGGAATGGACCATACAAAGTCATTCTTTATTTAATACATAGCTCAGTGGATTTGACTAAAATAAGTGTTTTAGTCATAAATTAAAATTCCAGCTTGGCATAGAAATATCCTATTGCTCAGTTTTCCTGTCCAATTGCCCTGTTTTCGTTATGATTCTTTCTTGTTTAACCTTGATTCATGCTATAGTTGGCTTTCTCCAACATTTTATCTCATTTTAATAAATCAATATTGATGTATATTATACCATGTAGACAGTTTCTTTGATTTAAAAATCTCATAAAATCAATACATAATTTATATTTAACTTCTCTGCAAATATAGATTTCCACAGATCCGTGAAATCTTGAATGGAATGTGGGGGCTATTCAGGGTACTCAAAAGCTTTGCTTCCTATAACTGCTTGAAGGTGCGTTGGGGATGCTCTGGGAGGATGTTTGTGATTGTAATTGTATCTTTCTGCTTTTAAATGAAGATTTTCAGTGTACCAGACTCATGATCATGAGCTCCTTGAAAATGTCAAGGTTTAGGACATACTAGGGATCAAAACCAGAACAAACCTTAAGCTTTTTTTAAAAATGTGATTTACCTCCTTCCTTCAAAATGTGGCCTCTTAAACTTGTTTCATGCTATGATGTTTTTTAAAGTTCAGATAAAAGCTACTGTACCTATACACAAATATGCATATGTAAATCACTTTAGATGTATACCATGTACCATTATTCATCTCGTTTAATTCTCACATTGAAATATTATTACACTCCTCTTTTACATCTGATGCTTTAAGGGTTAGAAAGTCTAGATCACTTAAGTATTACACAGCTGGTGTGATGCAGAGCTAGGTCTTTCTGATTCAGAAGCCTTAGTTCCCAGCAACTATGTCATTTTCACCCTCAAACTTATATGTAAACCCAGTTAAAAAATTTCTATTTTAGTAAGTGGAATATGGGAGAAAAACAAAAAAAGTATGATCAAGTAGAAGGGGAACCAATATTCGTTCAGCTGTTAATATGTGCAAGACGCTTTACTTACATTGTTATCTCAGTTGCTCGTTCTAAAAACCTTGTTGGAGAGGTGGAGTCTCTGGCCACTTTCTGGCCCTGTGATTTTGTATAAGAAAATTAAGCTGTCTGGGTACTCGTTTACTACCTAGAGAGCTTAAGTTACTTACCCAAGGTACCAGGGCTAGTAAGTAGCCAATTTGTGATTTAAACTGAGGCTTCTTTAGTTCTATAACACATGTTTTTATACTTTGTATATCACTTTGCCTAATGAGATACATTGCATTTTGATTTTTTCTTCTTGGAGTATCAATTAGAAATAAATATACAAAAATTAATTGGGGAAATTTCTATTTTTTCCTCTTATACTATATTCTCATCAAACATTGTGAAAAAGCTTTTGTGAGCAATTAAATTCTTAGTTTATCCTTACTGTTCTTTCCTAATGATTTAAATTCAAAGACCAAAAAAATGTATTCAATTTAAAATCCTCAGTGAATTTAAAGCAAAGTCTCAGAAGTATAATGGTTTTTTTTTTAAAGAGTACAGTATGCTTACTCTTCACACAATAATAGTTTTTAATTGTTTTTGTAAGTAAGTAGTGTTTATCATATGAAAGAATATCAATTAAATCAGTGGTAATAGCTCAATCCTTGAATTTTAAAATATTATTCATTCTTATTTTAAGCAGTTACTTTAAAAAAATTGCAGTTGGCACAAAACTAAGTCCTGGAATTATTTAAACAATCCCAAGGATTGTTTAAAGAAGTACTTTCATGAAGAAAAGGGTCAGTTTAAAGTAATACATAAGACAGAGATGAGATGCATTTTTCATTGTATACCTAAAAGCTCATAAATTAATGTGCAAATGGGAGTATACAAGACTGAGATAAACCTTTTAAGACATTTATGTTTGGTTGGTTGATTTTAGGAATATTATTAGTAACCAAGCTTTAAATTTATTTAATATTCTATTTCTCCAGAGGATATTTTAGTATATATTTCTGTATATAATTTTAAAAAATTTGTTTCAAAAGAATATGGTTTTAGCTAAATGACTGGAACTCTATTACTTTAGTATTTTGAAAAGTTGCCTGTTTTATGGAGCTGCTTGCAGGGGAGGTTATTAAGCCCTGTGATTTATGACAATACAATTTCAACTTCATCTTTCAGGCAAAATCTATTCTGGTAGTGACGAATTTGTCTTCTACTAACTGGTTGTTTTAGTGCACAGATACTATAGTGGTCTAAAATAGTTCACAGGTCCTCAAAGATTGCTTTATTTCTTAAGAACACTTCAAATCAGAAGACGATGCTGGCTTACCTTCCTTTAGGTTACTTATATTAATATTTCAAATGGATGCTCCCCAAATAACTTTCCTCTACTTTGAAAGGGCTAACATGGACATTTTGAATTTAAAAATATGGTAGCTAATGTGCTGCAAGACTTGCACAAATCCGAGTAGATGATTTTGTGAATGGAAGTGGCTTCTCTTTTCATATTGTTGAGGAGGCCCAGTTCTTTAATTTTTATTATTATTATTATTATTATTATTATTATTATTGTTTGTTTATTTTTTGCAACAGAGCCTTGCTTTGTCACCCAGGTTGGAGTGCAATGGCACGATCTTGGCTCACTACAACCTCCCCGTCCCAGGTTCAAGCGATTCTCCTGCCTCAGCCTCCTGAGTAGCTATGATTACAGGCGCCTACCACCACGCCCGGCTAATGTTTGAATTTAATAGAGACGGGGGTTTCACCATGTTGCCCAGGCTGGTGTTGAACTCCTGACCTTAAAAGATTTGTCAGCCTCAGCCTCCCAAAGTGCTAGGATTACAGGCGTGAGCCACTGCGCTAGCCTAATTTTTAAATTTTGATTATTTACAGCAAATAATCCTTCATTGTTACGCTTTCCTTCGTTGTTACCCTTTATATTATTTTCTCACATTCTTTTTAGTTTGTTATTCCTTTATTTGTTTTAGTTCAAACCCCAACTACATCATTATGGTATGGCCTAGAGCAAGTTAGTCAACCTTTCTCAGTCTGCTTCCCCACTGAAACACAAAGAAAATATTAAGAGTACCTATTTCAGTGGGTTGTGAGCAAACAACCTGGTAATCCCAGGTAAAATGTTTATCTACCCAAAGACCCCTCATTAACATTCAAAAACTGATATTATTTTCTATTTATTAAAAATAAAAGAAAATAGGTGAAACATTTTGGTTGTCTATTATATTTGTCAGTAAGAACTATAGTGTATTTGTCTCCTAATTCCACTTAGTTGTGACTGTCTAGAATTAGAGTAAATGCAAAATGCACACCTTTTTGTTAAGATGTCTGTACCAAAAAATCTAATAGATAGCTACAAATACAGGGATAGTTGTTAGAATCAGAGGTTAGTGAGATGGTAAGGGGACCTGAGGACTATTTTTAATACATTTTAAGACCCAGTATAAATTAATGAATCTTTTATCTTAAATGACAAAGCAAATTAATGATCACCTAGTCAATGAGTAACTTTCTATTAAAATATAGGCCGGGTGTGGTGGCTTGTGCCTGTAAACCCAGTACTTTGCAAGGCCAAGGTGGGCAGATCACTTGAGGTTAGGAGTTCAAGACCAGCCTGGCCAACGTGGTGAAACCCCGTCACTACTATCAATACAAAAATTAGTCAGGCGTGGTGGGCCATATCTGTAATCCCAGTAACTCAGGAGGCTGAGGCACGAGAATTGCTTGAACCCAGGACGTGCAAGCTGCAGTAAGCTGAGAAGGCCCCACTACACTCCAGCCTGGGTGACAGAGCAAGACTCTGTCTCAAAAACAAAACAAAACAAACAAAATGCTTAAAATTTAGAAGTCTATGTGATGCGGCAAGAGCAAACATGGTCTTAGGTGTTTGGAAATCCTATGCTACGGAAGACATTTGAAGTCTTATGGAGACTCTCTACTTGACAACTTAACAGAAAGATTGTAATTGTTTTAAAAACAAGCATTAGAATGATAATCCAATGATTCTTGTGATTAGCTCATTTAATACTCCCAGAGTAGCAAGCAGAATATTATAGTTTAATTTTTAATTAACTGATTTGTACAACTTTGCCATGGACTGATAAAATAGTAGTCTAATTTGTACTGTAGTAAGATAGTGATAAGTACCTATTTGGTGTCTACTATTTGACAGACACTATTAGGTGATTTACAGACATAATCTTTCATCTTCACAATAAAGCAAGGTATGCATTATTATGTCCATTACAAAGAAGAAGCATTTGACATTCAGATTGGTTATAAAAAGTAACACATCTAGAAAGTATTGGAAATACCCTTTATCCTCCCTCCTGAGAAAGTTTCTTCTCATTCCCACAAAATAGGATGCCCGTCTTTTGTGTTCACATAGCATTCTGTGCATCTATCATTAATCTATTCTGTTTATTTTGAATAGACTTTATTTTTTAGAGTAGTTTTATTAATAGTTTCACAGCAAAGGAATGTACAGAGATTTCCTGTATACTCCCTTCCCCCACACATACATAGCCTCCCTCACTATCAAAATCCTGCACCACTGTGGTACATTTGTTATAATTGGTAGACCTCCATTGACACATCATTATTGCACAGAGTCCATAGTTAACACTAAGGTTCACTCTTGGTGTTGTACATTCTATGGGTGTGGATAAATGTAAAACATGTGTTCACAATTATAGCATCATACAGAATAGTTTTGCTGACCTTAAAATTATCTGAGCCCTGTCTCTTCATCACTCCCCACCTCAACCCTTTATCTTTTTACTGTCTCTATAATTTTGCTTCTTCCAGAATGTCATACACTGTAGTTGGAATTGTATAGTATACAGCCTTTTCAGATTAGCTTCCTTCTTTTAAAAATTTGCATTTAAGCTTTTTTTTATGTATTTTCATGACATGATAACTCATTTATTTTTAGTGCAGAATAATATTACATTGTTTGGTTGTACCACAGTTCACATATCCGTTGACTCCTGAAAGACATTTTGATTGCTTCTGATGACTGTTCTATCTTAATTCTGATTACTTGTGCCTTTTCCTACAGTACATTGTTTCTTCACAGTGAAGCCTAAGCTTTACGATTAAATAACTTGGCATTTCCAGTTCCTGTCATGGTAGCCTCCTGATGGTTCTGCCTCAACAGATATATAATCTGGAATGTGCCACAGTTTGCCAGCCTGTGAGGATATAGGAGTTAACACCAGGCATGAAAGCCTACATTTTGGTGATGTTTCTCCCATTAGGTCTTTATAGGACTTCCTGAGAACATTTCTGTGTTCTCAGAATGTTGTGATCTCCTGCTCAATACTAATTGGCAAGTTATTTGAAGATGGTGCCCGCGTTGCTACCAGTGCCACTGACCAGCAGCAGAAAGCTGTGTTCCTACTTTGGGTGCTGCCCTTGGGTGCTTCTAAGGCAGCAGAATGCAGAGGATGCAGGATGCTGTTTAATGCCTTACTTTATTTTGCTCAGATTATTTTAGCTTTCTGTTTGGTAGAATAAAAATTAATTTTTAAAAGAAGAGAACATAATTTTAAAGAGTGAATATTCTTGGTTTTAAATTCTGTAAAAAATGTGCGGTGAGTGATGTAAGACTGCATTTCCATTTTCTGAATCTTCTGTGGCTGGAGACAGAAAAAAACATAATAATTTACAAATTTCCAGAAGTAATCTTGTAGTTGTAAGAGTAGATATGTTTTTCTGTGGGTAAGTTTTTCCTTCTTCTAGAAGGTGTCAGGACAAGCAGGATATCTGTTCATTGTTCTTGGGATAGTGATGACTTTAATGAAGTAATCCAGATGTCAGTACTTCAGAGGGAAATCCCTATGTATTTTGTTTAATAAAGTCAAAAGCTGTTCTACTAGAAATAAACTGGTAATCTTTAGATAGTTTTTGTGTTTTTTGAAAAGAATATGAAAAGATCGTTGGTTTTTCTTTTGCACTGGAAAAGAGATATTTGGGTTTTCTCAGAATGAAGATGGAGAAACAGAAGGAACAGAACTTTAAGAAAAGGTTAGGATTATTATGTATGTTTTAACCAGATAGTCCAGTATTTGCCCTATATTTCCATAAAAGAACCACCCGTTAAGTGGTATGTTTCTGAATGCCCTTGTTCATTCATCAGGCATGTACAATGTACTCTTTATCCTGTTAGGTACTTGGTTACAAGAATTCCTTATATGATTTGGTATTTTATTTGAAACTTTATGATAACCCTATTGGAGAATAAATCTTCTGCCTTTCCTGTCCTCTGTCTTAGGCAGCAATACACAAACTTCTCCTTGTGGGTCCCCTGTCTACCATGCAAATCAGCTCATGCTTATACAATACCGGGAGATACCAAAGACAGCCAAATCCAGATCCCAATTTAAAATCTGCCTGGACAACCCACTTCTATTAAGTGTGAATGACTGAGTCAGCATATGAACTCAAGTATTAAAAGATTATTATTTTCTTTCATAAAACAGTATGTTTCCTTTAATTTGAAAATTTGCTATTGAGCCAAAATCATATGATAAAATTAACTACACCACATAACCTACTGAGTCCTTGAAAGGCCGTCTCCCCCGAGTGAACAGAAATGGCTGAAGAGAAGACCCTGCCTCCTGGACCACCTAGACCATTTATCTCTGATGGCCCCTGGCTGATGACATCTCAGCTGTTTCCTGTAGGGCTTATTGCTGTTTGTAGTTGTGACCTGGCTCTGCATTCTGAATTTTTTTAAAGAGCCACTGGTGACTTTTTTTTTTAGTTGTGGTTTACTGTGGTTTGCCTACCATAGTCATTTCCTGGTTATTGATTTTGATGTTTTGCTACTTCATTTTATGTTGCTCAATGTCCATGAGCTGAATTGCCTGGGGAAAAACTACTTTGGTTTTTAGAATAGTTTTCCATCCAAAATTCTGATTGGCAGAAAAGGTTGAGGGCTAAAGTGAGCCTGGTTTTGAGGTCTCCTCTGTTTGATGACCTAGTTGATTTAGCCTGAAACTCCCATTTTGAGTTAGGCATAATCTGTTCTTTTAGTTACAAAGAAGTAGAAAAACCTACTGTGTAATCTGATTACAAAATAGGTAGGCTTTTTCTGGTAACATAGTCTGTTGTTAGGGGTGGGTTTTAAATAAGCAGTAGTTTGTACCCTATCTTACCTTTGGGTTGAGTAGAGTTTGAACTGAGCATCACAGTGGGAGATAGACTTTAAGTTTAGAATTTTCCTCCTTTCCCTACATACTTTCTTCATAACCCCCCACAGTGATTTTTTTGGGGTTTTGTACTAGAGTGAAAAGAACCTTCAACAAACTGGAATATAATTTGGATGCCGAACATTAAATAAATAAATAAATAAACTGATAAATTTTGGGAGACTCTGCGTAAATCACGTATTTTTCAGTCTTCAGTATTTTATCAAAAAGGCTTAAAAACATTCTAAAGAACTTTAAAATGCATATTTAAAATATATGCTCATTTACATGATCAGACAAACATTATGCAGCCAATAGTCTTAAGACACCACATAACTTGTAATTCTTATTTACAAAATTGTAAGTAACTTTTAATCATTTCTGGACCCTATAATTGAGTCTGTCTCTGTGTTACAAGTTCCTCAGATTAATTCACGATTGACTTGGTTTGTTGGACTTATTTTTACTTAGCTAAATAATTTGATGCTAGATATTGTGCTTTACTACAGATTGTATGATATAGTAGCTGATGGTTGGGGAAATTTTTTCTAATAAAAAAAATTAAGGTCATTAAGCTTGTTCCTGGTTATTTATTTGTAGGAAGTATTACATTCCATTTGTAAACCAAGAAGATGGCCTATTTTTTCTTATTCATGTGAAACAGGTGTTATCACATAAAATTTTGACATGGAATAAGAACAAATTCTAAGCCTTTGAAAGAAACGTTTATCATCCTTATAATTGCAGAATTTAAAATTCTGGAATTTTTCGAAGTCATTTTATATATAATAAAGACAATGGAAATGGCGTATTGGGAAAGAAATGTCTCTTTGGATGGGGTGGTGTTTAAGATATTAAGAATGATTACTGTGTTCTATCTAGAGAATAATTATTACTAAAACAAATTTTAAAATCTCCACTTTTTGATATAATTTTATTTTATTTTTCCCCAGGGCCAAATGCCCTTTCTATTTTACAAATATTAAAACAAAAGCAGAAACAAAAAACAGACATCTGGATTATTTCAATCATCCAATGTCTTTGGGTCTGCATGTGTATTTATACTCATGATCTCAAATATGAATAGTATAGACATAAACAAGCCATTGGTTACAATACTTTTGTGTTATGTTGTCATTTTAAGAGAGGTTGTTTCCCCAAAGGCAAGAGGGAAATTATAGCAAGTGAAGTTTTAGGCCTCTACAGTTATCCCAGGTTACCGTTTTATAAAATGTTGACTGCCTCACAAAAAAAGTCTCACTATGCTGACATTTGGAAGCAGAAAAGCATTGCAAAATGTACCATCATAACAGCAGTGGTTTGGGTCTATGAAAAATCTTTTTATACTGTTCACAGAAAATTGTTTTTACCACTTTATAAATATTCAGCCAGAGCCTTATATTCTCCATTAGAAAACAAGAGCTAGTACAAGCACTCTTAAGTAGTCATAGCTGGAATTAGTACTACTTCTGTCCACTGGAGAGGGGCAGGAAAAGTAAGATGTAGCAAGTGTGTTTCTATGTCTGTAATAACTATTGCCCTTAAGAAAACTGGAGGGAGTTAGAAGTCCCTATAATTCCTTTTCATAAACAAATTAAGTAAATAGTTATATGTGAACATTCACCATCAGTTGTGTCTGCAATATTGGGCAAAGTACTTATTAATTTTTTCTTTCTCCTCATCATCACTTTCCCCCTCACTTCAGCCCCCAACACCCATTGTATTTAGTTCAATATTGCCTTAGATGTTAAAAAAAAAGTATTGAAATCTGAAGGGGCAAGTTTGTTCTATATGGAAGTCTTAAGTATTATAAAAATTGCAATAGCAACCAATAGAGAGATGAAGAATTCTGTTAAATCAAGTGTTAATGTTTAATCTTATATAGACACTTTTTTTTCTCATCCTAAACAAGGGCTGCTTGACTTTAATAACTTTTGAAGAATATATAAAAAGCAAATACAGATGGTCCCCAACTTACAAGGGTTCAACTTATGATTTTTTGACAATGGGTTTATCAGGGCCTTAAATGCGTTTTTGACTTACAGTATTTTCAGCTTACCATTGGTTATCAGGTTGTAGCCTCATTGAAAGCCAAGGAGATCTGTACACGATTATTATAGCTTGAATACAAGCAAATCAGACCCCTTTCTTTGTGTATACAGGTAATGTTTATTTAATACTTACCTGAGCCAAGCACTATCTCTTCACATCATATGAGGCAGGTACTTCTACTAATCTAATATTACAGATGAAACTGAAGCACAGAGAGGCTAAGTAACTTGCCCCAAATCACACAGCTAGTTAAGTGACAGAGCTTGGACCATGATATGATTTGGCTGTGTCCGCACCCAAATTTCATCTTGAATTGTACTCCCATAATTCCCATGTGTTGTGGGAGGGAACTGGTGGGAGATTAACTCAATCATGGGGGTGGTTTCCCTCATACAGTTCTCATGGTGGTGAATAAGTCTCACAAGATCTGATGGTTTTATCAGGGATTGCCACTTTTGCACCTTCCCCATTCTCTCTTTGCCTGTTGCCATCCATGTAAGACGGGACTTGCTCCTCCTTGCCTCTGCCATGATTGTGAGCCTTCCCCAGCCACATGGAGCTGTAAGTCCAATTAAACCACTTTCTTTTGTAAATTGCCCAGTCTTGGGTATGTCTTTATCAGCAGCATGAAAACGGACTAATACAGACCTGTATTCAGGTAGCCTAACTCTTGAGTCCTCTTTTGACCCCTGTGCTGTATTGCTTCTCACTGTACAGTAAGATTGCCAGGTGAGTCATACACATATTTAGGTTTGTGATGCACTTATCTAAAACTCTTACTATAAAAAAAAAGTCTCTTTTAGAAGAAAAACAAAATAAAACTCTTCTACCCCCAATTAATTAAATTGCCTCCTGATTTTCCGTCAGGTTTTGAATATGTTGGAAAAAGAGTAAATAAGGCATTCTTTTTGCTCTTGCTCCTCATGGTCCAGTTGTAAGCTTTGGCATGAACTTATGTAAGCTTATTCATTTTCCTTAGACCAATGGCTCTTTTTAAAAAAATTTATTTATTTTTTGAGATGGAGTCTTACTCTGTCCCCGAGGCTGGAGTTCAGCGACATGATCTCAGCTCACTGCAACTTCCACCTTCCAGGTTCAAGCAATTCTCCTACCTCAGCCTTCTGAGTAGCTGGAATTTCAGGCGTCCCCCACCATGCCTGGAAAATTTTTGTATTTTTAGTAGAGGCAGGGTCTCATCACCATGTTGACCAGGCTGGTCTCAAACTCCTAATTTCAAGTGATCCACCTGCCTCACCCTCCCAAACTGTTGGGATTAAAAGTGTGAGCCATTGCACCCGGCCAGACCAATGGTTGTTACACGTGAATCCTGAACAAGCAGTGTTCATCAACACCACCTGCGAATTTAAGTATGTACGTGTTTAAGACCCAGTCAAGACCTATTGGGGGTTTGGGGCCCAGTAATCTGTATTGTAAAAGCCCTCCAGGGGATTTTGATTACCTCTCAAGTTTGAGAACCACTGTCTAAGTTCTGAAACAGCACAATATTTGAATATTATTAATTATACTTCACCATAGAGCCTTCATTAAAAACATTGTTTCTTTGTTTTGCAAATGAGACAGTTTATAAATGTATAGGAAAGTGTGTGATGTGAACCTGTTTCATTGAAAACAAGCCACAGTCCTAAAAATAGGAACATAGCAGCTTCTTGCAAAAGCAGCTGATTCTTTGGAAAGGGTTGGCTCTGGGATTTGCCCTCTTGTCATCTTGGTTAACTCTTTCTCCATCCCTTTTGACATTTCATTATATTTGGTTGCTGCTTTTAACACTCCCCTTGTGAAAGGCCTTCCTTTGCTTGGTTGACTGATGTGTTCTTTCCCTGCTCTGGCTGAGTTTGCCCTTTAACAGGCCCCTGACTTCCCCATCTCCACAGCAATCATTTCCTCAGCAGCCCTGCAGAGTCTCTTAGTTGTGTTCTAATAAAGATTAAATGCATGCTGTGCGTGCAGGATTGAGCCCTTCAGCTCTTCTTTATGCCATTGTGTCTAGCGTGGAGATGAGTAGCCTTCCTGAAAATTGCCCGTGGAATGCCTTTTTCCTCATGGTATTTCAATGCAGTACACGTATGTAATTGCCCCACTGGATTTTAAGCATCAGCTCGTGTTTGTTCTGGTGTTCTTAAACCAGAAGCATAGCTTGGTCATCTCTTTCAAAGTTAAAAAGCAAAATAAAAAAACAACTTCTACCTGCCAGAAAGGATGAATAGTTTTACCCTGGGATATTTCTAAGGAAACCAGAATAGCTTTTCATTTGTTTAAGAAAAAAAATCAGTTCCAGTGTGTTTTATATTTGGTGTAAATCCTGAAATGATTGTCACATTGCTAGTTATTGGAGCAACCCGATTAAACTGTGACTCTAGAGCTTGAAACAGATTATGGGGTATGTCTGTGCCTTATCTACTTCTGATAAGCTACCCTTAGTCTACATGCTTTATTCAGGCATTCACCTACAATATGATTACAGTATTGAACTTCCTTCCCTGGAAATAAGAAACAGTTTCCTAAATCTAAATATGACTGTATGGTTTCATTAGTGTCAGTTAGACTGCCATTAATTTAGCTTGAAAAATAATCATAGCTTTTGGAATAAAATATTACATTCATTTTTGTTTTTGCCTCTCATCTTCCCTTTTTAAAAGGCCAAAGTGTATTATTAATGGAAAAAGGCTAATTTGTGACAGGTGAGCAATTAGTGTAAAGACCATGGCTAATTAAAATAAGTTTTCCTCTCATTTTTTTTTTAAATAAAAGTTGTTTACTGGTGTTGTTATTCTTTCTTCCTTCTTTAGGCCATAAAATTGTAATTTGATTATTATTATATTAAAACGTTTGGGAACATAGCAAGTCCTCATTAGAAATAGCTTCTTGATTTCTTCTTCTTCTTTTTTTAATAAATATCCTGAAAAAACTAAGTTTGTTCTCCTGCCTCTACCCATTCTCAAGTTTGAGAATGGGTCAGTGGGAACCAGTGTATGGAATGTAAAGGAAAGATCAAGAGTGATTTTGAGTATAACCTCTAGTGTTTCCAGGTTTCCAAGTTTGTCTTTTGCATAAACCTCTGTCCACTGTTACTGTGGCGTAACCTTGACCATGGATGTTTTTCTTGTTCTTTGTTACTGTTTCCTGGTTGGAATAACAAGAAAAGAAAAAAAAAATACATTGAAAACACTGATCAGGGAAGCTGAAAAGCCGGTAAAAAGGAAGGCAGAATGACAGAATTGGAATCCTAAAACATATTCCTGGCTTTCTACTTGAACACAACTTGTAACAACTCAATATCTATCTATTGTATTATTGATTGACATTGAAGATTTTACATTCCTTTTTCACAATACTAAGTGGAGACGAGATACCAGGAACATTAAGAATCAAGGCAAATTTTGTTGATTATTTACCAGCTCTGCATAGTAGAATCTACAGTGAACTAAGGTGTACTTCAGCTGATGGCTCTTGTCAACATGATGCCATGTTCAATACATGTTTGTATTTGAATAAACATGATGGTCTCATGCCATGTTTAAATCCATAAAGCCAAATTGATAAGGACATAGTATAATTAAGAAAGCACTCATTACTACTTTTGTTGGTGACTGGGAGATATTTCATTCAGCCAATATAGACAAATAGATCAATAGTTACTTAAGATCATAACTTGTATTGTCTATATGATATAATAATTCATCTATAGCTAGTAATGACATAGTAGTTATAGAACCTGAACTGTACTGTCTCCACCTTTCAGAGTTTGCTGCATCTTTGAAGCATGTGGTATTAGTTATGCCCAAGAAAATAGATTTGAAATTCCTGTAAATCTGTAGCTAACATTATTGTCAGAATGTATAAAGTCAATTGTTAGAGATGTGAAGTGTCAGAATGGAATAAACAGTATCAGTGAAGTCAGAGAAGTTGGAAAGTTTGTTGATAAACCTTCAGAATAACTCAGTTTTGAGACTTATTACCTATGAGGTGAGGCAGGCATAAGGAGATGACACAAAGAGAAACATACCTAGTTACAACTGGAATTTGGTGGAAGGACTGGAGGAGAAGGGTGAGTAATGTGTCGACCAACCTTTGGATTTATGTAGTTGAGCAAGTCATTAGGGAGACTCGATAACACTCTGAGTATCATTGTGTTGTACACTCACAATTGGTGCCATTGTGTGGAGAGAATGCTCAATGCACGAAAAAGGAGTATGTTTAATGTGTTTAAACAGAATCTTTCTAGAAGTCATTCAGATTTTTTTTCCTACATATGGAAGATACCAGTGATCCCTTTTTAAAGTACAGATTCCACTGTTTCTTTCACCTGTGTAAATAAGGAGGATCAGTTTTCATATTGCATAATCATACAATCAACCTCGGCATTCATGTCAATTACAGCTTATTTTTCTAATCATTGTTGAATGATCAATTTTCTTTGCAACACTGTGTGTCTTCCCAGACTAGAAAAATCACAAGAAGGAAAATGGCATTCTCTTAATATGCCAAAGCAGACAATTTTGAAAATGTAAAACAGCTGAGCTCACTTGACATTTCTTGATGTCATCTGCCAGCAGAGAAGGCTGTTAGAGAGCTCCCTTTCCTGGTGATTTTTTCCCAGAATTCTGCCAAACTTAGAGAATGACATATAATTTACTAAAGAGAAAATGGGCCAAAATGGGACATTTCTATTTCGAAGTCTACTAGCGCTTAGAAAATAAACAGATGCCAAGTAGTATTGCATCTGTTTCTTTTATGCAGCCTTGTCATATACTTTCTTAACGGGATCTAGATGGAAACATTGTTTTCATATTTACGTGAGAACTTGAAAGGATTCATAAATTATGACTGTGGAGTCTAGCCTTAAGGTGGCAGTGAACTGAGGTGATGTAGAGGTATAGAACAAAAATGGAAACTTCTGAAGCGTGTCAACAGTAGCTCTGCAGGAGAGTTACAGCAGGGGGCTAATAGACATATAATCTTGATGCTTCATTTTCCCTTCAAGAAATGAGATTAATTAAGGATATGTCAAATATATGGCTTCTGGCATATGTACACTGTTTGCAGAAAGAGAAGCATTCTAAGAACTGACTAGGAAAAGGAAAATCCCTCCTTTGGGAGAATACATTTTAATAATGTTTCTGAGTTAAAGTCACATCGTTTAACTTGTAAGGAATATTTATTAGTATGGCTTTTTAAAGATGTTTGCTTGAATTTCAGCAAATATGTAAGCGTATGTTTTCAGCATCTTGGTGTAGTATTTGGGGATACAGCCTATCCAACTGACAAAAGGACTTACAGATGTAATGCTCATTTTCCTAATGAAATTCAAGCCAAAATCTGTTGTGATGCACAGATGTGCAATGACATTTACCAAACATGTACAGATATTTTTGAAGTAGACACACTGTTAAAAATGTCCCACCTGCAGGAAATTGTGTCATCATGAGAGGGCTGCCACAAACTCCATCTCGGTAGCTTGGCAGAGACTGAAGCTTATGACTGAGTCTCAAAATGTGAGGTGTTTGGAGCCTCGCTGATGTGAGATGGACCCTCCTACATGTTGAAGAGCCTATGCAAATGGATCTCATTAGTCAATGGCCACTCAGTCTCTGTTTCCTTTTCTAAAAAATCACAATTCATCTGTTTCATAATTATTGATTCTAGAATGTTTCTGGGTTTTGATATCAATTAAATTATATGAGGCCTGTTTATGGTGGAAATAAGGGCTACCCTAAAATGAAGAGTTAGGAGAAATTTGTACCTAAAAGCACCAGACAGGAATATGTATGAGTTACTCATTTGGCAAACATTTATAGCCTTTATTATGTGCCAGGAACAGAAGAGACAAAGATGAGCAAGGTGGTACATTTCTTGCCTTCAAAGAATTCTGTGCTTCTGTATGCCAGTTTTCTTGTCTTTGCCACCTTATTAACACACTATCATTCATTCTCTCTCTTTTTTTTTTAGATGGAGTCTTGCTCTATTGCCCAGGCTGGACTGCAGTAGCACCATCTCGGCTCACTGCAACCTCTGCCTCCTGGGTTCAAGCAATTCTCCTGCCTCAGCCTCCCGAGTAGCTAGGATGACAGGCACCCACTGCCACGCCCAGCTAATTTTTGTATTTTTAGTAGAGATGGGGGTTTCACCATGTTGGCCAGACTGGTGTCGAACTCCTGACCTCAAGTGTCTGCCTGCCTTGGCCTCCCAAAGTGATGGGATTACAGGCGTGAGCCACTACACCCAGCCTCAGCCATTCTTTACTTTTCCCTCTTAACCTTGCAGCCTGTCTAAATCTGGATGAAATTTACCAGAATGCTTCTTTTATTCCTCAGAGCTAGTGAGCCAATTGCATGACTACTCTAAACTTTTGTTTTTTATTTTTTAATTCTCTTAGAATTCATTGTCACTACCCAATATGTTAGTGCTAATTTGTTCTCTGTTTCCTATGTACTTATAATATGGTAATACCATTAAAAGACATAAATGAATGAATTATATTTTAAGTGCCAGGTACCATGCTGACTATCTACCGTGAGCTATGTCACTCATATCTGAGAATAGTTTCATGAGGCATGCACTATGATATCTGTTTCCTAAAAGAGAATAATGGAAGATTAAATTAATTGCCCAAAGCCACATACTCCTGTATGGTGAAGTCAAAATGCTTAAACAGGACAAACTCCAAATTATTGACTCTCAGTGTAGCATGCTAAGTCCTTTCTTTCTTTTGAATCCCCTGGAGTCTTTAAATTTGTTCATAGAGCATTGATCTTATGAGACACCATTTCCATTATTAAAGTCAACACATGGTATCACCTTTTTTCTAGACATCTGATCTTTTGATGTAGAGTCTGTCTCTAAACCATCAATGGTTTAGTATAGGGCCTCATAGTTACTTCAAAATAACTATCATGAATATACTCAATCATATAGCTGTATGCTTCATTCCACTTTGCATTGATCCTTTTGCTACTGTAAAATGTTATGGCTCAGTTGCTCCTTTGGGATGATCCAATTCAATTTACCATCCAATTCAGTAATCCTGTCTCTATTATAATTAGTTGGTCTACTTGAACACTTCCTGTAATGGAAAACTTCTTAGCACAAGATTCAGCCATTGCTATATTCCTTTTGTCTCCAAATTGAATCTTAATAGGCAACCCTATAAGTTCTAATTACTGGTCTTAGTTCTGTACTTTACAAGTTAGAAGGAAATCACTCTTAATCCATCAGAAACACTATCTGGTCAATTCATTCAAATTTCGCTTAAGATGGAATAATTAAGGCTGTTAGCTTAAGGTGGAAAAAATAAAATAAAGAAAAATATGAGTGTATAAATGAAGAGGAAAAGTAAAGGAAGTTAGCCTGTAGCAACTAGGAGCTATTTGAGAGCAAAGTCTGTATCTTGTTTATCTTTGTACCACCAGTTCCTAGTTTTTGGCACAGGGTAAGGTCTCAAAAAATGCCTATAAAATGTTTGTAATCAATCTCTCAACTCTTGACTTCAGCGTAGCCCTTAGTTCTGTTATAAACAGCTCCATTGAATTTACTTGAAATCTAATAAACCCATCAAATACTTTAGGTCAGTTACTGATTTTTCACTTTCTCTTATACAGGATGACTGTCCTCAATTTCTAATCTTTTTCACAGATTGTTTCCCCTTTGCCTCCCAGTCATTTATTTAATCTGAAACATCTGCTGAACACTTTAGAACTATCACAGATCTCAGAGTAGAATATGGTACTGATATAGCTGAGGTATATGAATAACTATGAAGCCAATATAACTCAGGTATATGAATAACTATGAAGCCAATATAACTCAGGTATATGAATAACTATGAAGCAAGGTATAGTGACAAAAGTCACTAAGGAGACACAATCAGAAGGTTACAGACATTTAGAGGGGGCAAAATTCTAGTTGACGTGAATGAGAAAGTCTTCATAGACAAAGTGGCTTTTGAACTAAGCCTTTAGGGACTACTAAGATTGCTGAAGGTAGAGGAAAATAACTGGAGTAAAGACCTGATGGCAAGAAAAGGATGGGTAGATCTGGAAACTGCATTCAGTCCATTGACTGAAATATGTTATGTTTAAGGGATTTTGGGAGATGAAGCTAGGAAGATACTTTTAACTAGAGATGTGAATTAAATGTAAAGATGAGTAGATTTTGTTTTATTTATGGCAGTAGGAAGAACCTATTGAACGTTTGGTGGGTAGAATGACGGGATTAGCATAGTGCTTTAGAAAGATCAATCTAGTAGGACTGCTTGGAATAGCTTATCACTTTCTTAATTGTGTTTCTCTGTAAACAGCTCACAAGTGATTGTGTGATCTTTACTGTTCTTCATAAGAGGGAACTTGTAGAATTTTCATATTCATAACTCTATTATTATCTGTGGGTTTCTTGACTCCTCCTTTCACTCTTGGACCCACATTTATAACCAATTTATACAGAAATCAACTTATTTCTTAGAGACAAATTCCTTGTTTTCCCCTGTTCTTTTGCCTAATATACCTGACCTTTGCCTCATGCCAGGGTTGTTTTAGATGACCTAAGTTTTATTTATTCTTTGCATTTCTTACCCCCTTTGTCAGTCAATTCATGGCCTCCGTTACCAGCTTTTCATAGTGCTGAGTTTCCACAGATTTTCAAGTATTTTAATTGTGGTTTAACAAATGTAAGAATATAGTGTATTGTTGTTAACAAGGAGTGCAAGGAGAAAGACTGGGACACTTGGAACATTCCTTGTTTCCATAGCCCTATTCCACATCTTCAAAACTTGTTACTTATTAGCACCTATTTTTTGGTACCTATGGGTGTCAGTCAAAATGGAAAAAGGCAAGAATTGATTTTTTATTGGCACATGTGATCCCTCAGATACACCTATCCCTGTTGCCCTCAATGCCTGCCATCAGATGAACTCTGGATGGTTCACACAGCTTTGACTTTTAAAGATGACTTCTTCAACACTGTTGGGGATTACTGTGCCTAAAAATTAGAGCATGTAGAATGAATTAAAATGCTTATTCAGCTTTTTTACTGAAGACCACCTGAAGACAGAGGGTAGCTCTGAGCTTTCCCAGAAAAAGTCAGTCTGTAAAGAGTAAAATAAGTAAATATTTATTCAAATGTCCAGACATTGCTGTACAACCACAGGAATCAACAAAAATCAGGGAACCATGGCATTATTAAATGGAAAAAAAAAAGGTGCTAGTGACTATCTCCAGACAAATGGAGATGTAAGAACTGCCCAACAAATAATTCAAAACCTCTATTTTAAAGAAGTGCAGCACACTGGGGGGGGGGGGGGGGGGGGGGGAAGAAAGTAGAACAGTAATTTAACAACCTGACAAAAAAATGTGATCAGAATGAGAAATGTAATGGAGAGATTGATGTTTTTTTTTAAATCAAATAAGTCTTAGAGCTGAAAAATACAATGAATGAAATAGAAAATGCAATGGAGAGCATCAATGCAGAACAGAAGAATCTGTATGCTCAGACAGGTTATTAAAATATATATAGTCAAAGGAGAAAAATGATAGAAAAAAGAACAAAAAACTCGTGAAATTTATGGGATAGCATCAAAAGTGTGAATGTACAAGTCATAGGGGCTAAACAAGAAGAAAAGAAAGATGAAGAGGAAATAACATATTTACAGAAATAATAGCAGAAAACTTTTCAAACCTAAAGAAAAATATGAGTACCTAAGTACTGGATGGTCAAAGGTCTCCAATTAAATTCAAGTCAAATATGACTACTGTAAGACATAATGAAACTGATAAAAATCAAAGACAATGAGAGGAAAGCAGAAAGATAATGAAATAAATAACGTATACAAGAATTCTAATATGCCTAGCAGCAGACTTCTCAGCAGAAATCTCTCAGGAGAGAGTGGGATCATACATTCAAAGTGCTGAAGGAAACAGTATATTAGATAAAATACATTTTTTTTTTTTTTTTGAGACACAGTCCTACTCTGTTGCTGAGGCTGGAGCACACTGGCACAATCTCAGCTCACTGCAACCTCCGCCTCCTGGGTTCAAGCAATTCTCCTGCCTCAGCCTCCCAAGCAGGTGGGATTACAGGTATAAGCCACCATATCCAGCTAGTTTTTTTTGTATTTTTAGTAGAGACAGGGTTTCACCATGTTGGCCAGGCTGGTCTCAAACCCCTGACCTCAGGTTCCCACCTCAGCCTCCCAAAGTGTTAGGATTACAGGCGTGAGCCACCATGCCTGGATGATAAAATACATTTTAAGTCAAAAGCTTTACAAAGAAACAAAGAAGATCATTATATAATGATAATGGGATCAACCCAGCAAGAGGATATAACAATTGTAAATATATATGCACACAACATCAGAGCACTTAAATATATAAACAAATGTTAATAGCTCTGAAGAGAGAGATAAACTGCGATAGGATAATAGTAGAAGACTTCAACACCCTACTTGTAGTAATAAACTGATCGTACAGACAGAAAATCAATAAAGAAACCCAGATATCAAGTAAAACCTAGATCAAATGGACCTAATTTAATTGTACAAATGTTCTATGCAACAGCTGTAGAATACTTCTAGACTACACATGGAACTTTGTTTAGCAGTGATTATGTGTTAGGCCACAAAATTAATTTTAACAAATTTTAGACTATTGAAATAATATCAAGTATTTCTGACCACCATGGGATAAAAGTAGAAAATATTTTTCTACTGTACTTATTAATATATTGTATATGTAGTGACATTAGTTATTAACATATTGTATTCTTGAAAAATGCCAAGAAAATGGATGTAAAGTGTTCTCACCACAAAAATGATGACTATATGAGGTATTACAATTGTTAATTAGCTAGATTTAGTCATTCTACAATGTATACATACTTTAAAACATTATGTGGTACACAGTAAATATGTATAATTTTGTCTGCCAATTAAAAAAAAAATAGAAAGTAAAACAAAGAACACATATTAGTAAAACATGCTAGGCTTTGAAGTCAGACTGAAACTAACTCTTTTAATTATTACATATGTGACCTGGGCCGTAACTTAGCTTTTCTGAGACTTAATTTGCATATTTATAGAAAGGAAATAAGAATATTTCATAGGATTAACATATGTTAAGCAAACATAACAAAGTTTCATATTGTGTAGTAAATGTTCAATAAAGATACCCTAAATAATGATCATTATTATGAACATATTTGTACTAAAATCATTATCCACTTGGTCCTTCTAGTATCCTGAACATTTTAAAGTCAGTTTAAATTTTAGAATCATTATGTTGGTGAATTGTTTTCCATTGATTTTCAGATGTCACCATCAGCCTTTACAGGTTGCTTTCTACAAGATATGAAGTCAAACAGAAGTTAGAGAAACAGCTATTTTATTTCTATCTCCTTAATTACAGGGCAGCCTACTCCCTTCCAATGTATGAATATCGTGACAACATTGATGGTAATTTTTCTTACTATTAAGTATATAATAATGATTCTTATCCGCAGTGTCCAATTTTATGACCCATCCTCTATGTGTCATTAAAAAGGTAACTTTTCCAGTTAAGAAAGATTAAAATATATCCTCCAAACTAACTGTGAGGCAATTTGTGCAGTGGAGACTTTGGCGTGCTCCAGATGCATAGTAAACAGCAAATGGCCTTTTCTAATTATGAAGCATTTGTCTCAGAACATTCCGGCAGTTAGAATTTAGCTTTAGGCTAACATATGCCTTAATAATATTGGGAAGCAGTTATGGGCTTGATGGAGCCCCGCAAGGTCTCTCCCAAGCTTCTGATCCTGTCACACTAAGTATCTGAGTGATCACAGATGAATCAAGCGTCAATAAAGTAGGGGTAGAATACAGCTTCTGGGATTCCTTGAGCATATATTAAAGTACCTTATGATGTGAGCTGGTATTCTTTAATGTTAAAAATGAAGTAGAAGAATAAGCTAATTATTCTTTTTCATATCTTTCTTCCTGTGCCAACCCCTCAATTTCTAGTCTATTTAGAAAAAGTATGGATCAGCAAACATTTTATATGAGACTTACCTACTATCTGAGAATGTTCCCTGAAAAACATTATCTGACTTGAGAAAAATAATTCACTCAGGAACTCTTTTCAGAAATTTCAACTCATGTTCTACTGCAGGGGAAAGGTGTTCAGACACAGCTAATATTGAAAACCAGTTCTCTCCTAATAGAGATTATGACGGTCTGTGGTGATTTGCCAAAGAATTATAAGAATATTTTATTTAGTTGAAATGTTTGACACACACAAAATTCAATTCTGAGTATATTTGATGAATTCTCACTTTGTTCTATTCCAGGGAACAAAATAAATGTGTAAAAAAATGATTATCTGTTATGAGTATTGTTATTCTAGAGCAGCACTAACCAACAGAAATGTTATATAAGCAATATATATGATTTTATATTTTCTGCCGATAACATTAAAAAGTAAAGAGAAGCAAGTATAATGAATTTTACTAGTAAACTTTTATTTTACCCAATATACCCAAAATATTATTATTTTAACATGTAATAAATGTAAAATTATTCCTAAGTTATTTTACATACTTTTTTCGTACCATCTTCTAAATCCTGTGTGTAACTTGTGCATCCAATTTCACATTAGCCTTAATCCAAGTTCTCAATAGCCATGTATGGCGAATAGCTATTATATTGGACAGTGCAGATTAAAATGTAACAAGGGCGAAGTTTGGTAAAAGTTTAGCACAGAAGGGTCTGGAAAGGGAAAAAATATTTAAAAGGTACTGTGCTGGTTAATTGTATGTCAGTTTGACTGGGCTAAGGGATACCCAGATAGCTGATAAAACGTAATTTCTGGGTGTATCTATCAGAGTGTTTCAGATAAGATCAGCGTTAGAATCCACAGACTGAGTAAAACGATCCACTCTCACTAGTGTGAGCAGGCATCATTCATTCTGCTGAAGACCTAGTTAGGACAAAAAGGTACAGGAAGGGCAAATTTGATCTCTCTTGTTGACCTCCATAACTGCATAGCCAACTTCTTTCATAAATACCCACTTATATGTCTATATAGCCTGTTGGTTCTGTTTCTCTGGAGAATCTTGACTAAGATTGACTAATAAAACTATCTTTGAGTTGAGTCTTGCAAGCATATGTGGGAGTTTTAGAAGACAAATGGGTGGAAAGTCATTCTAGGTGGAGGACCTATCGTGAACAAAGGCACAGAGTAAAACAAGCTTTCCTCTGGAGGGGTAGAGGCAGGCTTGAAGCTGGAGAGGAAGCCGGGGAAAACACGAAGTCCTTGCAAATGCCTATGTCCTGAATGGTATTGCCTAGGTTTTCTACTAGGGTTTTTATGGCTTTAGGTCCAACATTTAAGTCTTTAATCCATCTTGAATTTAATTTTTGTATAAGGTGTAAAGAAGGGATCCAGTTTCAGCTTTCTACATATGGTTAGCCAGTTTTCCCAGCACCATTTATTAAATAGGGAATCCTTTCCCCATTTCTTGTTTTTATCAGGTTTGTCAAAGATCAGAGGGTTGTAGATGTGTGGTGTTATTTCCGAGGCCTCTGTTCTGTTCCATTGGTCTATATCTTTGTTTTGGTACCAGTACCATACTGTTTTGGTTACTGTAGCCTTGTAGTATAGTTTGAAGTCAGGTAGCGTGATGCTTCCAGCTCTGTTCTTTTTGCTTAGGATTGTCTTGGCAATGCGGGCTCTTTTTTGGTTCCATATGAACTTTAAAGTAGTTTTTTCCAACTCTGTAAAGAAAGTCATTGGTAGCTTGATGGGGATGGCATTGAATCTCCATGTTTCCTTGGGCAGTATGGCCATTTTCATGATATTGATTCTTCCTATCCATGAGCATGCAATGTTCTTCCATTTGTTTTTGTCCTCTTTTATTTCGTTGAGCAGTGGTGTAGTTCTCCTTGAAGAGGTCCTTCACATCCCTTGTAAGTTGGATTCTTAGGTATTTTATTCTCTTTGTAGCAATTGTGAATGGGTGTTCACTCGTGATTTGACTCTCTGTTTGTTTGTTATCGGTGTATACAAATGCTTGTGATTTTTGCACATTGATTTTGTATCCTGAGACTTTGCTGAAATTGCTTTTCAGCTTAAGGAGATTTTGGGCTGAGATGATGGGGTTTTCTAGATATACAATCATGTCATCTGCAAACAGGGACAGTTTGACTTCTACTTTTCCTAATTGAATACCCTTTATTTCTTTCTCTTGCCTGATTGCCCTGGCTAGAACTTCCAACACTATGTTGAATAGGAGTGGTGAGAGAGGGCATACCTATCTTGTGCCAGTTTTCAAAGGGAATGCTTCCAGTTTTTGCCCTTTCAGTGTGATATTGGCTGTGGGTTTGTCATAAATAGCTATTATTTTGAGATACGTCCCATCAATATCTAAGTTATTGAGAGTTTTTAGCACGAAGGGCTGTTGAATTTTGTCAAAGGCCTTTTCTGCCTCTATTGAGATAATCATGTGGTTTTTGTCTTTGGTTCTGTTTTTATGCTGGATTACATTTATTGATTTGTGTATGTTGAGCCAGCCTTGCATCCCAGGGAGGAAGCTGACTTGATCATGGTGGATAAACTTTTTGATGTGCTGCTGGATTTGGTTTGCTAGTATTTTATTGAGGATTTTTGCATCTGTGTTCATCAGGGAAATTGGTCTAAAATTCTCTTTTTTGGTTGTGTCTCTGCCAGGCTTTGGTATCAGGATGATGCTGGCCTCATAAAATGAGTTAGGGAGGATTCCCTCTTTTCCTACTGATTGGAATAGTTTCAGACAGAATGGTACCAACTCCTCCTTGTTCCTCTGGTAGAATTCAGCTGTGAATCCGTCTGGTCCTGGACTTTTTTTGGTTGGTAAGCTGTTAATTATTGCTTCAATTTCAGAACCTGTTATTGGTCTATTCAGGGACTCACCTTCATGGTTTAGTCTTGGGAGGCTATCTGTGTCCAGGAATTTATCTATTTCTTCTAAATTTTCTAGTTTATTTGTGTAGAGGTGTTTACAGTATTCTCTGATGGTAGTTTGTATTTCTGCGGGATGAGTGGTGATATCTCCTTTATCATTTTTTATTGTGTCCATTTGATTCTTCTCTTTTTTCTTCTTTATTAATCTTGCTAGTGGTCTATCAATTTTGTTGATCTTTTCAAAAAACCAGCTCCTGGATTTATTGATTTTTTTGAAGGGGTTTTTTTTTTTTTTTTTTTTTTTTTTGGTCTCTATATCCTTCAGTTCTGCTCGGATCTTAGTTATTTCTTGCCTTCTGCTAGATTTTGAATGTGTTTGCTCTTGCTTCTCTAGTTCTTTTAATTGTGATGTTAGGGTGTCAATTTTAGATCTTTCCTGCTTTTTCCTGTGGGCATTTAGTGCTATAAATTTCCCTCTACACACTGCTTTAAATGTGTCCCAGAGATTCGGTCTTTGTTCTCATTGGTTTCAAAGAACATCTTTATTTCTGCCTTCATTTCGTTATGTACCCAGTAGTCATTCAGGAGCAGGTTGTTCAGTTTCCATGTAGTCGTGCGGTTTTGAGTGAGTTTCTTAGTCCTGAGTTCTAGTGTGTTTGCACTGTGGTCTCACAGACAGTTTGCTGTAATTTCTGTTATTTTGCATTTGCTGAGGAGTGCTTTACTTCCAACTATGTGATCAATTTTGGAATAAGTGTGATGTGGTGCTGAGAAGAATGTATATTCTGTTGATTTGAGGTGGAGAGTTCTGTAGATGTCTGCTAGGTCTGCTTGGTGCAGAGCTGAGTTCAAGTCCTGGATATCCTTGTTAACTTTCTGTCTCATTCATCTGTCTAATGTTGACAGTGGGGTGTTAAAGTCTCCCATTATTATGTTTTGGGAGTCTAAGTCTCTTTGTAAATCTCTAAGGACTTGCTTTATGAATCTTGGTGCTCCTGTATTTGATGCACATATATGTAGGATAGTTAGCTCTTCTTGTTGAATTGATCCCTTTACCATTATGTAATGACCTTCTTTGTGTCTTTTGATCTTTGTTGGTTTAAAGTCTGTTTAATCAGAGACTAGGATTGCAACCCCTGCTTTTTGTTGTTTTCCGTTTGTTTAGTAGATCTTCCTCCATCCCTTTATTTTGAGCCTATGTATGTCTCTGCATGTGAGATGGGTCTCCTGAATACAGCACACTGATGGGGCTTGACTCTTTATCCAATTTGCCAGTCTGTGTCTTTTAATTGGAGCATTTACCTTATTTACATTTAAGGTTAATATTGTTATGTGTGAATTTGATCCTGTCATTATGATGTTAGATGGTTATTTTGCTTGTTAGTTGATGCAGTTTCATCCTAGCATCGATGGTCTTTACAATTTGGCATGCTTTTTGCAGTGGCTGGTACCAATTGTTCCTTACCATGTTTAGTGCTTCCCTCAGGAGCTCTTGTAGGGCAGGCCTGGTGGTGACAGAATCTCTCAGCATTTGCTTGTCTGTAAATGATTTTATTTCTCCTTCACTTATGAAGCTTAGTTTGGCCAGATATTATATTCTGGGTTGAAAATTCTTTTCTTTAAGAATGTTGAATATTGGCCCCCACTCTTTTCTGACTTGTAGGGTTTCTGCTGAAAGATCCACTGTTAGTGATGGGCTTCCCTTTGTGGGTAACCCAACCTTCCTCTCTAGCTGCTGTTAGCATTTTTTCCTTCATTTCAACCTTGGTGAACCTGACAATTATGTGTCTTGTAGTTGCTCTTCTCGAGGAATATCTTTGTGGTGTTCTCTGTATTTTCTGAATTTGAATGTTGGCCTAACTTGCTAGGTTAGGGAAGTTCTCCTGGATAATATCCTGCAGAGTGTTTTCCAACTTGATTCCATTCTCCCTGTCTCTTTCAGGTACATCAATTCGACATAGATTTGGTCTTTTCACATAGTCCCATATTTCTTGGAGGCTTTGTTCATTTCCTTGTACTCTTTTTTCTCTAAACTTCTCTTCTCCCTTCATTTCATTCATTTGATCTTCAATCACTGATACCTTTTTTTCCAGTTGATCGAATCAGCTACTGAAGCTTGTGCATTTGTCACATAGTTCTCGTGCCATGGTTTTCAGCTCCATCAGGTCATTTAAGGATTTCCCTACACTGGTTATTCTAGTTAGCCATTCATTTAAT
Organism: Rhinopithecus roxellana; assembly: GCF_007565055.1. Taxonomy (NCBI): domain Eukaryota; kingdom Metazoa; phylum Chordata; class Mammalia; order Primates; family Cercopithecidae; genus Rhinopithecus; species Rhinopithecus roxellana. Next base: position 60,467,499 of record NC_044559.1, on the reverse strand, counting down.
CTTTTTTCAAGGTTTTTAGCTTCTTTTTGATGGGTTTGAACTTCCTTGTTCCTAGGAGAAGTTTGATCATCTGAAGCCTTCTTCTCTCAACTCGTCAAAGTCATTCTCCTTCTAGCTTTGTTTCGTTGCTGGAGAGGAGCTGCATTCCTTTGAATGGGGAGAGGCACTCTGATATTTAGAATTTTCAGCTTTTCTGCTCTGTTTTGTCTCCCCTCTTTGTGGTTTTATCTACCTTTCGTTTTTGATGATGGTGACGTAAAGATGGGGTTTTGGTGTGGATGTCCTTTTGGTTTGTTAGTTTTCCTTCTAACAGTCAGGACCCTCAGCTGCAGGTCTGTTGGAGTTTGCTGGAGGTCCACTCCAGACCCTGTTTGCCTGGGTGTCAGCAGCGGAGGCTGCAGAACAGTGAATATTGCTGAACAGCAAATGTTGCTGCCTGATCATTCCTCCGGAAGCTTCATCTCAAAGGGGTACCCGGCCATGTGAGGTGTCACTCTGCCCCTAATAGGGGGTGCCTCCCAGTTAGGCTTCTCAGGGGTCAGAGACCGACTTGAGGAGGCAGTCTATCTGTTCTCAGATCTCAATCTCTGTGCTGGGAGAACCACTACTCTCTTCAAAGCTGTCAGACAGGGACATTTCAGTCTGCAGAGGTTTCTGCTGCCTTTTGTTTGGCTATGCCCTGCCCCCAGAGGTGGAGTCTACAGAGGCAGGCAGGCCTCCTTGAGCTATGGTGGGCTCCACCCAGTTCGAGCTTCCCAGGCACTTTGCTTACCTACTCAAGTCTCAGCAATGGCGGGTGCCCCACCCCCAGCCTCGCTGCTGCCTTGCAATTTGATCTCAGACTGCTGTGCTAGCAATGAGTGTGGTTCCATGGGGGTGGAACACTCTGAGCCAGGTGCGGGATATAATCTCCTGGTGTGCTGTTTTCTAAGACCGTTGGAAAAGCGCAGTATTAGGGTGGGAGTGACCCGATTTTCCAGGTGTCTGTCACAGCTTCCCTTAGCTAAGAAAGGGAGTTCTGTGACCCCTCGTGCTTCCCAGGTGAGGCAATGCCTCACCCTGCTTTGGCTCATGTTCAGTTGACTGCACCTACTCTCCTGTACCCACTGTCCCACAAGCCCCAGTGAGATGAACCCAGTACCTCAGTTGGAAATACAGAAATCACCTGTCTTCTGCATCGCTCGTGCTGGGAGCTGTAGACTGGAGCTGTTCCTATTTGGCCATCTTGTGAACATCGTTTTTATATCCTTATTGGCCATATGCATTTGTCTTCTTGGCCAACTTTGATTAAAGGAAAAAAATTTCCCAAAACATAAAATTTGCTTGGCTGACACTTCATAATATTTATGACATTTCATCTTGGCCTCCTAACATTCCCAAAGCTATCTGAGTGTTAAGATGTTTGTCCTGGACTCACAGCCTGGTACATTTATTTCTAGACTATAGGTATCTGTAGGACCATGTGATTTCAGAATATTTTTAAGATAATTATGCTTTTTTATTACAGCAATGACAATTTTGAAAGTATTAGAAAATACTTTGATGATAATAGTTTTGTATTTATAACGTAGAAAGTAAAAGAGAATTACAAGCTAATTTTGCTCATTAGAAGTTACTTAGGTTAGTTTATAATGTGCATGGTTCTCACCCCTTACAATGAGATAATTTTGCTAATACAATGCTGTCTGCACTTTTGAATAATATGAATGCAGCATTCATTATTCCACTATTTTATTTTCACTTATATATCTAGGCTAGAAATTTGAATGTTAGAGTCAAATTCCCTCTACCTGACTTTTCCTATATGTTTGAGATCCTTAATGTCTTTCTTTTTTTTTTTTATTTTTTATTATTTATTTTTTTTTAAACGTCTTTCAAATTCATCTACCTCTCTAGTTTCTTTGCCATTACCTGTGTCCACCCACCTGAATAATTCCAAGAGCTGCTAACTGATCTCTGTCTCTGTCTTGGTCTCTATCTCTATCTCTATTTCTGACTCTATCTCTATTCCTACATCTTTCTTCCCTGAGTCCTGTCCTCCTCCAGTACACCATTAGGTGCTGCTAGCATAATCTTTCTGAAGTGAATCATTTGCTTTAAAGCCTTCTGTGCCCCCCTCCTCACTGGCCTCACGATCAAGTCATAACTCTGCATCAAGGCACACAAGAACCTTTGCCATCTAACAATTGTTGCTTTCCTTATCACTTCTGACTCACCTCTCTACCTCCTAGCATCTAATCATCCCTGGACTACTTGGAGTTTTCTCCAAGGGACACCTTTTCTTCTTTATGTATGCAATAAGACTCCTTATTTTGGAAAACACCTGTGGTGGTAGTTGTGGTGCTGGTAGGATAACCTCAAAAATATCTAGCAATCCCCGTGGCATACTTGATTCTGGAGCAAGGTCTGTGAGGACACTGTTGAACTCAGTGCTGACACTTCAGTTACTGAACTGTGGGGATCCTAGGAGATATTAGGGGAAAGGCTGGGAAGGGCTGTCAGGGAACTCAGGGAAATGGCTGTTTACTAAATAGTATAAAAGTATTTGGATGTTTTAGCAACTGGCATGCCCCTAGGGACACAGATCAGCTAAGTACTACCCCTGCCCTTGCCACTCCCACTACCTCTTTCTCTGACCTAATTTTTCCTCCAGGACTTGCTTAGAGCAGGGGCTCTTAATCTTGTTTGTGGGTGTCATGGACCTATTTGTCAGTTTGGTGAAGCATATGGACTCCTCTAAGAGTAATCTTTTTTAGAGACATGAAATAAAATACATAGGAGAAGAAAGAAAATCATTTATATTGAAATACAGTGATGACATTTAATGGTGAATTATGATATAATAACTTACTAAAACTAAGATCTAGAGTCAGATCTGGTAAATGCCATAATTTTGAAGTAGTGGTGAATGTAAATTATATTAAGATATCGGCAGCAAATATAGGAGGATATAAAAATAGCCACTGTTTCTATTGGTAACAAATCATACTGTGGTTTGTTGCTCAAATTTCTATAATCATAGGAAGAAATGCTAAATATCAGTTATAGGATAATAAAAATAAAGGTGCTCTTTTTTCTCTCTCATGTTCAAGAATCTCTTGAGTTCCATTGACAGATGTTTTGGAGCTCCATGGATGCCAGATTTCTTAGTCAGTTTGGACTATTGTAACAAATACAGATGTTCCTGGACTTGCAATGGAGTTATACCCTAATAATCCCAGCATGAGCTAAAAATATTGTAACTTGAAAATGCATTTAAACACTCAACCTACCAAACATCATAGCTTTGGCTAGCCTACCTTAAACATGTACAGAACACTTACATCAGCCTTTGGGAAAAATCATGTAGCACAAAGCCTATTTTATAAAAAAGTGTTGAATATCTCATGTAATATATTGAATACTTTACCGCAGTACAGTTTCTACTGAATGCATATCACTTTCACACCATTGCAAAGTTGAAAATTTTTAACTGGGACCACCGTAAACCGAAAACCATCTGTACCATAGACTGAATGGCTTAAAAGACAAACATTTATTTCTCACAGTTCTGGAGGCTAGAAGCCTAAAATCAGGGTACCAGAGAGGCTGGCTTCTTGCTGATGCCCGTATTCCTGGTTAGGTCCTCACATGGCCTTTTCTTGGTGCTTGCATGCAGAGAGGGAGATCCTCTTTTTCTAAGGGCACTAATCCCATCATGTGGGCTTTACCCTCATGACGTTATTTAAATCTGGTCTCATGCCAAGGCAACCACCTTCTGATAGCATCACATTGGGGATAGGGCTTCAACATCTGAATTTTGGGAGGACACAAACATTCAGTCCTTAACCCTGGGTGTAGCATCCTAGCTTAAATGATTCTTTTCTGCAAAGCCTTCTTTAATCATCTCTTCTCAGCTCCTCCCCACAGAAAGTATGCTTTGCCTTTTTTGTGTATTCACAGCCCCAGAAACTTACCCCATGGTAGCATTTATCTCTTCATTTGTTTTTCTCTTATACTAGACCAGGAATCAGCAAGCATTTTCTGTAAAGGGCTGGATAGGAAATATTTTAGGCTTTGCAGTACATATGGTCTCTGTTGCAATTACTCGGTTCAGCCAGAGACAATATGTAAATGAATGGGCATGGCCGTGTTCCAGTAAGACTTTCATGGACACAAATTTATTTATGGACACTGAAAATCATTTCATACAATTCTCATGTGTCACGAAATATGCTTCTTTTTAAATTTTTCAACGATTTAAAAATAATACAAAACCCATTCTTAGCCAGTAGATTGTACAAAAACAGACCATGGGCCAGATTTGGCATGGATAATAGTTTGTCTACCTCTGTACTAGATCACAAGTTTCTTGAGGGCAGGGACTGTGAGTTTGTTTTCTATCCCTTAGATCTAGTACCAGTGTTTGCCATATTGGTATAAAGTAAATATGAGCGGAATAAATATTTGAATCTCTAAGTGCATTATACTTACATTTGCTTTCCCAATATTCTTCCAGAATTTGAGTTGAACGGCAGATGAATTCCTCAGTAGAAGAACTTAAGCCAAATCCAGATTTGTGGTCTCTTAGTCTAGTACAATTTTATGGCTCCTTCCTCTGTAATCTTGGTGTCCCCCAAGTGAAGGCCAACTGTTCCCTGCATGGAAGTTGTTCTCAATGTACTTGTGCACTTAGAGGTCTCAGAGTATTGGGAGTTTATTTTCCACTGAGTGGGATACGGGTGACCTTAACCTGAGAAAATGATACACATTTCAGCAAAGAATTTTAGATACATACTTGAACAAAAAGGAAAATCACTTCCCAGCACTGTCTCTGCTTCATACCATTTAGACTTAAATGGTCAACAGTAATCATCACGAAAATCACAGGAATTTTATTTGTGAAATGCTTATTCCCTATAGAGATTAACACATCACTTAAGATCAAAGGTGAATGAAAAGATATGTTTTTGAATGGTCTCTGTAAGTTATAGAAGCAATAGATTTACATTCCAGCAGGCTACTTAAAAAATGTTAATCACAACTCTAATATAACCATGTTTTGATAATAAGTCAAGGTGATTATTAATCATGCTTGTCCATCTGTAGAAAGCTGACTTGACTAATATGTATGTTGGCCAAAGTTAAATATAAAAAAGGTTTTGGTATCATGCCCAAGGTCATTGACAAATTTGCAATCTCATCAAGCCATGTTTATTATCATGCAAAATATTGAACTACAGTTTTACCTAGAGACATTTTAATAGCCCATGTAAACAGGAAACAAAAAGTAAAATGAAATTATTGAATTCTGTCAGTTTATTTTTTAAAGTCATTTTTCAACACATAGATAATGAAATCTGATACATTCAGTTTAGATATTTTGATGTAGCATCAGATGCTACCTAGCCTTAAATTATTTTGTGGGATTTTTGTAGGTAAACTTCATGTACATAAAGTTCGTTAACACATTTGCCTAATGCCTACCAAATGAAATGCTGACTTCTAGTGGGGGAGCAGAGATTATAAGAGATGAGATAGGGACTTTTCTCTGAAGGAATATACAAATTTATATAAGGAAACATGATACAGACCTAGGAGAGAAATAACAATATTAACACATGCTAAGCACCAGGGAGAGAAACAGATAGAAAAAAGCAGCAATTCATAGGACAGGGAGGGGCAACGGTCAATGTCTGGGCTTGAGGTGCGAACTCAGATTTAAAATGCTGCAGATAGCTTGGCCACAGTACATGTGTGTATGTGCATGCACTACCCCCAAACCATGCAGCAACACTGCAGAAATCTCAGCCATTTCAGTCTCTTTTCCTGGTAGACTCCTGAGCTCGTTGCCAGCTGTGCTCTTGTTTATGTGCTTTCCCCACCCAGTTACCCTTTGCCCACCTCTTTTGTAGCTCAACTCCTACCACTTTTTAAGATCCCACTTCCTGTTCCAACTCTTAGGAACCCTCTCCTGATTTTCCAAGTTCTTTGTGGCTGTATCATCGGGTCTTACTGTTTGTCTCAAGTAAAAAGGTATTGTGGAAAAGAGTCTGGAGGTAGCAGATATATTAGAATCTGGCTGAAGGATACCTTCACAACTTTTGTTTTTGATGAAGTGTCATTTGTAAAAAACATTTAGAATGGAGCCATGCACACACAAGTTCTGGCTGCTTTGTTCTATTTCTACTTAAGTGAGCATGTTTTGTTTTTTCTTTAATATAGAAAGGGAGAAGTCATATTCTAGTTTTGCAGCTTAAATTTTGCAAGAAAATAATAGGTACAATTCAAAGATAAGGTTTACTCTGGAGTACAATATTCTTCTTATCCTCCTTCTTCCCTGTTCCTTTGTGTGTAACTTCTAGCTCCTCCCCATAAGGCACACGCATGTCCTAATTCCTCTGATAACTTTTTTCTCCTCCCTCACTCCCAAATCATGATCCATCACATTCACTGGGCTTAGTCTTGAGAACTGTGAAGCAGAGACAGTGGCACTCTTCTGTCTTTCTATGTTTGGCTCAATTAACTATACCTGGCCCTATTCAAAGGTCTTCCTCAGACTATATACCCCATAGCTATGATATATGAATTTTTTTTTTAGTTCATTTGCTAACTTAAAATATTTTATGTCATGAAAATTTGAAAACATATATAAAAGTAAAGAGAATAATAAATCTCTCATATGCCATCACACCAATATAATAACCAAGATTTTTAATGTGCTCATCTTTTAAAACATAAGTTTATCATGATACATTGTTGTGTTACACACTATAACATCTGTCCTTTTCTTAAACTTCTCTTAGTCATATGCTTAATAGATCAAATGGTGAAGCTGTGGGATACTCAGCTTCAACATCTAACTATGCATTGTCAAAGATAGTGGTGCATAAGAGAATAAATTAAAATTGAACAAACATGGCTACTAAAACCACATGGCAACTTTGGGCACAGATTTCAATTTGTAAAACAAGCTTTGTGTGGAAATCATTGTGTAACTATTATTTCTATTATATAAATTCTCCTCTAAGCCTGAACATTGAAAATTTACTTCTACTTTTTGTAATTAAAATATTATCATATGAGTCATTAACACCATGCTGGGTAATTACCAGGGTCTATTATTACTTGTGAACCTCTTTTTTTCTTCATGCTATTTTCTTCATATATAGCCTTGAATTACAAAATACTTTCTGTGTGTGCTTAGACACTGTCAACCCCCAAGGGACATTGAGCAAGGGCAACAGGAATCTTCCTAGTAGACAATAATGCTAATATGGAAAATTATAAACTATATTTTGCCTGTAAACATATAGGACTTTTTAAATGAGATAGGATAGCATTGTGATATTGGCTTTAAATGTTTGTAAAAAGTCAATCACTTTCATGCTTCTCATGAATAGCTCATCTTCTTTGCAGGATGTTGTTCACAACTGAAATTCTCTAATTAATTTTCCCTGTTTGTTTCCCTTTTATTTTTCTCCAGCTCTTGTAAATGTAAAACTCTGGGCCATTGATCGACAATGTTTTCAAACAATAATGATGAGGACAGGACTCATCAAGCATACCGAGTATATGGAATTTTTAAAAAGGTAGGATGCTTTCTTTTCTCTTGTGAGAGTGTTTACTTTCCTTTTAGCCCTATTATCTGAAATGCAGCACCCTGAAGACTTTTTGTCTTTCTCTCAGTCATAATAGTCTACAAATCTATAGAGATGTAAGACTTTGAACAAGCTTCTTTATATTCCTGGTGCCAGTTTCCATGACATATGGTTAAGTCTTAAGTCAGAACTTCAGAATTTCATGACATGTATTAAGCCATTCTCTCATAGAAGTGAGCAACTCAGAGAAACAAATAAAAATGTGCTTGAACAAAAAATGATATTGAATACATCTCCAACTATTTATTGGTTAATATATTTATGACACCTCTTCTAAACAGACTCGTACTATAAGACTGAGTCATCTCTTGTGTGTGTTTCCATATGAAAGGTCAGATGACTAAGATGAAAAAGTTCCAAGAAATAGCTTATTATCCTTTAATCCTGAGCTTAATTTCCCAAATAAAATTCATTTGATGCTACAGTTCTGAAATATCAAAAGCTTTTCTTTCCTTTATATTATATATTATCATAATAACTCAATATAGGATGGAAATTAGAATAAAAAACAGCTTTTTATTTCTTAGGAATACATTGATATTCACTGGAATGAATTTCTTTGTCTCTAAGTTTATTTTCTTTTAAAGAAAATATATTATCTTATGATTGAAAAGAATATTGACAATTCTCATGACTTTTTAAAAAGCACTTATTTTTTTAAATTACTTTTCTTTTGAAAACAGAGCCATTATTAAATAGTAATATACAAGTTATATGAGCATATAATGAGTGTACTGCTAATTAAGATTTCATTTTTGATAGGTAGAATATTTAATTTTTTTGTTTTGCTTTTTATTTTTGGTGACTAAACTGTTAAAATGAAGCTAAAAAGTCAATTTCACATTTTGCTTTAGTGATACACCTTAATAGGTATCTACTGAATTTTCTTAAGATGCAATTTTTAATATTACATACTTGAATATTTCTTGTGGTTAATTTATTTTCTTACTGCTTCATCTTTTATACATTTTTATTTCTACATAAGACCTTTTATATTCATGCTAAAGGGATAATACAATTCTAATTTGATATCAAGTAATAATATGTTGAAAAATTACTGTCAGCAGGGTGTTGATTTTTTTTCTCAATGTGATTGGATGAAACATTTAGAAGAGGTAGAAATGTAAATTTATATTAATATCTTTTTCAAGGAAATTAAATTATTCAGGTGCCTTCTATATTGGGTAATATATATATATATGTATGTGTTGATATATATGTGTCTATACATATGTTGTGTGTATGTGTGTGTATGATGAAAGATAGAGAGAGAGAGAATGAATATTCATTTTAAGCCTTAACTTAAAGTTCAAGAGTTATTGATTTCTTCTGGTGCAGCTCTGATAAAGATCACAACTGATAATCAATGAAATGCTTACCTATAGAATATAGTCCATTATTCATCTCACATACCTAAACTTTGGACACTTACAATGTTGATTTTAGCTTCCATAAGTTTGTTCTTCCAAGAAAATGGACTGAGTGCCAATGCTATCTCAAATGACTCTAACAAGAACTCTTTCTAGTGGCACTGTTTCAGGAGATGGAGATGTCTCACTCTGTGTGCATGTGTGTGTGTACGTGTGTGTGTTCAAATTCAAATCTTAAACAATAAAATTGGCTCTCCAAAGTAAGTGAACATTTTTTGATGGTCAGAATAGAGCTGGCAGTGTTTAACTGGCTGAATAAAAAAAGAGGTGGTTGCTGACTTGGATGTCACTTTCCATCTGGCTACTCAATAAAACATAAAGTTCACATTGTTTGTGAATGTAGGACTGGGCTGGGAGTCCAGAGAGGTGACAGGATGACCATCATTGCCTGAGGCCAGCTTTAGTCTTCCTAAATTACAATTGTGACCAACTGGTTCTCTCTCTATAAGTTTTTCAATGGCTCATAGTTCCTGTTGCATTATTTACAGCCTCATTAGTTGGACATTCAAGGCCCTCCTATAGCCAAAACCAGTGAGGTTTTTCAGCCTGGATTCTTCTCACTTCCTGCAAACCAAACAATTCCATGTACCCATCCCTTCCCTGTGCTTTTTCATAGCACACTCCCTCTCTGCCTGCCCCTCTCCTCCATCACTGTCAATGGTCAAATCCTTCTCTGCTTTTTGGATCCGACTAAAAGCTGCCTTTCCATATATACTTACCTCATTACACTGAGAAGTCACCTTTTCCCTCCTCTGGAGCTTCATCTCTGCCATATGTTTTATTGTCTGCTTTGTTTCATTATAACTTGACTACTAAGCTTATTTCCACTTCTAGACTATAAGCTTTTTAAAACTAGGGTTATTTCTTAAATATCTTTGTATTCTTCTTTGGCACAAAACTTACTGCTTTATAGATAGGCACTATATAGAACAGTGAGTACAGAGCCAGTACATAATTTTCAGGACTCATTGAAGAATAAAAATGCAGAACCTCTTTCAAAAATTGATAAAAAATTAAAGACCTTGACAGCACAGCATTAAATCAAGTGTAAGAACCTTGTAAGTGCAGGCCCTATGCTTCTGTACAAGTCACACATTGATGAAGCCATGTAGGGGTGGAAAGGGTACCATCCCTTTCCTCTCCATCGTAAGGGTCATGGCTGGCACACCTATATAAAAAGACAGGTTAACAAGAGAAAAGCATTGTAGATTTATCTAATTAAAGATTAAGATGACACAGGAGCCTTCTGAATGAAGTCCTAACTTTACAGGGGAAAACTGCATTTTTATGCTTAGGTTTAATGAAGAATGGGCAGCCATAGAATTGTGCTTGAACAAAAGGAGTGTGCTCTAATGATAGCGGCCTGAGTGAGGAAAACTAGCAAGGCTTGTCTGTTCATTCTTCTTGGCCTCTCTGTTGTAGCATTTCTTCCTTCCAAGTATGAGGTAGGACTCCTTTGGAATGAGAATCTTAATTTCTGTATGACTGCTGTCAAACAGAAAAGCAGGGGAAGGTTAGAATACTATTGTTAGACTTTATGGATGGCTTTCAGGAAAAAAGGAGTCTGTCTCTATGACCTGCTTCGGGGAAGAGGAATTCTAGTTTCTATGGCTTGCCTCAGGGGAGAAACAGAAGCCAGAGATAGGAGGCAGGAGAAGGTCAGAGAGAAAGGACTTCTGAGGCCTTTCCTTCGGGTGTCTTTTTCTGAGCTCTAAAAGCTAGAAGAGTGAATAATATTCATTCCTTCTTCACATCCCCAAGTTAGCTATACTTGGTACTATTTATTTTTCAAGGCTATTAAGAGATAGCATAATAGCCCCAATGATAGATACTATCAAAAACTCAGAAGACCAAAATAAACTGTTTTACTGTAACTTCGGAATTAATTTTATCTCCCTGTTTGTTGTTGGTTTTTTAAAAAATTGCTTATCTTTCTTTTACATCATATAAAACTTTATTTATTTATTTTTTTTAATAGTCAAGCCAATCCACTTTTTTCTTTATGACTTAGGCTGGGTATAGTGGCTCATGCTTGTAATCCCAGCACTTTGAGAGGCTGAAGTGGGCAGATTGTTTGAGCTCAGGAGTTTGAAACCAGCTTGGTCAACGTGGTTCAACCTTGTCTCTGAAAAAAAAAAAATAGAAAAATAGAAAAATTACCAGGTGGGGTGGCATGTGCTTGTAGTCCCAGCTCCTCAGGACGCTGAGGTGGGAGGATCACTTGGGCCTGGTAGGTTGAGGCTGCAGTAAGCAGAAATCCTGCCACTGCACTCCAGTCTGAGCAACAGAGAGAGACCCTGTCTCAAAAAACAAAAACAGAAACATCACTGCATATATAGGAAAGCTTACCTAACATTATAAAAACATTGACTTTAAGGGCTTTAAAGCAGTCTGTGAAGAGGGGGATGTTTTTCTCTATGTGTTTGCTAAATAAAACTTGCATCTAAATTTTTCTACTACAGATATCTTATACTTTATATTTTGTGAACGAGTTAAAGGTGTAAAGCAATGGCAATGCTATAAAAAAATGAAAACTCTAGCAAAGGATCATGCAAATTCTCAGAGTTCTTTTCGGTAGGCGTCTCTGTTGTAAATCCCAATGCCTTCCCAACTGAGGAATTTCAGGAGCTGCCACAGGCTAAAAGATGAGTGGCTCTCTATCATTTCTTATCTTGTGGTGCCACTGTTTCTCCTGGTTTTTCTGAATAAACGCCTAAGTTTGGAGGAGGAGAAAAGGGGACACACCAGGCATATAAATGCACTGCTAATAGTCAAGAGTTTTTCTTTATTGTCAAAGTTGGGTTTTATTTTTTTATTATTATTTTTTTATTATACTTTAAGTTCTAGGGTACATGTGCATAACATGCAGGTTTGTTACATATGTATACTTGTGCCATGTTGGTGTGCTGCACCCATCAACTCGTCAGCACCCATCAATTCATTATTTATATGATGTATAACTCCCAATGCAATCCCTCCCCCGTCCCCCCTCTCCATAATAGGCCCCAGTGTGTGATGTTCCCCTTCCCGAGTCCAAGTGATCTCATTGTTCAATTCCCACCTATGAGTGAGAACATGCGGTGTTTGGTTTTCAGTTCTTGTGACAGTTTGCTAAGAATGATGGTTTCCAGCTGCATCCATGTCCCTACAAAGGATGCAAACTCATCCTTTTTTATGGCTGCATAGTATTCCATGGTGTATATGTGCCACATTTTCTTAATCCAGTCTGTCACAGATGGACATTTGGGTTGATTCCAAGTCTTTGCTATTGTGAATAGTGCCGCAATAAACATACGTGTGCATGTGTCTTTGTAGTAGAATAATTTATAATCCTTTGGGTATATACCCAGTAGTGGGATGGCTGGGTCATATGGTACATCTAGTTCTAGATCCTTGAGGAACTGCCATACTGTTTTCCATAATGGTTGAACTAGTTTACAATCCCACCAACAGTGTAAAAGTGTTCCTATTTCTCCACATCCTCTCCAACACCTGTTGTTTCCTGACTTTTTAATGATTGCCATTCTAACTGGTGTGAGATGGTATCTCATTGTGGTTTTGATTTGCATTTCTCTGATGGCGAGTGAGGATGAGCATTTTTTCATGTGTCTGTTGGCTGTATGAATGTCTTCTTTTGAGAAATGTCTGTTCATATCCTTTGCCCACTTTTTGATGGGGTTGTTTGTTTTTTTCTTGTATATTTGTTTGAGTTCTTTGTAGATTCTGGATATTAGCCCTTTGTCAGATGAGTAGATTGCAAAAACGTTCTCCCATTCTGTAGGTTGCCTGTTCACTCTGATGGTAGTTTCTTTTGCTGTGCAGAAGCTCTTTAGTTTAATGAGATCCCATTTGTCAATTTTGGCTTTTGCTGCCGTTGCTTTTGGTGTTTTAGACATGAAGTCCTTGCCCATGCCTGTTATCTGAATGGTACTACCTAGATTTTCTTCTAGGGCTTTTATGGTATTAGGTCTAACATTTAAGTCTCTAATCCATCTTGAATTAATCTTCATATAAGGAGTAAGGAAAGGATCCAATTTCAGCTTTCTGCTTATGGCTAGCCAATTTTCCCAGCACCATTTATTAAATAGGGAATCCTTTCCCCATTTCTTCTTTCTCTCAGGTTTGTCAAAGATCAGATGGCTGTAGATGTGTGGTATTATTTCTGAGGACTCTGTTCTGTTCCATTGGTCTATATCTCTGTTTTGGTACCAGTACCATGCTGTTTTGGTTACTGTAGCCTTGTAGTATAGTATGAAGTCAGGTAGCGTGACGCCTCCAGCTTTGTCCTTTTGACTTAGGATTGTCTTGGCAATGCGGGCTCTTTTTTGGTTCCATATGAACTTTAAAGCAGTTTTTTCCAATTCTGTGAAGAAACTCATTGGTAGCTTGATGGGGATGGCATTGAATCTATAAATAACCTTGGGCAGTATGGCCATTTTCACGATATTGATTCTTCCTATCCATGAACATGAAATGTTCTTTCATTTGTTTGTGTCCTCTTTGATTTCACTGAGCAGTGGTTTGTAGTTCTCCTTGAAGAGGTCCTTTACATCCCTTGTAAGTTGGATTCCTAGGTATTTTATTCTCTTTGAAGCAATTGTGAATGGAAGTTCATTCCTGACTTGGCTCTCTGCTTGTCTGTTACTGGTGTATAAGAATGCTTATGATTTTTGCACATTAATTTTGTATCCTGAGACTTTGCTGAAGTTTCTTATCAGCTTAAGGAGATTTTGGGCTGAGACAATGGGGTTTTCTAAATATACAATCATGTCATTTGCAAACAGGGACAATTTGACTTCTTCTTTTCCTACCTGAATACCCTTGATTTCTTTCTCTTGCCTGATTGCCCTAGCCAGAACTTCCAACACTATGTTGAATAGGAGCGGTGAGAGAGGGCATCCCTGTCTTGTGCCAGTTTTCAAAGGGAATTTTTCCTGTTTTTGCCCATTCACTATGATATTAGCTGTGGGTTTGTCATAAATAGCTCTTATTATTTTGAGGTACGTTCCATCAATACCGAATTTATTGAGCGTTTTTAGCATGAAGGGCTGTTGAATTTTGTCAAAAGCCTTTTCTGCATCTATTGAGATAATCATTTGGTTCTTGTCTTTGGTTCTGTTTATATGCTGGATTACGTTTATTGATTTGCGAGTGTTGGACCAGCCTTGCATCCCAGGGATGAAGCCCACTTGATCATGGTCGATAAGCTTTTTGATGTGCTGCTGAATCTGGTTTGCCAGTATTTTATTGAGGATTTTTGCATCTATGTTCTTCCGGGATATTGGTCTAAAATTCTCTTTTTTTGTTGTGTCTCTGCCAGGCTTTGGTATCAGGATGATGTTAGCCTCATAAAAAGAGTTAGGGAGGATTCCCTCTTTTTCTATTGATTGGAATAGTTTCAGAAGGAATGGTACCAGCTCCTCCTTGTACCTCTGGTAGAATTCAGCTGTGAATCCATCTGGTCCTGGACTTTTTTTGGTTGGTAGGCTATTAATTATTGCCTCAATTTCAGAGCCTGCTATTGGTCTATTCAGGGATTCAACTTCTTCCTGGTTTAGTCTTGGGAGCGTGTAAGTGTCCAGGAAATTATCCATTTCTTCTAGATTTTCTAGTTGATTTCCATAGAGGTGTTTATAGTATTCTCTGATGGTAGTTTGTATTTCTGTGGGGTCGGTGGTGATATCCCCTTTATCATTTTTTATTGCGTCTATTTGATTCCTCTCTTTTCTTCTTTATTAGTCTTGCTAACGGTCTGTCAATTTTGTTGATCTTTTCAAAAAACCAACTCCTGGATTCATTGATTTTTTGGAGGGTTTTTTGTGTCTCTATCTCCTTCAGTTCTGCTCTGATCGTAGTTATTTCTTGCCTTCTGCTAGCTTTTGAATGTGTTTGCTCTTGCCTCTCTAGTTCTTTTAATTGTGATGTTAGAGTGTCAATTTTAGATCTTTCCTGCTTTCTTTTGTGGGCATTTAGTGCTATAAATTTCCCTCTACACACTGCTTTAAATGTGTCCCAGAGATTCTGGTATGTTGTATCTTTGTTCTCATTGGTTTCAAAGAACATCTTTATTTCTGCTTTCATTTCGTTATGTACCCAGTAGTCATTCAGGAGCAGGTTGTTCAGTTTCCATGTAGTTGAGCGGTTTTGATTGAGTTTCTTAGTCCTGAGTTCTAGTTTGATTGCACTGTGGTCTGAGAGACAGTTTGTTATAATTTCTGTTCTTGTAAATTTGCTGAGGAGTGCTTTACTTCCAATTATGTGGTCAATTTTGGAATAAGTGTGATGTGGTGCTGAGAAGAATGTATATTCTGTTGATTTGGGGTGGAGAGTTCTATAGATGTCTATTAGGTCTGCTTGGTGCAGAGATGAGTTCAATTCCTGGATATCCTTGTTAACTTTCTGTCTCGTTGATCTGTCTAACGTTGACAGTGGAGTGTTGAAATCTCCCATTATTATTGTATGGGAGTCTAAGTCTCTTTGTAAGTCTCTAAGGACTTGCTTTATGAATCTGGGTGCTCCTGTATTGGGTGCATATATATTTAGGATAGTTAGCTCTTCCTGTTGAATTGATCCCTTTACCATTATGTAATGGCCTTCTTTGTCTCTTTTGATCTTTGATGGTTTAAAGTCTGTTTTATCAGAGACTAGGATTGCAACCCCTGCTTTTTTTTGTTCTCCATTTGCTTGGTAGATCTTCCTCCATCCCTTTATTTTGAGCCTATGTATGTCTCTGCATGTGAGATGGGTCTCCTGAATACAGCAGACTGATGGGTCTTGACTCTTGATCCAGTTTGCCAGTCTGTGTCTTTTAATTGGAGCATTTAGTCCATTTACATTTAAGGTTAATATTGTTATGTGAACTTGATATATAATATTGTTATATAATACATATATATTATACATATATTATATATTATATATATTGATATATAATACATAATATTGTTATGTCAACATGAACTTGATCCTGCCATTATAATATTAACTAGTTATTTTGCTCGTTAGTTGATGTAGTTTCTTCCTAGCCTCGATGGTCTTTACATTTTGGCATGTTTTTGCAATGGCTGGTACCAGTTGTTCCTTTCCATGTTTAGGGCTTCCTTCAGGGTCTCTTTTAAGGCAGGCCTGGTGGTGACAAAATCTCTAAGCATTTGCTTATCTGCAAAGGATTTTATTTCTCCTTCACTTATAAACCTTAGTTTGGCTGGATATGAAATTCTGGGTTTAAAATTCTTTTCTTTAAGAACGTTGAATATTGGCCCCCACTCTCTTCTGGCTTGTAGAGTTTCTGCCGAGAGATCTGCTGTTAGTCTGATGGGCTTCCCTTTGTGGGTAACCCGACCTTTCTCTCTGGCTGCCCTTAAGATTTTTTCCTTCATTTCAACTTTGGTGAATCTGCCAATTATGTGTCTTGGAGTTAGTCTTCTGGAGGAGTATCTTTGTGGCATTCTCTGTATTTCCTGAATTTGAATGTTGGCCTGCCCTACTAGGTTGGGGAAGTTCTCCTGGATGATATCCTGAAGAGTGTTTTCCAACTTGGTTCCATTTTCCCCCTCACTTTCAGGCACCCCAATCAGACGTAGATTTGGTCTTTTTACATAATCCCATACTTCTTGCAGGCTTTCTTCATTTCTTTTTCTTCTTTTTCCGTTTGGTTTCTCTTCTCGCTTCATTTCATTCATTTGATCCTCAATCGCTGATACTCTTTCTTCCAGTTGATCGAGTTGGTTACTGAAGCTTGTGCATTTGTCATGTATTTCTCGTGTCATGGTTTTCATCTCTGTCATTTTGTTTATGACCTTCTCTGCATTCATTAGTCTAGCTGTCAATTCTTCCACTCTTTTTTCAAGATTTTTAGTTTCTTTGCGCTGGGTACGTAATTCCTCCTTTAGCTCTGATAAGTTTGATGGACTGAAGCCTTCTTCTCTCGTCTCGTCAAAGTCATTCTCTGACCAGCTTTGATCCGTTGCTGGCGATGGGCTGCGCTCCTTTGCAGGGGGAGATGCGCTCTTATTTTTTGAATTTCCCACTTTTCTGCCCTGCTTTTTCCCCATCTTTGTGGTTTTATCTGTCTCTGGTCTTTGATGATGGTGACGTACTGATGGGGTTTTGGTATAGGTGTCCTTCCTGTTTGATAGTTTTCCTTCTGACAGTCAGGACCCTCAGCTGTAGGTCTGTTGGAGATTGCTTGAGGTCCACTCCAGACCCTGTTTGCCTGGGTATCAGCAGCAGAGGTTGTGGAAGATAGAATATTGCTGAACAGCGAGTGTACCTGTCTGATTCTTGCTTTGGAAGCTTCCTCTCAGGGGTGTACTCCACCCTGTGAGTTGTGGGGTGTCAGACTGCCCCTGGTGGGGGATGTCTCCCAGTTAGGCTACTCAGGGGTCAGGGACCCACTTGAGCAGGCAGTGTGTCCCTTCTCAGATCTCAACCTCCGTGTTGGGAGATCCACTGCTCTCTTCAAAGCTGTCAGACAGAGTCGTTTGCATCTGCAGAGGTTCTGCTGATTTTTTGTTGTTGTTTTTTATCTGTGCCCTGTCCCCAGAGGTGGAGTCTACAGAGACAGGCAGGTTTCCTTGAGCTGCTGTGAGCTCCACCCAGTTCGAGCTTCCCAGCGGCTTTGTTTACCTACTTAAGCCTCAGCAATGGCGGGCACCTCTCCCCCAGCCTCGCTGCTGCCGTTTCGGTTAGATCGCAGACTGCTGTGTTAGCAATGAGGGAGGCTCCGTGGGCGTGGGACCCTCCCGGCCAGGTGTGGGATATATTCTTCTGGTGTGCCCGTTTGCTTAAAGCGCAGTATTGGGGTGGGAGTTACCCAATTTTCCAGGTGTTGTGTTTCTCAGTTCCCCTGGCTAGGAAAAGGGATTCCCTTCCCCTTGCCCTTCCCAGGTGAGGCGATGCCTCGCCCTGCTTCAGCTCTCGCTGGTCGGGCTACAGCAGCTGACCAGCACCGATTGTCCGGCACTCCCTCGTGAGATGACCCCAGTACCTCAGTTGAAAATGCAGAAATCACCGGTCTTCTGTGTCGCTTACGCTGGGAGTTGGAGACTGGAGCAGTTCCTATTCGGCCATCTTGCTCCGCCCTGGGTTTTATTTTTATTCCATTGTAGTTACCCATTTTGTAACTCCCAGTCATGTGGTTTGGCCCCCTCTTTGCTATTAGATGCCACATCAAACTGTGATTTTGGCTCTTTAATCCTATTTAGTCATATCTCTTTTGTGCCTGTATTTCAGATTCCCTGATGTAAACACAGATGTTTCTATCTAGATCATAGAAAAAAAAAAAAAAAAAGGTATTCAAAGGGCAGTGCTACTAAGCATGGCATAATTGATGTAGGTCAAACCATGATTTTGCCAGTTGCCAGCATTTTCTGTCATCTTTGGCTACTAAAAAATACTGTTGTTTTTAAGACAGATTCTGAAAAATGAGCCAAATAACCGCCAGAGTTAAGTTGTGTTGCTTTTCTCTGAGCATATTCTCTGTTACTGCTGTTAGCACTGGTATTTATGTCCAGAGGAGCATTACTATGTAGCTGTGTGACCATTGAGGTTTACTTGTATAAATTAGGTTTTCTTTTGTCCCCAAACTTTGAAGCTGATGAGGACTATGATAATGGTGGGCCCTGATTTATATTACTTGCTTCACTGACAAATCAGAGAGACGACAGGGGCTTTTTGGAATTGAAGGTACACACTAGATCCTGTTTACCCTCAGAAAATATTTTATTTATCCACTTGGTAAGACAGATGTGCTCATGTCATCCCTCTTGCATTAAACCTTTCCATATTTCCCATCACTCCTAGGAGAAAGCCTACCTAGTTCTTACCATTGTTTTCCAAGCCCTGCCTGCCCTGACACTACTCCAGACTCATCTCACTCTACATCTTCTCCTTTTTTATTCCCTCATCTTCCCTTGTCCAAGTCACATGGTACTCTTTCATCTCCTTAAATGCTCCATGGCCCCTCTTAATAAATAGGATTATTGGCCGGGCGCGGTGGCTCAAACCTGTAATCCCAGCACTTTGGGAGGCTGAGACGGGCAGATCACGAGGTCAGGAGATCAAGACCATCCTGGCTAACACGATGAAACCCCGTCTCTACTAAAAAACACAAAAAACTAGCCGGGCGAGGTGGCGGGCGCCTGTAGTCCCAGCTACTCGGGAGGCTGAGGCAGGAGAATGGCGTGAACCCGGGAGGCAGAACTTGCAGTGAGCTGAGATCCGGCCACTGCACCCCAGCATGGGCGACAGAGCAAGACTCTGTCTCAAAAATAAAATAAAATAAATAAATAAATAAATAAATAAATAGGATTATCTCAAGAGACTCTCCTCCCTTTGAATGGGTGCATTTCCAGAGTGATCTAGGATGTGACGACACATCAAGTATACCTGCCATAGTGAAAAATAGAATCTGATACCTCTTAAAACTCTTATAAATATCTGATTTCCCTTCGTTTCCTTGAGTTGAATGGGGGCAATAATAGTATTCACCACTGAACTTTACATTATATTTTCAATACAAATAATTGTAAAGTTCACAGACTCTGAAGATTTTTGGTGATAATTCGGTTCCCACCTGACTTTCCACCTGTTAAAGAACTTGAAGGTGTTGTTCAATTTTAAAAGTACTCATCATATGGTTTGGCCTCTTTTAACCAGAAGGGTAAATCTTTGCCAGGAAGCCTTCATTCCTGGGAGGTGATTTGTAACCAAAGTCCATAACCGATGGCCTTCTATGGGGGCCTGGTAGTGTCTATATACAAAGGATCAAGATGATGGGTGGGCCCTTGGCAAGTCATAGAGCTGCTTTGATGATCCCTCCTTATTCCATAATTTCCTTTCTAAAAATCCTGCTAGATTTTAGTGCTGTGTAAAGCTTCCTTATTCTTTATCTCCATGACTGGGGAGTGAGCCCCAAGTCCACTTGTGCTTTTCCCTTATTCTCTGAAACAAAAATGTTTGTATATATATCCAACATATTGTTAAATAAATATGCTACCTATTTATATATACATATTCTGAAAGTAAGTGATTTTCCCTTTAAAAAGAATGACTTTGTTATTGTAACTTTATACTTTCATTTGATATCAGAATGGCCTTGACTATGAAGATAATTTCATGTTGAGATCACCCCGCGACTTCTGCCGATGGGCCATACTTCAACCAAACTTTTCTGAAACTTCTGTTTAATTGCTTTACATTTTTCTCATTTTGTGGTTTCTGCCTCACCTGCCACTGGACGGGATCAACATGATGATGCATCATCACCTCTGTGGTCTGATGAATCAACAAGGATTAAATGATTTTGGGTTGAGAAAAATGTAAGATGTGATGTCATTTAATTTCTCTGCATATTTTACAGCTGAAGCAACTGAGTCTCAAAGAGGCTAAAATAAGCTCACACCCAGTAAAAAACAGAGCTTAGACTAAACCTCGGGTTTCTGAATCTCTAACCTGAGTATTACCCGCTACCTGGACTCCAGTTCATAGTTTGTTTTCTAATGGCAGCTCCCCACTACAGTAAACTAAAGTGAGGGTAGTTTAGTTATATTTTCATTATTCCTCTCCACAAAGGCAACTTTATTGATTATTAATTCAATAGTATATAGATCTTTGTCTATATTCTAACTATATATCTTTATTTTCAATCTTTTAGAAATAAAATATATAAACCCCTTACAAGCTTTTCCTTCTTTGATCCAATTTAAAAATCTACAGTTTCATTTTTTTAAATAACTCAATCCAAAGGCACTTTATTTTTGATATTTTAATTGTATTTTATCATATTTGTAAAAATGTAGTTAGGGAGAGAATTAGAGTTTGTTGAGTAGAATATAAAGTTATGAGGAGTGTGAAAGGTTATTCATTCTATTGATGAGAGAACGGAGCCCAGACTGGTGAGGAGAGCTGCCCCACATCACCCGGAAAATTGCTAATAAAATCATCCCTGTGCCTGGGCAAGTCTGAAATTTTACTATCCTAAAATATCACCTTTGTTTTGTTCAAAATCTTCAAGGTAAAATGCCCCACAATCTTGATTAAACATATGTCCTAGTGTTTTTGCCTTTCGTATAGGATCTTCTGTGAAGATCTTGCCTAAGTTGTCATATCCTCCAAGGAAAGAGAAATGCCCTTGTAATAAACATTTTTTTTTTTTTTTTTTTTTTTTTTTTTTTTTTTTTGAGACGGAGTCTCGCTCTGTCACCCAGGCTGGAGTGCAGTTGCCGGATCTCAGCTCACTGCAAGCTCCGCCTCCCGGGTTTACGCCATTCTCCTGCCTCAGCCTCCCGAGTAGCTGGGACTACAGGTGCCCACCATCTCGCCCGGCTAGTTTTTTATATTTTTTTAGTAGAGACGGGGTTTCACCATTTTAGCCAGGATGGTCTCGATCTCCTGACCTCATGATCCGCCCGTCTCGGCCTCCCAAGTAATAAACATTTTTAATGATAGATTTGGAATAAGGCCAGAAAATGTGCATTTTTAAGTTCTCAGCTGATGGTCATGTAGCTGGTCTGGGGATCATTCTTGGAGAACTACTTATCTAGGACATAAGATGAAAGTAGAAATACATTTCAAATATTTTAAGTATTTGTATGACTTATTAATATGAAGAGTGCCTAGGTTTAAATCCTGGTTTCAACATTTATAGGTATATGCTAGGTTGGTGCAAGAGTAATTGCAGTTTTGACTGTGAATTTTAAATCATTATAACTAGGTTCAAACACATCTTTATTAATCAAAATAGAAACCATTACAATCAACACATTTTTGCCAATGAGAAATAAGCTTGTTTATTCCTATAGTATAAAAATCCATTTTTAGGGATTTGACGAACTCTTGGAAAGCGCTTTTTGCATCCCACTGATTATGGAAGCGTTTTCTCTGCAAAAAGTTGTTGAGATGCTTAAAGAGTGGTAGTCAGTTGACGAGAGGTCAGGTGATTATGGCAAATGTGGCAAAATTCTTAGCCCAGTTCATTCAACTTTTGAAACATTGATTGTGTGATGTGTGGGCAGGCGTTGCATGGAGAAGCATTGGGCCCTTTTTGTTGATCAAGGCCAGCTGCAGGCATTGCAGTTTTCAGTGCATCTCATCGATTTACTAAGCATACTTCTCAGATGTAATGGTTATGCCAGGATTCAGAAAGCTGCAGTGGATCAGACTGGCAACAGACCACCAAAAAGGGACCATGACCTTTTTTTGGTGCAAGTTTGCTTTGGAAAGTGCTTTGGAGCTTTTTCTTGGTCCAACCATTGAGCTGGTCATCACTGGTTATTGGATAAAATCCACTTTTCATTTCCTGTCACAAACCAATCGAGAAATGCTTCATTGTTATACAGAATAAGAGAAGACGACTCTTCAAAATGACGATTTGTTTTCCACTCAGCTCATGAGACACCTGCTTATTGATCTTTTTCACCTTTCCAATTTGCTTCAAATGCCAAATGACTGTTGAGTTTTTTGGCAACTTCTTGTGTAGTTGTAAGAGGATCAGCTTAGATGATTGCTGTCAACTGGTCGTTGTCAACTTCCAATGGCCAGCCACTATGTTCTCCATCTTCAAGGTTCTCCTGTCCTTTGCAAATCTTCTTGAACCACCACTGCACTGTGCATTTGTTAGCAGTTCCTGGGCCAGATGTGTTTTTGATATTTCAAGTTGTCTCTGATGCTTTAGGACCCACTTCAAACTCAAATAAGAAAATCGCTTAATTTGCTTTTTGTCTAATATCGGTTCCATAGTCTAAAATAAACATAAAATAAACAGCAAGTAATAAGTCATTAGCAAAAAAGCATTAAGTAACAAGCCATTAGCAAAAAAAAAAAAAAAAAAAAAAGTAATGTCATTAGCAAAAAAGCATAAAAGGATGTATAACATAACCACATTTATTTAAGAATGTATTCCAATATCAAATGGCAAATTTCAACAATGCCAAAACTTCAATTACATTTGTACCAAGCTAATATAATCATAGGCAAGATTCTTTACATTTATGCACAATAAAAAATGTAGTAAATCCTCCACTATCAAGGATTATAATTAGAAATAAACAAAATAATATGCTAGTAAAAATTTATTAAGTGTGTGCCAAGCAGTGTTCAAAATGCTGTAGATATATTAACTTATTCTCAACAAAAATTCATAAAGTAAATACTATTATAGCATCATTTCCATTTTACGGATAAGAATACTAAGGTCAAACAGATAAATAAAACTACACTGGTAGTCAGGGTAGAGCCAGTGTCTGTAGAACTGATACTCTTAAACTCCACCCTATACTACCTCAGTAAATTCTGGATACCTGAATATTAGTCCCTGCACATTGCTGTCCTTCTCATTAAGTAGGCATTTACTCAGCCTGGAGATTTCAGCGATAGGTCGACTTTGTTCTTGGAGTACCTGGGTTTCCTATTCACCATATTTTTCTCTCTCAGTGCCCTTCTCCCAAACCTCAGTATTATTTTCCCTTCATCTCACGCCTCTAGAATATGTTCTCAAAAAAATGCTCAGTCATAGCTTAAGAGCTATCACTTTAAACAAGTGACAATGTCTTAGAATTACATAGGCTCAGTGAAGGGGCCTTGTTTGGAAACCCACCACTTGTACATAAGCAGACACCATGATTTCTAAAACAAATATTAAATGACTTACAACTCAGGATCAGTGTCTTCTGCAGACATTCAGACACTGTGTTTCTGGTTCTTTTTTAACTGCCTAACTTTGACCTCCTCAAGCACAGGCTGTAATCTATAAGCAGAACCTGTTCTTGCTTAGGCTATGCTCTGTGATCTTTTACGGAATTGAACTGTTTGGACATATACAGAGTATCTTTTGTACACTTTAGCCTGAACAAATGAAAATGCCACTTTTTGGGCACAAATTATATAAAATACAACAATATCGTCTAATCAGTTTGTAGAGATCACAATTCTGGGAAGTTAAAACAATGATTTCCCTTTCCCCAGATTTTTCTTCTATCGTTTACAAAAAGAGAAGGGAAAGAGAAGGTGCATATTGAAACGATTTGGGGGCTGTTAGAACTTATTTTTTTGTTTACTTTTTTGTTTTTTAAGTCTCAATGACAGACCTATTGAGCTCTTAAGCTTTGAGCTTTAATAGAGCTTTTTAAGAAGATTGTGAAACCTGCATTAGAATTAAGCTTCATAAAGCTAGTATGGTTTTAATTTGAAGGGAAATATTGGGAAGAATAAATAAAGAGGCACTTTCTCACCCCATTTTCAAGGTGGTTTGCTCACAGACCATTTCGTGGTAGCAGATTCATTCTTGTTAAAGATGACACAAGGAGCAGGTAAATCTAAAAGTGGCCATTAGTTTTATGTTGTCATCTGGCATTTGCACAAATGTCTCCATATTGATCCTTTTTTTATTAAAGAAAGAAAGAAAGACAATGTGATCTCAGATTTTTGCATAATTATAGGCTAATTTAAAAAATTTATTCATCTGCACATTTCATATTGGTACTTTCACCTCCATATGTGTAAGTTTTTTCTAATTTTTGCAAATAGTTAATAAGATACTCAGTTGATTATATCTGTGGTAAAATCTTCCACTTGAGCCAATAATGAATCTCACACAGATAAGTCCTATTTAGTCCAAGAAAAGACTAAGTCCTCAGCTAAGGGACTTAATACATTGATTCATTGTGCTGGCCTCTCCCTGAGCCTGGGTTTAGAGGCATGAGTCTCTTCAAGGACTGTAGGCAACTTTTCCTCACCATCTCAATGAGAATACTTTCTCAAAACTCTGGGGTTTCAAAAATCTAAAACAGTGTGACAAGGCACTTTAGTATTCCTCTAGCCTGTTGTAGCTTTGAACCTTAAAAATCGTTCCTGTAGTAAGACTTACTTTATATCTGTATCATTCAGATTGAGCCTTATAACAGTTCCATTCCTGTAAAATGTTTTGTAAGCAAAAGATTAGTGCATCTGGGAGTGAGTTCTTTTCCATAAGGAAAACTATTAAACTATTGTGTAATGAACAAATTCAGAAAGAATCCATGAGTTACTGGGAAAGATTAAGAAGGGTGGTCTTCTGAGGTCCCAGCAACATAGATTTCTCTGCTTGCTATAGAAACCCACTTCCTCATAGTTGGAGAGAACTCTGATAGAGAATCAGAAGTGGGAATGAACAAATACTGCTAAGGCACAAAATAAATACTAGGGCAATTTAGACAAAGAAAGCATCTTAGTGTGTACATTTTATCTGTCCTGAGAAGACACCAGTACATCAGTTTGTCAGTTTAAAAAAAGCATGAAAAAGGCAGAATTATCATTATAGGTCCTTCTTTGTTTGTTTTTGTTTTTGGCTTGGAATAAAGTTAATCATAATTTATTTACCGATATGATTTTACCAAGGCGAACTCTTAAAGGAAAGCTTAGAATCTGGCTGTTGGGCAGCATGGGTATCTATGAATCTGAGAATCCTGATTTTCTGACTCTACCTAGGGTGCAGGGAAAGTAGCCCCTGGAAAGGGAAGCCCTTAGAGGGAGCATGAGCACAGTGCTTCACAGCAGAACTAGGGGCCTCATTGTGAACATTCCCTTTACCAAACCCAGTTTGAGTGTTTTCAAAGCAGTGGGGGAGAGCAAGGGAAACTCAAAACCCAAAACAGAATAAGCTGACACCTGCCTCCTTACACACATTATTATCTCACTTAATTTTGACAGCTCCTTAAAGAAAGTTAATCATAATTTATTTACCAGTCTGATTTTACCAAGGCATTTCCATTTTACTGAGGCAGTAACTAGAATCATGAAAATTAGCAATTTCCCAGCATCAGTAATGAATCTCACACAGATAACCCCTGTATAGTCCAAGAAAAGACTAAGTCCTTGGCTAAGAGACTTAATACATTGATTCATTATGCTGGCCTCTTCCTGAGCCTGGATTTGGATTTAAAACCAGGTCCAATCCAAAAATCCTTATTCTGTTAATGTATCAGGCCAATTTCCTGAAAATGGGTAATGTCAGAGGAAGATTTAAAAAGTAATGTCAATTGGTGAATATGTGAAAAAATCATTACAAGTATAATGAAAAACGTTCCTTGGAAGTGTATTTCTATAAACATTTCAATTCATGGAAAAGTTCCTAATATATAATTTTGGCACTAGTAGTATGTGTGTGTGTGTGTGTGTTTAATCATCCATCCATAGTTAAATCTGAGGTATTTAAAAGTAATTTCAAAACAGAGGAGAGAGGATTTTTTCTTTGAGTTCTAATATGATGTAATTTTATTATTTACTTTGTGCGTATATAATAAGTGATAGAATATTTATGCTAAAGCCCAGAAGAATTCCAATTAAGCAGCACAATTTAGTTATTTTATAAATACACATAGAGTGTTTAAAATTATTCAGTACTTTTCAAGCAATGGAATAAATACTGTTTTCCCTGTTGGCTGGAAGGGGTCCAATGGGTAAGTATTGTATTCCATGTTTGGAAAAAACTACTTAAGTGCTCTGGTTTGTTGTGCAAACAAAGATAAATCAAAGTTGCTTGGAGGATGGATTTGCTTGTTTTATTTTTTAAGGAAATTAAATACATAAATAAATCTAACAGAAACACAGCCAAGAAAGCAAGAAAATAAATATTAAAATTTAAGAATTTTAATTACACAGAATTCTAAATTCTTACAAATTTTGACTTTAGGTTGGTTTTATCTGCGTTGAACTCTGTATACTTAGCATTGCTTCTTGAAATTAGGTCTTGGTGTTCGGGGCAGCGGGGCCCAAAGGAATGACAGATTTTGTTGTTATTTTTATTTTTATATTTTTTAAAATTATACTTAAAGTTCTGGGTTACATATGCAGAACGTGCAGGTTTGTTACACTTGTATAGATGTGCCATGGTGGTTTGCTGCATCCATCAACCCATCATCCACATTAGGTATTTCTCCCAATGCTATCCTTCCCCTAGCCTCCTCCTCCTCCAACAGGCCCTAGTATGTAATGTTCCCCTCCCTGTGTCTTTGTGTTCTCATTATTCAACTCCCACTTATGAGTGAGAACATTCAGTGGTTGGTTTTCTGTTCCTGTGTCAGTTTGCTGAGAATGATGGTTTCCAGCTTCATCCATGTCCCTTCAAAGGACGTGAACTCATCCTTTTTATGGCTGCATAGTATTCCATGGTATGTATGTGCTACATGTTCTTTATCCAGTCTATCATTGATGGGCATTTGGGTTGGTTCCAAGTCTTTGCTATTGTGAACAGTGCTGCAATAAATGTATGTGTTGTTGTTATTTTAAATTTATGTTTCAGTCTTGTCTGGATAAAAATGTGACAAAATACTCTAGGGTTAACCAATAAGTAAGTATGAAAAGTAGTTAAATACTAAACAGCAAGAAGTGATTGACTTGTTTTCAGTTAATGAATATTATTCTAAATGACATTAACTTCCTTTTTTCCTTTGTCTTCTTCTCTTTTCTTTCCTTCTCTCATTCACAATAAATCAATACATTCATATGTATAAGTGTAGTCAATTGCTTTTTAAAGGTAAGACTTATGTATAAACAACAGGTGATCACATTTTTTTCATTTAAACTGGTATATTCTGCTGTGTTAAATGTGTCCAATTCATATTTTAAGTCCTTTTGGTCACCTTTCTCAACAGGTGGAAGACAGTGTGCCAGAATGTAGTAGCGAGGGTTGGCCCATCTGAAAATATGAAGAGTTCTATATGGGACATATAGAATTGTTAACCTAAACCAGATTTTGTTATCATATAGAAACACATCAAAATTAGCTTTTGTATTAGATAAGAAGTCAAACCAGTGCAAGAAGATTGCAGTCTCTTCTAGAATATTGTTTTAAAATTTATTTAGCCTACATTAAGGATATATTGTCTCACTAATGACAGTTCGTCCAGAGAGTCTTCACTCTGTCTGACTCTCAGAATTCTAACATCTGGTTAATTAGTCTTCCTAGCACTAAACAGTTTCTACTTAAATTTGAAGCCCCCTGATATAGACAAGAGATACTCTGTTTGATTACAAAAAAATCAAACATGTCAGAAAAGAGATATTTTCTTTATTTTACAAGTAGTGTTTCTTCTTTATAACCCTTGTTCGATAGCTCTGGCATCTCAAAATACATGGCTGACTTCTTTAAATAGATTTTTTTGGTATAAATATCACGACAATCTGATTATACTACACTATACTACACTATACAGTGTGTTTGATCTCTCCTATTTAATCACTAGGTGTTTGAGATGTTCGCTTTCTGAGAATCACAGCACATGCATACATATTCTCACTTCAGTACTGGCTTTGTCACTGCCTTAGTCTGTTTAATATTGTTGTAAAAGAACAGAGGCTGGGTAAATTATAAAGAAAAGAGGTTTATTTGACTCCTGGTTCTCCAGGCTGTACAAGAAGCATGGTACCAGCATCTGTGTGTGATGAGGGCTTCAGGCTGCTTCCCCTCATGGTGGAAGGTACAGGGGAGCAGGCATGTACAGTGATCACATAGTGAGAGAGGAAGCAAGAAAGACAGGAGAGGTGTCAGACTTTTTCTTCTCCCTTTTTAGCAACCAGCTTTCACAGTAACTAATAGAAAACTCACGCACTGTTTTCCCATCCTGCCCAGGGCATTAATCCATTCATGAGGGATTCACTCCCATAACCCAAACACCTCCCATTAGGCCCCACCTCCAACACTGGACATCAAATTTCAACATGAGTCTTAGAGAGGACAAACATCCAAACTACAGCAGTCACCAAGCTTCATTATGTCCATGTTTCTGCATACCTCACTATTTTGGTCCAAGAACCTGTCTATATGTCTTTTCCTGGTTTCACCTGGCTCATCGTGCCCTGCTGCCATCCATGCCTATTAATTTGATCTCTACAGAGTTAGTTGAAGCTGGATTTGATAAAATAAATGGAGATAGTGTTTGGGGGAGTCAGGAAAAGAAAACAGAGTCTAGGGGAGTAAGTGAGCCATTAGAAGGAATAGAATGTTGGTGAAAGAGCCAGAATACAAACCCAGGAAATAAGCCACACAGCCTCAGGGGGACATAGGGACAGATCTGGAATTTTCATGAAGCTGAGGGTCTATGCGGAAGACAGAGAATTAGAGAGTGAATCACACTAGAGTAACATTGTAGCTAAA
Organism: Rhinopithecus roxellana; assembly: GCF_007565055.1. Taxonomy (NCBI): domain Eukaryota; kingdom Metazoa; phylum Chordata; class Mammalia; order Primates; family Cercopithecidae; genus Rhinopithecus; species Rhinopithecus roxellana. Next base: position 60,438,298 of record NC_044559.1, on the reverse strand, counting down.
GACCTTGATATACCAGGAAAAAGTCATAACTTGAAGAGAGCTGAAGTCAATGATAAATTCATAATAATTGAGAATGAAAAACTTCATCATCATTACAATTGAGGCACGGATGATATCTTTATGTGGGTTTCAAATAACTTTTTAAAAAAAGCTTTAAAGAATTATTCAATGTTTAACTTATAAATTAATAGAGAATATATTTTATAAAAATTATAGAAACTGAAAAGACAAATCATTGCAGTCACCTTCCAAAAATACCTAATGTCAGATGCCTATTGATAACTATTTAAGGATTTTACTATTTATGTGCAACTGTTATGTGCAACTATTTTCCTGTTTATGTGAAACTTTTAACCTAATTATCTTAGTGATAACTATGCAGCTTTAATGTTGCTGTTAATTTAATATTATATCCTTCCATGTTATTTAATATTAAAATTTTCCAAACTCTTCTTTGTTTTCTTATGCTGCCACCATCTGCTTCTCTTTCTCAGTTTTAAGGATTCTTAGTTCTGTGAGACCAGGGGATAGGGTAGGCGTAGTAATAAAAAGCATTAAAATGAAAGACAACATAACCTCAATCTACCGTGTGCATCTTGAGCACCTATTGTGTGGTAGGACCTGTGTCCCCAAAATGTCCAACCCACGCAAGCAGAGGCACACCTCCTGCTAATCTGATTCTGTGCCTTTTTTTCCTGCTGTTTCCTATGAGCCTAGGACAACCCCCCACACCTTCACACATACACTTGCTATGGCTTTAGAGCAGGAGCTAATCAGGTTATTCTCAGATAGTAGAAAATGGCATTGTCTCGGAATGATCCTGGAGGAAAGTGAGACTGATTTTTGTCTTTGTAATGGAAAACTTGTGCTTTGCTTTTAAGCCTACTGTACGCATTGGGTTTTCATGTGGATAAAGAAGATTTTCATAGATCTTTTCTAGTTTTGATGGGGAGAAAATTAAGTTGGGTACTTCCTAATTTGGTTATAACTCTTACAATATTTTTATTGCAGTATATCGGAATACTGTAAAATATACAAATCTTGAAAGTACAGATCAATAAATGCTTACATATTTATATACTCAAGCAAAAAATACCAGCTCACAATATAGGACATTTCCAGTTCTTCTAAAGGCCCTCACGAGTCTCCCTGTAGTTAATCTCCTCTGCCAAAGGTAACCACTATTCTGAGATCTACCATTACAGATTAGTATTGCCCTTTTTCAACTTCAGATGAATGGACTCACGTAGTATGTACTCTTCTGTGTCTGGTTTCTTTTGCTAAACATTATGTCTAGAAGAGTCATACCTTTTGCTGTGTGTATCAAAAGTTCATTCTTTATTCTTGCCCTGTAGCATTCTTTTGTATAAATATGCCACCATTTGTTTATTCATTTTTACTGACAAAGGGCATTTGGATTATTGCCATTTTGAGTCTAGTATAAACAAAGCTGCTGGAAACATTCTTGAGCATGTTTTCGGTGAGCGTCTGCCTTCAGTTCTCTTAAGTGTATACCTGAGAATAAATTTTCTGGGTTAAATAGGAGGCATATATGTAACTTTTATAGGTAGTGCTATATAATTTTGCAGAGTGGTTGAACCAATTTATACTCCTAAAAAACATAAAACAGAGGTTTGTTCCAGATCCCAACAGTATTTAGTATTGTCAATCTTAATTTATTTGGTTAAAACATTTTAATCAAATAAAATACCACATAGTCTGCAAATATTTTGAGTGTACACCCCATTAACAATATTTTTTAGCGCATTGACCTATATATTTATATGTTAAATCCTTGAATGTCTGAACTAATACATATATAAAATAAGATTTATGAAAAGATATTAAATAGAATAGACAGCCCAGAAATAAACCCATGCATATGGTCAGTTGATTTTCAGGGAATCTTTATGCACTGTTGATGGGAATGTAAATTGTTACAGTCATTATGGAAAACAGTGTGGAGCTTCCTCAAAAAATTAAAAATAGAGCTACCATATGATCCAGTAATCCTATTTCTGAATACATATCCAAAGGAAATCAAATCAGTATGGCAAAGAGATATCTGCATTCCTGTATTTACTACAGTATATTCACAATAGACAGGACATGGAATTAATCTGTGTCCATCCACAAGATGAATGGATAAGGTGTATATATATGTATATATGTGTATATATACACACACATGTATGACGTATGTATATTGTCATATGTCATTTATATGTGTGTATATGATGTGTGTATTTATATGTGTGTGTACACACACAATGAATATTATTGAGCCTTTAAAAGAGAAAATATTGTCATTTACAACATGGATTAGCCTTGAGGACATTGTGCTAAGTGAAATAAAGCCAGGCACAGAAAGATAAATACTGCATAATACTACTTATGTGTAGAACCTAAAAAAAGTAGAACTCATAAAAACAGAGAGTGAATGGGGTTTATAGGGCTAGCAATTGGGGAAATAGGGAGCTATTGAACAAACGGTGCTAAATGAAGAAGAAAAAGGTAAGAGAAACATAAATAGAATTAGGAATATATTTTTTTTCTGTCAGCCACATAGATTGTCTTGTGAAATTTTTGTAAATTTCTCTCTACTTTAAGGTATACACATGTACCATGGGTCATAATGAAATCAGTGATTACCAGATGGATTGATAATATTCTGTGTCCCACCAGAGTTTCTCCTGCTCAGCTCTGGAGATAATCTAAGCTAGATGAGAGTGCCTAGCTCTATAAAATTTAGAAAAGGCTTAGGGGGCTAATAATTGTGAGTCAGTCCAATGTGGACATCCCCCTGTGTTTCCCTTGTGTGGTCCATCAGGTCAGTGCACCCTTCCCGGGGGACAACTTTAAGATGTATCTGCATGCCTGGAGTGTAGCCCCTTTTTTTCTGTTTGTTTTGCATATAGCTGATTTTTCCTTTGTTAGTGGTGGTTCTCTAAACTGGTGGTTCTCAAAATATGATATGGAGATTCATGGGCATTCCTGACACTATTTAGTGGGAATTCATGAGGTCAAAACTATTTTCATAGTGCTTATTTCATAGTACTATTTCATAGTTTATTTTCCTTTTCATTTTCATTGTCTCACAAGGTTACAGTGGAGTTTTTTTAGAGGCTAAAACAACTAGTAATATGCTTGGATACTTTTATGTTTTAAAACTTTCCAGTCACTATTTCATGTGGTAAATGTAGATAGATACAGCACATATAAACAAACTGTTAGGAATATAAAAGAGTCCTGGGACGAAAAAGTTTGAGAACCACTCTTTAAAATTAAAACAAGATAAAATCAGATCAGATAAACAATATGCTAGACTTTAATAAAAAGTCTAACATAATAGAAAGCATGGATAGATCCATGCTTTTGGGGAAAAAATTAATGGAACTCATTAACCAATAAATTATATCCATTGCTTCTGTATGGCATATAGGGTGAAACTAATAACAGTGGAATCACTTTGAAATACAAAGGGATAACCTTGGACTAGCCATTTCGAACTCAGGAGCCAATTGTAACATGAACCACAGGGCTTCCAAGTTTTCTCAGTGGGAGGGCATTTCTTCTGTCTTCATATCCAGTATATAACATTTGAGTGTACCTCTCTACTCAACATCATCAACTCCTGACACTTATGACACATGTCAGAGAATTCATCCGTGAATTTACTTTCTCTCTAAATTGTTGAAAGTTTCTTGAAACATTTCAATGTTTGAGAGAGACAGGTTAAAGCCCAGTGTTAGCTATCCACATTTTTTAGCTTTTCTAAATTCTGTCTTGGAAGAGTTAGGGCATCAATGTCTAAAATGCCTAAACTATGGTAGTATTCCATAGAAATGTTGAAATGATTTAAAATATCCATCCCTAATTGGTATAAGGATTGTCTTCAGATAAATTGTTGATAATATTATCCAGAATTTTTTTTTCTCTCTTATTTTTTTTTTGTTAAGACCTGATCTTGCTTTGTCACCTGGGCTAGAGTGCAGTGGTGCAGTCTTAGCACACTGAAGCCTCAAACTACTGGACTCCAGCAAATCTTCTGCCTCAGCCTCATGAGTAGTTGGGACTACAGGTGTGCACCACCATGCCCAGCTAATTTTTGTACATTTTGTAGAGATGAATTTTTGCCATGTTGCCTAGGCTGGTCTTGAACTCCTGGGCTCAAGTGATTATCCTGCTTTGGCCTCCCGAAGTTCTAGGACTATAGACCAGGGCCACCAGGCCTGACCTATTTTCAAGGATTTGTATATCCGTATGATAAATTCCTTATAGGTCTTGGTGCTTGGACAGCATTTATCCTGCCTCCTGATGAATGTGAATACTTTAGTTAGTCAGACATTGCAAACCACATTTCCACTATTGCCTGAGATAAATTTAGTCTTAGATATAATGTTCAACTAGAGTAACTTAGTGTTGGGAGTACAATATGCATTTTCTTTTGGAAATTTTGTTATTTTAACTTTTCTTCATCTGGTTTTATTTATGTTTTTATATTGTTGATTGTTTCTTATCTTTGTGGATATAGGCATGGCATAAGAATTAGTGGATTAATGTCTAACACACTTGTAAAAGTCAAGGTGTTTGTATTGGTCCTTTTTGCATAAAGGAATACTTGAGGCTGGGTAATTTATGAAGAAAAGAGATTTATTTGGCTGATGGTTTTACAGGCTGTATGAGCATACTGCCAGCATCTTCTTAGCTTCTGGTGAGGCCTCAGGAAACTTTTACTCATGGTAGAAAGTGAAAGGGAGCAGGTGGATGGCAAGAGAGGCAGCAAGAGAGAGAGGAGGAGGTGCCAGGCTCCTTTGAACAACCAGCTCTCATGTGAGTTAACAGGGCAAGAACATACTCATTACCATGGGGACGTCACCAAGCTATTCATGAGGGATTCACCCCTGTGACTCAAACACCTCCTGCCAGGCCCTACCTGCACTATTGGGGATCACATTTCAACATGATATTTGGAGGGACAATAACTCAAATCATATCATGTTCAATGTTTGGAATTATAAATTGAGTAGCAGTTATAATTTGGATAAAAAATACTTTTTCTCAAATTCTTGGGGCCTTAATCTGTATAATCAACATAATTTCCCCCCATGTTAGTGGTTTTCAGCTTTTTTTTCCTACTCCCAACTACCAGAAAATACTGACTTACTCTGGTTTGTGAGAATAGGTCACTGTAGTCATAATGTTGGTTATTGAAGTTGGAAATAGTTAAAACTAATTGTGAGTAGAATATACATGTACATTTTCTGTATGAGCTAGAAATTAATTAGGCAAATTAATACAGACCAACTAAGTATTTTTGGATTTTAGAAATTACTGAGTCACATCTGCATTTTTGCTGTTTTCAGATTCTACCAAGAATGTTCCCCTTTCTCCTGTTATCTGAGCTTTGTAATGATGCAAGAGCAAAAGGACCATAATATAAGAATAAAAATCAGTCCTCTGAGGAAAAAGTGCAGTAGGTATTCCAAATGGACAGAAAAATTGCGACAAAATATAACATTACACGTTCACAGACAGGGACAAGAGCATTGTAGGCAAAGACGCACCCTGAGCAGCAGTACAGAGATGGGAAAATTCAGTAGGTGATGCCTTTAGAGAGTCTGTGGTCTGTTCCCGCCAGTCTCCTGTGCCTACAACAGCTGCCTGACACTTCACCCTCAACTCCCCAGATTCTAGCTCTCATATAGCCCCTGGAAATGCCAAAAGGAGTAATCTAAACTTAATTTGGTAGATGACAGAAAACTATTGAAGGTATTTGAGCATGTGGGAGAATTTAGCTGCACATTCTTAAAATTAATCTAGCAGGAATGCATGAGAAGGATTGGGGTGTGAAGGGAACTGGAGACAAGGGCAGAGAGGGTCAGTCATCCAGGCTCAAAACCGTCCCATCCCTAAAATCTCAAGATTGAAGTTCTCAAGTCTAGCCTTTGTCTGTGATTTCTCAGCAGTTGATGCTGTGGGGAAGTAAAGACAAGAAATCAGAGAAGAAAGGAGAAGCAGGTGGGTTTACATGATAGTGAACTTGATGCCCATTCATGGATACAATACTAGAATAGTGTGCCCATTCATGGATACAATACTAAAATAGTGTAGCAAGAAGTTAATTTGTAAAAGCTATTAGGGTAAGGTGTGTTTTTAGTACCATTATGAATTCTCTGTCTTATCATCTCTTTCTTAGATGGCTTTACTAGATTATTAGGTGGAGAAAATGTGATAGCCACTGTGGATTAGACTGTAGTAGTATATTTAATAATGTCACTATGGATAAGATAGAACCATTTAGGCTGAATATGAGGAGAGCCCCATAGCACACTACTCTAAATGCAGCTCTTAAAAATTCCAACAAAAGAAGCTAATAGTTTCCTACTATAAACCAATATAACTGCCCCAGATGCCATGCTGTGTATACATTTTTAAGAATATGTTCTAATAAAATATATGACAACAGAGAAAATTTGTTTAGCTACTCCCTCTGGGAGCCAAGAATCTTTCACTTCAATGTAGCTAGTGCTCCAGGGTGTTGAGGAAGTGCTGGTGAGGACTAAGTTGATAATAAAAACTCTCAATTTGAGTAGAGTTTTCTTAAGTACTGTGTTTATGCCTTCAAAAATGGACAAAAGCTATTAATAAGGCCCATTAAATGTTTTTATCTGCTGGATGAACTCCTAGCACTTATCATTTGGAAAGCAGGGGTTGCCTCCTAGGAGGAATGGACCCTGTCCACAGGTGGCTTCTGTGTCTGGGGAAAGGATTTCTTTTCAGAGAGCTGGAACCATGAGAGCCAGAGTTCTCATTCCCAAGGAGAGAATAAAGGAGAAAGGAAGAGGGCTCTTCTCTTCATGTGTTCCTCACCTGTTAATCATCAAGAAAGGAGAGATTGAATTATTTGGGAAGTGACTTGCATCTTATTAAAATATAACACAATAGAAAGGATGTGAAATAATTTACTCTTGTTATTGCCTGTAAGAAGACATTAATTGAACAAATTTTCAGCAACAAGTTTAGTTTAGTTTCCCCTGAGGAAAAAATAAACCACCACAACAGTGGTGCTGAGAGACAGCCTATATTGTACAGTCCATTAACACTAAAAGAAATAATTAGTTTTCCCAGTGATGACGGATGAATTATTTTAACTTGCTTATAAACATTAAGGGCACATCAACAAAGCAAAATTTCCCAAAGTATTCAAGACAAAGGAAAACAACACAATTGTATGTTCGTTTATTATCTCAGTATTCAGATGATTGGCCTAAATATTCAATTTCTTGATTGTGTACAGCCATTTTCATATATACTCACCAACTGACAAGATTATCATACAACTAAATAAATAAAAATTATGAAAAAGGTTTAAAGGCAGTATTTTTGGTTAATTTTTATTCATGAAGATAATTAAACTGAAAATAATACCTAGATTTCATGAACATAAATCATAGCTAAATATCAGTAATAACTTGGTTATGCATAATGACTTTTGGACACTGAAATGGTTCTATGAAATGTATGATCTTCTTTGAGGATCCTTCAACACAGAAAAGATAATATTATATTTTTGATACTCTTAATTTCTAGACATAATGATTAACTAAATTCCAAAGTGGGCTTATTAACTCATGAGGGTGGATGCATTTTATCATTGAATTCCAGTAACTACTATTTCTAGGGGACTAAAATTGAAGACTTCATTTTAACATAAAAAGATACATCGTGATGATTCTGAAAATGAGTTAATTGTGTTAAAAAGGAAAAATATATTGCTATGTCTTTCACTGCCCTTTACTTTCTAACTGGAAAAGTGTCATCTTAAAGAACAAGGAACTGGCTCTGTCATAGATAAATTCTATTTCTTTGAAGGTTGAATTTCTTTCTAATTTCTGGAACAGTTCAGAAAGTTTAGAATTATATTATCACACCTAACCAGACAACTAGATTGCATCTTTTCTGACAACTGGATACCTGAAGAAGTACAGATTTTCTCTGGTACCTGAGAAACTTTTTATTTGTGATAATTAGAACTTTTAAAATGATGGTAATGTCAGGCTTTGAGACTGTGGACAACTACTTTTCATCACTTGGAAGATATATCTCTGAATTATTAGAAAAGTCAGTAATTGTTCCTCATTTTACTTTTATACTGAAAAATTTTAATATGTGAATGTTTAACATCTATATATATTAGGTTGGAGCAAAAGTAATTTGTGCAACCTTTGGACCAACCTAATAGAATAAATGGCAGCGAGTTGTCAAAGGAGCTCAAATTCTCAAAGTAGTTTAGAATTTTAGATTGCCAAAGCCTTTACTCTTGTTTACCTTCACGTATTATAGGAGAACTTATTATTCTTCATCAGGAAAGTATATTTCATAATCCTCATGTGAAAAATAAATCAGAGACATTTTAACATATTGATAAGGACTTTTTGACAAAGAAGCCATTTGACTGCCTCATTGGTGCTCAGACTCGTCATTCTTCCTGTGAAGACTGTTCACAGCATTTAAAGTTGTGTTAGGAAATTACTTGTTAATTGCAAAGAGGGAGAGAAGGGCTTTTACATTAGAGAAGTGGTGATCACCACTTTAAACAAAGCATTAAAATCAGCATCACTTATAGTGGAACAACCTGATATCCTGTGGCTCTTGGTGTAAAGCAATGTGAAGTACACAGCATCATCTGTGATATGTTCTTGCTAACAATGTTAAATTTTGTTCTAATGAAACCTTTGACATAACTTTTAGCTTCTAGGAAACACAAGAATATAGGTAAAAGTTACTGCTAGAGAACAATTGGATAAATGGACAGATGATAAGGCAGGCATTTAATAAGGAAACAAGCTTGGTTACTTCAAAACATTTATTTTGTTTCAAGACAAAGCATGTAATAAAAATGTTCAAGAAACTATTCAAGTTTAAAAGAAACTAAAGAGACATAATATCCACATCAAATCTGCATTAGTTATCTATTGCAATATGACGAATTACACCAAAACTTGCTGGTTTAAAACAACAAACATTTATCATCACACAGTTTCTATGGCTGACAAATCTGAGTATAGCTTAACTGAATGCCTCTGACTGAAGGTCTCTCATGAAGTTGCAATCAGCTGTTGGCCAGGTTGCAGTCTCATCTGAAGCCTCAACTGGAGAAGGAGGGTGTGAGAATCTGCTTCAAGCTCATTCATGTGGCTGTTGATAAGTCTGTTTCTTGCCATGTGAACATTTCCACAGGGATGCATTACAATATGACAGTTTTCTTCTCTAAGGATAAATGATGCAAGACAGATCTGAGAATGCCCAAGATGGAATTCTGTGTCTTCTCATAACTTCATCTTAAAAGTGACATTTTGTCACTTCTGTATTCTATTCCTTAAAAGTGATTTGATAAGTCAAGCTCACACTCAAAGTGGGAAGGTGGCAGGTTTACACAATGACAGGATGACCTTGGGATTGGGCAGGGATTACTGGCAGCTGCCTTAGAGGCTGCCTACCACAGAAGACATAAAGCCTAACTGCATTGTAGTTACAGAAGATAAAATCTATTAAATATATTTTAAAGGCAATAAGGAAAATTTGAATATGAATTTGATACTAAGTAATATTAGGAAATTATTGTTAGTGTTTGTGTCAATGATGTTGTGGTTATGCAAGAGAATGAATGTACTTATTCCTAGAAGATATAGGGTTGAATGTATAGGTCTAAAGGACTATGATATCTTAGATTATTTTCAAAATACACGTGAACACACACACACACACACACACATACCCGTGTATGCATCCACACATACATAGGTAAAGCAATAACCATTTTTGAATCTAGATTGTGGGTAGTTGGATGTTCATTTTCCTGCTCTTCCAACTTTTTAGTCTGTTTGGAATTTTTATATTTGATAAAATTTTAAGTAAGATGGTGTCTTAGGTGAACCTTATATCTGTCTTGTTCCAGCAAGGCCAGGGGAAGCAGGTTGCCCAGATCTATGCCAATTTTTCAAATTGGTAAGGGCTGTTCAAAATATTACGATAAAAACAAAAACAAAACTCATGATGTTGAGGAAACCAGCTTTCTCCAGGTCTACTTCCATTGTTATAGTACCTATTATATTCCTTAATACCTATATTTACATGGTGACCACTTTGGGAAAGGGTGAAAAGATTTCCTGGGAGAGTAGGGTGTCTGTGGATTTGATATGTTCTATATTCAGTTAATCTAGTTTTCTACTCTTTATGTTTCTCTTCAGGATTTTTATTAGCTTTTGTTTTGGAACTTTCCACCACATAACAGCTCTTCTACTTAAATCTGTCATTACCCTCTCAATATTTAACACTATTTTCACACACTCTTGAATAGTGAGTCTTCAGTATGATTTGCATCTACTGATAATTTCAACAGAGCTACTTTTTGAACCATCTAACAGTTATCCAGAGTACATAATTTTCCAAGTTGTTAGCGATACTGTGATTCTTTAATTACATAGGTTGTTCTATTTGGAAATTTTGTTCCAGGTCATATATACACATTCACTAATAACAGGAGAGTTTGGCTTATTTGTTCTTTCAAGTCCTATTGCAATATAATTGTGATCTCTATAGTATAATTATTTATTGAACTTCTCTTAAAGTGATTTTTTTTTTTTTTTTTTTTTTTTTTTTTTTTTGAGTCACAGTCTTACTCTGTAGACCAGGCTGGAGTACAGTGGCATGATCTCAACTCACTGCAACCTTTGTCTCCAGGGCTCAAGTAATTCTCCTACCTCAGCTTCCTGAGTAGCTGGGATTACAGGTGTGTGCTGCCACACCAGGCTAATTTTTGTATTTTCAATAGAGACAGGCTTTCACCATGTTGGCCAGGCTGGTCTCAAACTTCTGACATCAGGTAATCCACCCTCCTGGGTCTCCCAAAGTGCTGGGATTACAGGCATTAGCCACTGTACCCAGGCTAAAGTGATTTTTAAAAAGCTGTTTATCATAACATTTAATGTTTTCAACTATGAGATCATACTCTCAGGAATAATTACTAAATCTGTGCTAATTTTTTTTTTTTTTTTTGCCTTTTTCCTTACCAGTTCCACTAGTTAAACTACCACATCTAAAACCATTATTGACTGAGGTTTTCATCAGACTAACGTATGTTTTCCCAGTAGTACATTAGTTGTCAAAATGATCATCATTGATAGATCTTAGTGACAACTTACATATGTGACAATTCCCTGTTCTTGGGTATATTTAAGAGACACAAGGCCATATTTTTATTTATATATGTATTCTACTGAAATCCAGAGTACTTTTACAATGTAACCCTTAGTCCAAGCTCTTTCAAACGATGTATCACTTATTTATGTATTTATTTTTTTTGATAGCAGAATTATCATATGTTCATGGTAGAAAATATAGAAACTACAGGAAAGCATAAAGGCTAAAATAAGATTAAAAGCCACTTCAATGCTAACCCCCAGGAAAAAAAAAAAATCACTGGTAACATTTTGGTCTATTTTAAACTTTTGTCCCTCTACCAGTCAAGAAAATGTAAATGAGACAAGGTGGGAATTTCTTCATATAAGAGGAACACAGTAAAACAGAACAAAACAAACTCAAGAAAGAATAAAAGTAGCCTGTGGCTAGAAAGACAATCCAGACCTTTTATGGCTGCTCCATAAATTTTTCCAAGACCCAAGTTACTCATAGTTCACTACTATTTCATCCTTTGAGTTCACTATATTCCTAGGGTACCTCATTTTCATGGCCCAATATGGCTAATCTAGCTTATCTTTTATCTCTGCATTCTGGCCAGTAGGATGGAGGAAGGACATTGAATAAGGGCCCATCCTTGGCGTTAAAAGTGGCTTTCTGGGAACTCCGTGCTTCTTCCACATACATCGAATTGTCCAGAATTTAGTCACCTAGTTGCAAAGGTAGGTGGGCAAGAAGTAGGAGTCTTAGAAAGAAAGGAAGAATAGGAGAATAAATGAAAGAAAATACCAGTTTTTTGGTAGGAATTTCTAGTTGGTGGGATTGTGGGTGACTTATTTTTCTGTATATGTATCTATTACATATACTTTTATTTTCTAAATTTGATATAATAAGCTTACAAGAGGTTTTAAAAAACTGGAAAGAGTTAATTTCTATAAAATAGTGAAAATATCAGGCATTTTTCAGTTGTTTAAAAATAACTGTTTTCTTTTTTAAAAAACTTACATACAAATATTACTGATATTTCAGCTTGAAGAAAGTAAACCAATGCTCTATAGATGCTAAAAAATATTCCAGTATAACAAAGTTTATGCATAATGGAAACTGTCAAGCAGTTAAAAAGATCTCATTTTAAATTCATACTTATTACACAAAGCAACAGTTGTTTCCCCAAAGGGGGGAAACTGATGTTTATTAAGCACCTTCATGTGCCAAGTGCATATAGCATATATATAAGATTCCTAGTCTACTTAATTATCTAAATCAAGGGATGACAAAAATTATCTGTAAAAAGTAAGATAGCAAATATTTTAGGCTTTGTAGACTAAGATGCTCAATCAAGAATATTATTTGGGTACTTACATAACCAAAAATAAAATAAATGTCTTTTTCTTATTTTTTTCAAGCATTTAAAAACGTACTATAGGGCTGGGGGAATTTTTTTTCCACCCTCTGTAGGTATGATAATTTTAGTCTCTGATAATTTTAGTCTCTAGAATAAATTGACAGTAAATGAATTAACAGGAGAAAAAGCATGTACATTTTTTGTGCATGTGCTTGAGAGCATCACAAAATATAGCTTAAAGAAGGGCCCCATGATTGAATCTTAGATAGCAATTTGCACTACAGAAAGAAATAGAAGACTGGGGCTTCTCTGGAGGAGGTGGCAACACAAGCTATGGAACAGGGAGGGGAGGAAATGCATGATGATCAAAGATTGTCTTATCACACAGATAAAGTCTCTCTGGCACAGCCCTCAGAAGAATAGGTGAAAAATCTCTCTGGGTTTAATGCTCTAGGCATGGAGACTTTTAGTCTCTTCTCCTGTGATATGAATTAATCTTGCCTGGTTAATGTCGATTCCAGGGAGGGGGTTCGCAATAATCCCATATTTTGGAAGGAACTTCCTTTAGTTATATAAGGGAAAGTGTGGGCAAGCACTTCATGGGAGAAAAAAGATTGAGTGACTAGGGCAGATAAGTCAGTGAGATCTTAGTTTTGAGGCTGCTTCTTTAGTGCAAAGTACTCAGAATGTCAAAACACCATGGTTTGTGGCATTGTTTTTCTGAGCTCCAACAGTACAAACCCTTCTTAGCTCATGGCCAATATGAAATCAGGTGGCAGGCACTAGTTTGGCTACCTCTGAGGTAAACAACCCAGTGTAATAGACAGTTATTTGCTCATTATGCAGATGAGCAAATAGTGACTTAGAATGCCTGCCTATCCTCACGAAACTAGTTAATAGCATGAGTGAGATTATACCTACCTTTTATCTGACTTTAAAACTGATGCCCTTTCCACTTGGCCATGTTGCAGAACATGTAAACACTTATATAGAAATATGAGTTTTTTAGTAGAAGAAAATGTCATCAGAAGGGTTAGTTTTTCCAGGCCCTTCCAGAATCCTGTGGTTTGAGGCCAGATACTTTCTTCTCACCTGATGCTGTAATGCACTTCAAGTAAGTCAAGGACCCATTTAAGAAACTATGAATAAGCCCTTTAAAGGGTAAGTCTGTGTCTACTATAGTAATTATTTTATGTTGTGTAAAACCAGTCCTATTCTTTGGCTTTAGTAAAAGCCAAGATGTTTGTGTTCAAAGGGCAACAAAGGAAAGATAATCCATATTATAACTTTATTTGAAAATAGAAATATAGGGAGGTTTTAAGCAGTATTTCCAGGCCCTTTTCTACTTAAATGATGTTGTGATTGTCTCCTTAAAGAAAAGACTTATTGAATGCAGTGTATTAGTCATGAATGGCAACAAATCTGCCCCTACAGGAGGGACCTGACTTGCTGAGTCATACACTCAAAAGCAAGAAATGACATACTGCAACTGGAGTTGACAAGGAAGCGCCTTGGACAAAGGTGTCCTATGAATTGAGCAGGAAGAGTGAGGTTGCTGAGTGACTTAAAAGTTCATTGCTTCTCAGTAGCTAGGGGTTTGAAGAACCTCAGTAGGGATAGAGTCATTGAGCATAGAGTAATCATCACTCCTTTCTGTTGAACTCTCAGCGCTTGCCAAGATCATTATGTAGCTAGTTGTAAACTTCAAATTTTTCACAACAATGCTGATAGGTATGTATTATTCCACATTTATAAATGATGCAACTGAGGATCAGCAAAATTAAGTCATTTCCAAGGTTACACATTTATAGGTAGTGGAGCTACATGGAAACATGGATCTTTATTTATTTTTATTTTTAATTGACAAATAATAATTGTATGTATTTATGTGGCACAATGTGATATTCTGATACATGTATACATTGTGGAATGACCAAATCAGGACAATTAGCCTATCTATCACCTCAAATATTTATCATTTATTTGTGGTGAGAACATTAAAAATTAACTCTTTTAGGTGTTTTGTAACATATGATACATTATTATTAATTACAATCACCTTGTTTTGCTGCAGAAGCCAGAACTGATTCCTCCCATCTAACTGAAACTTTTACTTGTTGACCAATGTCTGCCCTTTCTCTGTCTACCTTCTTTTCCTCCACTCTAGCCTCCGGTAAACACCGTTCTACTCTATACTTTTATGAAATTGGGTGTTTTAGACGTTACACGTAAGTGAGATCATCTAGTATTTGTCTTTCTGTGCCTAGCCTGTTTCACTTAACATAATGTCCTCTAGGTTCATTCAGGTCATTACAAATGACAGAATTTCCTGTTTTCTTTTTAGGGCTAAATAGTATTCCATTGTGTATATATACCACATTTTTCCTCCTGGGACTACTTATTTTCTTGTACTTTAGTCAGACTCTTCCCCAAATGTGTTTCAATGTCCATAATGCTCTCTTTTCCAATAAGCTGAAACTGTGCCCTGCCTCTTGTCATTTTTATGATACCTCCTGCCCTCTTACATAAAATATTTTAAAATAAATACTGAAACAAGAACTTAGCTGAATTTTGCAAAACAGAACTGTGTTCTAGGCCTACATTTATGGACAGTGAGGGAAGGGGGCAGGTGCCATGGCTCACACCTGTAATCCCAACAATTTTGGGAGGCCGAGGTGAGAGGATTGCTTGAGCTCAGGAATTTGAGACCAGCCTGGGCAACACGGAGAAACCCATCTGTACAATATATACAAAAATTAGCTGGATGTGGTGGTAGATGCCTGTAGTGCCAGCTACTTGGAAGGCTAAGGTGGGAGGATTGTTTGAGCCCCAGAGGTTGAGGCTGCAGTGAGTCATGAGTATGACACTGTGACACTACATTCCAGCCTGGGTGACAGAGTGACACCCCGTCAGAAAGAAAGAAAGAAAGAAAGAGAGAGAGAGAGAAAGAGAGAGAGGGAGGGAGGAAGGAAGGAAAGGAAGGAAGGAAGGAAGGAAGGAAGGAAGGAAGGAAGGAAGGAAGGAAGGAAGGAAGGAAGGAGAAAAAGAAGAGAGAAGAGAAAAGAAAGAAAAGAAAAGAAAGGGTATGAAAGAGCAATGAGTCCATGGAGGTACATCCATACCCAAGTTCATCACATTGGATGGGTCAAGTGAGATGGAAAAGGGTTACTGAGTGCTGAGGCCTTCAGAAACATCAGAAATTAATTGATTTATGAATGGTGAAAGTCTTAGAAAAATGTATAGAGACACACTGTCTGCACATAGGAGGCACTCACTTCCCCTTAATGTAGACTAGAAAAAAGATGAAAGAAAGCCCATAAGCCCACATTAACCAAATGCACACACATGAGAAACTCCAGGTGTCCAGATTAACACCCCCAAATAGGCACTCGGTGTTTTCAGCTCTGAGGCTGGAGACAAGATCTGGGGCTTTGGCTTACAGAGACAGAAACCTCTGTCTCCAGAGAGGGGACAATAGCTTCCAAAGGCTCTGGCAAGTGATCTGGCAGGTAGTACTTGACAAGCTTAATGGGAGGGAAGTGCTGTTTTGAAGAAGATTCTCCCCTCCTTCCATTTCACCAACACAGTGACTTGCAGAAAGTTGCGTCCTATGCTTTTCCTGAATATAGAGGACTGGCTAAACGATGTGCGGAAGAGCACATCTCTGAAGGGACAAATGCTGGCCATTTAAATGTGGGCTTTGCGTGTTGTTAACTGACTGGTTCTGTGCAGTAGGGACCAGGTCCAGTTTGCTATTAACGGTTGTATTTGCAAAGCCCAACACTGTCTCTGGCACTTAGTAGGCACACAACAAATGTTTGCTGAATGGATAAATAAAATAATCCAGAATGAAAATATCGTTTCCCCATGAACGTAAATTATAACTTCTTTTCATTGGTTATTAATTATATCACATTTTAAAATCCATTCATTTGTTGATGGACACTTGTTTCCAAATCTTGGCTATTGTGAATAATGCTGCAATGAACATGGAAGTGCAGACATCTATTTGTCATATGAATTTCAATTCCTTTGGGTATATACCCAGTAGTGGGATTGCTGGATCATATGGTAGTTCTATTTCAAATTTTTTGAGGAACCGCCATGCTGTTTTCTATAATGGATGTAGTAATTCACATTCCTGCCAACAGTATACAATGGTTTTCTTCACATCCTCACTGATACTTATTTTGTTTCATGTTTTTAATAATAACAAATTTAACAGATGTGAGGTGACATCTCATTGTGGTTTTGATTTTCATTTCTCTGTGATTAGATATGTTGAGTATTTTTTTATGTAACTGTTGCCATTTGCATATTTTCTTTTGAGAAATGTCTATAAATACCTTCCTGAATAGCCAAAACAATCCTTACCAAAAAGAATTAATCTGGAAGCCTCACACTACAGTATTTCAAAATATATTAAAAAGCTACAGTAATCAGAATAGTGTGGCACTGGCATCAAGGCAGATACATCAACCAATAGAATAGGATAGAAAACCCAGAAATAGATCCACACATCTGTGGTCAATTGATTTTTGACAAATGTGCCAAGAACACCCAATGGGGAAAGGGTGGTCTCTTTAATAAATGATATTGGGAAAACCATTAATAGATATCCACATACAAAAGAATGAAAATAGACCTTTGTCTCACTCCTTATGCAAAAATACACTCAATATAAACAATAGACATAAATGTAAAACCTTAAACTGGAATACTATTTGAAGAAAACATATGGGAAATGCTCCATGACGTTGCTTTGGGTAGAGATTTCTTGGATACGACCCCAAAACACAGGCAACAAATGCAAATATAGACAAATGGGATTGCATCAAACTAAAAAGGCTTCTGCCAGTCAAGAAAACAATAAAGTGAAGAGACAGCCCATGGATTTGGAGAAAATACTTGCAGATCATACACTGGATAAGGGGTATACACTATCCAAAATATACATACACTATCCAAAATATACAAGGAACTCAAAATATCCACGAACCAAAAAACCCTCAAATAATCCTATTAAAAATAAACAGAAGATGCGAATAGACATTTATCAAAAGAAGGAAAAGCGTTAAGTCTTTAACTCAAATCTCATGACCCTTTTAATATATCATACTGCTGCTTACGCTTCTTAACAATGACCCAGAGGGTTGTGTTGAAAGTGTGCACAGAGCATTTTTTAAAAATTGCTTTAGCATTGTTTTGCTTGTGAGATAGAGTTAGTGTCGCTAGTTGGACTGAATGCACAATTACAGGTATTTAATTCGTGATCCCTGCATTCATTGAATATACTTGGGAAACGACATGGATTTTTAAATTTGAAGGCTAGATGTTAAGCTACTGGAAAAGTATTGAGAAAATGCAATTCTTCTCACTCTTCTGCTATTGAGGCTTGGGGCCTAACCTTATTGAAAAGGAAGAAGTAGGTTGATTTTTCAGTTAACATGATCAAACAGTGCAATTCAAATATAAAGATTGTCAAAGCACAGCCGACAGAAATTATTTGCTCCGAGGGTAGAACTTGCTTTGATATGGTAGTTAGTAAGTTTTATGAAGTTTTTTCTAAATAAAACATGTAGAGTAAAGTTCTCAAGTCTTTTGAATATGGCACTTAAAGAAATTAAATAGCATACTTCATTGGGCATTGAGAAATACAGTTTGGAATATGAACAGAATTTTTACTAGTTTAAGAAATTTTGTGTTCTGAAACTCTTTACCTTTCTAGTTTCATCTCTTGCTGTTTGCTACCACATGTTTTTTAAAATTCCTGCCATAAACCTTATTTCCTCAAATGCATACAGATTTTTCCTCTTCTATGTGGCTTTGCCCTGCTCTTCCTGTTGCCTAGTAGAACTTTATTCCCTCTCCATTGGGGTAAGGCCCACTGATTCTTCATCTACTCTGGAAATCATTCGTGGCTAGAGTAGGGGGCTCTCTCTCATTCATGATCTCATAACCTACATGCATTTGTCTCTTCAGTAGCATTTACCACACTGTCCTGATGTTTGCTTTTTGCTTTTCCCACTAGGTTGTAAATAGCTTGAAGCAAAGACTATGTCTTTTGTCTCCATAACCCAATGCTTGGGCCCTAGTACACTCTGAGCAAATACTGATTAGATGGTTTAGGATACTATAGTTTATTTGATTTGTCTAGTGATATATTTTCTCTTCTAATTCATTCAACATTTTGCTTTTTGGCAAACTTTTAAATATTGAACTATCATAGTAGAGAGAAAGTTGCTACATCCATTGCTTGTCAAGGATGAATCTCACTGCATCAGTGAGACTTTTAACACTTTAGTCCTGACTGTTACCTTGGAAAGTCTAAAGCCAATTTACTTAACTTGCAACTCTCTTTGTGATCCATATCAATAGAATTCATTAAAAATACTAATAGTTTAAAACATTTATCAGTAAAAAACAAATTTAAAAGTGATGTATATACAGCTAATAATTAGGCATTTTTAGGAAAATATTTAAAATATAACATTTAAGGGTATATAGCCAAATTTTAATAATATATATATGCTCATGTACGGTGATCCAAAGATTTTTCTCTGGTTTTCAATCCAAGAGTTATTTGTGGTTGTTTTGTTTTTCTTTTTTTGTTTTATCTAGAGTCACACAACATAGCTAAATAGATTCAGTTATATATGTTCTTTCACATTTGTGCTAATAAATGAAAACAATGTTTAAAAGCCACAGAGGAAAAGGGCAGAAAATCTAAACATGAATAATGAAGCCCTATAAAACCTCTGGGCAGTTTTAGCAGAGTTTCTGAAAGGAAGTGTCCTCTAGGACTCAATCAAATCTCCTGTACTTATTTTTAAAGGGAGCTTCCTTTTTTAAGTCAAAGATAGAAATACTTGGAAAGTGTCCTGCAGGTGTAAATTAGCAGCCTAACTCCTTGGGACCGAAATGTCTTCCTTATCTTCTTTGTTCTTTTTGTCTTTAATAATGAAAGCAGAGGTTGTTTTTGGAATCCTTTTTTTCTGCCTAAATTCTTTGAAAGCCTAAGCTTGAAAGCTAATAGGTCTAAGAATTTTCTAGGCTAATGAAAAAAAAAAAAAAAAAAAAAAAACCTTGCTATCCCTAGGGCTATTGTTAGCCTAATGGGAAGTCATGGGAAATGCAAACAACCAAGTTCATTCTGAGGCAAATAAATTTTTTAAGTGCTGAGATAGACCAAATTTTCCAGCCAAAACTGGGACTTATTACTGGTTATATAATGGCACATAAATTTTGAGGTTAATGTTTTGAAGGCAGATTCAAGAAGCTGACTGTAATAAGAGAGTTCTGGTCACATTGATATAGCCTGCCAGAGTGTAAATGGGCTCTGCAGCAGAAATGTGTCAGAAGTGTAGAAACTGACATTTTAGGACTGCTCCCTTAGACCATTACCATAAGGAAGAGCTGCTTTATTATTATTATTTTTTAACAGTTGGTTGAGCAGAGGTTTTCAGAATTAAAATGATTTTGAAGTAAATAAAGATGAAATGTGCATGGTTATTTTATTAAGTGCATATTTGTTACTGATCTCCCAGCTCATTTCTGCACTCACTTAATTTCCTGTTGCTGTACTTTTCAGAGTTTCATATTCAAAGTGACAGTTGGAACATTTAGCATAGAAGACAACAAATAAATATGTCTCCTACTTCCCCCATGCCCACCCCACCTCTACCATGTTGAATTGGAAACATTTAATTCAGTGACTTGCACAGGGGACAATTTCAAAGCTTATATTTAGAATAAGAAAGTGGCTGAAAAGGAAATGTTATGCTCAATAGAAAATTATGACTCACTGATTTTGCATTCGGGTAATATTTTTGAAAGAACATTTATCCTTTTGGAAGTGTGTGAAACTGACAGGAATTATATTAAAAACCAGCCAGATAGCCACGATAAGCAGGAACCTGACTTTGTTTTGGATATCCAGGGTTCTCAATAATCGTAGTGGTTTACTAACCAATATTCTACAGGGAAGAATTGTTCTTTACCTTATGATAGAAGCATGCCTTCCTGTGGAGGTAGTTCTTTAGATGAAATAACAGGAACCATCTACTGTAACTTCTCACTGACCAAGTCCCACTGAGGGCTGCCCCAAGGTAGGTAAGGAATTACTCCCCAGTATTAGTTACCCATTTGAATACAATTCATTTCTACCAACAGCAGTTCTCTCCTATTTTTCCAAGCGCATGCAATATCTAAGTTTAGTGTTTAATTCTTGAGGATGCCATTTTAACTAATGGAGTTCAGTAAGTGACAGCCCTGTATTCCTCCCAGGCATTTCAAATTTAGTTTTAATTTAGATCAGCAGTTCAGGAGCAAATTATTTGCCAAATGCAAGTGGCAGACCGTTGCCTTTCTCCCTAATGTCCATCTGTGGAGCACTTTGAGACTTTGCTAAAATGATGAATTGATTTGTCTGTTGGGAAACAGCTTGTTACCCAGAACAGTGGTGTACATAAATGAGAAGCCTGCACACTGCAACAGAGACCACAGGTGGTATTCATAATAAGGCATCTGTGGATGATGTTAAGGATTTTTGAAGCTATTTGATTTTTTTTTCTCTGTTCAACTAAGAGTTTTCTTGTTTAGCTAACATTTCATTTCCTAAAAGATTTGTTGTGTTCTTAGAGGTAATACCTTTGCAATTTAAGCATGTCCAAGAATCCTTTTTATTCTGATACGTTTTACACTTATGAATAGGCTTAACAACTGATATGGATCGTGCAGTTTCTCAGGAGACTCAGAATACAACTTTTGTTTTATAATGCCAGCTATGTCTTTATTGAACCCTCTAATTTATTTATTTATTTATTTATTGAGACAGACTCTCCCTTGTGTCGCCTAGGCTGGAGTGCAGTGGCGCGATCTCAGCTCACTGGAACCTCCGCCTCCTGAGTTCAAGCGATTCTCCTGCCTCAGTCTCCCAAGTGGTTGGGATTACAGGTGTGCGCCACCATGACAGCTAATTTTTGTATTTTTGGCAGAGACAGGGTTTTGCCATGTTGGCCAGGCTGGTCTTGGACTCCAGCCCTCAGGTGACCTGACCCGCTTGGCCTCCCAAAGTGCTGGGATTACAGGTATGACCCACCACACCTGTCCCTGAACCCTCTGTTTTAAAGAGAAACAAGTGCAATGAAGAGTCTATAATACTTACAAAAACAAACACCACATTTCAGTCAATCAGCAGAATAATTAAAATATAGGGTTTTATTTTTATGGAATATAGGTTATGAATTCCAGGGTTTCAGAGTTGGAGGGGTCTGAATCAGATCATCAATGGATGAAAGATTTTGTTTTCTTGTCAGATAGCCATTTTGCACTGACTTAAATTCTTCCAGTGATAGAAAACTGATCTCTTCTAAAATAAGCTTATTACATTTTTAAAATGCCTGCTGGCCTCTTTGTAACTTTGTCTCCAGTAAGTCAATCTCTTTCTTTCTTTCTCTCTCATTATCTCTCTCACTTAAAAGTGATTCCTGTGTGACTCAGTTTATTCGAATTCATCATTTATTGAACATGGACTCTGTGCCAGGTGCTGAACCAGGTTTCAGGACTCCATGGATGAAGATTACATGGTCCATTTTTTCAAACAGTTAATAGTCAAGTGAGAGCAACAAAAAAGGAAAAATGAAAAATTATAGTACAGTGTGATAAATGCCTTGTTAGGACTAAGCATGAAGTGATACAAGAACGTATTAAGAAAGCACATAGCCTGGACTTACGGACTATGGATAGGCTTTCAGGAGGAGGTGAAATTTGAGGTTAGTCTTGAGGAATGAGCAATGAACTAGAAATATTAAAAATGTATAAAATTTTTAAAGAGAGATTTTTAGAAATTCTGTTTTCTTGTGCAGTTGAATTTTCTAATTTATTCAGAAGTGTCATAAATTCATGCTGTGATGGAATTTGTTCAAAACAAACACCAAAATATGGTTTTTATGTTTTTTTTTTTTTTTTTTTTTTCATTTTTGCTACAGAGTCTCACTCTGTCACTCACACTGGAGTGCAGTGGCATGATTTCAGCTCCCTGAAACCTCTGCCTTCCAGGTCCAAGCGATTTTCCTCCCTTGGCCTCCTGAGTAGCTGGGATTACTGGTGTGCGCCTCCAGGACTGGCTAATTTTTGTATTTTTAGTCAAGATGGGGTTTCTCCTTGTTGGTCAGGCTGTTCTCTAACTCCTGACCTCAAGTGATCTGCCCGCCTCAGCCTCCCAAAGTGTTGGAATTGCAGGTGTGGACCATTGTGCCTGCCTGGCTTTCATATTCTGCAATGAAATATAGAGTGTTGGATTTCAAAACAGATGCTCCTTGAGGCTTTGAAACTGTCCAGATTCTCAGCTAACACAGATGGGATATTGGTCAGTTGGACTCCCTCGCTGGCTAAGTGGGTCCTACTTGATTGTCTGATTCATACTTGTGCTATGGGCTTTGAATGCAGTATTTTATTGGATCCTCATAGGAGTGCTTTGGGGTAGGCACTACAGTCAGCATTGCATATCATTATTCTGGAATCACCAGTTACGAATAAGTGAAAACTGTCAATCTGTGATTGCTAAGGTAAAACAGTATGATACTAATTGTAAGAAGGTAATACTCTCAGCTGATGACTGAATGTTATGAGGACACAGTCTTTAAGATATCATACAGCTTGCACATAGCTTAAACTCATGGAAGCAGACTATTTGTTACACTACACGTTGGCTGAATGATGGCAAAGAAGACCCTCCTATTGAGGCTTTCAGCTACCTTTTTCCTTCTGATCCTTATGTGTGGTTCCTGTGGTCTTGGTCAGTACCAGCAAACATATTTAATGGCAATGTGTTACCTGTTATTTGTTTATGCTATAAGAAACAAAGGAACATGCTTTTTATGTGAGTGGAATTTAGCACCCATTTTGATATTGCCGCTAGAATTTTATGTTGGATAACAAAATTATGTGTGTATATATGTGCATACTATGTATGTGTATACTACGTATGTGTATATGTATATTCATGTATACAAAGCACTTTAAAGTGTTAATTTGCTTTACTTAATCTGTATCTATCTATCTATCTAGTGTGTGTATGTCATATAGTATATATTATGTAATATTATAAAAGAAATTATACCTGCCAATTATAAGAAATTATATAATATTTGTAAGAAATTTTGCCTACAATTTAAAATATTTCTTTCCTAGTGTTATATTTAATGCTTACTCTAAGAAATGTGAAACAATTTACTATTTTCATAAAAAAATAGAATATGAACAGAACTTTGTTTAAAGCTTTGGCACATTTTGAGATCAGATGGTCATTATCAATACAGATCATCACTAAATAACCTATAGATGTAAATTTTTCAATAAATTCATTTTTATTTAAATTTAGGAAAATTATTTCTTTTGTTTGTTTGTTTTTTGAGATGGAGTCTTCTGTTTTAGCAGGCTGGAGTGCAGTGGCGCAATCTCAGCTCACTGCAACCTCTGCCTCCCAGGTCCAAGCGAGAAAATTATTCATTTTTAATGTAAAGTGGAATATTAGTGTTGTAAGAATAATTTATTTTGTATATTAGAAACATTTATTTGATGTGCTTTTGTTTCTCAGAGAAAACAAAGAAAGTTCATGTGATCAACATAAGTGTGTCAGGACGGTAACCTCATTTGCGTTGGGGCATAACAAGTCAGGC
Organism: Rhinopithecus roxellana; assembly: GCF_007565055.1. NCBI lineage: Eukaryota > Metazoa > Chordata > Mammalia > Primates > Cercopithecidae > Rhinopithecus > Rhinopithecus roxellana. The sequence goes on along the minus strand of NC_044559.1, from coordinate 60,414,070 downwards.
AGTAGCAATTTTGTTGCCATAGTGACCATTTAGAATCTAGTTTAATAGCCTATATAGGCAGCTTAATATAAAATGCTTGTTTTCAACATTATGTCCTCAAGCCAGCCTCGTGACTTATTGAAATAAATTTTTGGAGGAAAAAGGCAGGTCAAGTCTTAAAGAACAGCAACCACGTTCTTCGTATAGTGTTCAGCTTGAATGTCACCTTTTCTCTGTCACACTGAAGTAACAGTTATGCTCACTGCTGCACAGGCATAGAAGAGTGTGCTATTGCCTGGCTTTCAACAGGGAAATTCCAACTCTAATTCTTCATGACACCATCATCCCTTAATTTATGATCCCACTTGGATTTTGAATGTATACTGAATTATTTCCTTTTACAGATAAATATTAAATTTGAAATAAAATTATAGTATATTTGCTGAATAGGTCCATGGAAGTCCCCTCCCCCCCCCACACACACATTTTAGTTTCTACCTTTTTTATTGTTCCACTTAAAACTGAGCTTTTACCATTTGAGAGAAGTGACTGAGTCAAGAAAAGAAGGCATGAATAAATAATTCAGGGAAGAAAATGATGTCTTCATGTTTAATTATTACCAGAATTATACATAGTACTATATTCATAGAATTTGCTTGTGGCAAGCAAATAGATCTAAGTGAGTTTTTTTCTTATTAGTCTCAGAAATGAGTTTTTCTTGTTGTCTAGTGTTTTTTATTTTTATTTTTGTCAATGCATCATTTGACAGAAGGGAAGAACAATGAAAAGAATGATATATTTTTCAAGATTCTGTGTCAATGCTGATGGCAATGATGAGCCATAATTCTAATAACAGATTTTTGAGGAGTGAATAAGAGATTATTAAATGTACTTGGTGACTATAAGGTAACTTCTAATTACAGAAATGTCAAAATGTGAATAACGTGTTCATCTTATAAGTGAAAAATATGGAAATTAAGAATAAAAATTATACTAGTAAGAGAGTTGAAAGATTAAGAGGAGAATGAAAATATAATTTGCAGAACAGTTGCTATTATTATAATTTTGACCTAATGATAAAATGTGTGGTTTTAAAAGTGTCTCACATACCTTATTTGCCTGTTACTAACTTTAATAGATTGTATTTATAGTGGTAATTAGGTTAATTAATTTTAAATCACATTGATTATTGCCTCTAAGATAAAATGGGTGTTTAAACCTTAAGTTTGTATAAAAAATGATTTGGCACCGAAATCAATCTACTTTTATTAGCTTCTGGCAGTAAGAATAAATGTGGTTTACTAACAGGAATAATGAAAGAGAATCAAACTTTGATAAAAATTCTGAAGGCATGTCAAGGGCTAAAAACTAGGCAGGTCAATAAATAGCCAGAAAGTTAAATTCAAGATCAAGACTACATTGGGAACCAGAGGGAGGTGATGTTGTATCAAAGACAAGAACAGGAATTCACACAGTCCAACAAAAATGAAGTATGCTGAGCAAGTTGCCTTGCCAGTAGGTTATTGGACCACAGTAAAATATCTGACAATGCTTTTTGAGGATTCCAAATTCTTTTGATGAGACTGGGTTAAATTTCAGTTCTATCATTGTATTTTATTTTATTGATTATTCTGTATTTATCTGATTCTTCTGTGTTAATGTAGATGTGAAAACATTTCTAAATTGGCTTTATGTAGAAATGTAAATGTCTGGTTGGCCAACTACCTCACCTGACCTCAAAATACCCTGTGGGGTCTTAGTATATCCTTTTTGTGGGTACATCCCTCACTCAAGTCTGGCAAAGAACTGCTTTCCCCAAGATAACATATGCTTTCCAACTTTCATATTTTTTATATCCTGCATGTCTGCAATGCCTTTTCCCTCTTCTGGCTGTCTTTCCAGATTTTATCTTTCCAGATATTATCCTCCTCCAAGGCTTTCCTTAAGAACCACCTCTTGTGTAATGCCTTTCCCAATTACTTTATTTAAAAGTCTCTAAGGAATTATCAGTATTATATTTTGTGCTTCAAATGTTTACATCCTTAGTTAAAAGCAACACCACCAACAACCGTCAATTTGAATCTTGACTTTACCGCTACTTAGTTTCCATAGGTTTTAGAAAGTCCTTAACCCATGATTTTCTCATATGTAAAATGTGGACATTAAATTAATAGCCTTGTACAAAATTGGTATGAAGATGAAATAAACTCGGCATACAAATAAGTACCAAAAATATGAAATTTTATCATCACCAACATGGCACTTAACATTTCTAGACTTTATTTATGTGTTAAAACTACAGCATCATTGTCTTATGGATATGACATGTGTTTTACTGTATAATCTCCCTTCTTGTAATAAGATTAATTCTCTACCACATGTATAAACTAGCTTTTTTTTGGCAGGGGGTTGTCATACTTGGTAATTTTAGTTTTATACTACCTTCAGTATACATAATACTTTATAGTTGATGAAATGTTCCTCAGTGGTACATGTTTGAGGTCCCCACATTGTCCTTTATTGAAAGTTATTTACATATATTAATTGAATGATACAGTTCTGTCTGATTGGATGTTTCTTAGGAAAGCTTTTAAAAGTGTGTATTTACCATTTGCTTTTCACCTTTATGTCTTATTACCGCAAATGCAAAATCACATACCCTTAATTTTGAACATCATATAAGAACTAGCTCCCCTGAAATGGGCAGCCAAATGCCCCCACATCTACCCAAGCAGATGTTTAGATGTTAAAGATGTCTAGGAATAAATTCTGCCTGTGATTATTGCTAATAAAGTCCATAGAGACAACCATACCTTCTCAAATGGGTTGTGGTTCTCCGTCCCTTAGTAGACCAAAAACTACCTGATGAGCAAAATAGAAAACTGTTGTTTTGCTTCTGGTTTTGCTCTACTGATGAAGAACTAACAAACAAGAAAACAACCGAAGAAAGGAAAACTAATAATTTGAACCAATCCTTGATTTTATGTTTAACTCTGGTGGAGTTTCATGATATAAATTGATGTTAACATAACCTCATAACTCAACTGCTATATTGATCATGACCTTCGCCATCATGAAAGAAATAAAAGAAAAATGGTAGTGGGTCAGTGGCAGACATTCTACTAAATCTATACTGCAACCCTTTGTTTAGCTCAGCTCCAATCCATCAAAAGGATCAGAGGCTTCTAATTGCCTTTTTCTGCCACTATATTAATATGTATAGACAGTGTATTGATCTTGTTTCTGTATTCGTTAGTATTCAAGGAACATGATAGCTTGTTCTGAATACCTGTGAATATTAGAAAATATCAATGCCAGTGCCCACTCTCCTCAGAGATATCCATTCGCTTTTGCTGGGATTTAATTCTGTTGCCTCTAAATTGCTTGAAGATGTTTTGAGGATACAACTTTAAACTGAATCATTTTTTTAAAGTAGGTTAATTGGACAACATTATTCACTTTGTAAGTGAATAGATTTGATCCTCGAATGGGAATATCTGTCTTGAAATTGGGTTATAAATTAATTTGCAATAATATTATTTCAGATAGCATAAAAATATATACAACAGTACTGCTAAAATCAGTGATATGAATTCTGACTTCAGAGAGCATCTTTAAAAAATTAAAGTAGATCAAGTAGGAGGCTGGATGGGGAAGGGAGGTGAGACAGTCATGAGAGCTTTATTCTAATAGCAGCTCAACTGCTCACTAATGTCATTTAATGGCATCACATTCCTTGGCGTTCCTGAATCTCAGGTTTTAATATTTAAAATGAAGACAGGTGCTGATGATCTATGATGCTACTCCTAACTCTAACATTTTATATTTCTAATTTCCAAAATAATTTAGTCAATGTAGAAATACTTTGTTAAAATTTACCTGCCATTATGAACTAAACAATGCTACTACTTGTCACTCAAAACCACAAACGAAAAAAGAGTGATGATTGAAACTGAAAGCAAATACACCTGTGATCTCTCAAAAAATAGTAAGTTTTCTTGTTACCAGAATAAGGGAGTGATTGACAGGGAGGCTGATTATTATAGCCTATTTCATGATTTTTGAAGTAGAAAATGAACCTTTTTTTAATCTCTAAATGTGATGACTTACTAAAATCTAAAATGAGAAGTTCAATATATGTAATTACTCATTGCAAATGATTCTCCAAATGATTTAAATAAAATTTTGTTATACATAAAGCATATTAATTAATTAATGATCTATTGACAACATTTAACAATGATTTTTTTCTCTAGATTGAGTAAATTTAGTAATTCTGATTCTGTAATTTAACATCATAATGACAGTGTTTTCCTTCTCCCTCACCACACACATGAAAACAGTGAGTTAAATGTCTAATCTCTAAGTTGAGTGTGGTAGTGCACGCCTGTAGTCCCAGTGGTCAGGGAGGCTGAGGTGCTTGAACCCAGGAGTTTGAGGCCAGCCTGGGCAACATAGAGAGACTCGAGACTCTGTCTCAAAAAAAAAAAAAAAAAAAAAAAAAAAAGAAAAGAAAAAAAAAAGACACACAGAGAGAGAGAGATCTGAACTCTATTCTCTTGTCTAAAGCACTTTTTTCAAGTTAATATACATTAAATATACTCTTCTGTCCATGATGTTTCATGGTTTTTAAAAGTGTTTACTACTTACCTACATCTGTGTCCCTCTAAATTTCCTTAGGCTTTCAGCAGTGTTGCTTTGGCAAATAATAATCAGAGGACCAAATGCTAGGAGACTCCCTAACATAACAATAGGAAGCATTCCAAAGTACAGCCCAGTGAACAGTGGATATACCGTGTGCCTCCTGCTAGATTTCAAGGATGTATGTGTTAATTACAACAGGTATTACAAGTTGGATATTTTTATTATTTTTTTCTAAATGCCCTGATTAGTGTGACTCGAATTGAAATTAAGATATACATGAATTTGGGATTGGTATAAACATATTTCTAGATATAACATGGAGAAAAAAAATAGCTAGTGAAATTAAGAACAACCTCCACCTCCACACCTTAGTTTCAAAAGAAGCCTATTTTATGATTCCCACACCCCTCTTTTTTGTTTCTTTTCAATATCATGGTTAAAGAGAAATAAATAAATGCACAATAACACTTGGACAGTTTTCTTATAAGCCTGTTCATATGTTGACATGTAGCATTTCAGTCTTTACTGGTTCTCAGATGCCATCTAAACCTCTGTAAGATGTGTTTTCATATGAATGTAGAATTATTTCCTAGAGACAGAAGATCATCAGGAAGTGGAGTTCTATTAATTCTGTCTCTCTCTCTCTCTCTCTCTCTCTCTCTCTCTCTCTCTCTCTCTCTCTCTCTCTCTGTGTGTGTGTGTGTGTGTGTGTGTTATATTTTTATAATTTAGTAGAAACGAGATCTCACTATATTGCCCAGGCTGGTCATGAACTTGTGACCTCAAGTGATCTTCCTGACTCAATCTTTCAAAGTGCTGGGATTACAGGTACAAGCCACTTCTCAGCCTATGTGTGTATTTTCTTTAAGCAAATAATCTATGGTTTGCATTTATATAGTTTTTTTTTTTAATACTTTCTCTTTCTCTGATTTCACCTTGTTCTTGTTCTCTCTCTTCCAGTAAGACTACCAGTTCTTAAATGTTGATCTCATGATATCATTTTATTGCTAGAAAACTTGTAATATTTTTAAACTTCAAAACCATAGTTTAGGTCCTGTATTTTGTAGTGTTTATAGCACTAAGCAACTTTATCCTCAAACTAGCTAATGCTTCTTTTTATTTCTAAAAATATCTATTTTCTGCTTGATCCAATTATGCTTGCTTAATGATCTTTGCCTTCTAATGCTACCAAAACCCTGTTCCGTATATCATTTTCCCATTCTTTAACCCACCACTGCTTTTATTCTTTTTAGTTAGTATGTAAGGAAAAGAACATTGTACTTGGAGCCAAAAAGACATGAGTTTGAATTTTATTTCTGCCACACAGTAAAGAAAATAATCTGGGGAGTTACCTAACCATTTGAAAAAGACTTAGAATGGTCAGCCATAAAATGGGTATTAAGTGATTAAATGAATATCAAGGTACTCAATGAATATGGATTTTTCCTCCTTCTTTCTGTAAATTTTTTATTTCTGGTCTTGATTCGCCCAAAGTTATGTTTCCTCATCTCTCTCTGGATATCATTCTTACCTGAGTACTCAGATTTGTTTTCCTTGAATCCATTGCACTTTTTTCTGGAGTGATCCAGAGATCTCTTCTATCCAATGGCCTATTAATTTTACACCAAAGTCCCTTTCCAGTCTTGTTTTGCACTCTACCTCAATACAACCATGTTATTCTCCAAACAATTGAATTTAATAATCACCGAATTCTCTTCTTACCTGATATTTCATGTTGGTTATTGTCATACTTTTAAAATTCTTCAGATTTACATTTAAATGATATAATGATATTATCACTTCTTTTATATACAAATATGCCTTTAGAAACCTGACTTACAAACTTATCACATTCAAACAGGGGCAGACTCGGGTTTGATGGAGCCTTAAGCATATAGAATTTTAGGAGTTTTTTAAAAAAAAGATCAAGGACACAAACTACAAAGTCCAGACATAGCCCCATCAGTGGAATCGAGGTAGATGTTTTAATAAAATGAGTTGGAAAAACAGTCTCGTCATTTGGAAAGAGAAAATGTTGAACAATACCTCACAGTGTACACCAGAATGAATTTCAAATAGATCAAGGATTTAAAAGTGTAACAATCAAATAAAAATCAAGTAAAAATTAATAGAAGAAAGCATTGTTCACTTGTTTGATAATCTTGAAGCCAGGAAGAGCTCTCTGATTTTACCTTAATAGCATAAATTTGAACACATTCCAATATATATCTTTTTTTGAGATGAAGTTTTGCTCTTGTCACCCAGGCTGGAGTGCAATGACACGATCTCGGCTCACTGCAAACTCTGCCTCCCAGGTTCAAGCGATTCTCCTGCCTCAGCCTCCCAAGTAGCTGGGATTACAGGCATCTGCCACCATGCCAAGCTAATTTTTGTATTTTTAGTAGAGATGGGGTTTCACCATATTGGCCAGGCTGGTCACAAATTCCTGACCTCAGATGATCCACCTGCCTCGGCCTTCCAAAAATGCTGGGATTACAGGCATGAGCCACAGTGTCTGGTCCATGTTACAATAAAAAATATATATAAAATATATTGTATATTATAAAATATATATTATTATATATTATATATTATAAAATGTATATATATTATATATATATATATATATATTTGCATGGAAAAAGGATGCCATCAGTAAGACCAGAAGGCCAATAATAAACTGAGGGAAAACATTTGCATTACATATCACAAAGAGCTATCTCCTTAATATGTAAAGTTTCTTGAAATAAAGAAAACATACCTACAGCCTAACAGAAAAATGGGCAAAGGTCATGAACCAACAGAAAGCAGACAGTTTTCAAACATATAAAAGATAACCTCATTCATGATAAGAAAAATGCAAACTTAACACTATAGTGTTATACTATTTCTCACCTTTTAGATTGGTAAACATTCCAACTATGATAACATACTCTTTGACAATGTTGAGAGGAAACAGGTATTCTCATGCATTTTAGATGTAAGTAAAAATGAATAAAAGGCTGTAATGGAGGGGAATCTGACAAGCTCCCAAATGCTTTATAGGTTTTTACCTTTAATCTAGCAATCCTACTTCTGACAATTTATCCTAAAGGTACACTCATGCCCCTACAAAATGACAAATGTGCAGGGATGTTTATTTCAGTATTTCAGTGCTTTCAAGACAACCCAAAAACACATCAGTAGGAGATTAAATAAACTATGCAATACTATATAGCTGTTAATAGATAACCAGGAAAAGGTAGCAAAAGGTAGTATGCTACCTTTTGAATAAGAAAGAGGAGAAATTCACAGCATGTATCCCTATTTGCTTACATTTGCATAAAAAAGGACTGGAAAGAGGAGAAATTCACAGCATGTATCCCTATTTGCTTACATTTGCATAAAAAAGGACTGGAAAGATAAATAATAATAAAAATAGTTACCTTTATTTAGGTCAGAGGTTCTCAACTGGGAGACATTTAGCAATGTCTTGAGATATTTTTCAGTACTGCAAGTGGGGTTTGTGGGTGGGGTTTTTGCTACCGGCCTCTAGTGTGTGTTGGCCCATTGTGCTAGTAAGCATCCTTAAATGCACAGGACAACCTCCCACACCCCACGAAATAGAACCATCCAGCCAAAACCATCAACAGTGTTGAGAATGACAAATGCTTCCCTATGGGGAAGTAGGGCAATAGGGTCTATGGAGGTGATGAGCCAGGCTCAAGACTTCTCTGTGTATTTATTTTTTACATTATTTCTTTGATTCATGTAAATGTATTACCTATTCCAAAATTAATTTTAAAGCACTATTAAAATGTCAAGATTTAGAATAGCAGTTTTTCTTCATTCTCACTATAAATTTTAGTAAGAATGAGTAGCAGGTATGCTTAAAATGCTTTGACATTTTTCTCCAGTGTAATGCTCTTCTGGATATGAAGGAACTCAGTTGAGATGCTGATAATGTTCTGGACATTCATGTACATTTTGTTACACAGATACCAAGGTTGCAAATAAATTTCATGGTAAGAGCTAGTCCATTCAATTAGTAGGACCTACCAGGAGGGCTATCTTGAGAAGGATTCTGCAGGCTTTTGTGACCTTAGTAGTAAAGACTGCCATAATCAATTAGTGATGCCTGCCATGGTCAAGGTATAGAAAGACATAGACACATGTTTCAGGCACCTACCATCTTTGATTTATGCAACCATATTGGTAGACTATTTATTATTTTAGCATGTTGGAGAAAAAAACAATGTTTAGGCAAATCTAAATTATATAGATAAAACTTATATATATGTTTATATATGTTATATATAAAACTTTAGGCAAATCTAAGTTATATGTATAGCATGTATGTTTTATATATATAACTAGGCAAATCTAAGTTATATAGATAAAACTTAGATTTGTATATATTTATATATGTTATATATATAAGTTTAGGCAAATCTAAGTTATATATAACATATATATGTTATATATATGTTTATGCAAACCTAAGATATATATAGATCATATATAATGTATATATACATAACAACCTAGATTTGTCTAATACTGTTTTATCTCCAACAGGTTGTGTGTGTGTGTGTATGTGTGTGATCATAATTGGTGTATATATATATATACACACACATATATAGAGAGAAAATATATATGTACTGTATTGGTAACATATAACTAAGCAGTTGAACTCTAAAACATAGCAGCTCCATGTGGTAGCTGGTGACATATACATATTAGAGATGAAAGAACTGGAGTTCACATAGTTGGTGAGTATCTGAGCCAAAAGTGAAACTCAAGTCTTCCTGATCCAAAGCCTGTCCTTGTTATTATTCCTTGTGATTCAGCCTATATGCATGAGCATATATAAGAATACTGCATATATACAGTATAAACTAAAAATCCACCAGTTTTCTAAATTGTGAGGAAATAAAGAACAAGTACTTTGATCCATGAGTTTAATCAGACAACTTCTCGTTGTCTGGCACCACAAAATTATGTATTTCAGATGTTTATGAACTTGAGTAACTTTGCTTTTATATGTCCCTAGATATTTTAATTTAAATGCATTTAAGTATAAAAAGAGAAGTGCTGGCCGGGCGCGGTGGCTCAAGCCTGTAATCCCAGCACTTTGGGAGGCCGAGACGGGCGGATCACGAGGTCAGGAGATCCAGACCATCCTGGCTAACACGGTGAAACCCCGTCTCTACTAAAAAATACAAAAAAAACTAGCCGGGCGAGGTGGCGGGCGCCTGTAGTACCAGCTACTGGGAGGCTGAGGCAGGAGAATGGCGTAAACCCGGGAGGCGGAGCTTGCAGTGAGCTGAGATCCAGCCACTGCACTCCAGCCCAGGCTACAGAGCGAAACTCCATCTCAAAAAAAAAAAAAAAAAAAAAAAAAAAAAAAACAGAGAGAGAGAGAAGTGTTTTTTCTAGATTAGTTTTTATAAAATAGTTTATGATTTTATCAGTTCCTCTAAGACTGGCACATTAGCTTTTAAACTCTTAAGTATTTTGAAGCCTAAGGAAAATATATAATCTAGACTTCCCTCCCTACACTAAACTCCCTCAAACTGGTGTACACATATACAAAACATGGTGATATATTATGTTTTATAGATGATAGATGAAAGTAAGAGCTAGTGATATCTGGTATCTTGTTTCAAATCATACTGCCTCTCTAGAACAGAGAAAGAACTAGTCAAGGGTTCTTTCTAATACATCATCTACGTATCCCACCACAGTACTGACGTGATGCTTTCATATTTATTTAGTGTTTATTTCTTGGGCATCTATTATGTGCCAGAAACTATTCTAAATTGTGTACAATGGATAGTAAATGAATATTCTATGTGTGCCTAAACCTCAAAATGGAAACAAAATTACAAAGACATATCCAAATCCCAAATGAAAAATCAATGTTTGGCATCTGCTATGTGTGGTTAGACTGCAGGAATATGTTTGCATAAATGAAAACACCTGCAGAATAAGCAAATGTCAAGGAAAAATAAAACACTCATTATAATCATAGCACACATGGAGAAGTATATTTTATAACATTTTCAATTGTCTATTAGTACACTGTGTACTTTAACATCCCTTGGAAGACTTTTCCTTAGACTGATAATTCTTTAGCAGACAGCAGTGTCTTCCTGAATGTTAGCAGTAGTAGCTTAAGTATGTTTGCAAAGAAAACAATAACCTTTCAAAATACTAAATAACTATATGCTATTTCATGGGATTTGGCATTTTATATCTGTGCTCTGCAGGCAGGCATCATATATATTTATTGCCAAATGTGTGGTCTGGGCATTGTAAAAATCTCAAGGAAAAGGCTGATTTGGGAGTGAAGCAGCCGCTACTATACTAAACACTTTTCCACAGCTGGTTATCTAATCACACACTGGTCTTTTATTGCCATTTTGTGGGTGTTTGTAAGTTTGCTGTTTTAAGCGTTTATCCTTTTTTTTCCAATTTTTTTTTTAAATTGTTCAACCAGCAAGTGGTAAAATGCAGACTTGCAAAATTGTTTTCATTTCAAAAAACAGCAATTGTTTTTACTAAATGTTCCAATGTACAGTATTTTGGAAGTCAGATGCCAATACTTCCTAGCCCCTCTATATAGAAGTTTGGGTATTCATTAATGGGGATCATAATTGGTGAATAAATTTAACTTTAAAATGTGATACATAAGTCATGGTCACTCAGTCATTTGGTCAACAGGCATTATTAACCTCTCTCTGTGTAGCAGGCATTTTTATTAAGGTAGAATACTCTTCTCTTTTTGATTTGACCTACTGGGATTTTCTAAAATGAAAAGAAAGACAAAAAACATCTTGAATAGAACCAGCTCATTGAGAAGCCAAATCGGATAAGAACATCTGATTACATCGATATCTCTATGTAGTGTTTGGGGATGGGGCAATACTTGTCTGTCACCCAGTAGTAAAGAAGGCATAATTAACAGGGTAATGTCACTCTGGAGAATTTACTGTGTTAGCAATAAATTGGAAATAACCAGTATTTTAGTCAATGGAGGAATGGTAACATAAATTATGTGCTGTGAAATATAACACAACCATTATAAAAATCACAAGGCAGATCTCTATGTACTAAAGGAAAAGACAACCTTGTTCTAAAGTTAAGTGAGAAAAAAAGAAGAAACAGTTGCCAAAAATATGTAAGAAAGAACCTGACACCTACATAAGCATGAATTAGTTTATATATGCTTAGAGAAAAGTCTAGGAGGATGTACACCAAACTAAAGTTAGTGTAATCTGGGGTGGTAGAGGAGAAACAAAATGTTTCCCCATTAAAATCTCACTGTTTTAAAAAATCATTTTGGTACGAGTTTATAAATTGAGAAAATAAATATAAATGTGCAAGAAAATGTGCAAAAAATATATATACTGAGTGAAGTACTTGCGCCCACCAGCAGCTAAACAGAGTGCATATATGTGGCTTAAATAGATGAGAGAACTGGGAAGGGAGGAGGAAAATAGCAGTGTGCCTGACAAATTTAGATTACTGCAAAGTGGATGAGTGTTAAAACAATTTTAAAGCAACTACAGCAAATAATAAATTGGTTTCTTAAATAGTGCAATTCGGTGATTTGAATTAATCATTCAGCATAATGTTGTAAAGGGTTATTATTCCTATAACTTTTAATAGCACACTGTTTGTCAGAGTAAGAAAAATGGTAATAGCTTAGACTTATTTCAAAGGATCCTGCTATACTGTCAATCTCTGAGCCTAAATTAAAGTATCAGGCAAGACTTGATTGAGTCATGACTTGTCCCCTGTCACTCATCTGGTCTGTTTCTGAGATAGTGTGTTTTATATCAGACAATCTGATTTTCTATTCTAGAGTAACTGGAGATATTCTTGCTGGTGAAGAGTTAGAGAGAGGAAGACACATTTCCTCAACAGTGATCTTAACATTGAGTTTAATAATTACATAGTAGTCCTCATGGTTTTACCTCAAGGTTTTACCTCATGGTTTTACCTCATGGTTTTATCAAGTTCAGTTTAATTGAACTGCCGCTCTACTCTGTGTGAACTGTGACTGCTGTGTTCTGGTGTGAGGAATGCAATTACTTTTATGTCCAGCACAATCATTCTCTCAGTTCAAGCAAGTCATTTTGCAAGCATGAAATTGAATTTGCTTCTAAATCCCAGGCAACAAATTGTTGTCTCCTATTTAAGGGACCTCATTTTTCTTTCCATTTATGATGTTCTCACTTAAAAATAGGTGACCAATTGTCTCTGGACTAAGGGATTTCCTGAGGGAATTTTAGTTCTGCTACTTAGAAAATACTAAAACGTAGACCATCGACAAAGTAAATTCCTGTCAGTTTTATATTCAAGAAAAAAGCTTTTATTGGAAACAAAACGAAACAGAGAAATCCAAGGTGTATTCACTTCCTACTACTGCTGTAACAAATTACTACAAACTTGTTGGCTCAAGAAAACAAATTATTATTTTATAGTTCTGGAGGGACGAAATCCAAAGTATGTCATAAAGTGCTAAAAATAAAGGTTCCAGCTGGGATGGTTCCTTCCAGAGTCTCCAGGGAAGATGTGTTCCTTGTCTCTTCCGCTTTTAGATGCTGTCAGCATCCCTTAGCTTCTGGTCACATCCCTTCAATCTCTGCTCCCATTGTTACATCACCACCTTCTCCCCCATTGACCCATAAGGACAATTATGGAGTCATTGCTTTTCTCCCATGAGGACCCTTGCAGTTACATTTAGAGTCCACCCATATAATACAGGACAATCCGCCTATCTCAAAAGTCTTAATCACATCCACAAAGTCCCTTTGTTCCATATAAGGTAGCAGGTTCTGGGATTACGACATAGACATCTTTGGGAGGCCATTATTCAGCCAACTACCCCAGGTTAGAATTCTACTCTGCCATTTTCTAGTTAGGCAAAGATGTAAATATCCTTGAAGTCACATAACAAATATTTGTTGCTATTCACTGCAAAGCCGTTTGCTAATTTTGCATGGGAAGCCATAGAGTTAGCAGTTCTTTGGGCTGTGGGGGTTCAAATTCTTACCCCAGCAGTTGTTAGGTGTGAGAATTTTGCTGATGTTAACTTAAACCTTTTTTTGACCTAGTTTCCTCTTTTGTAAGGTGGCCATTGTAAGAGAATCCATTTCATAAGGCTATAGTAATGATATAACAAAGTATTAATATTGTAAGTGAAGAGCTTACGACGACATTTGCCACAAAGAAAAGGCTTGGACATGGCCGGGCATGGTGGCTCACACCTGTAATCCCAGCACCTTAGAGGCCGAGGCAGGAGGATCACGAGCTCAGGAGATTGAGACCATCCTGGCTAACACAGTGAAACCCCGTCTCTGCTAAAAATACAGAAAATTAGCTGGGCGTGGTGGCGGGTGCCTGTAGTCCCAGCTACTCGAGAGGCTGAGGCAGGAGAATGGCGTGAACCTGGGAGGCGGAGGTTGCAGTGAGCTGAGATTGTGCCTCTGCACTCCAGCCTGGGTGACAGAGCGAGACTCCGTCTCACATACACACACACACACACACACACACACACACAAAGAAAGAAAAAATAAAGGGCTTGGACAGCCTTTACTGCTGTCGCAACTTCAGTTGTGACTGGGTGTTCTTCTGATGGTCATACTCACAATTGTAACATAGTTCCGCCTTTTTACATGTCATCTTTAATTAATTTTCATATTTCATTTGATTATTTTGGGGGTGAAGTTGATTTGCTTCTTTGCATATTTCTCTTTCCAGTGAAGTTGAAGAGCTAGACACATTAAGAATGCCTTGAGCCAGAGTAGTCTTTCTTCTGATGGATTGCCTTATTCAGAAAAGATTAACACTGTATAATAACAATAGTTAATACCTTTAACATGTGAACAACTAATTCTAATAATAATGTTCACTTGAGTATGTGTTACTATTCTCAAATCCTTTTTTTACATCTGTTATCTCTTTTGATGCCAGGGTAGACACCTGCTCGAGGACTTCAGAATCTCCCCCTTTCAGATTTCAGCAAAGGCTGATAGAGGGGGCTGTGGAGAAAGTAGACTACCCACCAGGAAGGGCCACACATGCTAATGAATAAGATTCTGAGTCCTATACTGTGATTTTCTTTTTCCTGCTGAGTGAACAGCAGTTGGGAATGGGGAAGGAGAACTAATCAATCCTGGCTTTGTTTGCGTGTTATTTTATTTTATTTTTTTCCAGGGCAATCAGCGGAAGGGAAGTAAACTGCTTATTAAAACGTTTAAAGGTGTACTTAAGGCTTTTTCTTTAGAGTCAGTCAGATTTCTAAGTCTTTTTCCTCTCAATGTTTTTTACTTCTCTTCAAAGGTAGCAAAATGTAAATGCATTCAGGGCACATACTGGTTAGGGAGTTTATGAAGTCAATGGAGAGAACGTCATTGTAAGCACTGTTCCCCTACCCTGAAGGATGGTGAAAACATGCTAAGCAGAAAAGTAACTTTATTTTTAGTGCTGAGGAAAAATAAAATGTACAGATGCTATTACGTAGATTCCCTGTGTTGTTTTGAACACTGGTCCGAATTAATGAGAAGCCTGTGTGCATTTAAAGGTGGGAAGATCCAGCTTGAAGAATACTCAGATTTATGGCATAAAAGGAAAATTATATATATTGTCCTAGTTATTACCTGAATAAAGTTCAGGATTTTCTTACAATCTGAGCAAAATATAAATGTGCTTTGATTTGAGCATCCTTGAATCCCTAGCCATTCATGAACATATTGAAGACTCTAAAAAAATAACCCCACTAAAACACTTTACATCTATAGTGTCATGTTGTAACTGGTACCATACGGTCCTTTCACATGCCTGTACATTTGTGTACCTGTGTGTTTATTAGCAAACAAACATTTATTGTGTGCCTGCCATATTCCACGTGTGGTGCCACAGATGGTGAAGGAGGTAGCTTCAAAAGGCCTTCTTACTTTCAAAGAGCTTCAAGTTTTAACTAAGTAAAGGCACTTTCAAAACTGCTATGGGCTACAGGCTTTTCCCATTATGCTTTAAACACTTTTTCCCTGAATCACTAATTCTAATGGATTCGATGGTCTTTAATCTCAGTAGGCAAACAATTTCTCTCCTGGCTCCACCTCTGCCTTTAATATTCCTTTGATTTTTCTCCTTGCTTCCCAAGGAGCTGCCATCAGTGGGTATCTGTAACACTGCACTTGTCTCAACTCCCAATGAGGCCTGCTTGATAGAACAAAAGCTCCTGCTTATTTGAGAAAGTGATAAGGACCATGGGAAAGGAATATTTCTGATGTGAGATGTTGAATTGGGGATTTGGGTAATGACCTAAGGTTGGTTTAAATGCATAAATTTGATTCCCTTTAAATTGGCATTCAAATGTGTATTTACACAGATGTTCAGGAGCCCTGAAGTGGGCTCCCTTCAAAGACTCAGATTCCACGTAGAATTATAGACATTATATACACCCACACCTGTGCAAACATGGCTGGTGCTAAGGTATTAAACTCAGGTAAATAGTTAAAACTTTCAATAGCACCTCAAACCTTTTTCTTTTTTTCTTCATGTGAAGAGAGTAAGAGATCTTTATGTTTTTTATCTTCAACAGAGCCTGTTAAATTCCCCCTTTATGTGTTTCACTACATTAGGAGAAGACATACTTAAAAAAAATAGATGCAGCCTTTGACCTGATCTTGACCACATCAAAAAAAAAAAAAAAAAAAAAAAAAAAAAAGAAAGAAAGAAAGAAAGAAAAAGAAAAGAAAAAAAGAAAGAAAAAGAAACCCTAACATATGAACAAAGAATTGAATATTACATGCCAAATTAACACTCTACCACAGATATTCTTACACAAATGCACATGGCAATTACAGCATGCTAATTTTATCATCTGAAATGTTCTTACCACCCTACTCCCCAATCCCTTTTATCTTTACTTTTCAAAACTTCATTTCTCAAGGTCCATTAAAAATCCCATACTGCCCACCATGTGTTCAATTTTCCATGCAAAAAATTTCTCTTCTTTAACATCCCACTATAGTTTGCTTGAATCTCTGTTCCAATACTTTTCATTGTGAGGTTTGGTAATTTTCATATACGCTTTATTTCTCCTACCACATTTTAAGATCCTTAGATCAGGGATATTTTCTTTGTGGGCCCTGTTAGCCACTGGCATATAGCAAATACTAATCATATATAGTTCTATGTATGTTACATGTAACACCTTTTTATTCCTTATTCCAGATGAATTAGGTACTAGTGTCATCCCTGTATACTGGGATGTGAAAGTTGAGGCAGACATAGGGAAAGTAAATTTCTTCAAGTCATCCAAAAATAGGGTATATAAGTACCCTAAAGGCATACATATACTAGGCAGTAGAGCTGGGGTTTGAATAGGTGTGCTCTTAATCACGAGACTTTTATTTCAGTCAAGAAAGGTGAGCTTATACTGTCGAAAAAAGAGCCTCAAAGTTTATGGCTTAAATTAAAAACACCTATTTGTCGCTCATCTGTCCTTTGTGGTTCTTTACTTCATGTTGTCTTCAAGCTAGGATCCAACCTGAAAGAACAGCCTTTTATCTGGAATATCACCAGAGGCGGGCTGTGTCAGCAGAAAAGAGAGAGTGTGGTGAATCACTTACTGGTTCTTAAAACTTCTGCTCAGAAGGAAGTGACACAAGTTATTTCTGTCCATATATTCTTGGCCAAAACAAGTCACATGGCCATACCCAGTTTCAAAACAGGGCGGGGGAGTACAGTGCCCCCATTTGCCTAGAACATGAAAAGTCTGAACTACTTGGTGAGCATCACTAAGGGTTACACCAACAGTACTACCCCTACCTCTACCCATCACATCGTGCCCTAAAGCCCCATTCAGTTACAACTCTCTTGGGGATGAAAGTTTGCTGAGGGATGATGTATTTGTGGATTTTCTTAAAAAAAAATAGAAATAAGGACTTTGTTGAACCTGGCAAAAATACCCAGTTCAGAGATTAGAATTGGAAGCAAGGATAGGCAGATCTGATAACTTGGGCCAAAGCAAGAGGAGGCAGAATCATGGAAAGCGTGTAAGGAAAGACTTTGGAGCAGGGAGGGTCTGAGTAATGATTCAACTCAGTAGCTGAATAGAAAGCTGGGGTAAATTTCAAAGAACCAAAGTGATGGCTAAAAACAAAAATATGAAAAGTGAAAGAAATCTCTTCAGAGCAGGAATTCATTCATGTATCACACGTGTTGGGTACTCACTACACACCTAGCAAATGAGCTAAGCCCTTTTACCAATATTTTTATAGCATTTTATGAGTTAAAAAAAAAGTATACCCATTTTACAGGTGAGGGAGCTTTGGTACTCATTTAACATCACACAGCTGCAAAGTTAAGTGGCAAGCATTCAAACCCAGTCAGTCTGTTATCTGAGCTCATATGCTTAAACAAAGACTGCTGTCTAAGCTCAAATTCACTGTCTTATGGAAAAAGTCAGTAAGGGTGGAAAAATAGAATTTATGTAGTAACATTTGTCAACTTGGATAGAGTTTTGCTTCAAGTTGGATCACAGATGTTATAAAATGTAATTGCTTGCTACTTCTCTATTCCAGCAATGTCTTTCTCAGCACTGTAACACAGCAGGTAGTTTTTTTTTTTTTTTTTTTTTTTGAGACAGAGTCTCGCTCTGTCACCCAGGCTGGAGTGCAGTGGCTGGATCTCAGCTCACTGCAAGCTCCGCTTCCCGGGTTTATGCCATTCTCCCACAGCAGGTAGTTATAAAAAAAAAAATCATTGAAGTTGTTGCTATTTTCATATTTATTAGAACTATTATTTTTTTCATCAGAAATACCCAGGTCTGTTACACTGGTTTCTTTTAGTGCTTTCTTTGGTTTGCAGTCTTAAGTAAATCATTCTGTTTTGTC
Source organism: Rhinopithecus roxellana (assembly GCF_007565055.1). Taxonomy (NCBI): domain Eukaryota; kingdom Metazoa; phylum Chordata; class Mammalia; order Primates; family Cercopithecidae; genus Rhinopithecus; species Rhinopithecus roxellana. The sequence continues at coordinate 60,395,549 of NC_044559.1, read as the reverse complement.
ATTTTGTAATAATGACAACTAGTCAGATCCATGCCTTACAGCAGCTCCTATATCTTTTTCATAAATGTCTCCAATATAGAAAATTAGCTATAGAATTACAAGTAATAGAATATATACTTCCTACTTTAAAAATAGAAGTCTTTGTGAGTTGTTTATGACTATAGTGATTTTGAATAACAAATCATGAAATTTTTTACTCAATTATATATTTACACAAAAGTATTTCTGTTGTCATCTTGACACAGGATCTTTTCAGTGCTGCTTTGCCAGCCAGAAATCTCCATGGCAGGTGGTGCCTCTGCCCGGGTTTTGCCCAAGCCTGCTGGGCTCGCTCAACCCACTTGGCCCAGCAGGCTGCACTTGGCTCATGCTACCGGTCCTGATCTGGGCATCTGAGCCATGCATGTGGCAGGTGGTTTTCATGTTGGGTGCTGGCATCTAGGTGAAGGGAATGTGGTGGCATCCACAAACTGGGAGATGCCAGCAACCACAGAGCCCCAAAGGGTGTTACAGCTCTTGTCTAGGGAGTCCCAAGGTTTAAGCCCCCAAGAAATGTTATAGCTCTCTCTCATTCTCGCTGCCTGCAGTGTGGCAAACAACAGGGGAGGGGGGCATGTTACAGCTCATTCATGTTATAGCTCTTTCATGTTACAGCTCATTTGTTCCCACTGCCCATAGCATGGCAAACAGGTGCATGTCACAGCTCATTTAGTCCTGCTGCCCACAGCTCAGTGAACGGGATCTTGTGGTGCCCAGCAGCTTTTTCTCCCCTGTTGTTTGGCAAGTGGGAGGGAGGGTTACAGTGTTACAGCACTTTTCACACCCACCATTTGGTGGGTTCCAGCTTCTTGTCCCACGACCAAGAAGAATGAGGTTACACAAACACCAGAGAGTGAGCCAGTCAGGGAAGAATTTTATTGAGCAACAGAAAAATTCTTGACAACAAGAGGGGACCCGAAGTGGGTAACCGTCTGTGTGAGAAGGGGCTCGAAAGTCGGTAGCCCCAAGTGTGGCTGAGTCTGGGGTTTTTATGGGCTCAGAATGGGGGAGTGCATGCTGATTGGTCCATGGATGGGCTTGGAAAAAAGCACCATCCGACTGGTTAAAAGGCATCAAGGAAGGTCCCTGGTTATAGACTCTACCCAGAACTGGCAGCTCAGTTTTCAGGCTTTATGCTGTCTTTGACTTCAAGGTTGGGTTTCACTGGGGACCTATTTTGGTCTGCCTAGGAATTTGTCTGCCTCCTGCCACTCTCAATCTTAAACATGTGTATTTCTATAGCAATATGGGTGGCTGTATTCTGACTATAGCAATAAATGAGATGTATGTAAATCCTATGTTACGGTGCCTGGCCTATGTAAGTGCTCAAATATCATCAAAATAATCAATATAACGTCACTGACATTTTCATTATATTACTGATAGCACATAAATTTTAGCCCTATATTGAAGATCAGGTGTCTTGTTGATTTGGAGGGATCTGAGATTATAAATCCCATATCCTCTTTTCTCTTTATCTTTCTACCATTTCTCTAATGCATGCCACTCCCATATTTTTTCATCATTCCTTGCTCTGCCCAGATAAATCAGTAGGAATCAAGCATGTACCCCCAGAGTATCTCATGCTAATCCAGATGATGACCCTGATATCATGGTTCCCTAGATAATTAACCAGTTAATTAGTTAACTTTCTAGAAAGCAATATAGGGAAGTTAAGGGCTATAATGGTCCACTGGTGCATCTCATATTGCCCAGCAAGAATGGACCAAGGTGGGATTCTTTAAGCAATCTCTATATTAACAGTGTTCACCTGGCTCCATTTCAAAAATACTTGTCTCTTGTTGACGGTCTTTGTTTCCATTTCTTATACTGCCTATGCTTAAATCATATTTTAACGCACTTTTCATTTCTTATTCCTTTGTGCCACCAATCTCAAACTCCTCCTTAATTTTCTTGCCTTTATTCTTTAAATCATTGTTATGGTTTGGTATGAATGTGTCCCCCCAAAACATATGTTGGAAATTTAATACCCAGTGCAACAGAGTTGAAAAGTGGGGCCTAATGGGAGATGTTTAGTTTATGAGAACTTGAGGCTGTAAATTCCATATCCTACTCTCTCTCACCCTTTCTTTGCCCTTCCACCATGAGATGGTAGAGCAAGAAGGCCCTCACTAAATATGGCCCCTCAATCTTGTACTTCTCAACCTCCAGAACTGTAATAAATAAATCTCTGTTCCTTATAAATTACCCAGGCTCAAATGTCCTGCCATAGGAGCACAAAATGGACTAAGATGGTCCCTTTATATTTCTTTCACGTTTAGTTTCAACTCTATCCTTCAGCTCTTTTTGCATCTCTGCTTATCAACAATTTCCTGTATTCTAATCCACATGGAAAGGATTTAGCTGGCACACAAGAAGGAGACTCACATGTCCACTGTATCCCTAAACCAATGTCATTTCTTTCCAACTGATCCTGGATGCAATGTCAGCATCCTTCCCAGCATCCCATTGGATTAGGGTGACCAACTACCACAGTTTTCCTGGAACTGAACATGATTCCTGGGACACAGGACTTCCAGTTGTAAGATGGAAATGTCTTCTGCAAACAAGGATAAGATATTCACCCTACACTAAAGACATCTCTACTAACTGGTTGAGTTGGCAAGAGGCATGAAACTATTTCCTACTACTATGATCAAACCTTCCCATGGAATGTGCTATAATAGGCTGCACATGTGAGGTATATTGAGTTATTGGTTCCCGTGGCCATCAGAGTAGCTGGAGCTCTGGGCCAGTTGCCTTTCTCTAGAAGCAGATTTGTACATCTACTCTATGTGTTGATAAATGTTGTATTCTACGTGTGTGATGATAATTTTAAAAAATTTGGAATGTACTGAGTTAGATAGTACCCAACACAGTATATCACATTTAAGGTAATCTGTTGACTTTCACATAGTAATTTCAAGATAATGTATTTTGTCTCAAATCCCTTTCAGAACATTTCATGTTAAAACGTTTTTTATGTTCCATTAAACAGATACATATTTTACCCAAGCGTACTCATTTAAAATATGGCATTTTCCTAGAAGTTGAAGTGAAACTAGAAGATTGGGTATATTTATGGTAGGTTGGGCATTATGACATGCTGGTGTCTGAACAGAAAGTTTATATCTCTAGCAACAATATGTTTCAGATCAATCGCTTATCTCTGCATCATTCATTTAGGGTGAGTGAAATAAATATTTTGGAATAAATTGTTGTTTGTACATTCACATCTGCCTGGAAAATAGTTGTCTTGACTTCAACTTGATATTTATGTTCCGTAAATCCCAATATTAAGTATTTATTTATCAACAGGAGAATTTTTTTATGTCACCTCATTCTTTCTTGCAGATTATGAAGTTATAAATCAATTAAGGTATGCTCTTGATAATTGTCTTGGGCCAGGAAAATTATGGAATATAAATGAAAGTTGAATTTTGTTAAAGGCAGAACATTTATATTGTATACCAGCTACACTGATGAATTATAGAAGGATTTCACATTCTCAGAGAAATTTAGAAATAACTCTTAGTGTTGCTGAATATCAGAGAATACTTGTATTTCTTCAAAATCTAATCATTAAAGATGCATATGTCAAAAATACTGTTTTCAAAATGCTATTGTTCTGTATACCCTTAGTAAAATAACCTCATGATGAAATTAGTTCAATTACATAAAAGCTTAATTATGACTTTGTTACCATTACATATTCTTATCTAATTAAACTCACCATCAGAGAGTATTTATTGGCAATTTTATAATTTTACAACATAGGTATAATTTACAGCAAAGCATTAATAAACTTTTGTAATAGTGAAGAATATTTTTCTTCTTTCTATGTATACTGTTCTTTTGAAGGCATTAAGCATTATTTTCATTGTGATGAGTATGAAAAATTATAAAGTTAAGAAACTAATAAGCACATAAGACTTCATTTCTCTTTTCCTCTGACCTTTCCATTCCTGAATCTGCCTTATATTAGAAAAAAAATGTAATTATATAATTGCATTTAGAGTATTGTTGAAAGATCTTTTCAATTGAGTCTATGCATATATTTTTAATGGCATTAAAACTGCAGTTAAAGTAATGTACATGCTTGGATATACCCTCTCACTACCTCTTGACTGGCACTCAGGTCAGAGTACTCAGGAATGGTTTGGTATAACTTGTGCTAAGGGAAAATATCTGATTTCCAGTGAGTGAATTTTTGACTAAAATTTATTTGTAAGCATTTCTTCTTTTCTTTCTGTATTACTTTATTTGAATTTTTAAAAATATATAATAATCATTACTTTTTAAATAAAGGCATTTTTATAGGAATATAGAACATAAATATAGAGATTAAATAAAATCAGCATTGTATCAGAATTTTTCAATGTTGAAATGTGTATATTATTTCATTCTCAGTTATATGTATTGTTATCCCAGGGATGTTTCTTGAGTCACGTGATCATTCAAGTGTGAGCTTATGTTCTGTTAATCTTTGTAAAGAACCTACAGGATTTAATTAAAATAATTATTGACTCATATGTTGTATTCATATGAAAACATCGTCGCTTATTTTTGCTTATGAGATATATTAATTTAAACATTCTAAATGTACAAATTTGTATAATAAATTTCATCATTAATTTAAATATGAAGTAATTTTCTGAAATATAATTTACATAGTATTAGAAAGTTAGGATAAGCATTCTCATTTAAATAATCAAATCACAGAATGGTATATAGATCATATAGGACTGCATTTGAAACCATAGATATATATGTCAATCTGTAATTTAAAGAGACATTAGCATTTGCCATCCCTGGAAAGAATGAAAGAAATATTGCTAAACATAATTCTTTTGAAGTCCAGCATAATTATGACATCAGATAGGAATGATGAATATTTTAAAGTATCTACTATTAACTTAAAGCTTTCTGTAATAGAAAGCTTAAAAGAGATAAATGAAATACCCCAGATAATTTCTGGATTTTCTAATTGATGGTGAGATTTCTGCTTTATCAATTTACCAATGGAGAAGTTGCTGGTAAGTTGATATATTTATTTCTGCCCATGAGGTACAGTAATTTAAAACATCTTCACTTTTGTAATGGAGTGAATCTTAATATTTTTCTTCTTAGACATATAAAATACCATAAATTCTGTTTCTTCTTCAAAGAACTTGGTGTCAGCTTCAACCAAGAAGTATTTGAATACTTAGTCTGTGCATTCATTCAGTGTTCCTGAAAACTTCCTTCATACTACCAGGAAATGTGCTTTGATACAGGTTTACAAAGATGGAGTAAAACACGGCATTTTTCCTTAAGGAACTCTCTATCCCCAAAACCTCAGTCTAATGGGGAAGACAGACAATTACTTTAGAGTTTCATAATGGAGGTGTATAAAATGGTGTCATTAAAGGGTACTTAACCGACTCTAGAGATTTTATTGAGGGATGAAGAATCGGATGAGCTCAGAGGAGACTTCCTGTAGAAAACCATACGCTCTACTTGTGTTCAATGTTTAATTCATTAAGTCGCCTAAAAAGTACAGAGGAGAGGAAAAATTATTCTAGGCAGAGAAGTAGATTGCATGTAATGTTTCTTGAGAGTTTCAAGAACTTAAACATTTCTGAATATTGAGACTATAAAGGCAGGTAGGAAGTACACTGGAGAGGGAAGTAGTGGAACAGTGCATGAAGGACCTTATGTTCCATGCTAAATAACTGGTTCTATTTAAAAGGCATATCTGTAGCCATCAGAAAATTTAAGCAGGCAAAGGATATAGTTTGATGTGTATTTAATAAAAATCACTCTCAAACAGTGTAGAGAAGAGATGGAAGGGAGGGGAGTAAAGGTGGTGTGATTGATCAGGAGAGAAATGACAAAGGCATAATCCTAGGCCAGGGCAGTGGAAATGGAAATACACAGATGGATTGGAGAAAGACTTAGGAAGTTAAATCAACTGGCCATGGTGAATGAGTTAAATATGGGGGAAGCAAGGGAAAAAGGAAGGAGTCTAGGAAACTGCCCAGCTTGGGTAACTGTTGGAGGTGATATAGCCTGTGAACTGAAAATCAGATAATTAGCAAAATTGGGGTTGGAGCTGAAAGGAGACAAGAGGGGGAATTCTAGATGAGTACCCTTTTCTGATAATGTTAAGAAAATGATATGTAGAGTGAATACTGAATTGGAAGAATTCTAATATTTGAATCAGAAAGACGTAAAGTAATAAAGATCTAAGATCTCTGTCCTCTAAGAACTTGAGAGGGTAACAAAAAGTTGACAAACACACACAACAATTTAGTTACATTTTATTTAAAAAATAAAATTTAAAGTATGGTTTCATTTGTATCTTACCCTTGACTTCACGTATAAATTCATTGGGTTTTGGATTTTGTTTGTCATCACTTACTCATGGCCTGTATGAACCAGTGACTAGTAAATAACTTACTGGTGCTTAGGTAATTTTGTGGAAGGAAAATGGAATGGAGAATGTCTATCAGTTGAATTGTGTTATATGGTTCTGCAGTGTAGGTGGTCAGAATTTAGAAAAACTTGGCAATATTGGAGTAAGCAAGGAAGACTCATACAAAGATGGGATTTGATTCCTGAGTAGGAAGCAGGCAGCTTTCCAGGAGAAGAGAACAAAAGTGAAAGTAGCAACCACCATGGTTGCCCATGAGATAGTTAGGATGAAATGCCAACTAGAGCAGAGGGCATGATGGAGCACTGAGATGGCTGGAGGTGGGGGAAAATATGGCCTTCTTACAAAATGGCTTGAAAACCAGAAGAATTTATCTTTGATGTGAGAACAGTAAGAAGCATGGCATCATCGTTTGTGGCGAAGAGAAATAGATTAATAGATAATATATTGAAGAATAAATATTACTATTTACTTCAATTTATCCAAATTTCTTTTTTCATCTATAGGATACTGAAAATATTCAGTCTTGGCATTTTGGGAGGCATTTCTTCCCCTGTTCTGTCTATCATTATCTCTCTATGAGGAAGGTCTTCATAGCTTTACAGTGTCCTGCCCAACCCACAGTTTCCCCCTAAAGATTCTTCTTTGTGCCAACATAGAGAACACCCTACTTCAAAAAAAGCTATCTATTTCTCTTGACATGTCAAACATGTCCTAGCTGCCTGCATAAATAATACAGACTTCCTTGAAGATCCAGAAAGCTCAAAGACCTGTATTAATATTTATTAAGTTCCTAGGACATGAACCTTAAGGTGTGAATTCTGCTGAGGATATCAAGGATAAACTAGAATTTTTCTGTTATAATGAGTGCATATAAAGAGGGATTTTTTTGAGTAAGTGAAGCTAGAACACTGGATAAATTTGTTTTCTAATTTAAATGTGCTTAGGGCCTTTTCCCACGTTTGGTTTTTCCAATGAATAATTTTATTGCTCTATTTGTATTTATAAGATTTATTGGGTCTTTTATGGACTGATTGTTTTCAAATTCTTTCAAACTAAATCTTGCAATATGACTTTCAATCTATGAATATTCAGCTTTAGTGTAAACATTTTGATATTGACACATTGCGATTGCACCTTTCTTAATTTATGATTTTCTTTGCTTGAGAAAATTGATACCAACTGGACTTTTCAGTCTCTGAGTAGTTTCCAGCCATAACTAGTAATCCCATCATTGCCTTAAATGCATTTACCCATGTGTTTGATGTGCTCCAGGTCAACATAACTTTAAATGCGTTGTTTATCATAGACAAGAATTTTGGTTATCAATTGTGGCCCATTATGGCTATTCTGCATAACTGCTATTTTTGTTTTTGTTTTTTTTTAATTGAGTATGTTTTACTTTGTGACTGCTTTGTAGCTAGAAAACAATCAGAATTCTAAATAAAACTTCCATAAGGGAAAATGGAAAGTACCAAAATCACAGATGCAAATCTATGCAGGGGAGATAAAAGGACAGATCCATCCCTTGAACTCAGAGATCTTATCATCTAGCTCTTCTGGCTTAGAATCATTTGTTCATCCTGAACTATGTTCTAGGGGATAATAGAAAATGGAATGAGAAATTTCTATATAAAACAAACAACATTATGTGCATACTTATATAGTCTGACTTATGCAAAATTATGAAGAGAGAAAGGGGAAAAATATTTTATAGATTTAATAAAGATATATATTTTTATATTTAAATTCTACAGAAATCACATTAAAATTGAATTTTAATTTTGAAACAAAGATGTGTTTAATTTACAGACTGTTAACTAGAAAGGTAGAGAATGAAAATGTGTTTGTGAATTACAATGTTAAATATTACTACTCTGGAAAGCAACCTAGATGTATTTAGAAGCCTTTTCAATACTAAGGGATTGAAGAAAAATGTTTTTGATTTCTCAGTTACCTTACAAAGAAAATCAAAGCAACATGAAAAACTTCTTCCCTGAACAACTCAAGATAATTGATGTTTCATTGCATTCTCTTTCATACTTCCTCCAGCAAACTACTTTCCAAGTTAAAAAAATGTCAATGAACAAATGTTTGTGATGGCAAGCAATGCAACTCTGACCTTGAACACTTTAGCTTTATTCCTTATAGGGGATTTTGCAAATAGCAGTGTTTACATTGTGCATTGTTAGGAAATAAGATGTTATAGGTTCCCAAATCAAGTGACCCAATGTGAATTGATTGATTGCTACTAGATTTTCAATGATGATCAGGAATTAAAATTTCTTTATAAAAGAGATCTTGTTCCTCCAGTGTTATCAGAGGTAAGTCATTTAGTAATTTGATAGATATCCTCTGTTTTCTTTTCTGATTCCTCATCTTCCTTTCACCATCCATCTGGTTGGCCATTTTATCCCTAATGTACTGAAGTTTAAACCCAGGAGATACTTTTTAGGGCCCTTCCATCTCCATCCCTAACTGCAATTCATCTTAACAGTTTCCTCATGGATTAATGTGTTCTTTTGGGGTACCTTACATCTTTCTTGTTCTCCTATTATTTCTGCCTTTGTCTATTGCAGTGACCTACTGATTTTCATTCTGTCAGTTTCCCCTCCAATACAATCTATAATGCTGTCAGATTCATTTTAATGAAGAATTGCATGGGTCAGATGAAAAGTTCCCCATTGCCTACAAAATAAAATACTGCTAACTTAACTATCAGGCTCTTCCATGCTCCCACGCCATAAACTTTTGCAACCTTCAATGTAGTGATTTCTGTGGTATAAATATCTACACTGTAATTGATTTCAAGCAATCAGTGACTGAAGATCTAACTCACAACATTTCTGGATTTGTAGCAGTTGTTCATGGGGCTGCTCCAGTCTTCAGCACACACATCACACGCATCAACCACTTTACCCCACCCCCTAGGCAAGCTGAACTCTTTCCTGTTCTTGGAGAAAATGATTTCTAATCATTTCTGTCTTCTCTGAACCAGAAGGTAACTGTTTACTATAGAACAACTGGTCTTCTAATCCTTGATTTTTCTCTGTTGGAAGTATCTTCTTAACACCAATACATTACAGCTTCTGATTTTTTGTGGGTCATTTCATTCATTTTGCTACAGTCTCTCAGACTTCCTCAGTCCTGATATTGCATTTCATGTAAATATCCATTGTCTCCTTTCAGAACATGGCTATGGTAGAATGGTTGTAACCAAGAGTTTAATGCTCTATGGTCTCTGTTAGTAGAGTTTTAATAATTTCACTTTTGATTTTTTATAACTGGAGTCATATGGAACAATGAAGCTACTCTAAGCCTGGTTCATGTGTGATCTTTCCTCTTCTTGCTTCCCCCATCTCTAGGACTGGTTCTGAATCACCCATAGCCCTGTTCCAGCCTGACCTCCCCATCCCGATCCTACCTGCTACCCACTGCTGCCCACTGCCCACAGCAAGAGCCTGGTCATGGGCATGCAAATTCTGCGGTATCTAGAGTCAGATAATAGTGGCTACTGTCCCAGCCCCAAGCTGTCAGTGCTGTGATACATTTGGTGGGAGAATCATCAGGAAAGATCCTCTCACCCACCATTTCATCTCATACAAATACACAGGCCATCCCAGCAAAAAGGTTGCAATATGTGCTTCCACCATGGATTGCTACAGTTCAGTGGGCCTGTGGGAAGAGGAGATCCCTAACTTGACTTCCCCCAACTCTGACTGGAGTGCACAACATGTAGGTCCAACACCTGGAGGGAGGTGGAAACAGTGCAGGCATGTGTGGATTATACATGTGCAGAGTCTTGCTGCAGGGGGTGGATGGTGCAGATGCCTGTAGGGCTTGGCAGTTGCCTTGGAGCGTCCCTGTGCTTGAAAGAGTAAAACATTACATAGCAAATAAAAAATATCACAACAAGTAGAGGGAGAAAGAAAGGATAAAAGTTGTATTTGTTAGTACCCTTAATGGACTTTTTCTTTTCCATTTTAAACAAAGCCCTGCATTTTCATTTTGCACCAAGCTCTGCTAATTATGTAGCTGATCAATCCTGGCCCATTCTTCATTTGTTTTGCATACTTCATCTCTGCCTCTCCTCTGCACCTGAAGTCTAGATTCATTTCACAAATGCAGTACTTTGCACAAAATATTAGGAAACTTTACCTAAAGGCAATCAGGACGATTAGATTCACATCCCAGTTCTGCAGTTTCTTAGCTGCCATATGGCTTGTGTCAATTTACTGTATTTTTTGCCTTAGTTTCCCCATCTATAACATCAGAATGTTTTATTACTTCATAGAATTTGTGGAATTAAGTGAGACAACATATGTAAAGTGCTTAGTCCAGTATCTGGCATATAGGAAATATTAAAATGGTATCAGTTCTTTAATTATTATCAATGTGATGACTCTTAGTTTTTGGTAGAGTGAGAGATTTTTGGCTCTGTGCATTCAGTTCAATAAACTGAATTCAGTTAAATTCAATAATGCATTCTTCCCTTGTGGCAAAGATAAATTAGGTACAAGACTTGTAATTTTTTCAATTTTTCTTAAAACCTTTTAAAAATTTCTTTTAGCATCATTAACTAACTATATAGCTGTTTCCTCCATATTGTTATGATGCTTACCACGTGCTTGCTGGTAAATCCTTATATACTGTAAATTATTTATAAGCAAGTAGCATTTTTATTTGTCTCATTAATCATTGTATTCCTCACAACAACTCTTGCATAGCAGATACTCAATGTATGTATATACAATTAATAAGTGATATTTTCTGTACTAGGTAAACCATATGAAATTATTGGGTTTGGGATGGCTGAATATTAGCAATTTCATAAGGTACCTATTTTCTTAGGTTCAGAGCCTAGCTCTATAATTATGCATTGACTTTAGGATATTAAAATAAATTGAAAAATAAAATTTTATATAAAATTTTCTTTACCATAATATTTGTATGACCTCTACTTCTCAAGGCTATATAGTTAATATCAGCACCACTTGTTTTAGGAAGATACAGTAAAACATTGCCTAACTGGAATTCACATGTAATAATATCAAATATCTAATTATTTTAATTCTTCAGTATTAAGGATTTTGACTTGAAGAGATCCAGTCCTTCTTTCTGTCTTATTAAACATGATAAATATCATTCAAATTTAACTTGATGATTTGTGATGTTACAGGTTTTCAAAGTAATTTTTTGTTTTCATTATATAATGCCATATAGTTTAAGAAAATTATAATTTTGGGAATCATGGGATATCTTTATTTACCAAAGGATATATTTCAGGGACTGCTTTTCTTGTTGTTATTAAACTTGGACTTAGCCTCTATCCTGAAAATTGTAGTACAGTCAAAATTTAGTAATGTGAGAATTGTAACTGGTAGTTTTTCAGGTTAATTGAAGTTAATTTTTTATTTATCCACCTGTCTATCTTATCATCTATGTCTCTACGTTCTTAGCTTGAATAATTTCTAAATTAACAAAATCAATAATGTGTTTTTTGTTGTTGTTGTTATTGTTTTTTTGTTTATTTTGTTTTGTTTTTGTTTTTTTTTTTTTTTTTTTTTTTTTTGAGACGGAGTCTTGCTCTGTTGCCCAGACTGGAGTTCAGTGGCATGATCTCAGCTCACTGCAACCTCCGCCTCCTGGGTTTAAGCAATTCTCTCACCTCAGCCTCCCAAGTAGTTGGGATTACAGGCACATGCCACCATGCCCCAGCTCATTTCTGTAATTTTAGTAGAGACCGGGTTTCGCCATGTTGGCCAGGCTGGTCTTGAACTCCTGGCCTCAAGTGATCCACTCGTCTCAACCTCCCAAAGTGCTGGGATTACAGGTGTGAGCCACCATGCCCGGCCAAGAAACAGAAATTTTATAACCAAAACATTAGAAATGTTTTCCATAAGTATTGACCAATCTATGATCTTCACACTCTTTATTTGCTTTTTTTTTTCTTTTTTTTTTAAAAAAAAAAACAAGTCCTCTGTCTTCTTTATACTTTATTGTACTAAATTTACCACTACCTTGAAGTAAAAGTCTACTTTCCTTGGACCTTAATTTATCTGTTTTAGCTACTTGATGGAAAATTAAGGCCCATAGCCAGTGTATGGAAAATTATCTGAGCCAAATTTAACAGCAGCCCCAAATGGCAGGCAGGCATATTCGCTAAATCTTGATTACTGGGCATACAGTGTAGTTTAGTGCTGTTGAGACCATTCCCAATCTTGCTGAGCTTCTCTGGGGGAATTTTTCTGAATATGATTTGTTCTCCTTTTTCCATCAATCTGTGTGCTTATGAAATAAGATAAAACTGTTGCCTTGTGCATCTTCAGCAGACTACTCTGTTTCATTAAAAATACATGGATGTTCAACTTTTTTATGAAAATGCCTTCATAGAAAATGTAGAAGTTAGATAATTTATACAAGAGAGCAGGAGAGCCGAGAAGTGGTAGTACAGATAACATCAAAATATCATACAACTGTGAAATGATTTTAATATTTTCACCATTTTTTTGTAAATTCATTATCTGCAAATCCAATATGTTGTTGATGCAGCCTGTATGTTCACTTGAATTTGGAATGTTCGTGCTTTTTTTAAAGCACGAATATGCCAAAGCTTAAGAGCATCTAAATAAAGCTTTGCCAGTACCTTAGCCCATTTCCTAAAAAAAGAAGGCATCTGAGTCAAGATAATCACAAGCTATAGCAAGTTATGGTAAAATATATGTACTTTAAATGGTAGAAAGAATATGTAGTGAAATACAGTTGTTTTTGTTTTTTTTTGTTTTTCTCCCTAGAGTATGTAAATACAGACTTCTATCACTTACCAGCTGTTTGGGAATAATTATGTAATTTCTCTGAGCTTTAATTTTCCCACTGTAAAATGAGGTTAATAATATTTACTTCACATTCCTATTGGGAAGATTGTGTGAAATTAGTTAGGTAATTAAATAATTAATTTGAGCCCCTACTGTGTTCCAGACACTTCCTGGATTCTGGGGAGAGGACAGGGCCAGAGTCTCTGCTCATAAGCCACTAGACTTTACAAATGAGATCTTTCAAAAGTGGTAATTATCATAATAATCATCCTTTTCCTCTTACTTAAGACTTCCACTCTGTGGAAGCCTAGCTGATTAGAAGAAAACAACATAAAGTAGTAGTACCCTTTTCCACTAAATTCAACTCTGTTTTTCAAATATAGTTTTAGGAATACTAGAAATACCAAACACACTTGAATTAGGTAAGTGTTGAATGTATTTGTGAGATAGAGAAACTGTGCTTGATAGTGGACAAATGAGCTTTATCAGGCCATACAGCTGGTAATTGGTGAATATGAGAAATGCTTTAAGCTTTAATGAAAAATAAAAAACTGCACATGAGGATCTGAATAAACCAATCAGATAAATTTGTATTTTCAAATAATTGTTTTTTTTAAAAAAGCACCCCAGATTCCCTTCATTTTGATTAATTGATTGATTGGTTGGTTGGTTGGCTGATTTTATAGACAGGGTCTCGCTATGCTGCCTGGGCTGGTCTTGGACTCCTGAGCTCAAGAGATTCTCCAGCTTCAGCCTCCCAAGTAGCTGAGATACAGACACTTGACACCATGCCTGGTTCAGGTTCTCTTTAAATAGAAAGCTCACCTAATGAAATTTTTAAAAAATGTTTTGATTGACAAAGTATCTTTCAGCTTTCCATGGACATTTAAATATGTTTATTTAAAAAATAATGTGATCAAATTTAGTTAATTTTGAAGTAATACTTAAAGCCAAAAGGGAAACTAACCCAACCATATATGCAAGGATATCATGTTTCACAACTCTGGGGGGGGAACCATCGTTTTGTATTTTGTAAGAATGGTGCCACCTGGAGTTCTTCAAGTCATTGTGACCAAACGTATGTATCCAATACAAATTTTTGGAATAGGTAAGTGTTGTCTAGAGAGTTATTCTATCTTTCTCTTTCTCCTCCTCCTTTATTCCTTTTTTTTTTCTTTTTTTTTTCTTTTTCAGAGCACATGCTCTCAATGACTCAGCACCCTTTGCCTTTGGTTTGGGTTTAGAACATGGGATTTGTAAACTTTTCTGTTTTCCCTTTAAGGGAGGGGAAAGGAACTACCTTTTCCCTTTAAAAGTAACACTTTCTCTGTCCTTTTCATAAAGAGAGCTAATTAATAAATAAACTTGCCAGAAATTGTTAATACATTTGCCCCCCACATCCATGAACACATTTATGTGCATAGATATGCGTATTTGTGTTATAAACACACACACACACACACACGCAGTGTAATATAGCTCACACAAAGTAACAAATCTCAAAGGGAAGCATTTTAAATAGTGGAAGGGGGGAAATAGAGGAAATATTTTGGTTTATGGACCTTTCTGTTCTCAAATCAGACTACAGAGGTAGCGGCTTAATCTACCTGTTGGTATAAGAAAAATCCTTGCTGTCATAGTCTGTAGGATGTAAATTTGTAGTGTAGTATCTTACACACATATCTCAAATTTCCTAGGGTAGGTCTTTTGGTATTTGTGGAGTTTATATTTATTTTTGTTTTTTTTTTTTTTACTTGCTTTTTAATATCTATATATAGGGACTTAGGCAAATCATTCTTTTTTCATTTCATTCAGAATAGCCAGTTACGCTGTACAGCAAATGTTGTCAGTGTTCCACCAATGCTTCTTTTTCTTACCATTTGAGGCTCCCAGCTGCCAGCACCTGCAAGTGTTTGCTTGAGGGCCTCTTGCCACCAGAGCATGGTTTGTGCCTCCATGTGGCAAGCTGGAAATGCTAAGAAATTAATGACTCTGGGAGCAACACTCACCCAGAGACCAGCGAGGACTTGTGTATGAATACCCAGCTCCCTTGCACCGGGGTGGGATGACTCTAGGACCTGTGTTTTACCTGGGTTCCTAATATTACCCAGTAGAATCAGGCTCCTGTTCCCCACAGTGGAAATTTGCCTAATAATGAAAACTCCATTGACTACCTTTCCTTCTCTACCAATGGTTATTGAGATCAGTTCATAAATAAACTATCCACACTCAAATCCTTGGCTGAGATCTCCTTCTGGGAGAACCCCACAAAAAACAAAACACTCTGGCAGAATGTCCCTTTTTGTGTGTAAATTTAGTTTCTTTCGTAGGATTGTCTTTCTCCGCCCATGCACCCTCCCATGTTGTGCAAATTGGTGTTGAATTCCTGAGCTCAAGCAATCCTCCTGTGTATATGTGACTATAAGCGGTGCACTACCACCTGTACCCAGTTCTCCAGATTATCTTTCTTTTCAGGATTTTCAGCCTGCCAGGAATACTAAAACCATCTGATTAACTGTTTTATGATCCAAGCTAGATTCTCACCTAAACAACTTTAAACAACCTGATAAGCTTTATTTTCAGATTTTTTGGTATGATTTCCATACTTTCCCATCAAGTAAGTGCATGATGGTATCTAAAGAACTCTTACTGCCCTGCTTATCAGTACAAACAGGTACTATTTGTTGAGCAACACTTTTCTGACAAGAATTTGTATTTGATTACATATTTTATATTTTAAAGCAGTTTAGTTTTCAAAAGCTCATGCTTCCAAGTAAAATATACATTTTTAAAAACCACAAAATTCACTTATTTATTACCCCCGCACTCAATCTCTGTAATCACTGGCCCATGACCACCGAACATCTTTCCATAATAGCATTTGCAACAGAAATGTAAAGAAGATTGAACCAATTTCAAAAAGATTGCACCAAGAGGATTTTTATTCTGAAAGATTTTTGCCTTGTTCTTTAATACATGCTGTTTCCTCATGTTATACTCAACTAACTTTTCCATAAAGATAATTTGAAGTATATTCTCTTTTTTCCCAACCTCCCACCTCATGGTGGCAGCATCCAGATTAGCATTACTTTTTAAAATGAATATGTCTCACAATTAGGCCAACTTAACACACTCAGAAAGTAAGATAAAATTTCAGAAAGATACCACTACTGCAATAGTTGAGGAATCAGTTAACACTGGAAATAAACATATTGCCCGTGTGTATGGATAAATTGTCTGAGAAATATGTACTTTTTTACTTCTCAGGATAGCATATGACTAAATTAACATAATTCAGTTTTTTTTTTTTTTTTTTTTTTTTTTTTTTTTTTTTTTTTTGAGGCGGAGTCTCGCTCTGTCGCCCAGGCTGGAGTGCAGTGGCCGGATCTCAGCTCACTGCAAGCTCCGCCTCCCGGGTTCACGCCATTCTCCTGCCTCAGCCTCCCGAGTAGCTGGGACTACAGGCGCCCGCCACGTCGCCCGGCTAGTTTTTTTGTATTTTTTAGTAGAGACGGGGTTTCACCGTGTTAGCCAGGATGGTCTCGATCTCCTGACCTCATGATCCGCCCGTCTCGGCCTCCCAAAGTGCTGGGATTACAGGCTTGAGCCACCGCGCCCGGCCCATAATTCAGTTTTTTAAAAATAATTTTTAACATGATACCAAGTATGTATTAGACATCATTAACCAGAAATATGTAAGTAATGTTTAACAGTGTAATAAATAACATATACAATCTAAACATGTGTATATATAAATATAAAGCAATATATATGTGTGTGTGCATATGTGTATATATGTGTGAATATATGTGTGTGTGTGAGTGTGTGTGTGTGTATCCAGCACTGCTTACCATTAAAGTATGAACAAACACTTTATATTTCACAACTATTTCGATTGGCTCAATATACTATGTTGAACAAGGAGAATTTTGCTTTGATGTGTCAATAAGAAACCTTCTCTCAATATATAAGTGGCAAATCTATACCAAATGGATAACATCAGCCTAGAAAGTGGACTTAAAAATATTCAGAGCAAATTAGCTGTCCCTACACCAGATAAAAAAAGTCTTATAAGAAAAGACTCTATCCTTATACCACAGGTCTATGTAGTCATCTTTCTAAGAGATGCCTAATTGCTTGAGGTCCTCCTTTTCTGAAACTACTCACCACCTAATTTTGTTACTCCCCAGAGTCTCACCAGAAAGAGAATACCAAAAGTTTCTGTTGAAGGATTTATTCCTGTCCAAAGCCATTTTCCTTTCTCCCCATACTGACTAGAGCTGGCTATTTAGTGAATTCCAAATGAGCTTCCACCTAAGTAGGTGTCTCTCATAATGAGTTTCTGTCAAAGAGAAATCAACATACAGGGAGAACAGACACACGCACATTGACTTCCATGCAGTGACAGAACAAAGGATTCGAGTCACTTGTTTAAGAACTAGACTTCTGCAAATGGAACTGGCGTGTCTAATCCCATTATTGCCAGCTTTCCCACACAGAAGCAGCATTACTGACCTATCTATAACTGTCCAGTAAGTCCAGGGCCTTTGTTTTTTGTCGTTGTCATCCTCTAAATATTTCAAGCTGACATCAAAACAGAATAGGCAGGAGACAGAATGAAACCAGCATCAACATGTATTTGCTTGTAAATATCAATTTGTTTTTGGCTATAATCATCCTTAAGTAGACTTTTGTGACATGATCGGGGCTTTTAAAAAATAGCAGAAACCTGGACTATCACATATTTGTAAACATTGTATCCTTTGATTAGTTTTGTTTTGCTTTCACTTTGCTATATAACTATGGTATTAGTCTTAAAATGAACTGGGGTGAGTTCAGGGCTGACTCAAGGAGGCCCATTACATTTGAGTCACCCTGAGATGAACAAGAAAAGTTGCTGGCCTCAAGTCTCTTACTATCCCTTGGGAAACAAACACACACAGAACTATGATTCATGTCCATTTGTGAGAAGTTGTACACAGAAGTATAAAGTGTTGTAAGAGCCTGAGGCACAGAAGAGTGAACTGTCTGCAGACAAGGAAACTACCATGAGTCACTTTCTCTGAGGTTTTCTTTTTTACTCAAGTTCTGTTAGTCTGCATCTCTCTCAGTGTGAGCAACCCAACTGAGCTGTTAGAGCTATGTGTCCATGACTTTAAACCTGCCTCCCTCAGGAAGAAACAAAAAGATTCAGTATATAGGTCCTCTGATGTGACCATCTACAGCTTATCTCTCCTCCTGCTGGCTGGAGTATAGGTCTCTGAAGTTAGGGAAGTCAACTGCAGTCTTTCCTAGATAAGAGTGGAATTTAATGCCACCTGTGGGCATCTGGGTTCTGAAATCTCATTGATGTTACTCGGTGGAAGGAATTTCACAAATATACTACCTGAATCCCACAGGGGGCCACTATGTAAAGAACCTCAGGCTGTGGCCTGTGCAATTCTAGCAAACATCCTTTACGTGGACCAAAATGTAAGTGAGATTTCTGCATTGCACCAGCCTGCACATCCATTGGATATTTGCTTCTGGATGTATTTTCTCAGCCTCCATCTTTTACATCAGAAAGAGATACCTCGTTTGCACAAGAAAATTTTATTGTATTTGATTAAAAAATATTTTGTGTGATACTATATATTTAAATTATGGTTTACATTTTACGAAGTACTTTAATCATTATAATTACCTTAGGAAGTAAATAGAAAGTAATTAGCCCATTGTCCATATGTGGAACTGAGCTAAAAAAAAAAAAAAAAAAAAAAAAAAAAAAGATTAAATAATGTGACTTAGTTTAAACTTACATTAAGTAATTGAATTAGAGCTCAATTATTATGAAGCTTGATGACATTTTGTCAGCAAGTTCTGGGGTGGAATAAGCCCTTGTGGCTGGGACTAAGTCTACTGACTCTGCTCTGTCTTACCTCCTGAGTACTCTTCATTGAATAATGGTCTGCTCCACTGGAATTGCCAGGTCCCTATTTTTCTAGTTAAGAATTATTATCTTTCTGGTTTCCTGTGGGGAATAAAGCTTTGTAAATAAGAATTATGGAATAATCTGAGGATCTTAGAGAAGGAGACGCTGGTAACTAATATAAAAGTCCTGTATTGGTTTTGGCTGTGTTAATCTTTCTAAAACCTCCTCCTCTAAAAATGGCATCCATTCATATCCTGGATTTAAAATGCAAAAGATATTCCCCAGTAAAACTTCACACTGATTTCCCACAAATGGAGAGGAGGATGGTAAATTACAAGGACAAGAATACTAACGCATGAGGCAAGAGACACAGTTTTGCTCTTGGCTCTATTGCAACCAACCTATTGGTTCATCAATTCAAGAAATAAGTATTGAGCATCTTCTAGATGCCAGAAATTGTGCTGAGTGCCTTCAGTAAATTTTTAGGCTGGAAGAAAGGCAGATATTAAACAAATAACTACCCAAGTAATTATAATTATAGAAAGTGCTATAAAGAAAGAAAGCAA
This sequence comes from Rhinopithecus roxellana, assembly GCF_007565055.1. NCBI lineage: Eukaryota > Metazoa > Chordata > Mammalia > Primates > Cercopithecidae > Rhinopithecus > Rhinopithecus roxellana. The sequence goes on along the minus strand of NC_044559.1, from coordinate 60,375,803 downwards.
GAAAAAAAAAGCTTGTATAAGAGTAAATGACAAGCAACTGAATTAGTCTAGGAACTAGAAAGACTACTCTAGATTCCTGAGACCACAAGGATAAGTAGGAGTTACTTAGAGAAAAGGGGGACAGATAGTATGTGGAATGGGTGGTGGAGGGGCCTCTGGCAGCATGGTCCAGGTAAAGAAGGCAGCATATGTAAAGATCCTGTGCCCCAGGTTATATTTGAGAATTGAAAAGATCAGAGTTACTAGAGTAGTGTGCATGAAGGGGAGAGGGCTGAAAGTTAAGATTACAGATATTGACAGGGAAAGATCATACATGGCCTCATATAGTGTTTCACTTATGTACTGAGGTATAACAAGCTACCCCAAACCTTAGACTGTTAAAACTACAAATTTGTTATTTCTCATGATTATGTATTAAATAATTGTGCGTTGACTGTGCTCAGCTGAGTGGTTCTTGTGTTCCACATGTCAGCTGGGTCACTAAGCTGCATTCAGCTGTGAGCTCAGCTGGGGTTCTGCTTAAGTCTGTGGCTTTATCTGGGTGGCTGAAATAGCTGGAAACCAGCTTCTTCCACATGATCTTTCATAATTCAGTAGTCTAGCTGAGCTTCTTGAAATTTGAGTGGATTCAAAAATGATTGGAGCCGATGGTACCAGGCCTCTTATGACCTAGCCTTAGAACTGGCATAGCCATTCTATTTATTAGTTAAGGCAAGTCACAAGGCCAGCCCAGGTTCAAGGGGGAAATAGACATCATCTATTTTTAGGAGTTGTGCCAAGACTTTAGAGAGAGGAAGGAAAAGATTTCATAGGAGGCAGTATACCATATAGATAATTTTTAACATTTTGGACTTGAGATTTTTATTATTTATTATAAATCTAGCATGTTTGAAATGTCTTATTTCTTGTAGTCTTCACAGCAATGTAATGAAATAAGCAACATCATGATATTCTTCTTAAGTCAGATGGGTCACAAAACTGTTAAGTGACAAGACCAGTCACCAGCTGAGCTCTAACTCCAAGCAGTCTGTTTTTGACCACCATGCTGCTACATGACCATTTTGCTGATTCTCATAGTTCCTTCATCTTTTAAATGATGAAATCCATGAGCATGACTAAAATGTGTCAGGATTGTAATAGGCAAAGCTGTCATATGTAAATTTAAAGCATAAAAAATACCCACCTTTGGAAAATCTCATTGTTAATCCACTCCTTGATACAGTTCAGAAAATGAATTAATTAATAATTTATGAACAAAAGGAGCTCATTAGCCCTAACTTCCTAACCCCATCTGCTATTATTGTTAGAAGCTGAGTTTCCCAAAGTCCCACCAGACAAATGGAGAAACATTATCAGTGACATTAGAGGCTCTTTCTCCAACCCGCTTCCTTCGCCAGTGACTCATTTATTTCTAGAAATCTCAGACATGTCTCATGTGACTTCATAAATAAATCTTGCTGCCACCTGGTGTTCACAGCTTTCCTTCTCTCCTACTGTAGAATTTTTTAGTGAGATTTCCTTAACTCTATTAGAGATACTGTCTCCTGTTCTGCCTCACACCCTGATAGTTTGTAAGACTTAAAATGGAAATATGCAAGTCACATAGAGAAGGGAGTTTGTATTCTTTGCTCCTCTATCCCTAGGATGAATCTGAATTGCAGCTACCAGGCAGTCTTCAGAGCTTTTTCTTTCCCCCTGTTGACTGAAGCTTGGATATTGATTTGAACTTTTCTGATTCCATCTCCACTTAAGACGAATTTTCTCTCAGAAGAGTCATCAATCCTTCATGCCAATAAACTTCTGGGAGCTACACTACCAGTCTGTCAGACATAGTCAGACATGTATGAGTGCTGGGATCTACAACTTAATTTAAGCTTGAGCTGTTGTCCTCAATGTACTATCATATTATGTGATGTTTACTTTCTTTTTTTTTTTTTTTTTAATACCTTAAGTTCTAAGGTACATGTGCACAACCAATGTGCAAGTTTGTTAGAGATGTATACATGTGCTGTGTTGGTTTGCTGCACCCATTGACTCGTCATTTACATTAGGTATTTCTCCTAATACTATCCCTCCCCCCTCCCCCCACCCCATGACAGGCCCCGGTGTGTGATATTCCCCTTCCTGTGTCCAAGTGTTCTCACTGTTCAATTCCCACTTATGAATGAAAACATGCAGTATTTGGTTTTCTGTCCTTGCGATAGTTTGCTGAGAATGAGGGTTTCCAGTTTCATCCATGACCCTACAAAGGACATGAATTCTTATGGCTGCATAGTATTCCATGGTGTATATATGCCACATTTTCTTAATCCAGTCTATCACTGATGGACATTTGGGTTGGTTCCAAGTCTTTGCTATTGTGAATAGTGCCGCAATAAACATACATGTGCATGTGTCTTTATGGTAGAATGATTTATAATCCTTTGGGTATATACCCAGCAATGGAATTGATGGGTCAAATGGTATCTCTAGTTCTAGATGCTTAAGAAATCGCCACACTGTCTTCCACAATGGTTGAACTAGTTTACACTCCCCCCAACAGTGTAAAAACATTCCTATTTCTCCACATCCTCTCCAGCACCTGTTGTTTCATGACTTTTTAATGATCGCCATTCTAACTGGTGTGAGATGTTATCTCATTGTGGTTTTGATTAGCATTTCTCTGATGACCAGTGATAATGAGCATTTTTTCATGTGTCTGTTGGCTGCATAAATGTCTTCTTTTGAAAAGTGTCTGTTCATATCCTTTGCCCACTTTTTGATGGGGTTGTTTGATTTTTTTCTTATAAATTTGTTGAAGTTCTTTGTAGATTCTGGATATTAGCCCTTTGTCAGATGGGTAGATTGCAAAAATTTTCTCCCATTCTGCCCATTGCCTGTTCACTCAGTGGGTAGTTTCTTTTGCGGTGCAGAAGCTCTTTAATTAGATCCCATTTGTCAATTTTGGCTTTTGTTGCCATTGCTTTTGGTGTTTTACTCATGCAGCCCTTGCCCATACCTATGGCCTGAATAGTATTGCCTAGGTTTTCTTCTAGGGTTTTTATGGTTTTTAGGTCTAACATTTGAGTGTTTAATCCATCTTGAATTAATTTTTGTATAAAGTGTAAAGAAGGGATCCAGTTACAGCTTTCTACATATGGCTAGCCAGTTTTCCCACCACCATTTATTAAATAGGGGATCCTTTCCCCATTTCTTGTTTTTGTCAGATTTGTCAAAGATCAGATGGTTGTAGATGTGTTGTATTATTTCTGAGGGCTCTGTTCTGTTCCATTGGTCTATATGTCTTTGGTAACAGTACCATGCTGTTTTGGTTAATGTAGCCTTGTAGTATAGTTTGAAGTCAGGTAGCGTGATGCCTCCAGCTTTGTTCTTTTGACTTAGGATTGTCTTGGCAATGCAGGCTCTTTTTTGGTTCCATATGAACTTTAAAGCAGTTTTTTCCAATTCTGTGAATAAAGTCATTGGTAACTTGATGGGGATGGTGTTGAATCTATAAATTACCTTGGGTAGTGTGGCCATTTTCACGATATTGATTCTTCCTATCCATGAGTATGGAATGTTCTTCCATTTGTTTGTGTCCTCTCTTATTTCCTTGAGCAGTGGTTTGTAGTTCTCCTTGAAGAGGTCCTTCACATCCTTTGTAAGTTGGATTCCTAGGTATTTTATTCTCTTTGAAGCAATTGTGAATGAGAGCTCACTCATGATTTGGCTCTCTGTTTGTTTGTTACTGGTGTATAAGAATGCTTGTGATTTTTGCACGTTGATTTTGTATCCTGAGACATAGCTAATGTTGATTATCAGGTTAAGGAGATTTGGGGCTGAGACAATGGGGTTTTCTAAATATACAATCATTTCATCTGCAAACAAGGACAATTTGACTTCTTCTTTTCCTATTTGAATACCCTTTATTTCTTTCTCCTGCCTGAATGCCCTAGCCAGAACTTCCAACACTATGTTGAATAGGAGTGGTGAGAGAGGGCATCCCTGTCTTGTGCCAGTTTTCAAAGGGAATACTTCCAGTTTTTGTCCATTCAGTATGATACTGGCTATGGGTTGGTCATAAATAGCTCTTATTATTTTGAGATACGTTTCATGAATACCTAGTTTATGGAGAGTTTTTAGCATGAAGGGCTGTTGAATTTTGTCAAAGGCCGTTTCTGCATCTGTTGAGATAATCATGTGGTTTTTGTCTTTGGTTCTGTTTATGCGATGGATTACATTTATTGATTTGCATATGTTGAACCAGCCTTGCATCCCAGAGATGAAGCCAACTTGATCTTGGTGGATAAGATTTTGATGTGCTGCTGGATTCAGATTGCCAGTATTTTATTGAGGATTTTCACATCGATGTTCATCAGGGACATTAGTCTAAAATTCTCTTTTTTTTGTTGTGTCTCTGCCAGGCTTTGGTATCAGGATCATGATAAATGATCATAAAATGAATTAGGGAGGATTCCCTCTTTTTCTATTGATTGGAATAGTTTCAGAAGAAATGGTGCCAGCTCCCCCTTGTACCTCTGGTAGAATTCGACTGTTTATCCATCTGGTCCTGGACTTTTTTTGGTGGGTAAGCTATTAATTGTTGCCTCAATTTCAGAGCCTGTTATTGGTTTATTCAGGGATTCAACTTCTTCCTGGTTTCGTCTTGGGAGGGTGTATGTGTCCAGGAATTTATTCATTTCTTCTACATTTTCTAGTTTTTTTTTTTTTTTTTTTCATGGAGGTGTTTATAGTATTCTGTGATGGTAGTTTGTATATATGTGGGATCAGTGGTAGTATCCCCTTTATCATTTTTCATTGCATCTATTTGATTTCTTCTCTCTTTTCTTCCTTATTAGTCTTGCTAGCAGTCTATCAATTTTGTTGATCTCTTCAAAAAACCAGCTCCTGGATTCATTGATTTTTTGAGGAGTTTTTTGTGTCTTCATCTCCTTCAGTTCTGCTCTGTTCTTAGTTATTTCTTTTTTTCTGCTAGCTTTTGAATATGTTTGCTCTTGCTTCTCTAGTTCTTTTAGTTGTGATGATTAGGGTGTCGATTTTAGATCTTTCCTATTTTTTCTTGTGGTCATTTAGTGCTATAAATTTCCCTCTACACAGTGCTTTAAATGTGTCCCAGAGATTCTGGTATGTTGTGTCTTTGTTCTCATTGCTTTCAAAGAACATCTTTATTTCTGCCTTAATTTCGTTATTTACCCAGTAGTCATTCGGGAGCAGGTTGTTCAGTTTCCATGTAGTTGTGCAGTTTTGAGTGAGTTTCTTAATCCTGAGTTCTAATTTGATTGCACTGTGGTCTGAGAGACAGTTTATTATGATATCTGTTCTTTTACATTTGCTGAGGAGTGCTTTCCTTCCAACTATGTGGTCAATTTTGGAATAAGTGTGATGTGGTGCTGAGAAGAATGTATATTCTGTTGATTTGGGGTGGAGAATTCTGTAGATATTCTATTAGGTCTGCTTGGTGCAGAGCTGAGTTCAAATACTGGATACCCTTGTTAACCTTCTGTCTCATTGATCTGTCTAATATTGACAGTGGGGTGTTAACGTCTCCCATTATTGTGTGGGAGTCTAAGTCTCTTTGTAGGTCTCTCAGGACTTGCTTTATGAATCTGGGTGCTCCTTTGTTGGGTGCATATATATTTAGGATAGTTAGCTCTTCTTGTTGAACTGATCCCTTTACCATTATGTAATGGCCTTCTTTGTCTCTTTTGATCTTTGTTGGTTTAAAGTCTGTTTAATCAGAGACTAGGATTGCAACCCCTTCTTTTTTTGTTTGTTTGTTTTCCATTTGCTTGCTAGATCTTTCTCCATACCTTTTCTTGAGGCCATGTGTCTCTGCATGTGAGATGGGTCTCCTGAATACAGCACACTGATGGGGCTTGACTCTTTATCCAATTTGCCAGTCCATATCTTTTAATCGGGGCATTTAGCCCATTTACATTTAAGGTTAATATTTTTATGTGTGAATTTGATCCTGTCATTATGATGTTAGCTGGTTATTGTGCTTGTTAGTTGATGCAGTTTCTTCCTAGCATTGATGGTCTTTACAATTTGGCATGTTTTTGAAGTGGCTGGTGCTGGTTGTTCCTTTCCATGTTTAGTGCTTCCTTCAGTAGCTCTTGTAAGACAGGCCTTGTGGTGACAAAATCTCTCAGCATTTGTTTGTCTGTAAAGGATTTTATTTCTCCTTCACTTATGAAACTTAGTTTGGCTGGATATGAAATTCTGGCTTGAAAATTCTTTTCTTTAAGAATGTTGAATATTGGCCCCTACTCTTTTCTGACTTGTAGGGTTTCTGCTGAGAGATCCACTGTTAGTCTGATGTGCTTCCCTTTGTGGGTAACCCAACCTTTCTCTCCGGCTGCCGTTAGCATTTTTCCCTTCATTTCAACCTTGTTGAATCTGACAATTGTATGTCTTGGGGTTGCGCTTCTCTAGGAGTATCTTTGTGGTGTTCTCTGCATTTCCTGAATTTGAATGTTGGCCTGCCTGGCTAGGTTGGGGAAGTTCTCCTGGATAATATCTTGAAGAGTGTTTTCCAGCTTGGTTCCATTCTCCCCATCACTTTCAGGTACACCAATCAAACGTAGATTTGGTCTTTTCACATAGTCAAATATTTCTTGGAGGCTTTGTTTAATTCTTTTTACTCTTTTTCCTCTAAACTTCTCTTCTCGTTTCATTTCATTCATTTGATCATCAGTCACTGATACCCTTTCTTCCACTTGATCGAATCGGCTACTGAAGTCTTTGCATGTGTCACGAAGTTCTCATACCATGGTTTTCAGCTCCTCGGTCATTTAAGGTCTTCTCTACACTGCTTATTCTAGTTAGCCATTTGTCTAATCTTTTTTCAAGGTTTTTAGCTTCCTTGCGATGGGTTCAAACATCCTCCTTTAGCTCGGAGAAGTTTGTTATTACCAACTTTCTGAAGCCTACTTCTGTCAACTCTTCAAAGTCATTCTCCATCCTGCTTTGCTCCGTTGCTGGCAAGGAGCTGCGATCCTTTGGAGAAGAAGGGACACTCTGGTTTTTAGAATTTTCAGCTTTTCTGCTCTGGTTTCTCCCCATCTTTGTGGTTTTATCTACCTTTACCCTTTGATGATGGTGACCTACAGATGGGGTTTTGGTGTGGATGTCCTTTTTGTTGATGTTGATGCTATTCCTTTCTGTTTGTTAGTTTTCCTTCTAACAGTCAGGTCCCTCAGCTGCAGGTCTGTTGGAGTTTGCTGGAGGTCCACTCCAGACCCTGTTTGCCTGGGTATCACCAGCAGAGGATGCAGAACAGCAAATATTGCAGAACAGCAAATATTGCTGCCTGATCCTTCCTCTGGATGCCTTGTCTCAGAGGGGCACCCGGCTGTATGAGGTGTCAGTAGGTCCCTACAGGGAGGTGTGTTCAGTTTAGGGTACATGGGGGTCCCTACAGGGAGGTGTGTTCAGTTTAGGTACACTGGAGGAGGCAGTCTATCCATTCTCAGAGCTCAAACACCACGCTAGGAGAACCACTGCTGTCTTCAGAGCTGTCAGACAGGGACGTTTAAGTCTGCAGAAGTTTCTGCTGCCTTTTGTTCTGCTATGCCCTGCCCCCAGAGGTGGAGTCTACAGAGGCAGGCAGGCCTAGCTGAGCTGCAGTTGACTCTACCCAGTTCGAGCTTCCCATCTGCTTTGTTTGCCTACTCAAGCCTCAGCAATGGCAGCTACCCCTTCCCGGGGTAGCCAGGCTTGCCTCCTGACAGTTCAATCTCAGACTAGCAGTAAGCAATGTTCCATGGGTGTGGGACCCACTGAGCCAGGCACGGATATAATCCCCTGGTGTGCCATTTGCTAAGACCATTGGAAAAGCACAGTGTATAGGTGGCAGTGTCCTGATTTTCCTGATACAGTCTGTCATGGTTTCCCTTGGCTAGGAAAGGGAAATCCCCTGACCTCTTGCACTTCCCAGGTGAGGCAATGCCCCACCCTGCTTTGGCTCACCCTACGTGGGCTGCACCCACTTTCCAAACAGTCCCAGTGAGATGAACCATATACCTCAGTTGGAAATGCAGAAATCACACATCTTCTGTGTCAATCACTCTGGGAGCTACAGACTGGAGCTGTTCTTTTTCGGCCATCTTGGAACGCAACCTAATGTTTACGTTCATATGTCAATTTGATTGGGCTAAGGGATGCCCAGAAAACTGGTAATACATTATGTCTGCGTGCATCTGTGTGGGTGTTTCCAGATTAACAATTGAACTGGTAGTAAGTAAAGAAGTCCATCTTCACCAATGTGGGCGGACATCATCCAATCTGTTGAGGACCTGAATAGAATTAAAACGTTGAAGAAGGGCAAACTGTCTCTTCCAGAGGGACATTTGTCTTCTCCTTTCCTCAAACATCAGCACTCCTGGTTCTCTTGCTTGAGGATTTGAACTACAACTTATATCATTAGCTCCCCTGGATCTCAAGTACTCAGACTGTAACTGAATTATACCACCATCTTGCTTGCTTCCGCAACTTGCAGATCGCAGATTGTGGGCTCTCAGTCTCCATAATTGTATGAGCTAAATTGCATAATAAATCTCTCTCTCTTTGTCCCTCTGTCTGTCTATCTGTATAGACAAATAGAGACAGATGATATAAATATAGGTCCTATTAGTTCTGTTTATCTTGAGAACCCTAGTGAATACACATCAATAATATTTTCTGCAAATTTAAGCAAGTTTTATGTTTCAATCTCATGTGACTTCATTGCAGTATTGAGGTAATCATGATTTACCCATGATTTTTACTTATGGTAAGACATTTTTGCTTATGGTAAGAAATAAATTGCTGGGGCTGCATCTATGTTATTAAGCAACCAATAGTTGTTAACCCAACAGCTATTTAATGGATTAACATATTTACTTATCTCTGAGTTGTTTTGGAGTTTTAAAAGATGAAAGTGTTTTCTCTGAAAGAAAATTGGCAGCATGTTCCTCCTGGCAGGGCTGTGTGTCAAAATGGAATTGGTTGAGATAATAAATGTACTTTAAAAAGAATCTGTTGTGTTTATGTAAGTTTTTATGTGTGGCTGCCTCTACCTTTATAGTCTTCCTATTATTATCCCATTTGTCCTTCCAGGTGGTAGAATGCTTTAAGACTGTCAGAGGAAATAAGAGACAAAGAATTGTGTTCTTCAGTTATTAGGAAACTTTTCCGATGAAAATACATTTTAAAACAGAAAGTGGTTTCCTTTGAAAATGAATTTCCTGAAACTCAAGTGTTCTTTTATTTTTCAAAAAAGAAAGAAGCTTTTGCCACTTCCAAATACCACTCAAGTAAATAGTAAGAATGAGATACAGAAAGCAGGATGATGAAAGTGATAATTTTGTTTGAATGAGTCACAGATTAATTATAAGAAAAGTTTAGCTTTAGAGCAGACAAGTAAATACACTGCCACAGAGATTGTTTTATGTCCTAAATTACCCCAAAATGTAGTGGCTTAAAACATGATTTATTGTTTCTCGTGATTCCCTGGGTTGACTAGACTCAGTGTGCCAATGTTCTACTACATACGTTGTAGCTGAGGCCATGGGTGCACTGAAATGTCCATGGTGGCCTCACGTCATTCAGAGTCTCTCTCCAAATTGCCTGTCATCAACAGTAGTTTAGATGAGATTCTTTACAGCTTGGTGGTTGGCTTTTAAGAATGAAAAATGTAAGCTACAGGACTTTTTATGTCTTATACCTTATTTTGACCCCATTTTTTGGGTCTAAGCAAGTCACCAGCCTAGGCCACATTCAAAGGGAGGGGAGTTAGCCTCCACCTCTTCATGGGAGAAGTGGCAAAGAGTTTGGAAGCATCTTTAACTCTCGATGGAGATACCAGTTAACTCATCCATTGAGGTTTTGAGAGTCTACTGTACTCCTGACACTATTGTCAGTGCTATAAGGAATAGACCCTTGAAATAATCTTTCACTTTCTTTCAGCTCCATTACTGACATACTGTGCGATCATAGCCAAGTTTCTTTTCATTTTTATAACCTACTCTTCTCATCTTTATAATGGAGATAATAATTGTTGCTTTACCTGTAATTAAGTCATTTAATTTTCACAATTGTGACGTTAACTTAGGTAAAACACTTAGAATGAGTTAATGCCTGTAAAGAGATAGAATAGTACCAGGCACATAACCACTCACAAGTTAGTTGTTATTGTTGTTATTGCTTGCTAATGAGAAAAGTGGAGCCAAGGGTATTGTGACTTGCCCACTGATCTACTTAATGGCAGATTCTGTTTTAGCAGTACAAGATAAAATTACCATATAATGTATTTTGTCATAAAATTGGGTAAATGCAATGGACTTGCTTTTTTAATAAATTATCTGGGAACATCTTGCAAGTCAGTTACATAGACTACAGAATATACTTCCCATTCTCTGTTCTAGCTCCAATCCAATTACTCTCATGACTCTTTACCATTAGACACCTCCTCACCTTCTCTAGTCTTATTTTACTTCTCCCCTATGAAATCCTACATTCCAGCCATATCAGATCACTTGCAGTTCCCACCTTTAATATGCTGTTTCACACCTCTGTGTCTTTATTATACTCTGTTCCACTTCTGGAGTGCTGATATCCTATTACTTTATGCCCCAACTATTATCTGCTCTTTTTTCTTCCTTGCCTTAGATATTTCCTACTCCTTTCCTGACTTCTCCTTCCAATTTGAATCTGCTTGGGCCTTTCCCCCACCACTCCCAAAGCACATGATTACCTCTTTCATGAGACATAATTATACTATAAATTATCTATTACTTATCCATTCCCATAGTCTTTCTAAGCTGTAAGGTATGAAATACATCTTTTTTTTCTTCTGAGTTCTCAAAACTGCATGGTACCATAAAAGTGGTGTCATCACAAGTATAGTTACCTAAATAAGGTTTCTTTTCTTTTATTTAAAAAAAATATGTTTTTAGAAATGGAGTCTTACTCTGTCACCCAGGCTGGACTGCAATGACACAATCGTAGCTCACTGCAACCTTGAACTCCTGGGTTCAAGTGATCCTCCAGCTTCAGCTTCCAGAGTGGCTGGGATTAAAGACATGGCCACCATGCCTGGCTCCCAAGTAACGATACTTAATACGTATTTTACAGCCACAGTTTCTTACAAAGGGAACCAGAACCAAAAATTTATTTTCAATATCATATTTATATGTATCTTCCACAATTTCTATTACAAGCTGTAGTTTTGGGTTGTTTTTAAACATCATCATTTGCACTTAATGTAACCCATTTAAGGATATAGCAAAAGGACTATTAGAATTTATGCATACACATTTTATTTTCCCTAGAATTAGAACAACCCAGATATTTAGGGCCAGCAAATTCCCAGTACTTTTCATGTAATATAGCTTGGAGTCTCATTTCAACCCGCTAATGTTGGATAAACATTTCAGTCAATGAAGATACAAGCTAAGGTTTAAATCACAGGCAACTTGGAGGGTATTTGTCTGCTTCTATTTGGGTGACTAGATGACTCATATAAGTGGAATCATGAAGTATTTATCTTTCTGCATCTGGCTCATTTTACAGATGATAATGTCTCATAGGTTTAACCATGCTATAGCAAATGGCAGTGTTTATTTCTTTTTTAGGGCTGAAATAGCATTCTATTGTATGATGACATTTGTCCTTGGGTATCTGAGGGTAATTGGTTCTAGGACCCTCCACTGAACCAAAATCCATATCCACTCAAGTCACTCAGTTGATCCTGCAGTGCTCTGCTATACAAAAAGTTAGCCATCCTTGTCTGCAAGCTCACATATCTCAGTACTGAATTTTCCATCTGTATTTGGTTGAATCTGCAGATGAGAGACTTGCAGATACACAGAGCCAAATATATGTCAATTATTATTTTGGTTAGTATTTTTTGAGACAGAGTCTCACTCAGTCACCCAGGTTGGAGTGCAGTGGTGCATCTCCGCTCACTGCAACCTCTGCCGCCTGGGCTCAAACAATTCTCGTGCCTCATCCTCCTGAGTAGCTGGCACTACAGGCATGCACCACCATGCCCAGTTAATTTTTGTGTTTTTAGTAGAGACAGGGTTTCACCATGTTGCCCAGGCTGGCCTCGAACTCCTGGCCTCAAGTCATCTCCCTGTCTCAGCCTCCCAAAGTGCTGAAATTACAGGTGTGAGCCACAGCACGTGGCCCACTTTTCTTTTTTTAATTATTTCATTTGTAAGTGGACATTTAGATTGTTTCCATGTCTTGGCTATAGTCAATAATGCTGCAGTGAACATGACGGTGCAGATATCTTTTCGAGATCTGAACTTTAATTCTTTTGAATATATTTCCAAAAGTGGGATTGCTGTATCACACAGTAGTTCTATTTTAAATTTTTTGAGGAAACTCAGTACTGTTTCCCACAGTGGCTACACCACTCTATATTCCCATCAACAGTGTATAAGAGTTCTAATTCCTCCACAATCTTGCCAACATTTATCTTTTGTTTCTGTTTACTTGTTTGTTTATTGATATGGACATTTTAGCAGGTAAGAAGTGAAATTTCCTTGTTGTTTGGATTTCATTTTTCCAATAAGTTATGTTGGCACTATTTTGTATACCTACTGGCATTTTGTATGTCTTCTTTGGAGAAATATTTATATATTTATTCAAGTCTTTTGCCCAATTTTTAATTAGCTTGTTTCTTTGTTTTTGTTTTGCTATTGAGTTGCAGGAGATTCTCATTTATATTGGACATTAATCCCTTATGAGATATGTGGTAGCCAGAGGTTGTGGGGAGAAGCAAATAGGGAATTGTTTTTCAATGGTATAAAATTTCTGTTATGCATGTTAAATAAATTCTAGAGGTTTTCTGTACAACATGGTACCTATAGTTAATAATACAGGATTGTGTTTATTAAAACATAAGAGGATATATCTCATGTTAAATTTTCTTACTGCAGAGCAAACAAAAAACACACAAAAGTATACAAATAAATTGTTGAAAGTGACTATATGCTTAGTACCTTGGTTGTGATTATGGTGTTATGGGTATAGGCTTATGACCAAACTCTTTAAAAGATGTGCATTGAATGTGTGCATTTTTTGTGCATCAATTATATCTCAATAAAGCTAAAAAATAAAAATTAAAAACTGAGGTCAGGGGAATGTTGGCCAATAATGACATGCTTTTTGCTAAAGCACTGCTTAGTTGGGTTATAAAAAAATCAAAGAGCATATTGGCATCTCTTAAGAACAAGGTTATTTTAGTCTAAGTAAAATACAAACTCTACTTATGAAAAAGTACAAGGACTTCTTTCCTATCATACTGTACTATGACACATCAACTAAAAACATTACTTCGACTGCTGTCTGTGCTTTCATAACTCTTTTGTCATCTTCTTGACTTTATGTCTCAAACCAATGGGACTTTTATAGGCTCATCATAGACACAGCTTCACTTTTTGAAAGGGCCACTAACTTTCTCCATGGTGGCCTCTCCCTAGAGCAGGGGAGATAAGCAATGCGGGGGGCAATGTTGCTAATTAAGCAATCTAAGATTTTGGCAAATGAACTCTAGGCACTGGTTGATTGAGAACTCCCCATGGAGCTCTAGCTCTGGGTTTGAGTCCAGGTTTTGCCACTTAGATACAGAACAGTGAAGTTGCTCATGAGATCTTAAAGTTTCTGTCTCTTCACGTGTATAAGGTAGATAATAAGAGACTCTAAAGAAATATTCTAAAGAAATTATTGAACAATAAAATGAACTGGTTCAAATACAATTATATGATTACCTCTATTTCCTGACAAGAAAATAGACTCAGAGAGGTTAATTAACTTACTTAATGTCACATAGTTACAAAGTAACATGACTGGGGCTTAAATCAATAAAATGTATTTTCTTTATATGCTAATGCTGCTTATTACTTCCCATACTGACAGAAAGAGAATTGTTGAGCCCTCCACTTGACACACATTCTTACCTTCATATTAATCTGTCCTCATTCCTATAATTTCTACCTAAATAATTCCTTTGGATTATAACATTTGACTCCAGAAATCAAACTGTGAATCTGAAAGCTCTGACACTAATCCATCAACATTTACAGATATCTTAGGATAAATTGTGTGGTTATATAGTCTGTCACTTGACTGTAAAAATCTCTTACAGGATATTCATTCAGTTAACCATGTACTAAATTGGGGAAGTATGCATCAGTTTAGGTCTAAGCTATGTTATTAAAGTTGCCTGAAAATTAGTACATATGATAATGAAAGAGATATAAATAATTGTGTGAATTGCATTAAATCATTTTTTGTAGAAGGTAAACAATTAAAAGTTTCATATTTGATAGATTAAAAATGATATTGGAGAAGAAATATTCATATTAAGAATTATGGCAAGGCACGGTGGCTCATGCCTGTAATCCCCTCACTTTGGGAGGTCAAGGCGGGCAGATCACATAAGGCCAGGAGTTTGAGACCAGCCTGGCCAACATGATGAAACCCCCTCTCTACTAAAAATACAAAATTAGCTGGGTGTGGTGGCGTGCACCTGTAATCCCAGCTCCTCGGGAGGCTGAGGCAGGAGAATCACTTGAACTTGGGAGGCATAGGTTGCAGTGAGCTGAGGTTGTGCCACTGAACTCCAGCCTGGGCAACACAGCAAGACTCTGTCTAAATACATAAATATATTATATAAATATATATTATATTATATATATTAATTATATTTATATAATATATTTATGTATTTATATAAAATATTTATAATTATATATATACACACACACATATATATACACACACACATATATTAGGGCTAGGTGGGGTGTCTCATTCCTGTAATCCCAACATCTTGGGAGACCAAAGAGGGAGGGCCCCTTGAGCCTAGGAGTTTGATATCAGCCTGGGCAACATGCTGAAACCCATCTCTACAAAAAATTAATAACAAATGAGCCAGGTGTGGTGGCATGTACTTGTAGTCCCAGCTACTTGGGAGGCTGAAGCAAGAAGATCATGTGAGCTCAGGCTTTTGAGGCTGCAGTGAACTATGATCATGCCATTGCACACAAGCCTGGGTGACAGGGTGAGACCTTGTCTCTACAAATGAATAAATAATACATAAAATATTCTCTACAGAGTAACCTTTGAATTCTGTACTGTCTTTAGATCACATACTTCAATACATGACTTTTTATTTATTAAGAGTTAACATTGTTTGAACCTATATTTCCAAGTTGACACAGGGAAAAAAAAAAAAACTATTTTAACATTGAATAAAACTGACTGTATGACCTGAGTTAAATATTCCATCTCTCACATTTTATTAAAGCATTTACTTCAAGGTCATATATTCTTAGATTTATTCTAAAAGGTGAAAAATTTTGTCATTCAACAAACTTTGAGTATCTATCATTTACTAGGCATTAAGTTGAAGGAACTGGACACCAGACCTGACCTGTAGTCCTAGGCTTAAGACCTTAAGCCTAGGACTACAGTTGAAAAATTTTCCCCTAAAAGACCAAATAGTAAATATTATAAGGTTGCATTTCATATGGTCTTTGTCTCAACTAGTCACTTCTGCCACTGTACCCTAAAATTAGACATAGGTAATACTTACACCAGCGAGCCTGACTATATTTCAGTAAAATTTGATTTACAAAAATAGGCAGTGGACCAGTGGACCATAGTTTGGTGATCTAGAGATGAAGCAAGACTGTCTATCACAATATAAGAATTGCTATGACAAAGGAAGACCCAAGTACCTCAGGAGCTCAGATACAAGATAGCCAGACTTTGTGTTTGTAGATGCGTCTGTGAAGAATCTAGAGTGAGTAGGGAAAAGGGAAGGGGGGAAATTAGAGAAATTATCAAGCAAGTTTTCTCAAAGAAGATTATGGCTGAATTTTATCTTAAAATTATGGAGCATTTCACAAGGAGGCCACACTAAAGTCTATTTCATGTTAAGAATAGAGGCTGTGGTAAATCTTGTCACCTCAGCCCAAACCAAAGTTTCCAAACTGTGTAGTATGGAATTCCTCAATAATTTAATAGATATTCCCAAATAAAGGAGTTACCTGGGTTGAGTAAATTTGAAGAATACTCTTTTCCTTCTTCAGTTAGCTTTCTTAGTGTTTTAAAATTTCCTTTACCAAATAAAGACTTTAATAAATCTTGTAGTAAAGATAAGTTTTCAAATTTTTATAACTCAGAATTTTAAAATGTATTCATGGAGCCCTTCTCTTGGTGTGGAATACCCATTAATGTATTTCAGAAATAGTATTTTGAATATTGTGGTTTTCAAAACAGTCATGAACTAAGGATTAAGAGCCCTAGACCCATTTATCTGTCCGTATGTAGGCAGCAAGGTTTCAGAAGCACTTTAAACAGTTGGCTTCTCATCATAGGAGTGTCCTGGGCAACAGGTGTCCAGCCATTGGGAGATGAGAGTTTGAGCAAGACTCAGTCACCAGGGATTTTGAAGTTTCATGCAGAACAAATAGCAAATGCACTTGCTGAACTGGGAAAATTATGAAATTATAAAGGGAGACAGTATCGCTCCCAAAGGGTGTTTCCTCGTCACAAGGATCAGGAATGCTATTGGTATTTCATGGGTAGAAATGAGAGATAATAAACGTTCTGCAGTACATAGGCCAGCCCTGCACATTGAAGATGTGTGCTGTCCCAAATGCCAATAGAGCCCCATGGAGAAACACTGCTGAAGAACAAGGAGTGGGGGATCACCTTCCAAGTTTCAGAAGACTGGGGAGAAAATTGGGGATGAACCTTACAGGCACATCACCATTAGTGCAGCCATTAAATATTTAAAAGTTCATACATTCCTTTTTCATTTTTAACAACCAGATGTAATTTATTTAATTCCATAAAAATATATGATATTTTATTTTTGATGCAGGCGTATACAATTGTACAACTTACAGAGCCAAGATCAGGTGCAGTGTGATCTATTGAATAAACCATTGCATTAGATGCTGTTAAGCATTTCAGAGGCAATTTAATAAAGTGTGTGATTAGTGCCTCACTTCCTGATGATCATTCTGACAGGAGCACCAGAGTAACCTGAGTGCTGATTTCAAAGATAGCCCTTCAGTCAGTTTTTAAAAAGGCTACTGTAACGGCCTTTTGTAAGAAAACTCTTGTCAATAAATGTTTCTCTTCTGAATTCTTCTCCAGTAAATAACCTCAAGGAAATATTCCTGTGGTTCCTGAAAAATAACAAGCAGAAGATCCTTTACACAGACCAGGGTAATCATAAATACGGCACCTTTTTTGAAATATAAGAAGTGCTCCCTCCTCTGGGCTGATGCAGCTGCTGTCAGGGCACAATGGGTGGCATCCAGGGAATGAATGGGCTGAATTTCAGCCCCCACTTAGGCCCCCTACAGGTACCTTTGTACATTTGCAAACTGTGTAATCCCGTATAGTGACCCGGGGTCAGAACCACTGTTGCTTCATTGCATTTGGCTTTATTACATACAGTCCTTCAATCTGAATGTTTTAAGTACATCGTACATGGCATGCTCTATATTAAGTATAGCAGTATACAAGCTAAATGACATGTTCCTTTAATTGAGTGCTTACCCTACAGCAGCCCCTTGGCTGAATATTTCATATTTATTAATAATAACAACAACTCCATGAGCTAAGTTTTATTGTTTTAATTTTCCAACTAAGGAAACTTCTTGGCTTTAAGTATCTTGCCTGTAGTTATATAGCTAGGAAGGGAGGGTGCTGGGATTCAAAGCCTTTTTTTCCCCTGATTCTAAGTTTGCTGTTACTATTTACTACAAAAGTAGGGCTTTCAATGAATTTATATATTAGAGAGGAGACAAATATACCAACAGATGGTTACAATACAAGTGTAAGTGCTATTCAAGTGGGATGCCTACTTAGATGTAGAGAGAAAGTTGTCAGGGGCCATTTTCCAGAAAAGATTGTTCCTGAGTTTTGAAGAAGTTTCTACAAGCATATGGGAATCCAGAGGTTGATAAACCAGAATGCAGGCTGAAAAACTTGGCTACACTTCAGAAAATAAGCTGGAATAGGTTTGTGGGTTTTAGTGATTATTTTATCATATACCAAATGAAAATAATTGACAGGTAAGGCTGTCAACCTTACTGCACATTAAAATTATCTGAGTAGATGAACAACAAAAATGAACATTGAAGATATTATACTGGATGAAATAAGCAGACACAAAGGGACAAATATTGTATGATTCTACTTCTAAGAGATATCTGCCATAGTCAAATTCATAGAGAGAGAAAGTAGACTAGTGGTTGACAGGGGCTAGTTATTCTTCAAAAGGTACACAATTTCAGCTGGTAAGGTTGAAAAAGTTCTGGAGACAGTGGTGATGGTTGTACAACAATGTGAATGTTCTTAATGCTATTTAGCTGTATACTTAAAAATGGTTAAGATGGTACATTTTGCGTTAAGTATATTCTACAACAATTAACAAAATAGAGTGATTTCTTGGAACCTACCCCATGACCTCTTGAATCAGGGTATCTAATGACTTTACGGTTCGGAAACAACTGACTCAGGACATTTTGACCAAGGATCTGTTATAAGAATCTGCTGAACTGAATTACATTAAAATGAAATATGAAAGTTCATCGTTAGATATAGCATAGTTTTAGAAGATCATTTTAAAGACAACAGTTTTAGGATTTTTGTTGCTTTCATAACTGATATTTGTATATTGATTTAATTTTAAATGTATTTGCTTATGTTATTTTATGGCAGCTATCTGGTATTGCTTGGCCCAACTTGTTATTTGTGTGTTAGAGATGAGAACACTGAGTTTCAGTGAGCTAAAGTGTTGCCTATCTGTTACACATGCTGCTATAGTTACGACGATAAGGAAGATGCCTAATTGATAAGAATAGAACTCTTGTCTAAATGAGAATTACAGGGATAATAGAGGAAGTTCATAGATTTCTTTTCTAAATCATTTAAAAATGGTTATATTTGTTGCCCCATTAAATTAATCATCTGGACTGAGACTTATTGAATGAATGAAGATGTGTTGAAGAATTGAGTTTCCATGAGAAAAGGCATAAAGCTTAAGACTTAGGTAGAGAAGGGCAGAGTTTAGCTGTTGTTCTTAGCAAGAGCAGGACAGAACTGGATGAATAGTGAAGATGACAAAAGGTTCCTCTTTAGAGCCCTCTCCTTGAACTTTTCAGTTTCTTCTGGGTGTGTCCCTTTCCTTGGGGGGAATCAAGAGAATGTGTGTTGCCCAGCCCCTTCTAGAGAAAGAATCAGGACCTTGGGGTTTCTTGCCCACATGTTCCTGAGCTCACTTCCAGTATCTGCATGGGCCTGTTTCCTAGACTTTTTCTTCCTGCCCTGTCATTTTTCCCAACCCATGTCTGAGCATTGGCAAAAAGGCCATGGTTTCTGTGTGTTTGGAGTGGACTGATTGTGGTAGACAAAGCTTGGTTGAACTGGGAACCAGGGTTCTAAAAATGCTAGGAATGCATCTGTAGGGCAGTTTATTCAAATATAAATAGTTAAAATATCTTCCCTATATTGTTCTCTTTTTCCTTTCCCAAGCAGGTTGTTAGGCTCTTTCCGTCTATTGGTCTCAGAGTTTTTGGTCAGTACTAGAAGCGTCTAGAAGATAATGTGCTTCTTATGTATTTTTAAAGCCTAGATTCATTGGAAGAAAGTACTAAGAGTGTCTTGAGTCAAATGGAGAAAGAGGAAGACCTTGGAGACATTTCCCCAAGAGTGGGTTTCTCTGCATGCAATTACCTAGAGAGGTTGACCTGACCAAGGTTCCCTTTCTCCTTTGTGCACACAAAAGCAGAGAGTCATTGGACTCCAAGGGCCCCTTGTGACATTGATAGCAGGGAAGTTAACAATTTTGCTCCTCACCTTTTGGACATAACATGCTTCCTAGATTCAGGTATGACCTTGAGGAAAAGCGAAACAATGAGTGTGATTTAATATCTTCCTGAAAAAGAAAGGTTGATACTCCAAACGCATATGATTTGATTTTTAAAATGAAGAAAAGGATATTTCCAACATTCTTGAGTCTAGACTGAGGTTCATATCTGATGTACTAGAGATTTGTTTTGATTACTGAAGGTCTTAAATAATAACAGCATTTGGAACATTTTGCATATACTGTATCATAATTGTGGTAGTGGCTGAACTTTATTAAGCATTTATTATGTGCCAGGTACCTTCTTAATATGTTATACCTACTATTTTTATTGTGTTCACCACAACTCTATGGAGAAAATGATATCATCTTATTTTTAAGGTAAAAAATCTGAGGCCTGGCATGGTGGCTCATGCCTGTAATCCCAATACTTTGGGAGGTTGAGGCAGAAGGATCACTTGAGGCCAGGTGTTCAAGACAAGCCTGAGTTACATGATGAGACCGAGTCTCTACAAAAAAATAAAATAAAAATGAGCCAAGTGTGTGCAATGTGCCTGTAGTCCTAGCTACTCAGGAGGCTTAGCTTAGGTGACAGAGCAAGACCCTGTCTCTTAAAAAAAAAAAAAAAAAAAAAAGAATCTGAGATGCAGAGAGGTTACATAACTGGCCAAAAGCATAGTTAATAATTAGTTAATAATTAGTAGCAGAGCCTAACTTAACCTGATTTCTTTTGATTCTAAAACTCATATGTTTACCCAGTGTACAATTCTCCAGTATAAGGAGTTTAAATTTTTATCACATATATAATAAAAATACAGTGTATCTTGTATCTCTAGAGTGGTTTTCCTTATTTAAAGTATTTTTATGTGAAAAAAATTTGAATTCTCCTAATCTGGCAAGATAATAGACAGCTATTAATAGGTTGCGGCCACTACGTGATAAGGGCTAAACATTGCTAAATCTGGCAGTGATGTGTGAAGTAGATTGAAGTCAGATGTGGGACAAGAAACTAAGAGAAGGACCAGTAGTAAGACAATTGCATAACAGACTGAACCAGGATAAATACCAAAGCATCCAATTAAGGGATAAAAGTTTATTTGGTGCAGAAAAATGTCTGATAAGGTTGCTAAGGGGAATAATTAGGTAGCTTTATATAAGGTTGAGGACCTTTAATCCCTCATCAATACAGATTGATTTTTTTAGAAAGTCATAAATTTCTGCTTTTATTCTTTTATTCTGTAAGGAAGTCACTGGCACAGAAATAAACAATACTTGTCAATGTCAGCGGCACTAAGTTTGATGCAGGGATGATTTCTTGTAAGAGAATCAGAAGGCTACTCTTCTCCATATGCTTCCCAGAGATAATTAATATAACTCCGTATGCTTCTTCCTAGGTAGAGGACATTGTTGAACTATTTGCAGATTTTTGTTTGTTCAGATGTTTTGGCTTATAAATATGGGGCTACATCTGATATTCTTTGGTTATATTTTAAAACTATAATGTTTTGAAAATATCAAACCCTTTACTACTAAGTTAGAAAATAACTTGCTTGTTGAATATTTAAAAATTAAATTGTTTTTATTGATTCCTTCCAACCACAGAGAGCCATCCTTGTCTCTTCTCTTCTCTTTCTTTCTTTTTTTTTCAGCTGTATTTCTTTATTATTATTATTATTGTTGTACTTTAAGTTCTGGGATACATGGTGCAGAACCTGCAGGTTTGTTACATAGGTATACACATGCCATGGTAGTTTGCTGCACCTATCAACCCATCATCTACATTAGGTATTTCTTCTAATGCTATCCCTCCCCTAGCCTCCCACCCCCTGACAGGCCCCAGTGTGTGATGTTCCCCTCCCTGTGTCCATGTATTCTCCTTGTTCAACTCCTACTTACGAGTGAGAACATGCAGTGTTTGGTTTTCTGTTCTTGTGTTAGTTTGCTGAGAATGATGGTTTCCAGCTTCATCCATGTCTCTGTAAAGGACGCAAACTCATCCCTTTTTTTGGCTGCATAGTATTCTGTGGTGTGTATGTGCCATATTTTCTTTATCCAGTCTATCACTGATGGGCATTTGGGTTGGTTCCAGGTCTTTTCTATTGTGAACAGTGCTGCAATAAACATATGTGTGCATGTGTCTTTATAGTAGAATGATTTATAATCCTTTAGGTATACACCCAGTAATAAGATTGCTGGGTCAAATGCTATTTCTGGTTCTAGATCCTTGAGGAATCTCCACACTGTCTTCCACCATGGTTGAACTAAGTTACACTCCCCCCAACAGTGTAAAAGCATTCCTATTTCTCCACATCCTTTTCAGCATCTGTTATTTCCTGACTTTTTAATGATTGCCATTCTAAATGGCATGAAATGGTATCTCATTGTGGTTTTGATTTGCATTTCTCTAATTACCAGTGATGATGAGTTTTTTTTTTTTTTTTCATATGTTTGTTGGCTGCATAAATGTCTTCTTTTGAGAAGTGTCTGTTCATATCCTTCGCCCACTTTTTGATGGGGTTGTTTCTTCCTTGTAAATTTGTTTAAGTTCTTTGTAAATTCTGGATATTTGCTCTTTGTCAGATAGAAAGATTGCAAAAATTTTCTCCCATTGTGTAGGTTGCCTGTTCACTCTAATGACAGTTTCTTTTGCTGTGCAGAAACTCTTTAGTTTAATTAGATCCCATTTGTCAATTTTGGCTTTTGTTACCATTGCTTTTGGTGTTTTAGTCATGAAGACTTTGCCCATGCCTATATCCTGAATGGTATTGCCTAGGTTTTCTTCTAGGCTTTTTATGGTTTTAGGCCTTATGTTTAAGTCTTTAATCCATCTTTAGTTAATTTTTGTATAAGATGTAAGGAAGGGGTTCAGTTTTCTCCATGTGGCTAGCCAGTCTTCCCAACACCATTTATTAAATAGGAATCTTTTCCCCCGTTGATTGTTTTTGTCAGGTTTGTCAAAGATCAGATGGTTGTATATGTGTGCTCTTATTTCTGAGGCCTCCATTCTGTTCCATTGGTCTTTATATCTGTTTTGGTACCAGTACTATGCTGTTGTGGTTACTGTAGCCTTGTAATATAGTTTGAAGTCAGGTAGCGTGATGCCTCCAGCTTTGTTCTTTTTGCTTATCATTGTCTTGGCTATACAAGCTCTTTTTTGGTTCCATATAAAATTTAAAGTAATTTTTTCTAATTCTGTGAAGAAAGTCAATGGTAGCTTGATGGGGATAGCATTGAATCTATAAATTACTTTGGGCAGTATGGCCATTTTCGTGATATTGATTCTTCCTATCCATGAGCATGGGCTGTTTTTCCACTTGTTTGTGTCCTCTCTTATTTCCTTGAACAGTGGTTTGTAGCTCTCCTTGAAGAGGTCCTTCACTTCCTTTGTAAGTTGTATTCCCAGGTGTTTTATTATCTTTGTAACACTTGTGAATGGGAGTTCACTCATGATTTGGCTCTCTGTTTATCTTTTATTGGTGTGTAGGAATGTTTCTGATTTTTGCACATTGATTTTGTATCCTGGTGAGAACACTTGGACACAGGAAGGGGAACATCACACACCGGGCCTGTTGTGGGGTAGGGGGAGGGGGGAGTGATAGCATTAGGAGATATACCTAATGTAAATGATGAGTTAATGGGTGCAGCACACCAACTTGACACGTGTATACATATGTAACAAACCTGCATGTTGTACACATGTACCCTAGAACATAAAGTGTAATAATAATAATAAAAAAAGAACCAATGACAAAAACTACATAATTATCTCAATAGATGCAGAAAAGACCTTTGATAAAATTAGACACCACTTCATGCTGAAAACTCTCAATAAACTAGGTGTTGATTTAATATATCTTGAAATAATAAGAGATATTTATGACAAACCCGCAGCCACTATCATACTGAATGGGCAAAAGTTGGAAGCATTCCCTTTGAAAACTGGCATAAGACAAGGATGCCCTCTCCCACCATTCCTATTCAACGTAGTATTAGAAGTTCTGGCTAGGACAGTCAGGCAAGAGAAAGAAATAAAGGGTATTCATATAGGAAGAGAGGAAGTCAAATTGTCTCTGTTTGCAGATGCCATGATTATATATTTAGAAAACCCCATCATCTCAGTCCAAAATCTTCTCTTTCATTCTACATTCAGTCTACTAGGAAATCATGTTGCTTCTACTTTCAAAATGTGGCAGAGCCCAGTTGCTCCTTATCTCCACCTTTGCTTCCATGCTGTCCAGCCCTCCATCCTCTGTCATGCAGTAGACTCTTATCTGGTCTACCAGGGTCCCCTTTTACGACTTTACAGTTTATTCTCCCTAAAGCTGGAAGAAGGATTTTTTTCATGTGTAAGATATGTCACTCCTAGGCTCAAAATCCTGCAATGGCTCTACATTTCACCCAGATTAGAGCTAAGTTCTTACAATGATCTATAAGCCCCTTTGTGACCTGCCCCCACCCTTACCTCTTGATGTCTACTCATCTTCCTCCTTTCCCCAGTTCACTGAAGTCTAGGCACCCTGACCTCTTTGCTACTCCTGGAATCTACCAGGCACTTAAAAATCCTTGGCTCACTCTGTTCACTCTGCCTGGATGCTCTTCCCCAGAATCCAGTTATCTATCTCCCTCACCTTTCTCAAGTTTCTGCTCAGATCTTACCTTTAAAGTGAGAACATCCTGGTCAGCCTGTTTAATCTTTCAACTTGCCCCTCCTTCCATTGTAATAACTGCTACCCTGTTCTACTTTAAATAATAAAAAATTCTGTAGCCCTTATCTAATGTAACTCTATGATATAGATGTATATTTAAAATATGTATAATATACATTATTTATCATATGTATTCTTTATTTTCTATTTCCTTGATGAATAGGCAGAAATCTTTTCTTTGGTGCACTGATGAATCCTAAATGCCTAAAACAATTTCTGGCTCATGAGTTATTCAATAAGTTTTGATGAAGAAACAAATTAGTTAATTACACAACAATTTTTTCCAATATTAAAAAAAAATTGGCCAGGCATAGTGACTCATGCCTATAACTCCAACACTTTGGGAGGCAAAGGAAGGAGGATCACTTGAGGCCAGGTGTTTGAGACCAGCCTGGACAATATGGCGATACTCTGCCTCTTCAAAAAACTGGTGGTGCACATCTGTAGTCCTAGCTACTCAGGAGGCTGGGGCAGGCGAATTGCTGGAGCCCAGGAGGTTAAAGCTGTGGTCTGCAGTGAGTTATGATTATACCACTACACCCCAGCACTGATGACAGAGCAATCTGTCTCTAAAAAAGAAATAATATTTTTTCTTTAAATGGGCCCATTCAGATACATTTTATCTACTTATAACCATAATTGTGCACTTTATGTTTTTGATATTATAAGAATATATTTACAAAATAGAAACTTTGAAATTATAAGAAAGCGAGAGAGAAAAAATATAAGACTAATAGTCATTCCACCTAACACAATATCTGTTAACCTTTTGATTTTTGCCTGCAAAGCTCTGTTCACAATTATAGGAAGTGTCTGTAAAGTGTAATCATTCCATTGTATACATAACTTTTAATGTCTTCTCTTAATATTATCTTGTAGGTATTCCATGTTTTACATATTTTTCATCAATACATCAATTTTGATCACCATGTCAGTGATTCTTCAACTTAGGTTGATTATATCTGTTAGTATTTACTGTATTTGGAATTAAAAATGAAAATATTTGAAAAATATTTATTCACTAATTCATTTGGAAACCTCAATAATAAACATATTATGTTGTAACATAAAGTCTATTTTTAATTAAAATAACCATATTTTCCCAAATCAAAAAAAAAATAGAAAGAACTTTAGGTTTACAATTATACATGTCAGCACTTTGGGAGATCAAGGAGGGTGAATCACTTGAAGTCAGGAGTTCAAGACCAGCCTGACTAACATGGTGAAATCCCCATCTCTACTAAAAATACAAAAAATTGGCCGGGCTCATGCCTGTAGTCCCAGCTACTTAGGAGGCTGAGGCCTGAGAATCTCTTGAACCTGGAAGGAGGAGGTTGCACTGAGCCCAGATCCCACCACTGCACTCCAGCTTGGGCGACAGAGTGAGACTGTGTCAAAAAAATTTATATAATATATATATATATATTATATACATATATAATATATATTATATATATATATTATATATATATATACACAAATTTCTCAATATCTAACTATCTAACTTGACAAAAGACTGGATTCTCATATTGATATGGTTTGGATGTGTGGCCCCCTCCAAATCTCATATTGAAATGCAATCCCTAGTGTTGGAGAAGGAACTCAGTGGGAGGTATTGGATCATGGGGTTGGATCCCTCATTAGTGGGTTAGTGCCATGCCCTTGGTGATGAGTGAGTTCTCACTCTATTCATTCTCATGAAAACTGGTTGTTTAAAAGAGCCTGACAACTCTCTTACTCTCTCTCTCACCATGCTACGTGCCTGATCCTTTATTGTCTTCCACCATATTTTAAGTTTCCTGAGGCCTTCCCTGAAAGCCAAGCAGATGCTGATGCCATGCTTTTACAGCCTGTAGAATCATTAGCCCAAAGAAACTTCTTTTCTTTGTAAATTACCCAACCTTAGGTATTCTATTATAGCAATGCCAAGCAGACTAACACACAAATCTTCTTCTGCATTCAATCTGTTGAATTTATGTGGTTCAGGTTGAAATATATGAGAAAATAAAACCTCACAGATATATGTAGTAGCAAAATGGAGGCTTACGCTAATAGCCTTTCAAGATAATGTGGGCATTCTTTTTTGTGATTTCATACTTCATTAACATCCAACAAGTGTCAGTTTCTTAAAGGTTAGTTGCAATATGGAATCTGAAACTATAGCAGTAAACTTTTCATACTCTATTATAACATTAAAATCCACTGATCCACCTTACAATTTGAATGAATCATTTACCCATGTGTGATTTTTATAACATGCTTTTATGCTTTGGTCATTTGGAAATGATTGGCTCACTGAGTTATGCAAAATTTCCAATATAAAAAAATCATATTTCTTAATGTCATATTTCTTAACTACTGATGTTATCAGGAAAAGTCTTCAAGTATTAGAAAGCTTTTATGCTGACAGTGGCAGATAAAAGTTGTCTGAAGTTTTAATTTTCAGCTGAAAGTTTGAATTTTATCATAGGCAAAAACCACTGTCTGTTATTGCCCTTTAAGTGATGGGCTTAACTTTGTTCATTCTGAAAAATAGTCCGCCAATACCCATAATTTTTAAAAATCATTTTCTAGTAAAAAATGATGTTCCATGAAAAAAATGGCTAACTCAGCTTGTAACTCCAACAACCATTCAAATGATTTTCCTTGAGATAACTATCATACTTCAATATTTTGTCACACACACAATATCAAAAACATGCATGCAAAATTTAAAGATTTAAATTTAAGAAAATTAATACCTTTTACTATTTCAGAAAGAATTTCATACTTTAAAGTAAAACTGGCATGTTATTTATCTTTTCTATGGTGACTGTGTGGTGAATAAGAAAATAACAGCTAGTATAGTTTGGTGTGACTGCTTTTATTTATACTGAGAGCCACCATCACTTTTGCACCATCAATGCAAATGTCAATACAGTCATTCCAGGATAAGCTTTGACAGTCAAAAAGTTATTCAACTCCATCTTTTAAAAAGTTATTCAACACTGAATAGCACAGTTACCACTTGTGTTTCTTGCCACATATTCATGTAAATGATAATTTCTTTGATGATTAGTTTGTTCTGGTACTAGAGGAATACAAACAAAACAGCGAATCCAGCCATGTCTGTAGCTTCATTCATTTGTAAAGCAAAAGTATAATTGTGCAGACAAGATCTTAACTCAGTCTTTGTTTTGTAGGTAAGCCTTTAATTCCAGCAAGGTACCATACCGTTTGAAAGACGCAGTGCAATAATTTCTTTTACTGACTTTGCATCCAGCATGCATTCAGCAAAGTCAACTATACAGGGTTTCATTCATCTCTTAATTATTGTGTGATCTTCTCTACTGAATGCAATATGGTAACCCATAAGATACTTGACTGATTTTCAGTTTTAAGTTGAAAAGCTATACAACACACTTTTCTTTTAGAAAATGCATCATGTCTACATTTTTAAAACTCAATTTCTTTTTCTTTAAAATCTGAATGATTTGTCTCAAAGTGGTGTCATAACTTAACTGGAATGATAATCTTTCCAAAAATGTTTTTGTATAGCATACTAAGGGAAATTCTTATCTATACAATGAGAGAAAGATAGCTTTCATCTTATTTGTATTTCTTATTTACAGTGTTTCCAAGTTTCTTTGGATTCTCTATCTTCCATGAGTCAGGAACTCTCTGGTGTGACATTTAAAAAATTTCATTGATACATAATAATTACACATGTTTATGGAGTACTTTTGATATTTTGATGCATTCTTATATTTTCCAAGTGTCTTTGGACTTAAAGATTGACTGCTGGGACTTGAGAATATAAGTCTACTAATCACCCTTTCAAAGCAGATAATCTGTTCTTAAATTAAGAAAAATATTATATAAACTTTTATTTTTTATTTTTATTTATTTATTTATTTATTTTTTGAGATGGAGTTTTGCTCTTGTTGCCCAGACTGGAGAGTGCAATGGCATGATCTTGGCTCACTGCAACTTCTGCCTCCCGGGTTCAAGCAATTCTCCTGCCTCAGCTTCCCAAATAGCTGGGATTAAAGTCCTGTGCCATCATGCCTGGCTAATTTTGTAGTTTTAGTAGAAATGGGGTTTCTCCATGTTGGTCAGGCTGGTCTCGAACTCCTGGCTGCGAGTGATCTGCCTGCCTCAGCCTCCCAAAGTGCTGGAATTACAAGCGTGAGCCACCACACCCAGCCTTAAACTTTCTTTTATTAACTTCTTAGTAGTACTATACAATTCTAAAATTACAAGATAAAATTTCAAATGTATAAATGTTTTAAAAATATGTAAAACTGTTATTGAAAAATAAGGAATCCAAATGTATTTACTTTTTTTTCTACTCAGGCACACAGAAACATTAAGGATTTCAAAAGAATGATCTAGTAGATGATGATAATAAGGTTACAGAGATTATAACAGGTGTAATGACTAGTAAGAACACAGTAGAAGTACTAATAGCATACTAAGTTATGTAAACAGTACACCTATCATAAATCTACTACCTTAAAAATTTTAGGGAACCCAAGAACAAACAAGCATGCATTCTATTTGTCATCAAAGTGATAATATCATTCTATGTCAGGTGATCTCTGGAGAATTCTACTGTGTGCATGTGAAAGAATAAGTGAAAAAAGCAAACTCCAATTTATGGAAATAGTTTTGACATTTGAAGACCCATATAAAAGGGTCACAGGAAATCCCTGGGTTCCCAGACCACATTTTGAGAACTCTTGCTGCATTTAATTATGTTATTCTATATGTGCTCCCAGTTTTTGTTTTTATTGACATGCTTTAATAAAATTATTCGTACTTAGGTTTTCCCCCTCTTAGTTATTATTTTCATGCAATAGGAAACCATAAATAAAATTACTAAGATGAATTAAGAAAATGGAACATCTACTAATACAACTGTCCTAATCTCTTCAAAATGTCAGTGTCATATGGGCAAAGGTGGGAGGGTTGTCATAAAATGAGAGATGAAAGAGAGGAATGACAGCCAAAAGCAGTGTTCAGATTTTGACTGGATTTGGTTTGAAAACAACAACAAAATATTGATAAAGACACTTTTGGATGATAGGTAATATTTGAATGTGAGATAAATACTAGATGATATTATAGACTTATAGTTAATTTTGTTAGCTGTGATCATGGGCTTAAGTTTATTTCCTTAGGAGAATTTTTTTTTTTTGATATGTATGCTGAAGTATTCAAATTGTTTCATATTGGCAACTTACTCTCAAATGTGTCATCCAAAAATATCCATATATCCATTAATCTATGCACACACATAGAAGAATACATGGATTGAGAGTAGATAAATAAAAAATGATACCTGTTAACAGTTGTCATTCTGTAGGTTGGGGATAGAGGTGATCTTTATTATTCCAGACTTTCAATTGATTTGACATTCTTTATAATAAAATGTTTGGAAATAAATGAAGTCACTAAATCAAATGTTACTAATATTATTTATTTATTTCCATATCACTATCTAAAAGAATACAGTGTTGTTTTGAAAGGCATTTTTTTAGTACATTCATTGAAAAGTATGTAGCTCACTGAGTAAGCAATCAGCTCCACCATCAGTTAGAGGGGATGTTTCATCCTTTCTTCACCAGTGCTGAGTGGAATGACCTCAGGCAGACTTTCAAGGTCTCAGTTGTCTTATCTATAAAATAGATGACAATAAGAATGGCTATTTGATCATGGTGGATAAGCTTTTTGATGTGCTGCTGAATCCGGTTTGCCAGTATTTTATTGAGAATTTTTGCATCAATGTTCATCAGGGATATTGGTCTAAAATTCTCTTTTTTTGATGTGTCTCTGCCAGGCTTTGGTATCAGGATGATGTTGGCCTCATAAAATGAGTTAGGGAGGATTCCCTCTTTTTCTATTGATTGGAATAGTTTCAGAAGGAATGGTACCAGCTCCTCCTTGTACCTCTGGTAGAATTCAGCTGTGAATCCATCTGGTCCTGGACTTTTTTTGGTGGGTAGGCTGTTAATTGTTGCCTCAATTTCAGAGCCTACTATTGGTCTATTCAGGGATTCAACTTCTTCCTGGTTTAGCCTTGGGAGAGTGTAAGTGTCCAGGAATTTATCCATTTCTTCTAGATTTTCTAGTTGATTTGCGTAGAGGCGTTTATAGTATTCTCTGATGGTAGTTTGTATTTCTGTGGGGTCAGTGGTGATATCCCCTTTATCATTTTTTATTGCATCTATTTGATTCCTCTCTCTTTTCTTCTTTATTAGCCTTGCTAGCGGTCTGTCAATTTTGTTGATCTTTTCAAAAAACCAACTCCTGGATTCATTGATTTTTTGGAGGGTTTTTTGTGTCTCTATCTCCTTCAGTTCGGCTCTGATCTTAGTTATTTCTTGCCTTCTGCTAGCTTTTGAATGTGTTTGCTCTTGCCTCTCTAGTTCTTTTAATTGTGATGTTAGAGTGTCAATTTTAGATCTTTCCTGCTTTCTCTTGTGGGCATTTAGTGCTATAAATTTCCCTCTACACACTGCTTTAAATGTGTCCCAGAGATTCTGGTATGCTGTATCTTTGTTCTCATTGGTTTCAAAGAACATCTTTATTTCCGCTTTCATTTCGTTATGCACCCAGTAGTCATTCAGGAGCAGGTTGTTCAGTTTCCATGTAGTCGAGCGGTTTTGATTGAGATCAAGTGGGCTTCATCCCTGGGATGCAAGGCTGGTTCAACATTCGCAAATCAATAAACGTAATCCAGCATATAAACAGAACCAAAGACAAGAACCACATGATTGTCTCAATAGATGCAGAAAAGGCTTTTGACAAAATTCAACAGCCCTTCATGCTAAAAACGCTCAATAAATTCGGTATTGATGGAACGTACCTCAAAATAATAAGAGCTATTTATGACAAACCCACAGCTAATATCATACTGAATGGGCAAAAACTGGAAAAATTCCCTTTGAAAACTGGCACAAGACAGGGATGCCCTCTCTCACCACTCCTATTCAACATAGTGTTGGAAGTTCTGGCTAGGGCAATCAGGCAAGAGAAAGAAATCAAGGGTATCCAGTTAGGAAAAGAAGAAGTCAAATTGTCCCTGTTTGCAGATGACATGATTGTATATTTAGAAAACCCCATCGTCTCAGCCCAAAATCTCCTTAAGCTGATAAGCAACTTCAGCAAAGTCTCAGGATACAAAATTAATGTGCAAAAATCACAAGCATTCTTATACACCAGTAACAGACAAGCAGAGAGCCAAATCAGGAATGAACTTCCATTCACAATTGCTTCAAAGAGAATAAAATACCTAGGAATCCAGCTTACAAGGGATGTAAAGGACCTCTTCAAGGAGAACTACAAACCACTGCTCACTGAAATCAAAGAGGACACAAACAAATGGAAGAACATACCATGCTCATGGATAGGAAGAATCAATATCGTGAAAATGGCCATACTCCCCAAGGTTATTTATAGATTCAATGCCATCCCCATCAAGCTACCAATGACTTTCTTCACAGAATTGGAAAAAACTGCTTTAAAGTTCATATGGAACCAAAAAAGAGCCCGCATTGCCAAGACAATCCTAAGTCAAAAGGACAAAGCTGGAGGCGTCACGCTACCTGACTTCAAACTATACTACAAGGCTACAGTAACCAAAACAGCATGGTACTGGTACCAAAACAGAGATATAGATCAATGGAACAGAACAGAGTCCTCAGAAATAATACCACACATCTACAGCCATCTGATCTTTGACAAACCTGAGAGAAACAAGAAATGGGGAAAGGATTCCCTATTTAATAAATGGTGCTGGGAAAATTGGCTAGCCATAAGTAGAAAGCTGAAACTGGATCCTTTCCTTACCCCTTATACGAAGATTAATTCAAGATGGATTAGAGACTTAAATGTTAGACCTAATACCATAAAAACCCTAGAAGAAAATCTAGGTAGTACCATTCAGGACATAGGCATGGGTAAGGACTTCATGTCTAAAACACCAAAAGCAACGGCAGCAAAAGCAAAAATTGACAAATGGGATCTAATTAAACTAAAGAGCTTTTGCACAGCAAAAGAAACTACCATCAGAGTGAACAGGCAACCTACAGAATGGGAGAAAATTTTTGCAACCTACTCATCTGACAAAGGGCTAATATCCAGAATCTACAAAGAACTCAAACAAATATACGAGAAAAAAACAAACAACCCCATCAAAAAATGGGGAAAGGATATGAACAGACATTTCTCAAAAGAAGATATTCATACAGCCAACAGACACATGAAAAAATGCTCATCATCACTCGCCATCAGAGAAATGCAAATCAAAACCACAATGAGATACCATCTCACACCAGTTAGAATGGCAATCATTAAGAAGTCAGGAAACAACAGGTGTTGGAGAGGATGTGGAGAAATAGGAACACTTTTACACTGTTGGTGGGACTGTAAACTAGTTCAACCATTATGGAAAACAGTATGGCAATTCCTCAAGGATCTAGAACTAGATGTACCATATGACCCAGCCATCCCACTACTGGGTATATACCCAAAGGATTATAAATTATTCTACTACAAAGACACATGTACACGTATGTTTATTGCGGCACTATTCACAATAGCAAAGACTTGGAATCAACCCAAATGTCCATCTGTGACAGCCTGGATTAAGGAAATGTGGCACATATACACCATGGAATACTATGCAGCCATAAAAATGGATGAGTTTGCGTCCTTTGTAGGGACATGGATGCAGCTGGAAACCATCATTCTTAGCAAACTATCACAAGAACAGAAAACCAAACACCGCATGTTCTCACTCATAGGTGGGAACTGAACAATGAGATCACTTGGACTCGGGAAGGGGAACATCACGCACAGGGGCCTATCATGGGGAGGGGGGAGGGGGGAGGAGGGAGGGCTTGCATTGGGGAGTTATACAAGATATAAATGATGAATTGATGGGTGCTGACGAGTTGATGGGTGCAGCACACCAACATGGCATAAGTATACATATGTAACAAACCTGCACGTTATGCACATGTACCCTAGAACTTAAAGTATAAAAAAAAAAAAAAAAAGTTACATTCATAAATAAAAATGAACACTATTCAGATGAAAAAAAAAAAAAAAAAAAAAAAAAAAAAAAAAAAAAAAAAAAAAGAATGGCTATTTGATAAGGTTGTTGTAAAAATGAAATTTATATTATCTATAAAACCCTTAGCTCACTGCCTGGCAAAGAGAAACTACTCAAATCTCATCTTCTATTATTGTCATTACAAATTCTAAGTCCTTGCTACATTCAATTAGAAAAACCAATGGAAAAGCACCGCACATTAAATCATCTCTATTATATTACATTCTAGTGCATTCTGTAACGTTGGGCCTATTGCAAGTCCTTAGGGAATCAAAACAATAGGTAATGCATCTGTAAGAATTACTGATAATTAGCATGTAAATTGTTACAATATTTTTTTTTTATATAACTGAAAATACTCTTCTCTAATGTTTAAACATTTTATCTGGAAGTTCGTCCTTGTAATTATTGTGCCTTCAGTTTTCTAAAGTATAGATAACTTTATTTTGAATTATCTTATATATAATTTGTGGAGTCTAAATTGATGTATTTTGATGTATTGGAGCAAACTGAACTAACATATTTCATGGGTAGAAATTCAAACTATAAACATTCTCAATTGTTTTGTTCCTAGTGTGTAAGCTACTAGTAGACCAGTCATTCTTAGAAAGCAAATCAATTATGTGACAGAATTTATCTAGTGTTTGCAGAATATAAATCTTAGATATGTAAAGATGGCTAGGAAAGTGTGTTCACAGTAATTTATGAAAGTGAAGGCACTTATTTTTCCTGTTAAATAGTTTTCTTTTTGTGAAGTCCAGAAGTGCTTCAGTTGTTACTGGTAATATTTTAGAGTGTTTCTTCTTAAAAATCATCCTTAATTTTTATTAGCAATAAATGCTGCTCAATGTTTTGAGGCATTTAAAAAAGGCATTAAAATTGTGAAAGATTATATGTTTAAAATGCCCTCCTAAAACCTGATGCTTTTGTTTTCACTTAATGCATTCTATAGTCAAGTAAATTTCTTCTCTTGGATAAGAACTCTCATGGAAATGAAAATACTGTAGTATGGCTAGGGATAGCCAGAGCCTAAAGTAAAGTAAGAGGCATAGTATAATAGGAATAGGCTGGTCTAAAGAAGGAAGCCAATTATAATAAAATGAGAAAAACTCAGTTCTAGTTTGTATTTTCCACAAATACCTAATGGGATAGAAGCACTCTAATTATTCATCTCACAAGAAACTGAAACACAGCTCATTAAAAGAACAAGGCAGGACTAAATTTTTCAACCTACATAACTCATGGAAACAGCTTCCTCTATCTCCTTCTGTCTCTCTGTGATATGGTCCATCCAGCTGCTGAAATAGGCTGCCTTCTGGAAATTAAACCCCACATGGCTCAGACCGTAGCAGTAAATCTGGTACAACAGATGGTTCTGGGTGAATTGTTACACCTCTGCATAAAACCTTGGGATTTCATCAATGAGCTTTACCCTAAGTAATGGAAATCAAGGTGATAAATTAACAACAAAACTTTCATGCTTTTACCAAAAGAGCATATTATTATTTTTTTATTGTATCATTGTAATCAAGTCAAAATTGTGCTATAAGTCAAATGTCAGGCATACAAATATATATGCACTCAGTTATAACCTTTTCTCCAGTCAGACATTAAGCTCTGATTAATTAAGACTATAGTTCCACATCCCAGTTAGATTTTCCAGTGAAGTTTCAGTAATTACATGTTGATAAGCTTTTGTTTTCTAAATTTAAAGTTATTATAATTCACATAAAATAAGTTGTATTGGTTTGTACATTTGACATCATTTGGTATTTTTATTTACTGTTTAATGGGGAGATATAAGAGAACACGGTGAAAAGAATGGAACTAACATTGTATTTTGATGTATTGGAGCAAACTAAACTAATATATTTCATGGGTAGACCTTTTCAGGTCTAATCACTGTCTTATGAAGCATTCACAAATTCATGCTTTCGTAACTACATTCAAAATATGTTGTTTGTTATTTACAAATCGCTGAAAATACAGGGGCTTGAAAAAGACAGATATAGTTCTTATTTTTGTGGATTTTTAATTCTAGCAGAGATTTTTAATTCTAGCAGAGAAGACATGCAATAACAAATATCCAATTAATTATCTAATTACAGTTGTAGTATGAGTTTAAAGAGATCATGATAGGAGAACTTGACCTAGCTGGAGAGGGGTTGAGGAGAGTGGGAAGCTTTCCAAAGTTGTTAAGTGAATGCTTGCATATCTGAATGCATCATCAATCAACCTGTGTCTTGAATAATGGTTAGGAGTTGGCCTGGAGAAAGGTGTGTGTATGGAGGGAGACCTGGAAAGGGAAATAGAGCTTAAAGGAACCTGGTGACAGCAGACTAACAGAGGAGAGAGTGGCTTTCTCCTCATTATAAGTTGAGGCACCTATCAACAAAAAGAGTCAAACTCTGAAAACTATTTGTAGAGATCTATTCTGAGCCAAATGTGAGGGCCATGACCCCATGATACAGCCCCACGAAGTCCTGAGAACATATGCCCAGGGTGGTTGGTTTACAGCTTGATTTTATACATTTTAGGGGGACAGAAGTTACAGGCAGACATCCATCAGTACATATAAGGTATACGTTGGTTTGGCCTAGAAAGGTGGGAAACTCAAAGTGGGAGCTTCTAGGTCATAGGTAGATTAGAAGATTTTCTGATTGACAATTGATTATAAGAATTAAGTTATTATCTGATGACCCAGAATCAATAAAAGGAGTTTCTGGATTAAGATAAGGGGTTGTGGAGATGAAGGTTCTTATTATGCAGATGAAGCCTCCAGGTAGCAGGCTTCAGAACTCTTATCAGACATAAAAAGATGCCAGACTCTTAATTAATTCTCTCGAAGATTAGGGAAAAGACCTGGAAAGCAAAGGGGATTCTGTATAGAATGTAGATTTTCCCCACAAGAGATAGTTCTACAGGAGAGAAATATTTTTCAAAATATGTCAAAGGAATATATTTTGGGGTAAAATACTTCAATTTCTTTCAGGGTATGCTATCTGTCATGTGATTCTATACTAGAGTCAGGTTGGAATTTGGTATCTTATTTCTACAAAGAATCTGTTTTGTCAGTCTTAAGATTTGTATTTTAAGACTTACAATGAGTCTTAAGATTTCTATTTATATTTTAATGTTAATCTGATAGTTTTGTGACTGAATTCCAAAGGGAAGAGGGTATAATGAGGCATGTCAAATCCCTTCCTTCCCATCATGGACTGAAGTAGTTTTTCAGGTTTACTTTGGAATGCCCTTGGCCAAGAGGGGCATCCATCAGTTGACTGGGGGGCTTAAAATTTTATTTTTGATTTACATATCCATGGTCATGCAGGTAAATATAACAGTGATTTGGACTCAGTCTATCCAAACTCCAAGTTTTTTTTTCATACTCCATGCCTTTTCCCTGTTAGACATCAAACCATGCTTAAATGATTGCTTTGATCTTCATCTGCAACTTTTTACTTTTTTTTCAGGTTGTGTGGCTAATGCAGTTTTGTTTTTTTTTTTTTTTTTTTTTTTGGCAGATTCTTTGTCATAAAATAGTTTTGTATTTTAATTTAGATTCATGGTCATTTTTATTACTTATAAAAGTAAGTTGCGCTTCATGTGTTCAGCACTATTCTGTTTTGTTTTTCAGTGTTCCAACATTCCAGAGCCTTCCTGAAGAGATCCTCAGCAAGCTCGCTGATGTCCTTGAAGAGGTAATTGTTTTTAGCCTTTGAACTTTTTGAGATGGGATCCAGCCTGCTTGGCTGGTTTCTTTCACAGCTGTGTGATGAGGAATCACAAACTGCAGAGACCTTTAAAAAATGTTTTAAGCTCTGGGATGAGCTATATATTTGGCTTCATATAGAAAGTAGCTTAGCATGTCTGACATTTATATGCAGGGATGTGCAAATCAACCTAATTATAGAGGGAGACAAACTTTTTGTTGTTGTAAATACCATGTTACTTTGACTTACAAGATTAGGAACTGGCATATTTCTCTTATTTTAACTAGTGTAAAGTAAAATTGTAGTTATCGCCACTTTGAAGCTTCAGATTAGCAAATTTACAACTGGGATTAGTAGTTGGGCACTTATTTTATTACCATGTAAGTATATTTGATACACATAATTTTATGCCTGAAAGTGGAATGTCACTTTTAGTTGTTTTTCTCTGAACCCGTAAAGCTATGGTTTTGAGAAAGAGGAGAAACAATACACATTAGGTTATCCTTTTGTAGACTGGGATTCATAACAGCAGCAGCAGGAGGAAGTTTTTCCATTTAAATTGATGAGCTTTATACGGAATATAGTCTAAAGTTGTTGTCCTAAAGGTATTGGGCATATAAGTTTTGTTTCAGGCTGAAAAGATTAAAAAATTGTGTTTTCCTGTTTGCTGAGGAAATAGAGGTACATTGGTGGTGTATGAAAGTTCAGACTTTTTCTCTAAAGGTTCAAGTCTAAGTCTTTTGGAGTGAATTGACAATAGAGAGATTAGCAGGAGAAAATGTCATACAGGAATAGTGTATGGGAGAGGTCATGGTGACAGAATTGGAAGATGGGGTCAGAAAAAAAGGTGTGTCTAGAGTGCTATAGGTGCAGCCAAGTAATGGATGGCCACTTAGGACATTGCAATTAATTTAATTTTTACTTAGAGTGAGATAAAAGTCATTGGATGGCTCTAAGCAGAGCAATGAAATTATTTGACTTAGGTTTTTAACAAAATTGTTGTGGCTGCTATGTTGAAAAAAAAATAAAGAGGCTGCTACAATAATCCAGGGAGCAATAGTGGTGACTTTATTCACTGTAGGAAAAGGAGATTGAAAAATCCTCAGATTGTGACTATATATATAAAAAAATACACATATGTAAATATAAATATACACATATACAAATATAAATATATACATATATAAATATAAATATATATACATATATAAATATAAATATATATATATATATTTTTTTGAGACAGTGTCTTGCTCTGTCACCCAGGCTGGAGTGCAATGACGCGATCTCAGCTCACTGCAACCTCCGCCTCCTGGGTTCAAGCCATTCTCCTGACTCGGCCTCCTGAGTAGCTGGGATTACAGGTGCCCGCCACCATGCCCAGCTAATTTTTTGTATTTTTAGTAGAGACGGGGTTTCACTATGTTGGCCAGGCTGGTCTCAAACTCCTGACCTCGTGATCTGCCTGCCTCGGCCTCCCAA
Source organism: Rhinopithecus roxellana (assembly GCF_007565055.1). NCBI lineage: Eukaryota > Metazoa > Chordata > Mammalia > Primates > Cercopithecidae > Rhinopithecus > Rhinopithecus roxellana. Next base: position 60,336,917 of record NC_044559.1, on the reverse strand, counting down.
AGTGCTGGGATTACAGGTGTGAGTCACCGCACCCAGCTGATTGTGACTATATGTTGAAGGTAAAACTGAAAAGCTTTACCATTGCAGTACACTAGTGAAATGAGAGAAAGAGAGGAATCAAGGGGAAACCCTGAGGTTTCTGTTGTAAAAAATTAGAAGGATGGAGTTGTTATGAAGTGACATGAAGAAGACTGGAAGAACAGTACACTGAGGTGGAGAGATAAGAAGCTCAGGGAGAGAGACTAGGGTACAATCAGAAACTTAGAGATCTCTGGTAGGTAGATGGTTTGTTGTAGCATTGTTTGTGTGGAGGGAACTGTTGGCTATCTGAATATCACTCTGTGGGACCAAATGCAGATGAACACAAGGCAGAACCCTGAAGGAGGGAGCAGCCAACAATTATTATAAAACCATGAATAGATCTTAAAAACATCATGCTGAGAGAAAAGCTTAAAACCAAATAAAAGAGATAGTTATTGAAACATCATTTAAATATATTAAAATATATGAGCACAAAAATACATTTTGCTGGGAGTCCTGACAAACAAAATATTGAACATTGGATACATGTGAACAGTGGTCTGTATCAGAAAAGGGAAGGTAGACCTATAGGGATAAAAGATAATGAATGAATGAATGAAGAGGAAGGCATAAAGCCTTGACTGATTCTTCACATTTCTACCTTAAGAGAATGAGGAATGAAGAGAGACCAGGAAAGCCTGTGGAAGTAGGAGGAAAATCAGGAGCATTTTGCATGTTAAAATCCAAGAGAAGATAATAGCTTAGAGAAGAGTCAGCAAAGCTTGGATTTTAATTTAGGTGAAAAGATAAGGAGAGAAATGGGGTCAGCAGATAGGAAAGGGAAAGTCAGGTTGAGAGAAGAACAGAAAACATTATTGAAGCAGGAGACAGAGAGGCTTGCACATATAGCCTCTTGAGTAAGCACAAGAGAATAGGCGCTATAGTGCCTCTAGAAACAGGGAAGGTAGACTATCTGGATACACATGCAGATGGGTGGATTGATGTAGTGACTGGAGCTGTGGAAAGTCTGTTATGATATATTCTATTTTCACAGTGATACAGAAAGCAAGGTGATCAAATGAGACTGGGGATGGGGTAGAGGTACAAATGGTTTGAGGAAGAAAGTAGGAGAAAAATGGAAAAGTGAATGGACTAGGGAAAGTGTATGATTGCTAGGCATCATTAAGGCCCTGCTTGATGTTAGCAATCCCAAATCTAAGTTAAACAGACAACAAGCATTTATTCAAGACTATTGCAATAGGGGAAGGATATTTAAATCCATGGAACAAAAGGTAGGAGAGCTTTTAAGCACTGGGGTAAGCTAGTGGGAAAGTCACATAGGTAACTCCAGTGGGGGTACTCTAGGAGCGAGGCAGTTGTCCATCATCATTAGGCCATCTGTGTTTGCTATTTGTTCCTTATGAAAGTTAGGGTCCCATCCTCCGGAGAGACTGAGAGAAAAGGACCTGTCTCCTTCCTTCTAAGATTACATTTCTAAAGGATGGCTCCAAGGTCCTTGAGAAAGATATTCCTGGGGTGTGAAATCAGCTGGGAGAAGATTTTCATCACAAAGAGGCAGATTAAGAATTTTCAGTTGAAAGTTCTTTAAAAGTTAGTGCTCTAAGTGAAAGGAAATCAGTAGCCTTGAGTCAGGAAGCTGACTGTCTAAAGTTTAGTCAAAAGATTAGTCAGAGGGGAATATTAAGCCCTCTTGGACACTAGAACATTTGATTATGTGTCCGTTTTTTAGCCTCATTCATTTACCTGGATTCATTTTCCAGGTAGGTATAGAACTGGATTTAACCAGGATTTTTATTTTGTCAGAAGAAGATGGGTGGTTGATAGAGAAAATGAGGAGTTGAATGTGCATATGGATAGTGATTGTAATGATTCACCTTGAAATTTAAACAGGGCAAGGAGGAGAGAAACACCAGATGGGCAATGGCCAGTGAGAAGTGGTAGGATCAGTGACTTTTAGTCTCATGAGGTTAAAGAATTTCTGGAATAAAGCTATAAGAAGGAATAAGTTGGAAATATAGTGAAAATGCTTTTGTCTCACAGGCAAAAAAAAAAAAAAAAAAAAAAAAAAAAAAAAAAAACCAGTAATTCTGTGATCCATATAGAGATTCTTAGCTGTTGGCTTTTTGCAGTCAGCTTTGCTATGACTTACTGGTCTCCTTCATCTATGTGAACACAAAGTGAAGCAGAACATTGTCACATTTGACTCCTATGTTCAAGTATAAAAAATTTATGAGAAACAGTACTGGCTATATTTCTCTCTGAATGTGCTGACCTGTAACCTTTGTAAATATAAAACTACTTTTCCAGGTTGGTCTTTTGCCTTTTGCTTTTTTTATTGAATACACTGAAGAACTCTCTGGTGACACTGCGTATTGTTGTTTTTAAATCAAACTAAAGCACAAATTTATCAGCCCCAATCAACCTCCTAAAAACAACAACAACAACAACAAAGATTCCATGAAATTCTTTAATCATCGTCTTTCTTTTCCACAGCTGTAAAAGTATTTGCTATTTTGTGTTACAAAAGCCATAGCTCTATAAATAATTCTGACCAAAGAAATATTTTAGTATTTTATGTCAGATTTTCTAATCAGAAGATGCCTTAATTTGTGTTTGGATTGTGTGAGCCATAGTACAGTCCATACCAATGCTGAATTAAAATGGAAACAGATGATTAAGTACTCATATTTGTTTTCAGGATGTAAAAATGAAGTAAACACACAAAATCCAAAGTAGACATGTAAATACAGTACCCAGTACAAACATAGTGTTTAACTCAAGTTGAATAAACAGGCACAATGAGAAGCTAAATTATGTATCAGACAAAGTGAAGCAAATTTGGAAGAGCAAAAGCAATATCGAAGTCACATAACATTAAGGGGAAATGTGCTTGCATAATAATTGAGCTGTCTTTCTCAAATAGCCACAAGAAGATGAAAGAACCCCAGATTATTCTGAAAGGAAAGCAGTACCATTAAAGCCTTCAACGAAGAAGTTTACAGCTTTGTTTGTTTGACAAATATTTATGGAGCACCTGCCATGTGTCAGGAATTGTTTCAGGTCCTGGAGATTCAGGGCTCTGCTCTCATAGCATGTGTTTCAATGAAGGATACTATGACAAGGAAGGAAGGAAAATAACATCAAGTGAGAAGGCTACTTCTGTAGTTACTAAGGGAAGAACTCTCCGAGGAGGTGATATTTAAACCAAGATCTAAATGAACGTACGGGGAGCCATGTGCATCTGGTGGAAGGGAGAGCAGACACACCATTTTAAAGTAGGAATGAGTTTCCTGTTCTTAAGGAACAGAAGGAATATTTGTGGGTGGTAGCAGTACGTTGAGAGGAGGCTACAGAAAATTAAGCAGGACCAAGTTGCAGAGGGTTCTGCTAGTCATGATAAGGAGTCTGGTTTTTATTCTAAATATAATGGTGAGATTTTTAGGGTTGTAAGTAGTAAAGTGACATAAGCTGAGTTATGTTTTAATAACATCTCTCTGACTATTGTGAGAAGAGTGGATTACCGAGGGAAAGGCCAGTTAGAGGTCTACTGCAAAATAACCCAGGTGAGGGTGGATGGTTTGCATGTGGACTTATTTCTTATTGACTATTCATTCTGAATATTCATTGTAAAACAATACTTGCAGCAGAAGAGAAAACAATTTAAAAGTGATATGGAAAGACAGAGACTGAGAGAAATAAAGTATAGCCAGACAGAGCATTGAATATAATGATATTGAAAGTGATATGGTTAGATAAGTGTGACAAGAAGGCAAGAGTACAACACCTGGGGAATCCTGTTCTGAAAACGAAGAAATAAAAAAAAAAGGGGGGCTTTAGGAGTGATTTCTGCCATTGCCCTCCCCAGCCCCCACCTATCCCCTTCTGAAATTTCTAGCATAAATTTACCACCCACTTGTGAGTTTCTCCCCGTGAGATTACAGTAATGAATCTCTTTATTCTTTTTGTTTGTTCATTGGCATTATTATTATTATTGTTCTAAAAATTCAACTTTTATCGTATTACTATTATTTTTTTGAGATGAAGTCTCACTCTGTTGCCCAGGCTGGAGTGCAGTGGTGTGATCTCAGCTCACTGCCATCTTCATCTCCCTGTTTCAAGCGATTTTTGTGCCTCAGCCTCCCGAGTAGCTGGGATTATGGGTGCGTGCCTCTATACCTGACTAATTTTTGTATTTTTAGTAGAGACAGGGTTTCACCATGCTGGCCAGGCTGATCTTGAACTCCTGACCTCAGGTGACCCACCCGCCTCGGCTTCCCAAAGTGCTGGGATTACAGGTGTGAGCGACTGCGCCCACCCAACTTCTATTTTAGATACAGGGGTACATGAGCAGGTTTGTTACATGAGGATATTGCATGATGCTGAGCTCTAGGGAATGGATCTTGTCACCCAGGTAGTAAGCGTAAGTATCCATTAGGTAGTTTTTCAACCCCCACGCCCTATCCCTGTCTAGTAGCTCACAGTGTCTACTGTTATCATTTTTATGTCCATGTGCATTCAGTGTTTAGCTGTCACTTACAAGTGAGAACATGTAGAAATTTAGTGAACCTTTTTATCTTTCCTTTATATAACTAGAACAACTTCCTTTGTATAGTGAATCACTCCTTCTTCAAGAACAAACAAGAGTTTTCTCTGGTGCCTTTGAAAAGCTGTGTATACTTACAGATATAAAGAGTTTCTTAGTTTCTTGGTCAAAAACCTATCCAGACCAAACACAGTAATCTCAATATTTTCCTAGGCTGTGTTTTGAAAGACAAGTTCAAGTAATTTACTTGACTCTCTAAGTGTTCACTGTTATTGTCACTGCAGTATACTCTACTTATCCCGTATTTGACTCAAATTGAGACAATAAATATTAGAGATTATTTTAGGACTCAGATTTATTTTGCTAGAGAAGCCATTTTTAATTTATAAAATAGAAGTTTTATAAACTCTGACTTTATAAACTGGTTGCATTAATCTCTATGCTATCCCATATAGTACTGTGAAAATATGTATTTGAATTAATTGAATGTATTCGAGTCTATTCTGAGAGTCTAGGAAGTACCTGGGGGAAAAGGAAAACATTGTGAAATTATAAAATAGGATCCAATCTCCTCTTTCCTACTATAACAAGTTAACTCATTTTCTTTCTTCTCTTATATATCTAAGATATGTCTCTATACATGAATTGCATTTTTCAAATGGATTGAAGAACCCCTAACTAATCTCCAGCTAAGAAATAGTTCTCTTCAATTATTTCCCACTCAATCACAATGGAGAAATGTCAGTGACAAAAGTAAAAAAAAAAAAAAGTAATTATCTAAATGTTGGGACTATGGTGATACCTTTAAAGAAAGCAATGGCCGGGTGCAGTGGCTCAAGCCTGTAATCCCAGCACTTTGGGAGGCTGAGACGGGCGGATCACGAGGTCAGGAGGTCGAGACCATCCTGGCTAACATGGTGAAACCCTGTCTTTACTAAAAATACAAAAACTAGCCGGGCGAGGTGGCGGGCGCCTGTAGTCCCAGCTACTCGGGAGGCTGAGGCAGGAGAATGGCGTAAACCCGGGAGGCGGAGCTTGCAGTGAGCTGAGATCCGGCCACTGCACTCCAGTCCGGGCGACAGAGCGAGACTCCGCCTCAAAAAAAAAAAAAAAGGAAAGCGATAAATAAAAAAATTTTTTTTTCATAGAGAAAAGTAGCAAAGATTAACCTAATATGTCACAAAAAGTACTTAAAAGTCAATTTGAATGAGGTGTTACACATTCACAAATGGGGGAGTAAAAGTCTAGATACCTTAAGGAAAACTGAACTTTACTGAGAACACCAAATTGGAGAACCAAATTAAGTCAACAAATTCACTTTTTACCACCTGATGTGAGTACCGTTCCTTTATCTATGTGAAAAGAAGTGGGGCATGGATGCTATGTTTAGATCTCCTGATTTTTAGGTAGGAAACAAAGCATATCAGAACCACTTCTTTGCTTGTATTAAAATTAATTTCATGTCCAATTTTCCCTCTAAAACATTTGATGAGATTTTCTTGGAATAAAAGACTTCTGTCTCACTAACTTTTTAAGAACTCTCTACCTTTGATTCCCAATTTTGCATGATTGGATCTTGGAAACATGTCAGCCTAACTTATGAGTTGTTCTGATTTGTGTCCCTGGATGGTGCACTTATGTATGTTATTATTCACTGGGTATTTATACGTATATGACACTGACAAGGTCTTGGACAAATAACATTTCTTACTAAATTATTAATTGGGACATTATAAGAAAGTTTTTTTTAAAAGACAAAAAATAGACAAAGAGAGAAAACGTATTTCAACTCACCCTTGCTTAATGATATAGTAGGAAGTACATATCAGATTATACATTCCAGGGACCCTCTTGGGAAAAGGAAGTTAATGTAACCAACTTACTCTCACTTGCTGCCAGGTCTAGCAGGCTGATAAATAATTTAGTTGTCTTAGCTGTGCAGCTGTTCCTCAGTTTTACTGTCCTGATGTGTTGACATCATCCCAGACTCCTTTGCATTCTCTCCAATTGTGAGTAATACAGAGAAAAAGTCCTGCCTTAGGTGGAGTTATTGGAGTGCTGTGAAGCTCTCTCTTTTGTCATTCTAAATAGGCCTAGACTCTTCAGGAAAGACACTGATAAGGTAAATGGCAACATTATTAGTTTTCTTTGAAATCTGTTGTTTGTAACTAAACTTTTTCTTCCCTTCCTTCAGGTTTGGCTCTTGCTATTCAAAGCCAAGCTGGAAGAGATTAAAAGTTCCTGTTCTTTCTCAATTGCTTTGGCCTAACATGCTCTGAATTTGACCTTTCTCCAAAGAAGATATACAAAAGTACTATAAGGACACAAAAAGTTTCTTAACATTATTAGTCATTTGGGAAATGCAAGTCAAAATCACAGTTAACATACTACTTCACACCCACCATATTGACTAGAATCAAAAATAATAGACAATAACAAATATTGGCAAGGACGTAGAGAAATTTGAACCTTTACACATAGCTGGTGAGATTGGAAAATGGTGTGCCTTCTTTGGAAAATAGTTTGGCAACTTCTCAAAATGTTAAACATGGAGTTACTGTGTTATCAGAGGTGTGTGAACCAGAGCAACCCCATCTTGAGTAGAAGCTGGGTAAAATGAGGCTAAAACCTACTAGGCTGCATTCCCAGACAGTTAAGGCACTCTAAGTCACAGAATAAGATAGGAAGTCAGCACAAAATACAGATCATAAAGACCTTGCTAATAAAACAGGTTTCAGTAAAGAACCCAGCTAAAACCCACCAACACCAATATGGCGACAAGAGTGACCTCTGGTCGTCCTCACTGCTATACTCCCACCAGCACCATGCCAGTTTACAAATGCCATGGCAGCATCAGGAAGTTACCCTAAATGGTCTAAAAAGGGAAGGCATGAATAATCCACCCCTTGCTTAGCATATAATCAGGAAATAAATAACCATCAATATGGGCTGCTCTGTCTATGGAGTAGCCATTCTTTAGTCCTTTACTTTCTTAATAAACTTGCTTTCACTTTACTTTGTGGACTCACCCTGAACTCTTTCTTGCCTAATATCCAAGAACCTTCTCTTGGGGTCTGGATCAGGACCCCTTTCTTGTAACTGTGTGACCTAGCAATTCTACTCCTAGGTGTATACCCAAGAGAATTGGAAACACATGTCTATATAAAAACTTCTACACAAAAGTTGATAGCATTATTACTCATGATATTCAAAAAATGCAAACAACCCAAATGGTCATCAGCTGATGGATAGGTAAATAAAACGTGGTATATTCAACAATAAAATATTACTTGACTTTAAAATGGGTGAAGGACTTGATACATGCTACAACATGGATGACTTTGAAAGCATTTTGTTAAGCAAAAATAAAAGTTAAATGCCACATACTGTATGATTTCATTTATATGAAGTATATAAAACAGACAAATCTCTATATAAAGTAGATTAGTAGTTGCTAGAGCTGAAGGAGGACAGTGGAGAAGGTGAGTGACTATTAAGAGTGTGGGCCGGGCGCGGTGGCTCACGCCTGTAATCCCAGCACTTAGGGTGGCTGAGGCGGGCAGATCACCTGAAGTCAGGAGTTGGAGAGAAGCCTGGCCAATATGGTGAAACCCCATCTCTACTAAAAATACTAAAAAGTAGGGCGCGGTGACTCACGCCTGTAATCCCAGCACTTTGGGAGGCCGAGGCGGGTGGATCACGAGGTCAGGAAATCGAGACCATCCTGGTTAACACAGTGAAACCCCATCTCTACTAAAAAT